>NC_090378.1:135213127-135873489 GCF_036365525.1 Heterodontus francisci
TGTCAGAGAGTGTCAGAGAGTGTCAGAGAGTGTCAGAGAGTGTCAGAGAGTGATAGAGAGTGATAGAGAGTTTCAGAGAGTGTCTGTGAGTGTCTGTGAGTGTCTGAGAGTGTCAGAGAGTGTCAGAGAGTGTATGAGAGTGTATGAGAGTGTCAGAGATTGATAGTGAGTGTCTGAGAGTGTCAGAGTGTGTCAGAGAGTGTCAGAGAGTGATAGAGAGTGATAGAGAGTGTCAGAGAATGTCAGAGAGTGTCAGAGAGTGTCAGAGAGTGTCAGAGAGCGTCAGAGAGTGTCTGAGAGTGTCTGAGAGTGTCTGAGAGTGATAGAGAGTGATCGAGACTGTCAGAGAGTGATAGAGAGTGATTGAGACTGTCAAAGAGTGATAGAGAGTGATAGAGACTGTCAGAGAATGTCAGAGAGTGTCAGAGAGTGATAGAGAGTGATAGAGAGTGTCAGAGAATGTCAGAGAGTTTCAGAGAGTGTCTGAGAGTGTCAGAGAGTGTCAGAGAGTGTATGAGAGTGTCAGAGAGTGATAGAGAGTGATAGAGACTGTCAGAGAGTGTCAGAGAGTGTCAGAGAGTGATAGAGAGTGTCAGAGATTGTCAGAGAGTGATAGAGAGTGTCAGAGAGTGTCAGAGAGTGATAGAGAGTGTCAGAGAGTGTTAGAGAGTTTCAGAGAGTGTCTGAGAGTGTCAGAGAGTGATATAGAGTGATAGAGTGTGTCAGAGAGTGTCAGAGAGTGATAGAGAGTGATAGAGAGTGATAGAGAGTTTCAGAGTGTGTCAGAGAGTGATAGAGAGTTTCAGAGAGTGTCAGAGAGTGTCTGAGAGTGTCAGAGTTTGATAGAGAGTGTCAGAGACTGTCAGAGAGTGTCAGAGAGTGTCAGAGAGTGATAGTGAGTGTCTGAGAGTGTCAGAGAGTGATAGAGAGTGTCAGAGAGTGTCATAGAGTGATAGAGAGTGTCAGAGAGTGTCAGAGAGTGTCTGAGAGTGTTAGAGAGTTTCAGAGAGTATCAGAGAGTGTCTGAGAGTGTCAGAGAGTGATAGAGAGTGTCAGAGACTGTCAGAGAGTGTCAGAGAGTGTCAGAGAGTGATAGAGAGTGATTGAGACTGTCAGAGAGTGATAAAGAGTGATTGAGACTGTCAGAGAGTGTCAGAGAGTGATAGAGAGTGATAGAGAGTGATAAAGAGTTTCAGAGAGTGTCAGAGAGTGATAGAGAGTTTCAGAGAGTGTCAGAGAGTGATAGAGAGTGTCAGAGACTGTCAGAGAGTGTCAGAGAGTGATAGTGAGTGTCAGAGAGTGATAGTGAGTGTCTGAGAGTGTCAGAGAGTGATAGAGAGTGACAGAGAGTGTCAGAGAGTGTCATAGAATGATAGAGAGTGTCAGAGAGTGTCTGAGAGTGTCAGAGAGTGATAGAGAGTTTCAGAGAGTGTCAGAGAGTGTCTGAGAGTGTCAGAGAGTGATAGAGAGTGTCAGAGACTTTCAGAGAGTGTCAGAGAGAGTCAGAGAGTGATAGAGAGTGATTGAGACTGTCAGAGAGTGATAGAGAGTGATAGAGAGTGATAGAGAGTTTCAGAGAGTGTCAGAGAGTGATAGAGAGTTTCAGAGAGTGATAGTGAGTGTCTGAGAGTGTCAGAGAGTGATAGAGAGTGATAGATAGTGTAAGAGAGTGATAGAGAGTGATTGAGACTGTCAGAGAGTGATAGAGAGTGATAGAGAGTGATAGAGAGTTTCAGAGAGTGTCAGAGAGTGATAGAGAGTTTCAGAGAGTGATAGTGAGTGTCTGAGAGTGTCAGAGAGTGATAGAGAGTGATAGATAGTGTAAGAGAGTGTCAGAGAGTGATAGAGAGTGTCAGAGAGTGTCAGAGATTGTCTGCGAGTGTCAGAGAGTGATAGAGATTTTCAGAGAGTGTCAGAGAGTGTCTGAGAGTGTCAGAGAGTGATAGAGAGTGTCAGAGAGTGTCAGAGAGTGTCAGAGAGTGTCAGAGAGTGATAGAGATTTTCAGAGAGTGTCAGAGAGTGTCTGAGAGTGTCAGAGAGAGATAGAGAGTGTCAGAGACTGTCAGAGAGTGTCAGAGAGTGATAGTGAGTGTCTGAGAGTGTCAGAGAGTGATAGAGAGTGAGAAAGAGTGTCTGAGAGTGTCAGAGAGTGATAGAGAGTTTCAGAGAGTGTCAGAGAGTGTCTGAGAGTGTCAGAGAGTGATAGAGAGTGTCAGAGACTGTCAGAGAGTGTCAGAGAGTGTCAGAGAGTGTCAGAGAGTGATATTGAGTGTCTGAGAGTGTCAGAGAGTGTCAGAGAGTGATAGAGAGTTTCAGAGAGTGTCAGAGAGTGTCTGAGAGTGTCAGAGAGTGATAGAGAGTGTCAGAGACTGTCAGAGAGTGTCAGACAGTGTCAGAGAGTGTCAGAGATTGTCAGAGAGTGTCAGAGAGTGAGATAGAGTGTCAGAGATTGTCAGAGAGTGATAGAGAGTTTCAGAGAGTGTCAGAGAGTGTCTGAGAGTGTCAGAGAGTGATAGAGAGAGATAGAGAGTGCCAGAGAGTGTCAGAGAGTGTCAGAGAGTGATAGAGAGTGGTAGAGAGTTTCAGAGAGTGTCAGAGAGTGTCAGAGAGTGTCTGAGAGTGTCAGAGAGTGATAGAGAGTGATAGAGAGTGATAGAGAGTGTCAGAGAGTGTCAGAGAGTGTCAGAGAGTGATAGAGAGTGTCAGAGAGTGATAGAGAGTGTCAGAGAGTTTCAGAGAGTCTCTGAGAATGTCTGAGAGTGTCAGAGAGTGTCAGAGAGTGATAGAGAGTGATAGAGAGTGTCAGAGAGTGTCAGAGAGTGTCAGAGAGTGATAGAGAGTGATAGAGAGTGTCAGAGAGTGTCAGAGAGTGTCAGAGAGTGATAGAGAGTGTCAGAGAGTTTCAGAGAGTCTCTGAGAATGTCTGAGAGTGTCAGAGAGTGTCAGAGAGTGATAGAGAGTGATAGAGAGTGTCAGAGAGTGTCAGAGAGTGTCAGAGAGTGTCAGAGAGTGATAGAGAGTGTCACAGAGTGTCAGAGAGTGTCAGAGAGTGTCAGAGAGTGATAGAGAGTGACAGTGAGTGTCAGAGAGTGTCAGAGAGTGATAGAGAGTGATAGAGAGTTTCAGAGAGTGTCAGAGAGTGTCAGAGAGTGATAGAGAGTGATAGAGAGTGATAGAGAGTGATAAAGAGTGATAGACAGTGTCAGAGAGTGTCAGAGAGTGATAGAGAGTGATAGAGAGTGATAGAGAGTGATAGAGAGTGTCAGAGAGTGTCAGAGAGTGATAGAGAGTGATAGAGAGTGTCAGAGAGTGTCAGAGAGTGATAGAGAGTGATAGAGAGTGATAGAGAGTGATTGAGAGTTTCAGAGAGTGTCAGAGAGGCTCTGAGAGTGATAGAGAGTTTCAGAGAGTGTCAGAGAGTGTCTGAGAGTGTCAGAGAGTGATAGAGAGTGTCAGAGACTGTCAGAGAGTGTCAGAGAGTGTCAGAGAGTGATATTGAGTGTCTGAGAGTGTCAGAGAGTGTCAGAGAGTGATAGAGAGTTTCAGAGAGTGTCAGAGAGTGTCTGAGAGTGTCAGAGAGTGATAGAGAGTGTCAGAGACTGTCAGAGAGTGTCAGACAGTGTCAGAGAGTGTCAGAGATTGTCAGAGAGTGTCAGAGAGTGAGATAGAGTGTCAGAGATTGTCAGAGAGTGATAGAGAGTTTCAGAGAGTGTCAGAGAGTGTCTGAGAGTGTCAGAGAGTGATAGAGAGAGATAGAGAGTGCCAGAGAGTGTCAGAGAGTGTCAGAGAGTGATAGAGAGTGGTAGAGAGTTTCAGAGAGTGTCAGAGAGTGTCAGAGAGTGTCTGAGAGTGTCAGAGAGTGATAGAGAGTGATAGAGAGTGTCAGAGAGTGTCAGAGAGTGTCAGAGAGTGATAGAGAGTGTCAGAGAGTGATAGAGAGTGTCAGAGAGTTTCAGAGAGTCTCTGAGAATGTCTGAGAGTGTCAGAGAGTGATAGAGAGTGATAGAGAGTGTCAGAGAGTGTCAGAGAGTGTCAGAGAGTGATAGAGAGTGATAGAGAGTGTCAGAGAGTGTCAGAGAGTGTCAGAGAGTGATAGAGAGTGTCAGAGAGTTTCAGAGAGTCTCTGAGAATGTCTGAGAGTGTCAGAGAGTGTCAGAGAGTGATAGAGAGTGATAGAGAGTGTCAGAGAGTGTCAGAGAGTGTCAGAGAGTGTCAGAGAGTGATAGAGAGTGTCACAGAGTGTCAGAGAGTGTCAGAGAGTGTCAGAGAGTGATAGAGAGTGACAGTGAGTGTCAGAGAGTGTCAGAGAGTGATAGAGAGTGATAGAGAGTTTCAGAGAGTGTCAGAGAGTGTCAGAGAGTGATAGAGAGTGATAGAGAGTGATAGAGAGTGATAAAGAGTGATAGACAGTGTCAGAGAGTGTCAGAGAGTGATAGAGAGTGATAGAGAGTGATAGAGAGTGATAGAGAGTGTCAGAGAGTGTCAGAGAGTGATAGAGAGTGATAGAGAGTGTCAGAGAGTGTCAGAGAGTGATAGAGAGTGATAGAGAGTGATAGAGAGTGATTGAGAGTTTCAGAGAGTGTCAGAGAGGCTCTGAGAGTGATAGAGAGTTTCAGAGAGTGTCAGAGAGTGTCTGAGAGTGTCAGAGAGTGATAGAGAGTGTCAGAGACTGTCAGAGAGTGTCAGAGAGTGTCAGAGAGTGTCAGAGAGTGATATTGAGTGTCTGAGAGTGATATTGAGTGTCTGAGAGTGTCAGAGAGTGTCAGAGAGTGATAGAGAGTTTCAGAGAGTGTCAGAGAGTGTCTGAGAGTGTCAGAGAGTGATAGAGAGTGTCAGAGACTGTCAGAGAGTGTCAGACAGTGTCAGAGAGTGTCAGAGATTGTCAGAGAGTGTCAGAGAGTGAGATAGAGTGTCAGAGATTGTCAGAGAGTGTCAGAGAGTTTCAGAGAGTGTCAGAGAGTGTCTGAGAGTGTCAGAGAGTGATAGAGAGAGATAGAGAGTGCCAGAGAGTGTCAGAGAGTGTCAGAGAGTGATAGAGAGTGGTAGAGAGTTTCAGAGAGTGTCAGAGAGTGTCTGAGAGTGTCAGAGAGTGATAGAGAGTGATAGAGAGTGTCAGAGAGTGTCAGAGAGTGTCAGAGAGTGATAGAGAGTGTCAGAGAGTGATAGAGAGTGTCAGAGAGTTTCAGAGAGTCTCTGAGAATGTCTGAGAGTGTCAGAGAGTGTCAGAGAGTGATAGAGAGTGATAGAGAGTGTCAGAGAGTGTCAGAGAGTGTCAGAGAGTGATAGAGAGTGATAGAGAGTGTCAGAGAGTGTCAGAGAGTGTCAGAGAGTGATAGAGAGTGTCAGAGAGTTTCAGAGAGTCTCTGAGAATGTCTGAGAGTGTCAGAGAGTGTCAGAGAGTGATAGAGAGTGATAGAGAGTGTCAGAGAGTGTCAGAGAGTGTCAGAGAGTGTCAGAGAGTGATAGAGAGTGTCAGAGAGTGTCAGAGAGTGTCAGAGAGTGTCAGAGAGTGATAGAGAGTGACAGTGAGTGTCAGAGAGTGTCAGAGAGTGATAGAGAGTGATAGAGAGTTTCAGAGAGTGTCAGAGAGTGTCAGAGAGTGATAGAGAGTGATAGAGAGTGATAGAGAGTGATAAAGAGTGATAGACAGTGTCAGAGAGTGTCAGAGAGTGATAGAGAGTGATAGAGAGTGTCAGAGAGTGTCAGAGAGTGTCAGAGAGTGTTAAAGAGTGATAGAGAGTGTCAGAGAGTTTCAGAGAGTGTCAGAGAGTGTCAGAGAGTGATAGAGAGTGATAGAGAGTGATAGAGTGTGTCAGAGAGTGTCAGAGAGTGTCAGAGAGTGTTAAAGAGCGATAGAGAGTGTCAGTGAGTGTCAGAGAGTGATAGAGAGTGATAGAGAGTGATAGAGAGTTTCAGAGAGTGTCAGAGAGTGTCAGAGAGTGATAGAGAGTGATAGAGAGTGATAGAGAGTGATAAAGAGTGATAGACAGTGTCAGAGAGTGTCAGAGAGTGATAGAGAGTGATAGAGAGTGTCAGAGAATGTCTGAGAGTGTCAGAGAGTGTCAGAGAGTGATAGAGAGTGATAGAGAGTGTCAGAGAGTGTCAGAGAGTGTCAGAGAGTGTCAGAGAGTGATAGAGAGTGTCAGAGAGTGTCAGAGAGTGTCAGAGAGTGTCAGAGAGTGATAGAGAGTGACAGTGAGTGTCAGAGAGTGTCAGAGAGTGATAGAGAGTGATAGAGAGTTTCAGAGAGTGTCAGAGAGTGTCAGAGAGTGATAGAGAGTGATAGAGAGTGATAGAGAGTGATAAAGAGTGATAGACAGTGTCAGAGAGTGTCAGAGAGTGATAGAGAGTGATAGAGAGTGTCAGAGAGTGTCAGAGAGTGTCAGAGAGTGTTAAAGAGTGATAGAGAGTGTCAGAGAGTTTCAGAGAGTGTCAGAGAGTGTCAGAGAGTGATAGAGAGTGATAGAGAGTGATAGAGTGTGTCAGAGAGTGTCAGAGAGTGTCAGAGAGTGTTAAAGAGCGATAGACAGTGTCAGAGAGTGTCAGAGAGTGATAGAGAGTGATAGAGTGTGTCAGAGAGTGTCAGAGAGTGTCAGAGAGTGTTAAAGAGCGATAGAGAGTGTCAGTGAGTGTCAGAGAGTGTCAGAGAGTGTCAGAGAGTGACAGAGAGTGACAGAGAGTGTCAGAGAGTGTCAGAGAGTTTCAGAGAGTGTCAGAGTGTCAGAGAGTGTCTGAGAGTGTCTGAGAGTGTCAGAGAATGTCAGAGAATGTCAGAGAATGTCAGAGAGTGTCAGAGAGTGTCAGAGAGTGTCAGAGAGTGTCTGAGATTGATAGAGAGTGTCAGAGAGTGTCAGAAAGTGTCTGAGAGTGTCAGAGATTGTCAGAGAGTGATAGAGAGTGATTGAGACTGTCAGAGAGTGATAGAGAGTGATTGAGACTGTCAGAGAGTGATAGAGAGTGATAGAGACTGTCAGAGAGTGTCAGAGAGTGTCAGAGTGTGATACTGAGTGTCAGAGAGTGTCAGAGAGTGTCAGAGAGTGTCAGAGAGTGTCAGAGAGTGATAGAGAGTGATAGAGAGTTTCAGAGAGTGTCAGAGAGTGTCTGTGAGTGTCTGAGAGTGTCAGAGAGTGTCAGAGAGTGTATGAGAGTGTATGAGAGTGTCAGAGATTGATAGTGAGTGTCTGAGAGTGTCAGAGTGTGTCAGAGAGTGTCAGAGAGTGATAGAGAGTGATAGAGAGTGTCAGAGAATGTCAGAGAGTGTCAGAGAGTGTCAGAGAGTGTCAGAGAGCGTCAGAGAGTGTCTGAGAGTGTCTGAGAGTGTCAGAGAGTGATAGAGAGTGATCGAGACTGTCAGAGAGTGATAGAGAGTGATTGAGACTGTCAAAGAGTGATAGAGAGTGATAGAGACTGTCAGAGAATGTCAGAGAGTGTCAGAGAGTGATAGAGAGTGATAGAGAGTGTCAGAGAATGTCAGAGAGTTTCAGAGAGTGTCTGAGAGTGTCAGAGAGTGTCAGAGAGTGTATGAGAGTGTCAGAGAGTGATAGAGAGTGATAGAGAGTGATAGAGACTGTCAGAGAGTGTCAGAGAGTGATAGAGAGTGTCAGAGATTGTCAGAGAGTGATAGAGAGTGTCAGAGTGTGTCAGAGAGTGATAGAGAGTGTCAGAGAGTGATAGAGAGTTTCAGAGAGTGTCTGAGAGTGTCAGAGAGTGATAGAGAGTGTCAGAGAGTGTCAGAGAGTGTCAGAGAGTGATAGAGATTTTCAGAGAGTGTCAGAGAGTGTCTGAGAGTGTCAGAGAGAGATAGAGAGTGTCAGAGACTGTCAGAGAGTGTCAGAGAGTGATAGTGAGTGTCTGAGAGTGTCAGAGAATGATAGAGAGTGAGAGAGAGTGTCAGAGAGTGTCAGAGAGTGTCTGAGAGTGTCAGAGAGTGATAGAGTGTTTCAGAGAGTGTCAGAGAGTGTCTGAGAGTGTCAGAGAGTGATAGAGAGTGATAGAGAGTGTCAGAGAGTGTCAGAGAGTGTCAGAGAGTGATAGAGAGTGATAGAGAGTGATTGAGAGTTTCAGAGAGTGTCAGAGAGGCTCTGAGAGTGATAGAGAGTTTCAGAGATTGTCAGAGAGTGTCTGAGAGTGTCAGAGAGTGATAGAGTGTGTCAGAGACCGTCAGAGAGTGTCAGAGAGTGTCAGAGAGTGATAGAGAGTGTCAGAGACTGTCAGAGAGTGTCAGAGAGTGATATTGAGTGTCTGAGAGTGTCAGAGAGTGTCAGAGAGTGATAGAGAGTTTCAGAGAGTGTCAGAGAGTGTCTGAGAGTGTCAGAGAGTGATAGAGAGTGTCAGAGACTGTCAGAGAGTGTCAGACAGTGTCAGAGAGTGTCAGAGATTGTCAGAGAGTGTCTGAGAGTGTCAGAGAGTGAGATAGAGTGTCAGAGATTGTCAGAGAGTGATAGAGAGTTTCAGAGAGTGTCAGAGAGTGTCTGAGAGTGTCAGAGAGTGATAGAGAGAGATAGAGAGTGCCAGAGAGTGTCAGAGAGTGTCAGAGAGTTTCAGAGAGTGTCAGAGAGTGTCTGAGAGTGTCAGAGAGTGATAGAGAGTGATAGAGAGTGTCAGAGAGTGTCAGAGAGTGTCAGAGAGTTTCAGAGAGTCTCTGAGAATGTCTGAGAGTGTCAGAGAGTGTCAGAGAGTGATAGAGAGTGATAGAGAGTGTCAGAGAGTGTCAGAGAGTGTCAGAGAGTGATAGAGAGTGATAGAGAGTGTCAGAGAGTGTCAGAGAGTGTCAGAGAGTGTCAGAGAGTGATAGAGAGTGACAGAGAGTGTCAGAGAGTGTCAGAGAGTGATAGAGAGTGATAGAGAGTTTCAGAGATTGTCAGAGAGTGTCAGAGAGTGATAGAGAGTGATAGAGAGTGATAGAGAGTGATAAAGAGTGATAGACAGTGTCAGAGAGTGTCAGAGAGTGATAGAGAGTGATAGAGAGTGTCAGAGAGTGTCAGAGAGTGTCAGAGAGTGTTAAAGAGTGATAGAGAGTGTCAGAGAGTGTCAGAGAGTTTCAGAGAGTCTCTGAGAATGTCTGAGAGTGTCAGAGAGTGTCAGAGAGTGATAGAGAGTGATAGAGAGTGTCAGAGAGTGTCAGAGAGTGTCAGAGAGTGATAGAGAGTGATAGAGAGTGTCAGAGAGTGTCAGAGAGTGTCAGAGAGTGTCAGAGAGTGATAGAGAGTGACAGAGAGTGTCAGAGAGTGTCAGAGAGTGATAGAGAGTGATAGAGAGTTTCAGAGATTGTCAGAGAGTGTCAGAGAGTGATAGAGAGTGATAGAGAGTGATAGAGAGTGATAAAGAGTGATAGACAGTGTCAGAGAGTGTCAGAGAGTGATAGAGAGTGATAGAGAGTGTCAGAGAGTGTCAGAGAGTGTCTGAGAGTGTCTGAGAGTGTCAGAGAGCGATAGAGAGTGATAGAGAGTGTCAGAGAGTGTCAGAGAGTGATAGAGAGTGATAGAGAGTTTCAGAGAGTGTCAGAGAGTGTCAGAGAGTGTCAGAGAGTGATAGAGAGTGTCAGAGAGTGTCAGAGAGTGATAGAGAGTGATAGAGAGTGTCAGAGAGTGTCAGAGAGTGTCAGAGAGTGATAGAGAGTGTCAGAGAGTTTCAGAGAGTCTCTGAGAATGTCTGAGAGTGTCAGAGAGTGTCAGAGAGTGTCAGAGAGTGTCAGAGAGTGATAGAGAGTGATAGAGAGTGATAGACAGTGTCAGAGAGTGTCAGAGAGTGATAGAGAGTGATAGAGAGTGTCAGAGAGTTTCATAGAGTGTCAGAGAGTGTCAGAGAGTGTCAGAGAGTGTCAGAGAGTGATAGAGAGGGTCAGAGAGTGTCAGAGAGTTTCAGAGAGTGTCAGAGAGTGAGAGAGTGATAGAGAGTTTCAGGGAGTGTCAGATAGTGTCTGAGAGTGTCAGAGAGTGTCAGAGGGTGATAGAGAGTGATAGAGAGTGTCAGAGAGTGTCAGAGGGTGATAGAGAGTGATAGAGAGTGTCAGAGAGTGTCAGAGAGTATCAGAGATTGATAGTGAGTGTCTGAGAGTGTCAGAGAGTGTCAGAGAGTGATAGAGAGTGATAGAGAGTTTCAGAGAGTGTCAGAGAGTGTCAGAGAGTGTCTGAGAGTGTCAGAGAGTGATAGAGACTGTCAGAGAGTGTCAGAGAGTGTCAGAGAGTGCCAGAGAGTGTCAGAGAGTGTCTGAGAGTGTCAGAGAGTGTCAGAGAGTGTTAGAGAGTGATAGAGAGTGTCAGAGAGTGTCAGAGAGTGTCAGAGAGTGATAGAGAGTTTCAGAGAGTTTCAGAGAGTGTCAGAGAATGTCAGAGAGTGTCAGAGAGTGATAGTGAGTGATAAAGAGTGTCAGAGAGTGTCAGAGAGTGTCAGAGAGTGATAGAGAGTGATAGAGAGTTTCAGAGAGTGTCAGAGAGTGTCAGAGAGTGTCTGAGAGAGTCAGAGAGTGTCAGAGAGTGTTAGAGAGTGATAGAGACTGTCAGAGAGTGTCAGAGAGTGTCAGAGAGTGATAGTGAGTGTCAGAGAGTGTCAGAGAGTGTCAGAGAGTGATAGAGAGTGATAGAGAGTGATAGAGATTTTCAGAGAGTGTCTGAGAGTGTCAGAGAGTGTCAGAGAGTGATAGTGAGTGATAGAGAGTTTCAGAGAGTGTCAGAGAGTGTCTGAGAGTGTCAGAGAGTGTCAGAGAGTGTCAGAGAGTGATAGTGAGTGATAGAGAGTGATAGAGACTGTCTGAGAGTGTCAGAGAGTGTCAGAGAGTGATAGAGAGGGTCAGAGAGTGTCAGAGAGCGATAGAGAGTGATAGATAGTTTCAGGGAGTGTCAGAGAGTGTCTGAGAGTGTCAGAGAGTGTCAGAGGGTGATAGAGAGTGATAGAGATTGTCAGAGAGTGTCAGAGAGTATCAGAGATTGATAGTGAGTGTCTGAGAGTGTCAGAGAGTGTCAGAGAGTGTCTGAGAGTGTCAGATAGAGACTGTCAGAGAGTGTCAGAGAGTGATAGAGAGTGATAGAGAGTGATAGAGAGTTTCAGAGAGTGTCAGAGAGTGATAGAGAGTTTCAGAGAGTGTCAGAGAGTGTCTGTGAGTGTCAGAGAGTGATAGAGAGTGTCAGAGACTGTCAGAGAGTGTCAGAGAGTGATAGAGAGTTTCAGAGAGTGTCAGAGAGTGTCTGTGAGTGTCAGAGAGTGATAGAGAGTGTCAGAGACTGTCAGAGAGTGTCAGAGAGTGTCAGAGAGTGTCAGAGAGTGATAGTGAGTGTCTGAGAGTGTCAGAGTGTGTCAGAGAGTGTCAGAGAGTGATAGAGAGTGATAGAGAGTGTCAGAGAATGTCAGAGAGTGTCAGAGAGTGATAGTGAGTGTCAGAGAGTGTCAGAGAGTGATAGAGAGTGATAGAGAGTGTCAGAGAATGTCAGAGAGTGTCAGAGAGTGATAGTGAGTGTCTGAGAGTGTCACAGAGTGAAAGAGAGTGATTGAGACTGTCAGAGAGTGATAGAGAGTGATTGAGACTGTCAGAGAGTGATAGAGAGTGATAGAGACTGTCAGAGAGTGTCAGAGAGTGTCAGAGAGTGATAGAGAGTGATAGAGAGTGATAGAGAGTGATCGAGAGTGTCAGAGAGTGATAGAGAGGGATAGAGACTGTCAGAGAATGTCAGAGAGTGTCAGAGAGTGATAGAGAGTGATAGAGAGTGTCAGAGAATGTCAGAGAGTTTCAGAGAGTGTCTGAGAGTGTCAGAGAGTGTCAGAGAGTGTCAGAGAGTGTCAGAGAGTGTATGAGAGTGTCTGAGAGTGTCAGAGAGTCATAGTGAGTGTCTGAGAGTGTCAGAGAGTGTCAGAGAGTGATAGAGAGTGATAGAGAGTGATAGAGAGTTTCAGAGAGTTTCAGAGAGTGTCTGAGAGTGTCTGAGAGTGTCAGAGAGTGATAGAGAGTGATTGAGACTGTAAGAGAGTATTGAGAGTGATTGAGACTGTCAGAGAGTGATAGAGAGTGATAGAGACTGTCAGAGAGTGTCAGAGAGTGTCAGAGAGTGATAGAGAGTGATAGAGAGTGTCAGAGATTTTCAGAGAGTGATAGAGAGTGTCAGAGAGTGATAGAGAGTGATAGAGAGTGTCAGAGAGTGTCAGAGAGTGATAGAGAGTGATAGAGAGTGATAGAGAGTTTCAGAGAGTGTCAGAGAGTGATAGAGAGTTTCAGAGAGTGTCAGAGAGTGTCTGAGAGTGTCAGAGTTTGATAGAGAGTGTCAGAGACTGTCAGAGAGTGTCAGAGAGTGTCAGAGAGTGTCAGAGAGTGATAGTGAGTGTCTGAGAGTGTCAGAGAGTGATAGAGAGTGTCAGAGAGTATCAGAGAGTGTCATAGAGTGATAGAGAGTGTCAGAGAGTGTCAGAGAGTGTCTGAGAGTGTCAGAGAGTGATAGAGAGTGTCAGAGACTGTCAGAGAGTGTCAGAGAGTGTCAGAGAGTGATAGAGAGTGATTGAGACGGTCAGAGAGTGATAGAGAGTGATTCAGACTGTCAGAGAGTGTCAGAGGGTGTCAGAGAGTGATAGAGAGTGATAGAGAGTGATAGAGAGTTTCAGAGAGTGTCAGAGAGTGATAGAGAGTTTCAGAGAGTGTCAGAGAGTGTCTGAGAGTGTCAGAGAGTGATAGAGAGTGTCAGAGACTGTCAGAGAGTGTCAGAGAGTGTCAG
Source organism: Heterodontus francisci (assembly GCF_036365525.1). Classification (NCBI taxonomy): domain Eukaryota; kingdom Metazoa; phylum Chordata; class Chondrichthyes; order Heterodontiformes; family Heterodontidae; genus Heterodontus; species Heterodontus francisci. Next base: position 135,225,823 of record NC_090378.1, read on the forward strand.
AGAGTGTCTGAGAGTGTCTGAGAGTGTCAGAGAGTGAAAGAGAGTGATTGAGACTGTCAGAGAGTGATTGAGACTGTCAGAGAGTGATAGAGAGTGATAGAGACTGTCAGAGAGTGTCAGAGAGTGTCAGAGAGTGATAGAGAGTGATAGAGAGTTTCAGAGAGTGTCAGAGAGAGATAGAGAGTGTCAGAGACTGTCAGAGACTGTCAGAGAGTGTCAGAGAGTGATAGTGAGTATCTGAGAGTGTCAGAGTGTGTCAGAGAGTGTCAGAGAGTGATAGTGAGGATCTGAGAGTGTCAGAGAGTGTCTGAGAGTGATAGAGATTGTCAGAGAGTGTCAGAGAGTGTCAGAGAGTGTCAGAGAGTGATAGAGAGTGATAGAGAGTGATAGAGAGTTTCAGAGAGTGTCAGAGAGTGATAGAGATTTTCAGAGTGTTTCAGAGAGTGTCAGAGAGTGTCAGAGAGTGATAGAGAGTGATAGAGAGTTTCAGAGAGTGTCAGAGAGTGATAGCGAGTTTCAGAGAGTGTCAGAGAGTGTCAGAGAGTGATAGAGAGTGTCAGAGACTGTCAGAGACTGTCAGAGAGTGTCAGAGAGTGATAGTGAGTATCTGAGAGTGTCAGAGAGTGTCTGAGAGTGATAGAGAGTGATAGAGAGTGTCAGAGACTGTCAGAGACTGTCAGAGAGTGTCAGAGAGTGATAGTGAGTATCTGAGAGTGTCAGAGTGTGTCAGAGAGTGTCAGAGAGTGATAGAGAGTGATAGAGAGTGTCAGAGAATGTCAGAGAGTGTCAGAGAGTGATAGTGAGTGTCAGAGAGTGTCAGAGTGTGTCAGAGAGTGTCAGAGAGTGATAGTGAGTGTCTGTGAGTGTCAGAGAGTGATAGAGAGTGATAGAGAGTGATAGAGAGTGTCAGAGAGTGTCATAGAGTGATAGAGAGTGTCAGAGAGTGTCAGAGAGTGTCAGAGAGTGTCTGAGAGTGTCAGAGAGTGATAGAGAGTTTCAGAGAGTGTCAGAGAGTGTCTGAGAGTGTCAGAGAGTGTCAGAGAGTGAGAGAGAGTGTCAGAGAGTGACAGAGAGTGACAGAGAGTGACAGAGAGTGTCAGAGAGTGTCAGAGAGTTTCAGAGAGTGTCAGAGTGTCAGTGAGGGTCTGAGAGTGTCTGAGAGTGTCAGAGAGTGTCAGAGAATGTCAGAGAATGTCAGAGAATGTCAGAGAGTGTCAGAGAGTGTCAGAGAGTGTCAGAGAGTGTCTGAGATTGATAGAGAGTGTCAGAGAGTGTCAGAGAGTGTCAGAGAGTGTCAGAAAGTGTCTGAGAGTGTCAGAGAGTGTCAGAGAGTGATAGAGAGTGATTGAGACTGTCAGAGAGTGATAGAGAGTGATTGAGACTGTCAGAGAGTGATAGAGAGTGATAGAGACTGTCAGAGAGTATCAGAGAGTGTCAGAGAGTGATACTGAGTGTCAGAGAGTGTCAGAGAGTGTGAGAGAGTGTGAGAGAGTGTCAGAGAGTGTCAGAGAGTGTCAGAGAGTGATAGAGAGTGATAGAGAGTTTCAGAGAGTGTCAGAGAGTGTCTGTGAGTGTCTGAGAGTGTCATAGAGTGTCAGAGAGTGTATGAGAGTGTATGAGAGTGTCAGAGATTGATAGTGAGTGTCTGAGAGTGTCAGAGTGTGTCAGAGAGTTTCAGAGAATGTCAGAGAGTGTCAGAGAGTGTCAGAGAGTGTCAGAGAGCGTCAGAGAGTGTCAGAGAGCGTCAGAGAGTGTCTGAGAGTGTCTGAGAGTGTCAGAGAGTGATAGAGAGTGATCGAGACTGTCAGAGAGTGATAGAGAGTGATTGAGACTGTCAGAGAGTGATAGAGAGTGATAGAGACTGTCAGAGAATGTCAGAGAGTGTCAGAGAGTGATAGAGAGTGACAGAGAGTGTCAGAGAGTGATAGAGAGTGATAGAGACCGTCAGAGAGTGTCAGAGAGTGTCAGAGAGTGTCAGAGAGTGATAGAGAGTGTCAGAGATTGTCAGAGAGTGATAGAGAGTGTCAGAGAGTGTCAGAGAGTGATAGAGAGTGTCAGAGAGTGATAGAGAGTTTCAGAGAGTGTCTGAGAGTGTCAGAGAGTGATATAGAGTGATAGAGTGTGTCAGAGAGTGTCAGAGAGTGATAGAGAGTGATAGAGAGTGATAGAGAGTTTCAGAGTGTGTCAGAGAGTGATAGAGAGTTTCAGAGAGTGTCAGAGAGTGTCTGAGAGTGTCAGAGTTTGATAGAGAGTGTCAGAGACTGTCAGAGAGTGTCAGAGAGTGTCAGAGAGTGATAGTGAGTGTCTGAGAGTGTCAGAGAGTGATAGAGAGTGTCAGAGAGTGTCATAGAGTGATAGAGAGTGTCAGAGAGTGTCAGAGAGTGTCTGAGAGTGTCAGAGAGTGTTAGAGAGTTTCAGAGAGTGTCAGAGAGTGTCTGAGAGTGTCAGAGAGTGATAGAGAGTGTCAGAGACTGTCAGAGAGTGTCAGAGAGTGTCAGAGAGTGATAGAGAGTGATTGAGACTGTCAGAGAGTGATAAAGAGTGATTGAGACTGTCAGAGAGTGTCAGAGAGTGATAGAGAGTGATAGAGAGTGATAAAGAGTTTCAGAGAGTGTCAGAGAGTGATAGAGAGTTTCAGAGAGTGTCAGAGAGTGATAGAGAGTGTCAGAGAGTGATAGAGAGTGTCAGAGACTGTCAGAGAGTGTCAGAGAGTGATAGTGAGTGTCTGAGAGTGTCAGAGAGTGATAGAGAGTGACAGAGAGTGTCAGAGAGTGTCATAGAGTGATAGAGAGTGTCAGAGAGTGTCAGAGAGTGTCTGAGAGTGTCAGAGAGTGATAGAGAGTTTCAGAGAGTGTCAGAGAGTGTCAGAGAGTGTCTGAGAGTGTCAGAGAGTGATAGAGAGTGTCAGAGACTTTCAGAGAGTGTCAGAGAGAGTCAGAGAGTGATAGAGAGTGATTGAGACTGTCAGAGAGTGATAGAGAGTGATAGAGAGTGATAGAGAGTTTCAGAGAGTGTCAGAGAGTGATAGAGAGTTTCAGAGAGTGATAGTGAGTGTCTGAGAGTGTCAGAGAGTGATAGATAGTGTCAGAGAGTGATAGAGAGTGATAGAGAGTTTCAGAGAGTGTCAGAGAGTGTCAGAGAGTGTCAGAGAGTGATAGAGAGTGTCAGAGAGTGTCAGAGAGTGTCAGAGAGTGATAGAGAGTGATAGAGAGTGTCAGAGAGTGTCAGAGAGTGTCAGAGAGTGATAGAGAGTGTCAGAGAGTTTCAGAGAGTCTCTGAGAATGTCTGAGAGTGTCAGAGAGTGTCAGAGAGTGATAGAGAGTGATAGAGAGTGATAGACAGTGTCAGAGAGTGTCAGAGAGTGATAGAGAGTGATAGAGAGTGTCAGAGAGTGTCAGAGAGTGTCAGAGAGTGTTAAAGAGTGATAGAGAGTGTCAGAGAGTGTCAGAGAGTGTCAGAGAGTGTTAAAGAGTGATAGAGAGTTTCAGAGAGTGTCTGAGAGTGTCAGAGAGCGATAGAGAGTGATAGAGAGTGTCAGAGAGTGTCAGAGAGTGTCAGAGAGTGTCAGAGAGTGATAGAGAGTGATAGAGAGTTTCAGAGAGTGTCAGAGAGAGTCAGAGAGTGATAGAGAGTGTCAGAGAGTTTCAGAGAGTCTCTGAGAATGTCTGAGAGTGTCAGAGAGTGTCAGAGAGTGATAGAGAGTGATAGAGAGTGTCAGAGAGTGTCAGAGAGTGATAGAGAGTGATAGAGAGTGTCTGAGAGTGTCAGAGAGTGTCAGAGAGTGATAGAGAGTGACAGAGAGTGTCAGAGAGTGTCAGAGAGTGTCAGAGAGTGATAGAGAGTGATAGAGAGTTTCAGAGAGTGTCAGAGAGTGTCAGAGAGTGATAGAGAGTGATAGAGAGTGATAAAGAGTGATAGACAGTGTCAGAGAGTGTCAGAGAGTGATAGAGAGTGTCAGAGAGTGTCAGAGAGTGTCAGAGAGTGTTAAAGAGTGATAGAGAGTGTCAGTGAGTGTCAGTGAGTGTCAGAGAGTGTCAGAGAGTGTCAGAGAGTGTCAGAGAGGGTCTGAGAGTGTCAGAGTGTCAGAGAGTGATAGAGAGTGTCAGAGAGTGTCAGAGAGTGTCAGAGAGTGTCTGAGAGTGATAGAGAGTTTCAGAGAGTTTCAGAGAGTGTCTGAGAATGTCTGAGAGTGTCAGAGAGTGTCAGAGAGTGATAGAGAGTGATAGAGAGTGTCAGAGAGTGTCAGAGAGTGTCAGAGAGTGATCGAGAGTGATAGAGAGTTTCAGAGAGTGTCAGAGAGTGTCTGAGAGTGTCTGAGAGTGTCAGAGAGTGATAGAGAGTGATAGAGAGTGTCAGACAGTGTCAGAGAGTGATAGAGAGTTTCAGAGAGTGTCAGAGAGTGTCAGAGAGTGTCAGAGAGTGATAGAGAGTGTCAGAGAGTGATAGAGAGTGATAGAGAGTGATAGAGAGTGATAGAGAGTGTCAGAGAGTGTCAGAGAGTGTCAGAGAGTGATAGAGAGTGTCAGAGAGTTTCAGAGAGTCTCTGAGAATGTCTGAGAGTGTCAGAGAGTGATAGAGAGTGATAGAGAGTGTCAGAGAGTGTCAGAGAGTGTCAGAGAGTGATAGAGAGTGATAGAGAGTGTCAGAGAGCGTCTGAGAGTGTCAGAGAGTGATAGAGAGTGACAGAGAGTGTCAGAGAGTGAGAGAGAGTGATAGAGAGTTTCAGAGAGTGTCAGAGAGTGTCAGAGACTGATAGAGAGTGTCAGAGAGTGTCTGAGAGTGTATGAGAGTGTATGAGAGTGTCAGAGATTGATAGTGAGTGTCTGAGAGTGTCAGAGTGTGTCAGAGAGTGTCAGAGAATGTCAGAGAGTGTCAGAGAGTGTCAGAGAGTGTCAGAGAGCGTCAGAGAGTGTCTGAGAGTGTCTGAGAGTGTCAGAGAGTGATAGAGAGTGATCGAGACTGTCAGAGAGTGATAGAGAGTGATTGAGACTGTCAGAGAGTGATAGAGAGTGATAGAGACTGTCAGAGAATGTCAGAGAGTGTCAGAGAGTGTCAGAGAGTGATAGAGAGTGTCAGAGAGTGTCAGAGAGTGATAGAGAGTGATAGAGAGTGATAGAGACTGTCAGAGAGTGTCAGAGAGTGTCAGAGAGTGATAGAGAGTGTCAGAGAGTGTCAGAGAGTGATAGAGAGTGTCAGAGAGTGTCAGAGAGTGATAGAGAGTGATAGAGACTGTCAGAGAGTGTCAGAGAGTGTCAGAGAGTGTCAGAGAGTGATAGAGAGTGTCAGAGATTGTCAGAGAGTGATAGAGAGTGTCAGAGAGTGTCAGAGAGTGATAGAGAGTGTCAGAGAGTGATAGAGAGTTTCAGAGAGTGTCTGAGAGTGTCAGAGAGTGATATAGAGTGATCGAGTGTGTCAGAGAGTGTCAGAGAGTGATAGAGAGTGATAGAGAGTTTCAGAGTGTGTCAGAGAGTGATAGAGAGTTTCAGAGAGTGTCAGAGAGTGTCTGAGAGTGTCAGAGTTTGATAGAGAGTGTCAGAGACTGTCAGAGAGTGTCAGAGAGTGTCAGAGAGTGATAGTGAGTGTCTGAGAGTGTCAGAGAGTGATAGAGAGTGTCAGAGAGTGTCATAGAGTGATAGAGAGTGTCAGAGAGTGTCAGAGAGTGTCTGAGAGTGTCAGAGAGTGTTAGAGAGTTTCAGAGAGTGTCAGAGAGTGTCTGAGAGTGTCAGAGAGTGATAGAGAGTGTCAGAGACTGTCAGAGAGTGTCAGAGAGTGTCAGAGAGTGATAAAGAGTGATTGAGACTGTCAGAGAGTGTCAGAGAGTGATAGAGAGTGATAGAGAGTGATAAAGAGTTTCAGAGAGTGTCAGAGAGTGATAGAGAGTTTCAGAGAGTGTCAGAGAGTGTCTGAGAGTGTCAGAGAGTGATATAGAGTGTCAGAGACTTTCAGAGAGTGTCAGAGAGTGTCAGAGAGTGATAGAGAGTGTCAGAGACTGTCAGAGAGTGTCAGAGAGTGATAGTGAGTGTCTGAGAGTGTCAGAGAGTGATAGAGAGTGACAGAGAGTGTCAGAGAGTGTCATAGAGTGATAGAGAGTGTCAGAGAGTGTCAGAGAGTGTCTGAGAGTGTCAGAGAGTGATAGAGAGTTTCAGAGAGTGTCAGAGAGTGTCTGAGAGTGTCAGAGAGTGTCTGAGAGTGTCAGAGAGTGATATAGATTGTCAGAGACTTTCAGAGAGTGTCAGAGAGAGTCAGAGAGTGATAGAGAGTGATTGAGACTGTCAGAGAGTGATAGAGAGTGATAGAGAGTTTCAGAGAGTGTCAGAGAGTGATAGAGAGTTTCAGAGAGTGATAGTGAGTGTCTGAGAGTGTCAGAGAGTGATAGAGAGTGATAGATAGTGTCAGAGAGCGATAGAGAGTGATAGAGAGTGTCAGAGAGTGTCAGAGAGTGATAGAGAGTGATAGAGAGTTTCAGAGAGTGTCAGAGAGTGTCAGAGAGTGTCAGAGAGTGATAGAGAGTGTCAGAGAGTGTCAGAGAGTGACAGAGAGTGTCAGAGAGTGTCATAGAGTGATAGAGAGTGTCAGAGAGTGTCAGAGAGTGTCTGAGAGTGTCAGAGAGTGATAGAGAGTTTCAGAGAGTGTCAGAGAGTGTCTGAGAGTGTCAGAGAGTGTCAGAGAGTGTCTGAGAGTGTCAGAGAGTGATATAGAGTGTCAGAGACTTTCAGAGAGTGTCAGAGAGAGTCAGAGAGTGATAGAGAGTGATTGAGACTGTCAGAGAGTGATAGAGAGTGATAGAGAGTGTCAGAGAGTGATAGAGAGTGTCAGAGAGTGATAGAGAGTTTCAGAGAGTGTCAGAGAGTGTCTGAGAGTGTCAGAGAGTGTCAGAGAGTGTCTGAGAGTGTCAGAGAGTGATATAGAGTGTCAGAGACTTTCAGAGAGTGTCAGAGAGAGTCAGAGAGTGATAGAGAGTGATTGAGACTGTCAGAGAGTGATAGAGAGTGATAGAGAGTGATAGAGAGTTTCAGAGAGTGTCAGAGAGTGATAGAGAGTTTCAGAGAGTGATAGTGAGTGTCTGAGAGTGTCAGAGATTGATAGAGAGTGATAGATAGTGTCAGAGAGCGATAGAGAGTGATAGAGAGTGTCAGAGAGTGTCAGAGAGTGATAGAGAGTGATAGAGAGTTTCAGAGAGTGTCAGAGAGTGTCAGAGAGTGTCAGAGAGTGATAGAGAGTGTCAGAGAGTGTCAGAGAGTGATAGAGAGTGATAGAGAGTGTCAGAGAGTGTCAGAGAGTGTCAGAGAGTGATAGAGAGTGTCAGAGAGTTTCAGAGAGTCTCTGAGAATGTCTGAGAGTGTCAGAGAGTGTCAGAGAGTGATAGAGAGTGATAGAGAGTGATAGACAGTGTCAGAGAGTGTCAGAGAGTGATAGAGAGTGATAGAGAGTGTCAGAGAGTGTCAGAGAGTGTCAGAGAGTGTTAAAGAGTGATAGAGAGTGTCAGAGAGTGTCAGAGAGTGTCAGAGAGTGTCAGAGAGTTTCAGAGAGTGTCTGAGAGTGTCAGAGAGCGATAGAGATTGATAGAGAGTGTCAGAGAGTGTCAGAGAGTGTCAGAGAGTGATAGAGAGTGATAGAGAGTGATAGAGAGTTTCAGAGAGTGTCAGAGAGTGTCAGAGAGTGTCAGAGAGTGTCAGAGAGTGATAGAGAGTGTCAGAGAGTTTCAGAGAGTCTCTGAGAATGTCTGAGAGTGTCAGAGAGTGTCAGAGAGTGTCAGAGAGTGATAGAGAGTGATAGAGAGTGTCAGAGAGTGTCAGAGAGTGATAGAGAGTGATAGAGAGTGTCTGAGAGTGTCTGAGAGTGTCAGAGAGTGTCAGAGAGTGATAGAGAGTGACAGAGAGTGTCAGAGAGTGTCAGAGAGTGATAGAGAGTGATAGAGAGTTTCAGAGAGTGTCAGAGAGTGTCAGAGAGTGATAGAGAGTGATAGAGAGTGATAGAGAGCGATAAAGAGTGATAGACAGTGTCAGAGAGTGTCAGAGAGTGATAGAGAGTGATAGAGAGTGTCAGAGAGTGTCAGAGAGTGTTAAAGAGTGATAGAGAGTGTCAGAGAGTGTCAGTGAGTGTCAGAGAGTGTCAGAGAGTGATAGACAGTGTCAGAGAGTGTCAGAGAGTGTCTGAGAGTGTCAGAGTGTCAGAGAGTGATAGAGAGTGTCAGAGAGTGTCAGAGAGTGTCAGAGAGTGTCAGAGAGTGTCTGAGAGTGATAGAGAGTTTCAGAGAGTTTCAGAGAGTGTCTGAGAATGTCTGAGAGTGTCAGAGAGTGTCAGAGAGTGATAGAGAGTGATAGAGAGTGTCAGAGAGTGTCAGAGAGTGTCAGAGAGTGTCAGAGAGTGATCGAGAGTGATAGAGAGTTTCAGAGAGTGTCAGAGAGTGTCTGAGAGTGTCTGAGAGTGTCAGAGAGTGATAGAGAGTGATAGAGAGTGTCAGACAGTGTCAGAGAGTGATAGAGAGTTTCAGAGAGTGTCAGAGAGTGTCAGAGAGTGTCAGAGAGTGATAGAGAGTGTCAGAGAGTGATAGAGAGTGATAGAGAGTGATAGAGAGTGATAGAGAGTGTCAGAGAGTGTCAGAGAGTGATAGAGAGTGATAGAGAGTGTCAGAGAGTGTCTGAGAGTGTCAGAGAGTGTCAGAGAGTGATAGAGAGTGACAGAGAGTGTCAGAGAGTGAGAGAGAGTGATAGAGAGTTTCAGAGAGTGTCAGAGAGTGTCATAGACTGATAGAGAGTGTCAGAGAGTGTCTGAGAGTGATAAAGAGTGATAGAGAGTGTCAGAGAGTGTCCGAGAGTGTCAGAGAGTGATAGTGAGTGTCTGAGAGTGTCAGAGAGTGTCAGAGAGTGTCAGAGAGTGTCAGAGAGTGTCAGAGAGTGATAGAGAGTGATAGAGAGTGATAAAGAGTGATAGACAGTGTCAGAGAGTGTCAGAGAGTGATAGAGAGTGATAGAGAGTGGCAGAGAGTGTCAGAGAGTGTCAGAGAGTGTTAAAGAGTGATAGAGAGTGTCAGAGAGTGTCAGAGAGTGTCAGAGAGTGATAGTGAGTGTCTGAGAGTGATAGAGAGTTTCAGAGAGTGTCTGAGAATGTCAGAGAGTGTCAGAGAGTGTCAGAGAGTGATAGAGAGTGATAGAGAGTGTCAGAGAGTGTCAGTGAGTGATCGAGATTGATAGAGAGTTTCAGAGAGTGTCAGAGAGTGTCTGAGAGTGTCAGAGAGTGATAGAGAGTGATAGAGAGTGTCAGACAGTGTCAGAGAGTGATAGAGAGTTTCAGAGAGTGTCAGAGAGTGTCTGAGAGTGTCAGAGAGTGATAGAGAGTGTCAGAGAGTGTCTGAGAGTGATAGAGAGTTTCAGAGAGTTTCAGAGAGTGTCTGAGAATGTCTGAGAGTGTCAGAGAGTGTCAGAGAGTGTCAGAGAGTGATAGAGAGTGATAGAGAGTGTCAGAGAGTGTCAGAGAGTGTCAGAGAGTGATAGAGAGTGATAGAGAGTGTCAGAGAGTGTCAGATAGTGATAGAGAGTGTCAGAGAGTGTCAGAGAGTGTCAGAGAGTGATAGAGAGTGAAAGAGAGTGAAAGAGAGTGTAAGAGAGTGTAAGAGAGTGTCAGAGAGTGATAGAGAGTGATAGAGAGTGTCAGAGAGTGTCAGAGTGTGTCAGATAGTGATAGTGAGTGTCTGAGAGAGTCAGAGAGTGTCAGATAGTGATAGAGAGTGTCAGAGAGTGTCAGAGAGTGTCAGATGGTGATAGTGAGTGTCTGAGAGTGTCAGAGAGTGATAGAGAGTGTCAGAGAGTGTCAGAGTGTGTCAGATAGTGATAGTGAGTGTCTGAGAGTGTCACAGAGTGTCAGATAGTGATAGAGAGTGTCAGAGAGTGTCAGAGAGTGATAGAGAGTGTCAGAGAGTGTCAGAGAGTGTCTGAGAGTGTCAGAGAGTGATAGAGAGTGAAAGAGAGTGTCAGAGAGTGTCAGAGAGTGTCAGAGAGTGATAGAGTGTCAGAGAGTGATAGAGAGTGTCAGAGAGTGTCAGAGAGTGTCAGAGAGTGTCAGAGAGTGATATAGAGTGATAGAGAGTGATAGAGAGTGTCAGAGAGTGTCAGAGAGTGTCAGAGAGTGATAGAGAGTGATAGAGAGTGCCAGAGAGTGTCAGAGAGTGATAGAGAGTGATATAAAGTGTCAGAGAGTGTCAGAGAGTGTCAGAGATTGATAGAGAGTGAAAGAGATTGTCAGAGAGTGTCAGAGAGTGTCAGAGAGTGATAGAGAGTGTCAGAGAGTGTCAGAGAGTGTCAGAGAGTGATAGAGAGTGATAGAGAGTGATAGAGAGTGATAGAGAGTGTCAGAGAGTGTCAGAGAGTGTCAGAGAGTGATAGAGAGTGAAAAAGAGTGTCAGAGAGTGTCAGAGAGTGTCAGATAGTGATAGTGAGTACCTGAGAGTGTCGCAGAGTGTCAGATAGTGATAGAGAGTGTCAGAGAGTGTCAGAGAGTGTCAGAGAGTGATAGAGAGTGTCAGAGAGTGTCAGAGAGTGTCAGAGAGTGTCAGAGAGTGTCAGAGAGTGATAGTGAGTTTCAGAGAGTGTCAGAGAGTGTCTGAGAGTGTCAGAGAGCGATAGAGAGTGATAGAGAGTGTCAGAGAGTGTCAGAGAGTGATAGAGAGTGATAGAGAGTTTCAGAGAGTGTCAGAGAGTGTCAGAGAGTGTCAGAGAGTGATAGAGAGTGTCAGAGAGTGTCAGAGAGTGATAGAGAGTGATAGAGAGTGATAGAGAGTGTCAGAGAGTGTCAGAGAGTGTCAGAGAGTGATAGAGAGTGTCAGAGAGTTTCAGAGAGTCTCTGAGAATGTCTGAGAGTGTCAGAGAGTGTCAGAGAGTGATAGAGAGTGATAGAGAGTGTCAGAGAGTGTCAGAGAGTGTCAGAGAGTGATAGAGAGTGATAGAGAGTGTCAGAGAGTGTCTGAGAGTGTCAGAGAGTGATAGAGAGTGACAGAGAGTGTCAGAGAGTGTCAGAGAGTGTCAGAGAGTGATAGAGAGTGATAGAGAGTTTCAGAGAGTGTCAGAGAGTGTCAGAGAGTGATAGAGAGTGATAGAGAGTGTTAAAGAGTGATAGAGAGTGTCAGAGAGTGTCAGTGAGTGTCAGAGTGTGTCAGATAGTGATAGTGAGTGTCTGAGAGAGTCAGAGAGTGTCAGATAGTGATAGAGAGTGTCAGAGAGTGTCAGAGAGTGTCAGAGAGTGTCAGAGAGTGATAGAGAGTGATAGAGAGTGTCAGACAGTGTCAGAGAGTGATAGAGAGTTTCAGAGAGTGTCAGAGAGTGTCAGAGAGTGTCAGAGAGTGATAGAGAGTGTCAGAGAGTGTCAGAGAGTGTCAGAGAGTGTCAGAGAGTGATAGAGAGTGATAGAGAGTGTCAGAGAGTGTCAGAGAGTGTCAGAGAGTGTCAGAGAGTGATAGAGAGTGTCAGAGAGTTTCAGAGAGTGATAGAGAGTGATAGAGAGTGTCAGAGAGTGTCAGAGAGTGTCAGAGAGTGATAGAGAGTGATAGAGAGTGTCAGAGAGTGTCTGAGAGTGTCAGAGAGTGTCAGAGAGTGATAGAGAGTGACAGAGAGTGTCAGAGAGTGTCAGAGAGTGATAGAGAGTGATAGAGAGTTTCAGAGAGTGTCAGAGAGTGTCACAGAGTGTCACAGAGTGATAGAGAGTGTCTGAGAGTGATAAAGAGTGATAGAGAGTGTCAGAGAGTGTCAGAGAGTGTCAGAGAGTGATAGTGAGTGTCTGAGAGTGTCAGAGAGTGATAGAGAGTGATAAAGAGTGATAGACAGTGTCAGAGAGTGTCAGAGAGTGATAGAGAGTGATAGAGAGTGTCAGAGAGTGTCAGAGAGTGTTAAAGAGTGATAGAGAGTGTCAGAGATTGTCAGAGAGTGTCAGAGAGTGATAGTGAGTGTCTGAGAGTGATAGAGAGTTTCAGAGAGTTTCAGTGAGTTTCAGAGAGTGTCTGAGAATGTCTGAGAGTGTCAGAGAGTGATAGAGAGTGATAGAGAGTGTCAGAGAGTGTCAGTGAGTGATCGAGAGTGATAGAGAGTTTCAGAGAGTGTCAGAGAGTGTCTGAGAGTGTCAGAGAGTGATAGAGAGTGATAGAGAGTGTCAGACAGTGTCAGAGAGTGATAGAGAGTTTCAGAGAGTGTCAGAGAGTGTCTGAGAGTGTCAGAGAGTGATAGAGTGTGTCAGAGAGTGTCAGAGAGTGATAGAGAGTGATAGAGAGTGTCAGAGAGTGTCTGAGAGTGATAGAGAGTTTCAGAGAGTTTCAGAGAGTGTCTGAGAATGTCTGAGAGTGTCAGAGAGTGTCAGAGAGTGATAGAGAGTGATAGAGAGTGTCAGAGAGTGTCAGAGAGTGATAGAGAGTGAAAGAGAGTGAAAGAGAGTGTCAGAGAGTGTCAGAGAGTGATAGAGAGTGATAGAGAGTGTCAGAGAGTGTCAGAGTGTGTCAGATAGTGATAGTGAGTGTCTGAGAGAGTCAGAGAGTGTCAGATAGTGATAGAGAGTGTCAGAGAGTGTCAGAGAGTGATAGAGAGTGATAGAGTGTTTCAGAGAGTGTCAGAGAGTGTCAGAGAGTGTCAGAGAGTGTCAGATAGTGATAGTGAGTGTCTGAGAGTGTCAGATAGTGATAGTGAGTGTCTGAGAGTGTCAGAGAGTGATAGAGAGTGTCAGAGAGTGTCAGAGAGTGTCAGAGAGTGACAGAGAGTGTCAGAGAGTGTCAGAGAGTGTCTGAGAGTGTCAGAGAGTGATAGAGAGTGAAAGAGAGTGTCAGAGAGTGTCAGAGAGTGTCAGAGAGTGATAGAGTGTCAGAGAGTGATAGAGAGTGATAGAGAGTGATAGAGAGTGTTAAAGAGTGATAGAGAGTGTCAGAGAGTGTCAGTGAGTGTCAGAGAGTGATAGTGAGTGTCTGAGAGTGTCAGAGAGTGTCAGAGAGTGATAGACAGTGTCAGAGAGTGTCAGAGAGTGTCTGAGAGTGTCAGAGTGTCAGAGAGTGATAGAGAGTGTCAGAGAGTGTCAGAGAGTGTCAGAGAGTGTCAGAGAGTGATAGAGAGTTTCAGAGAGTTTCAGAGAGTGTCTGAGAATGTCTGAGAGTGTCAGAGAGTGTCAGAGAGTGTCAGAGAGTGATAGAGAGTGATAGAGAGTGTCAGAGAGTGTCAGAGAGTGATCGAGAGTGATAGAGAGTTTCAGAGAGTGTCAGAGAGTGTCTGAGAGTGTCAGAGAGTGATAGAGAGTGATAGAGAGTGATAGAGAGTGTCAGACAGTGTCAGAGAGTGATAGAGAGTTTCAGAGAGTGTCAGAGAGTGTCAGGGAGTGTCAGAGAGTGATAGAGAGTGTCAGAGAGTGTCAGAGAGTGTCAGAGAGTGATAGAGAGTGATAGAGTGTGATAGAGAGTGATAGAGAGTGTCAGAGAGTGTCAGAGAGTGTCAGAGAGTGATAGAGAGTGTCAGAGAGTTTCAGAGAGTGATAGAGAGTGATAGAGAGTGTCAGAGAGTGTCAGAGAGTGTCAGAGAGTGATAGAGAGTGATAGAGAGTGTCAGAGAGTGTCTGAGAGTGTCAGAGAGTGTCAGAGAGTGATAGAGAGTGACAGAGAGTGTCAGAGAGTGTCAGAGAGTGATAGAGAGTGATAGAGAGTTTCAGAGAGTGTCAGAGAGTGTCAGAGAGTGTCACAGAGTGATAGAGAGTGTCAGAGAGTGTCTGAGAGTGATAAAGAGTGATAGAGAGTGTCAGAGAGTGTCAGAGAGTGTCAGAGAGTGATAGTGAGTGTCTGAGAGTGTCAGAGAGTGTCAGAGAGTGATAGAGAGTGATAAAGAGTGATAGACAGTGTCAGAGAGTGTCAGAGAGTGATAGAGAGTGATAGAGAGTGTCAGAGAGTGTCAGAGAGTGTTAAAGAGTGATAGAGAGTGTCAGAGAGTGTCAGAGAGTGTCAGAGAGTGATAGTGAGTGTCTGAGAGTGATAGAGAGTTTCAGAGAGTTTCAGAGAGTTTCAGAGAATGTCTGAGAGTGTCAGAGAGTGTCAGAGAGTGATAGAGAGTGATAGAGAGTGTCAGAGAGTGTCAGAGAGTGATAGAGAGTGTCAGAGAGTGTCAGAGAGTGATAGAGAGTGATAGAGAGTGTCAGAGAGTGTCAGTGAGTGATCGAGAGTGATAGAGAGTTTCAGAGAGTGTCAGAGAGTGTCTGAGAGTGTCAGAGAGTGATAGAGAGTGATAGAGAGTGTCAGACAGTGTCAGAGAGTGATAGAGAGTTTCAGAGAGTGTCAGAGAGTGTCTGAGAGTGTCAGAGAGTGAGAGAGTGTGTCAGAGAGTGTCAGAGAGTGATAGAGAGTGATAGAGAGTGTCAGAGAGTGTCTGAGAGTGATAGAGAGTTTCAGAGAGTTTCAGAGAGTGTCTGAGAATGTCTGAGAGTGTCAGAGAGTGTCAGAGAGTGATAGAGAGTGATAGAGAGTGATAGAGAGTGATAGAGAGTGATAGAGAGTGTCAGAGAGTGTCAGAGAGTGTCAGAGAGTGATAGAGAGTGAAAGAGAGTGAAAGAGAGTGTCAGAGAGTGTCAGAGAGTGATAGAGAGTGTCAGAGAGTGTCAGAGTGTGTCAGATAGTGATAGTGAGTGTCTGAGAGAGTCAGAGAGTGTCAGATAGTGATAGAGAGTGTCAGAGAGTGATAGAGAGTGATAGAGAGTGATAGAGTGTTTCAGAGAGTGTCAGAGAGTGTCAGAGAGTGTCAGATAGTGATAGTGAGTGTCTGAGAGTGTCAGATAGTGATAGTGAGTGTCTGAGAGTGTCAGAGAGTGATAGAGAGTGTCAGAGAGTGTCAGAGAGTGTCAGAGAGTGATAGAGAGTGTCAGAGAGTGTCAGAGAGTGTCTGAGAGTGTCAGAGAGTGATAGAGAGTGTCATAGAGTGTCAGAGAGTGTCAGAGAGTGATAGAGAGTGTCAGAGAGTGTCAGAGAGTGTCTGAGAGTGTCAGAGAGTGTCAGAGAGTGTCAGAGAGTGATAGAGTGTCAGAGAGTGATAGAGAGTGTCAAAGAGTGTCAGAGAGTGTCAGAGAGTGTCAGAGAGTGATATAGAGTGATAGAGAGTGATAGAGAGTGTCAGAGAGTGTCAGAGAGTGTCAGAGAGTGTCAGAGAGTGTCAGAGAGTGTCAGAGAGTGATAGAGAGTGATAGAGAGTGATAGAGAGTGATAGAGAGTTTCAGAGAGTGTCAGAGAGTGTCTGAGAGTGTCAGAGAGCGATAGAGAGTGATAGAGAGTGTCAGAGAGTGTCAGAGAGTGATAGAGAGTGATAGAGATTGATAGAGAGTGATAGAGAGTGATAGAGAGTTTCAGAGAGTGTCAGAGAGTGTCAGAGAGTGATAGAGAGTGTCAGAGAGTGTCAGAGAGTGATAGAGAGTGATAGAGAGTGTCAGAGAGTGTCAGAGAGTGTCAGAGAGTGATAGAGAGTGTCAGAGAGTTTCAGAGAGTCTCTGAGAATGTCTGAGAGTGTCAGAGAGTGTCAGAGAGTGATAGAGAGTGATAGAGAGTGTCAGAGAGTGATAGACAGTGTCAGAGAGTGTCAGAGAGTGATAGAGAGTGATAGAGAGTGTCAGAGAGTGTCAGAGAGTGTCAGAGAGTGATAGAGAGTTTCAGAGAGTTTCAGAGAGTGTCTGAGAATGTCTGAGAGTGTCAGAGAGTGTCAGAGAGTGTCAGAGAGTGATAGAGAGTGATAGAGAGTGTCAGAGAGTGTCAGAGAGTGATCGAGAGTGATAGAGAGTTTCAGAGAGTGTCAGAGAGTGTCTGAGAGTGTCAGAGAGTGATAGAGAGTGATAGAGAGTGATAGAGAGTGTCAGACAGTGTCAGAGAGTGATAGAGAGTTTCAGAGAGTGTCAGAGAGTGTCAGGGAGTGTCAGAGAGTGATAGAGAGTGTCAGAGAGTGTCAGAGAGTGTCAGAGAGTGATAGAGAGTGATAGAGTGTGATAGAGAGTGATAGAGAGTGTCAGAGAGTGTCAGAGAGTGTCAGAGAGTGATAGAGAGTGTCAGAGAGTTTCAGAGAGTGATAGAGAGTGATAGAGAGTGTCAGAGAGTGTCAGAGAGTGTCAGAGAGTGATAGAGAGTGATAGAGAGTGTCAGAGAGTGTCTGAGAGTGTCAGAGAGTGTCAGAGAGTGATAGAGAGTGACAGAGAGTGTCAGAGAGTGTCAGAGAGTGATAGAGAGTGATAGAGAGTTTCAGAGAGTGTCAGAGAGTGTCAGAGAGTGTCACAGAGTGATAGAGAGTGTCAGAGAGTGTCTGAGAGTGATAAAGAGTGATAGAGAGTGTCAGAGAGTGTCAGAGAGTGTCAGAGAGTGATAGTGAGTGTCTGAGAGTGTCAGAGAGTGTCAGAGAGTGATAGAGAGTGATAAAGAGTGATAGACAGTGTCAGAGAGTGTCAGAGAGTGATAGAGAGTGATAGAGAGTGTCAGAGAGTGTCAGAGAGTGTTAAAGAGTGATAGAGAGTGTCAGAGAGTGTCAGAGAGTGTCAGAGAGTGATAGTGAGTGTCTGAGAGTGATAGAGAGTTTCAGAGAGTTTCAGAGAGTTTCAGAGAATGTCTGAGAGTGTCAGAGAGTGTCAGAGAGTGATAGAGAGTGATAGAGAGTGTCAGAGAGTGTCAGAGAGTGATAGAGAGTGTCAGAGAGTGTCAGAGAGTGATAGAGAGTGATAGAGAGTGTCAGAGAGTGTCAGTGAGTGATCGAGAGTGATAGAGAGTTTCAGAGAGTGTCAGAGAGTGTCTGAGAGTGTCAGAGAGTGATAGAGAGTGATAGAGAGTGTCAGACAGTGTCAGAGAGTGATAGAGAGTTTCAGAGAGTGTCAGAGAGTGTCTGAGAGTGTCAGAGAGTGATAGAGTGTGTCAGAGAGTGTCAGAGAGTGATAGAGAGTGATAGAGAGTGTCAGAGAGTGTCTGAGAGTGATAGAGAGTTTCAGAGAGTTTCAGAGAGTGTCTGAGAATGTCTGAGAGTGTCAGAGAGTGTCAGAGAGTGATAGAGAGTGATAGAGAGTGATAGAGAGTGATAGAGAGTGATAGAGAGTGTCAGAGAGTGTCAGAGAGTGTCAGAGAGTGATAGAGAGTGAAAGAGAGTGAAAGAGAGTGTCAGAGAGTGTCAGAGAGTGATAGAGAGTGTCAGAGAGTGTCAGAGTGTGTCAGATAGTGATAGTGAGTGTCTGAGAGAGTCAGAGAGTGTCAGATAGTGATAGAGAGTGTCAGAGAGTGATAGAGAGTGATAGAGAGTGATAGAGTGTTTCAGAGAGTGTCAGAGAGTGTCAGAGAGTGTCAGATAGTGATAGTGAGTGTCTGAGAGTGTCAGATAGTGATAGTGAGTGTCTGAGAGTGTCAGAGAGTGATAGAGAGTGTCAGAGAGTGTCAGAGAGTGTCAGAGAGTGATAGAGAGTGTCAGAGAGTGTCAGAGAGTGTCTGAGAGTGTCAGAGAGTGATAGAGAGTGTCATAGAGTGTCAGAGAGTGTCAGAGAGTGATAGAGAGTGTCAGAGAGTGTCAGAGAGTGTCTGAGAGTGTCAGAGAGTGTCAGAGAGTGTCAGAGAGTGATAGAGTGTCAGAGAGTGATAGAGAGTGTCAAAGAGTGTCAGAGAGTGTCAGAGAGTGTCAGAGAGTGATATAGAGTGATAGAGAGTGATAGAGAGTGTCAGAGAGTGTCAGAGAGTGTCAGAGAGTGTCAGAGAGTGTCAGAGAGTGTCAGAGAGTGATAGAGAGTGATAGAGAGTGATAGAGAGTGATAGAGAGTTTCAGAGAGTGTCAGAGAGTGTCTGAGAGTGTCAGAGAGCGATAGAGAGTGATAGAGAGTGTCAGAGAGTGTCAGAGAGTGATAGAGAGTGATAGAGATTGATAGAGAGTGATAGAGAGTGATAGAGAGTTTCAGAGAGTGTCAGAGAGTGTCAGAGAGTGATAGAGAGTGTCAGAGAGTGTCAGAGAGTGATAGAGAGTGATAGAGAGTGTCAGAGAGTGTCAGAGAGTGTCAGAGAGTGATAGAGAGTGTCAGAGAGTTTCAGAGAGTCTCTGAGAATGTCTGAGAGTGTCAGAGAGTGTCAGAGAGTGATAGAGAGTGATAGAGAGTGTCAGAGAGTGATAGACAGTGTCAGAGAGTGTCAGAGAGTGATAGAGAGTGATAGAGAGTGTCAGAGAGTGTCAGAGAGTGTCAGAGAGTGTTAAAGAGTGATAGAGAGTGTCAGAGAGTGTCAGTGAGTGTCAGAGAGTGATAGTGAGTGTCTGAGAGTGTCAGAGAGTGATAGAGAGTGTCAGAGAGTGTCAGAGAGTGTCAGAGAGTGATAGAGAGTGTCAGAGAGTGATCGAGAGTGATAGAGAGTTTCAGAGAGTGTCAGAGAGTGTCTGAGAGTGTCAGAGAGTGATAGAGAGTGTCAGAGAGTGTCAGAGAGTGTCAGAGAGTGTCAGAGAGTGTCAGAGAGTGTCAGAGAGTGATCGAGAGTGATAGAGAGTTTCAGAGAGTGTCAGAGAGTGTCTGAGAGTGTCAGAGAGTGATAGAGAGTGTCAGAGAGTGTCAGAGAGTGTCAGAGAGTGTCAGAGAGTGTCAGAGAGTGATAGAGAGTGATAGAGAGTGTCAGAGAGTGATAGAGAGTGTCAGAGAGTGTCAGAGAGTGATAGAGAGTGTCAGAGAGTGTCAGAGAGTGATAGAGAGTGATAGAGAGTGTCAGAGAGTGTCAGAGAGTGTCAGAGAGTGATAGAGAGTGTCAGAGAGTTTCAGAGAGTCTCTGAGAATGTCTGAGAGTGTCAGAGAGTGTCAGAGAGTGATAGAGAGTGATAGAGAGTGTCAGAGAGTGATAGACAGTGTCAGAGAGTGTCAGAGAGTGATAGAGAGTGATAGAGAGTGTCAGAGAGTGTCAGAGAGTGTCAGAGAGTGTTAAAGAGTGATAGAGAGTGTCAGAGAGTGTCAGTGAGTGTCAGAGAGTGATAGTGAGTGTCTGAGAGTGTCAGAGAGTGATAGAGAGTGTCAGAGAGTGTCAGAGAGTGTCAGAGAGTGATAGAGAGTGTCAGAGAGTGTCAGAGAGTGTCAGAGAGTGATAGAGAGTGTCAGAGAGTGTCAGAGAGTGATCGAGAGTGATAGAGAGTTTCAGAGAGTGTCAGAGAGTGTCTGAGAGTGTCAGAGAGTGATAGAGAGTGATAGAGAGTGATAGAGAGTGTCAGACAGTGTCAGAGAGTGATAGAGAGTTTCAGAGAGTGTCAGAGAGTGTCAGAGAGTGTCAGAGAGTGATAGAGAGTGTCAGAGAGTGTCAGAGAGTGTCAGAGAGTGATAGAGAGTGATAGAGAGTGTCAGAGAGTGTCGGAGAGTGATAGAGAGTGATAGAGAGTTTCAGAGAGTGTCTGAGAATGTCTGAGAGTGTCAGAGAGTGTCAGAGAGTGTCAGAGAGTGTCAGAGAGTGATAGAGAGTGATAGAGATTGTCAGAGAGTGTCAGTGAGTGATCGAGAGTGATAGAGAGTTTCAGAGAGTGTCAGAGAGTGTCTGAGAGTGTCAGAGAGTGATAGAGAGTGATAGAGAGTGATAGAGAGTGTCAGACAGTGTCAGAGAGTGATAGAGAGTTTCAGAGAGTGTCAGAGAGTGTCAGAGAGTGATAGAGTGTGTCAGAGAGTGTCAGAGAGTGATAGAGAGTGATAGAGAGTGATAGAGAGTGTCAGAGAGTGTCTGAGAGTGATAGAGAGTGATAGAGAGTTTCAGAGAGTGTCTGAGAATGTCTGAGAGTGTCAGAGAGTGTCAGAGAGTGTCAGAGAGTGTCAGAGAGTGTCAGAGAGTGATAGAGAGTGATAGAGATTGTCAGAGAGTGTCAGTGAGTGATCGAGATTGATAGAGAGTTTCAGAGAGTGTCAGAGAGTGTCTGAGAGTGTCAGAGAGTGATAGAGAGTGATAGAGAGTGATAGAGAGTGTCAGACAGTGTCAGAGAGTGATAGAGAGTTTCAGAGAGTGTCAGAGAGTGTCAGAGAGTGATAGAGTGTGTCAGAGAGTGTCAGAGAGTGTCAGAGAGTGATAGAGAGTGATAGAGAGTGCCAGAGAGTGTCAGATAGTGATAGAGAGTGTCAGAGAGTGTCAGAGAGTGATAGAGAGTGAAAGAGAGTGAAAGAGAGTGATAGAGAGTGTCAGAGAGTATCAGAGAGTGCCAGATAGTGATAGAGAGTGTCAGAGAGTGATAGAGAGTGTCAGAGAGTATCAGAGAGTGTCAGAGAGTGATAGAGAGTGAAAGAGAGTGTCAGAGAGTGTCAGAGAGTGTCAGAGAGTGATATAGAGTGATAGAGAGTGATAGAGAGTGTCAGAGAGTGTCAGAGAGTGTCAGAGAGTGATAGAGAGTGTCAGAGAGTGTCAGAGAGTGTCAGAGATTGATAGAGAGTGAAAGAGAGTGTCAGAGAGTGTCAGAGAGTGTCAGAGAGTGATAGAGAGTCTCAGAGAGTGTCAGAGAGTGTCAGAGAGTGTCAGAGAGTGTCAGAGAGTGATAGAGAGTGATAGAGAGTGTCAGACAGTGTCAGAGAGTGATAGAGAGTTTCAGAGAGTGTCAGAGAGTGTCAGAGAGTGTCAGAGAGTGATAGAGAGTGTCAGAGAGTGTCAGAGAGTGATAGAGAGTGATAGAGAGTGTCAGAGAGTGTCAGAGAGTGATAGAGAGTGTCAGAGAGAGTCAGAGAGTGTCTGAGAGTGTCTGAGAGTGTCAGAGAGTGATAGAGAGTGACAGAGAGTGACAGAGAGTGTCAGAGAGTGATAAAGAGTGATAGAGAGTGATAGAGAGTGACAGAGAGTGACAGAGAGTGATAGAGAGTGACAGAGAGTGACAGAGAGTGTCAGAGAGTGTCGGAGAGTGATAGAGAGTGATAGAGAGTTTCAGAGAGTGTCAGAGAGTGTCAGAGAGTGTCACAGAGTGATAGAGAGTGTCAGAGAGTGTCTGAGAGTGATAAAGAGGGATAGAGAGTGTCAGAGAGTGTCAGAGAGTGTCAGAGAGTGATAGTGAGTGTCTGAGAGTGTCAGAGAGTGTCAGAGAGTGATAGAGAGTGATAGAGAGTGATAAAGAGTGATAGACAGTGTCAGAGAGTGTCAGAGAGTGATAGAGAGTGATAGAGAGTGTCAGAGAGTGTCAGAGAGTGTTAAAGAGTGATAGAGAGTGTCAGAGAGTGATAGTGAGTGTCAGAGAGTGATAGAGAGTGATAGAGAGTGATAAAGAGTGATAGACAGTGTCAGAGAGTGTCAGAGAGTGATAGAGAGTGATAGAGAGTGTCAGAGAGTGTCAGAGAGTGTTAAAGAGTGATAGAGAGTGTCAGAGAGTGATAGTGAGTGTCTGAGAGTGATAGAGAGTTTCAGAGAGTTTCAGAGAGTGTCTGAGAATGTCTGAGAGTGTCAGAGAGTGTCAGAGAGTTTCAGAGAGTGTCAGAGAGTGTCAGAGAGTGTCAGAGAGTGATAGAGAGTGATAGAGATTGTCAGAGAGTGTCAGTGAGTGATCGAGAGTGATAGAGAGTTTCAGAGAGTGTCAGAGAGTGTCTGAGAGTGTCAGAGAGTGATAGAGAGTGATAGAGAGTGATAGAGAGTGTCAGACAGTGTCAGAGAGTGATAGAGAGTTTCAGAGAGTGTCAGAGAGTGTCAGAGAGTGATAGAGTGTGTCAGAGAGTGTCAGAGAGTGATAGAGAGTGATAGAGAGTGATAGAGAGTGTCAGAGAGTGTCTGAGAGTGATAGAGAGTTTCAGAGAGTTTCAGAGAGTGTCTGAGAATGTCTGAGAGTGTCAGAGAGTGTCAGAGAGTGTCAGAGAGTGATAGAGAGTGATAGAGAGTGTCAGAGAGTGTCAGATAGTGATAGAGAGTGTCAGAGAGTGTCAGAGAGTGTCAGAGAGTGTCAGAGAGTGATAGAGAGTGAAAGAGAGTGAAAGAGAGTGTCAGAGAGTGTCAGAGAGTGATAGAGAGTGTCAGAGAGTGTCAGAGTGTGTCAGATAGTGATAGTGAGTGTCTGAGAGAGTCAGAGAGTGTCAGATAGTGATAGAGAGTGTCAGAGAGTGTCAGAGAGTGTCAGAGAGTGTCAGAGAGTGTCAGAGAGTGTCAGATAGTGATAGTGAGTGTCTGAGAGTGTCAGAGAGTGATAGAGAGTGTCAGAGAGTGTCAGAGAGTGTCAGATAGTGATAGTGAGTGTCTGAGAGTGTCACAGAGTGTCAGATAGTGATAGAGAGTGTCAGAGAGTGATAGAGAGTGTCAGAGAGTATCAGAGAGTGTCAGAGAGTGATAGAGAGTGAAAGAGAGTGTCAGAGAGTGTCAGAGAGTGTCAGAGAGTGATATAGAGTGATAGAGAGTGATAGAGAGTGTCAGAGAGTGTCAGAGAGTGTCAGAGAGTGATAGAGAGTGTCAGAGAGTGTCAGAGAGTGTCAGAGATTGATAGAGAGTGAAAGAGAGTGTCAGAGAGTGTCAGAGAGTGATAGAGAGTCTCAGAGAGTGTCAGAGAGTGTCAGAGAGTGTCAGAGAGTGTCAGAGAGTGATAGAGAGTGATAGAGAGTGATAGAGAGTGTCAGAGAGCTTCAGAGAGTGATAGAGAGTGAAAGAGAGTGTCAGAGAGTGTCAGAGAGTGTCAGATAGTGATAGTGAGTACCTGAGAGTGTCGCAGAGTGTCAGATAGTGATAGAGAGTGTCAGAGAGTGTCAGAGAGTGTCAGAGAGTGATCGAGAGTGATCGAGAGTGTCAGAGAGTGTCAGAGAGTGTCAGAGAGTGTCTGAGAGTGTCTGAGAGTGTCAGAGAGTGATAGAGAGTGAAAGAGAGTGTCAGAGAGTGTCAGAGAGTGATAGAGTGTCACAGAGTGATAGAGAGTGTCAGAGAGTGTCAGAGAGTGTCAGAGAGAGTCAGAGAGTGATAGAGACTGATAGAGAGTGTCAGAGAGTGTCAGAGAGTGATAGAGAGTGATAGCGAGTTTCAGAGAGTGTCAGAGACTGTCAGAGAGTGTCAGAGAGTGATAGAGAGTTGCAGAGAGTTTCAGAGAGTCTCTGAGAATGTCTGAGAGTGTCAGAGAGTGTCAGAGAGTGATAGAGAGTGTTAGAGAGTGTCAGAGAGTGTCAGAGAGTGTCAGAGAGTGATAGAGAGTTTCAGAGAGTGTCAGAGAGTGTCTGAGAGTGTCAGAGAGTGTCAGAGAGTGTCAGAGAGTGATAGAGAGTGTCAGAGAGTGTCAGAGAGTGTCAGAGAGTGATCGAGAGTGTCAGAGAGTGTCAGAGAGTGATAAAGAGTGATAGAGAGTGTCAGAGAGTGTCAGAGAGTGATAGTGAGTGTCTGAGAGTGTCAGAGATTGTCAGAGTGTGATAGACAGTGTCAGAGAGTGTCAGAGAGTGTCTGAGAGTGTCAGAGAGTGTCAGAGAGTGATAGAGAGTGTCAGAGAGTGTCAGAGAGTGTCTGAGAGTTTCAGAGAGTGTTAGAGAGTGATAGAGAGTGATAGAGAGTGTCAGAGAGTGTCAGAGAGTGATCGAGAGTGATCGAGAGTTTCAGAGAGTGTCAGAGAGTGTCTGAGAGTCTCAGAGAGTGATAGAGAGTGTCAGACAGTGTCAGAGAGTGATAGAGAGTGATAGAGAGTTTCAGAGAGTGTCAGAGAGTGTCTGAGAGTGTCAGAGAGTGATAGAGAGTGTCAGAGAGTGTCAGAGAGTGATAGAGAGTGATAGAGAGTGTCAGAGAGTGTCAGAGAGTGTCAGAGAGTGTCTGAGAGTAATAGAGAGTTTCAGAGAGTTTCAGAGAGTGTCTGAGAATGTCTGAGAGTGTCAGAGAGAGTCATAGAGTGATAGAGAGTGATAGAGAGTGTCAGAGAGGTCAGAGAGTGTCAGAGAGTGTCAGATAGTGATAGTGAGTACCTGAGAGTGTCGCAGAGTGTCAGATAGTGATAGAGAGTGTCAGAGAGTGTCAGAGAGTGTCAGAGAGTGTCAGAGAGTGATCGAGAGTGATCGAGAGTGTCAGAGAGTGTCAGAGAGTGTCAGAGAGTGTCAGAGAGTGTCTGAGAGTGTCAGAGAGTGATAGAGAGTGAAAGAGAGTGAAAGAGAGTGTCAGAGAGTGTCAGAGAGTGTCAGAGAGTGATAGAGTGTCACAGAGTGATAGAGAGTGTCAGAGAGTGTCAGAGAGTGTCAGAGAGTGTCAGAGAGTGTCAGAGAGTGATAGAGAGTGATAGAGAGTGTCAGAGAGTGTCAGAGAGTGTCAGAGAGTGATAGAGAGTGATAGAGAGTTTCAGAGAGTGTCAGAGACTGTCAGAGAGTGTCAGAGAGTGATAGAGAGTTGCAGAGAGTTTCAGAGAGTCTCTGAGAATGTCTGAGAGTGTCAGAGAGTGTCAGAGAGTGATAGAGAGTGTCAGAGAGTGTCAGAGAGTGTCAGAGAGTGTCAGAGAGTGATAGAGAGTTTCAGAGAGTGTCAGAGAGTGTCTGAGAGTGTCAGAGAGTGTCAGAGAGTGTCAGAGAGTGATAGAGAGTGACAGAGAGTGTCAGAGAGTGTCAGAGAGTGATAGAGAGGGATCGAGAGTTTCAGAGAGTGTCAGAGAGTGTCAGAGAGTGTCAGAGAGTGTCAGAGAGTGATAAAGAGTGATAGAGTGTGTCAGAGAGTGTCAGAGAGTGATAGTGAGTGTCTGAGAGTGTCAGAGAGTGTCATAGTGTGATAGACAGTGTCAGAGAGTGTCAGAGAGTGTCAGAGAGTGATAGAGAGTGTCAGAGAGTGTCAGAGAGTGATAGAGAGTGTCAGAGAGTGTCAGAGAGTGTCAGAGAGTGTCTGAGAGTAATAGAGAGTTTCAGAGAGTTTCAGAGAGTGTCTGAGAATGTCTGAGAGTGTCAGAGAGAGTCAGAGAGTGATAGAGAGTGATAGAGAGTGTCAGAGAGGTCAGAGAGTGTCAGGGAGTGATAGAGAGTGATAGAGAGTGTCAGAGAGTGTCAGAGAGTGTCAGATAGTGATAGAGAGTAATAGAGAGTTTCAGAGACTTTGAGAGAGTGTCTGAGAATGTCTGAGAGTGTCAGAGAGAGTCAGAGAGTGATAGAGAGTGATAGAGAGTGTCAGAGAGGTCAGAGAGTGTCAGAGAGTGTCAGATAGTGATAGTGAGTACCTGAGAGTGTCGCAGAGTGTCAGATAGTGATAGAGAGTGTCAGAGAGTGTCAGAGAGTGTCAGAGAGTGATCGAGAGTGATCGAGAGTGATCGAGAGTGTCAGAGAGTGTCAGAGAGTGTCAGAGAGTGTCAGAGAGTGTCTGAGAGTGTCAGAGAGTGATAGAGAGTGAAAGAGAGTGAAAGAGAGTGTCAGAGAGTGTCAGAGAGTGTCAGAGAGTGATAGAGTGTCACAGAGTGATAGAGAGTGTCAGAGAGTGTCAGAGAGTGTCAGAGAGTGTCAGAGAGTGTCAGAGAGTGTCAGAGAGTGTCTGAGAGTGTCAGAGAGTGATAGAGAGTGAAAGAGAGTGAAAGAGAGTGTCAGAGAGTGTCAGAGAGTGTCAGAGAGTCATAGAGTGTCACAGAGTGATAGAGAGTGTCAGAGAGTGTCAGAGAGTGTCAGAGAGTGTCAGAGAGTGTCAGAGAGTGTCAGAGAGTGATAGAGAGTGATAGAGAGTGATAGAGAGTGTCAGAGACTGTCAGAGAGTGTCAGAGAGTGATAGAGAGTTGCAGAGAGTTTCAGAGAGTCTCTGAGAATGTCTGAGAGTGTCAGAGAGTGATAGAGAGTGTCAGAGAGTGTCAGAGAGTGTCAGAGAGTGTCAGAGAATGATAGAGAGTTTCAGAGAGTGTCAGAGAGTGTCTGAGAGTGTCAGAGAGTGTCAGAGAGTGTCAGAGAGTGATAGAGAGTGACAGAGAGTGTCAGAGAGTGTCAGAGAGTGATAGAGAGGGATCGAGAGTTTCAGAGAGTGTCAGAGAGTGTCAGAGAGTGTCAGAGAGTGTCAGAGAGTGATAAAGAGTGACAGAGTGTGTCAGAGAGTGTCAGAGAGTGATAGTGAGTGTCTGAGAGTGTCAGAGAGTGTCAGAGTGTGATAGACAGTGTCAGAGAGTGTCAGAGAGTGTCAGAGAGTGATAGAGAGTGTCAGAGAGTGTCAGAGAGTGATAGAGAGTGTCAGAGAGTGTCAGAGAGTGTCAGAGAGTGTCTGAGAGTAATAGAGAGTTTCAGAGAGTTTCAGAGAGTGTCTGAGAATGTCTGAGAGTGTCAGAGAGAGTCAGAGAGTGATAGAGAGTGATAGAGAGTGTCAGAGAGGTCAGAGAGTGTCAGAGAGTGATAGGGAGTGATAGAGAGTGTCAGAGAGTGTCAGAGAGTGTCAGATAGTGATAGAGAGTGTCAGAGAGTGTCAGAGAGTGATAGAGAGTGAAAGAGAGTGTCAGAGAGTGATAGAGAGTGATAGAGAGTGTCAGAGAGTGTCAGAGAGTGTCAGAGAGTGATAGAGAGTGTCAGAGAGTGTCAGAGAGTGTCAGAGAGTGATAGAGAGTGATAGAGAGTGTCTGAGAGTGTCAGAGAGTGGTAGAGAGTGTCAGAGAGTGTCAGAGAGTGATAGAGAGTGATAGAGAGTGTCAGAGAGTGTCAGAGAGAGTCAGAGAGTGATAGAGAGTGATAGAGAGTGTCAGAGAGGTCAGAGAGTGTCAGAGAGTGATAGAGAGTGATAGAGAGTGTCAGAGAGTGTCAGAGAGTGTCAGATAGTGTCAGATAGTGATAGAGAGTGTCAGAGAGTGTCAGAGAGTGTCAGAGAGTGATAGAGAGTGAAAGAGATTGTCAGAGAGTGTCAGAGAGTGATAGAGAGTGATAGAGAGTGTCAGAGAGTGTCAGAGAGTGTCAGAGAGTGATAGAGAGTGTCAGAGAGTGTCAGAGAGTGATAGAGTGTGATAGAGAGTGTCAGAGAGTGTCAGAGAGTGTCAGAGAGTGTCAGAGAGTGATAGAGACTGATAGAGAGTGTCAGAGAGTGTCAGAGAGTGTCAGAGAGTGTCAGAGAGTGTCAGAGAGTGATAGAGAGTGTCAGAGAGTTTCAGAGAGTGATAGAGAGTGTCAGAGAGTGTCAGAGAGTGTCAGAGAGTGTCAGAGAGTGTCAGATAGTGATAGTGAGTACCTGAGAGTGTCGCAGAGTGTCAGATAGTGATAGAGAGTGTCAGAGAGTGTTAGAGAGTGTCAGAGAGTGATCGAGAGTGATCGAGAGTGATCGAGAGTGATCGAGAGTGTCAGAGAGTGTCAGAGAGTGTCAGAGAGTGTCAGAGAGTGTCAGAGAGTGTCTGAGAGTGTCAGAGAGTGATAGAGAGTGAAAGAGAGTGTCAGAGAGTGTCAGAGAGTGTCAGAGAGTGATAGAGTGTCACAGAGTGATAGAGAGTGTCAGAGAGTGTCAGAGAGTGTCAGAGAGTGTCAGAGAGTGATAGAGAGTGATAGAGAGTGATAGAGAGTGTCAGAGAGTGTCAGAGAGTGATAGAGAGTGATAGAGAGTGATAGAGAGTTTCAGAGAGTGTCAGAGACTGTCAGAGAGTGTCAGAGAGTGATAAAGAGTTGCAGAGAGTTTCAGAGAGTCTCTGAGAATGTCTGAGAGTGTCAGAGAGTGTCAGAGAGTGTCAGAGAGTGTCAGAGAGTGATAGAGAGTGTCAGAGAGTGTCAGAGAGTGTCAGAGAGTGTCAGAGAGTGATAGAGAGTTTCAGAGAGTGTCAGAGAGTGTCAGAGAGTGTCAGAGAGTGTCAGAGAGTGATAGAGAGTGACAGAGAGTGTCAGAGAGTGTCAGAGAGTGATAGAGAGTGATCGAGAGTTTCAGAGAGTGTCAGAGAGTGTCAGAGAGTGTCAGAGAGTGTCAGAGAGTGATCGAGAGTGTCAGAGAGTGTCAGAGAGTGATAGTGAGTGTCTGAGAGTGTCAGAGAGTGTCAGAGTGTGATAGACAGTGTCAGAGAGTGTCAGAGAGTGATAGAGAGTGTCAGAGAGTGTCAGAGAGTGTCAGATAGTGATAGTGAGTACCTGAGAGTGTTGCAGAGTGTCAGATAGTGATAGAGAGTGTCAGAGAGTGTCAGCGAGTGTCAGAGAGTGATCGAGAGTGTCAGAGAGTGTCAGAGAGTGTCTGAGAGTGTCAGAGAGTGTCAGAGAGTGTCAGAGAGTGCTAGAGAGTTGCAGAGAGTTTCAGAGAGTCTCTGAGAATGTCAGAGAGTGTCAGCGAGTGTCAGAGAGTGATCGAGAGTGTCAGAGAGTGTCAGAGAGTGTCTG
The DNA here is from genome assembly GCF_036365525.1 of Heterodontus francisci. NCBI lineage: Eukaryota > Metazoa > Chordata > Chondrichthyes > Heterodontiformes > Heterodontidae > Heterodontus > Heterodontus francisci. Next base: position 135,253,972 of record NC_090378.1, read on the forward strand.
AGAGTGTCAGAGAGTGTCAGAGAGTGTCAGAGAGTGATAGAGAGTTGCAGAGAGTTTCAGAGAGTCTCTGAGAATGTCTGAGAGTGTCAGAGAGTGTCAGAGAGTGATAGAGAGTGTTAGAGAGTGTCAGAGAGTGTCAGAGAGTGTCAGAGAGTGTCAGAGAGTGATAGAGAGTTTCAGAGAGTGTCAGAGAGTGTCTGAGAGTGTCTGAGAGTGTCAGAGAGTGTCAGAGAGTGTCAGAGAGTGACAGAGAGTGACAGAGAGTGTCAGAGAGTGTCAGAGAGTGATAGAGAGGGATAGAGATTTTCAGAGAGTGTCAGAGAGTGTCAGAGAGTGTCAGAGAGTGATCGAGAGTGTCAGAGAGTGTCAGAGAGTGATAAAGAGTGATAGAGAGTGTCAGAGAGTGTCAGAGAGTGATAGTGAGTGTCTGAGAGTGTCAGAGATTGTCAGAGTGTGATAGACAGTGTCAGAGAGTGTCAGAGAGTGTCTGAGAGTGTCAGAGAGTGTCAGAGAGTGATAGAGAGTGTCAGAGAGTGTCAGAGAGTGTCAGAGAGTGTCTGAGAGTTTCAGAGAGTGTTAGAGAGTGATAGAGAGTGATAGAGAGTGTCAGAGAGTGTCAGAGAGTGATCGAGAGTGATAGAGAGTTTCAGAGAGTGTCAGAGAGTGTCTGAGAGTCTCAGAGAGTGATAGAGAGTGATAGAGAGTGTCAGACAGTGTCAGAGAGTGATAGAGAGTGATAGAGAGTTTCAGAGAGTGTCTGAGAATGTCTGAGAGTGTCAGAGAGAGTCAGAGAGTGATAGAGAGTGATAGAGAGTGTCAGAGAGGTCAGAGAGTGTCAGAGAGTGTCAGATAGTGATAGTGAGTACCTGAGAGTGTCGCAGAGTGTCAGATAGTGATAGAGAGTGTCAGAGAGAGTCAGAGAGTGATAGAGAGTGATAGAGAGTGTCAGAGAGGTCAGAGAGTGTCAGAGAGTGTCAGATAGTGATAGTGAGTACCTGAGAGTGTCGCAGAGTGTCAGATAGTGATAGAGAGTGTCAGAGAGTGTCAGAGAGTGATGGAGAGTGATCGAGAGTGATGGAGAGTGATCGAGAGTGTCAGAGAGTGTCAGAGAGTGTCAGAGAGTGTCTGAGAGTGTCAGAGAGTGTCAGATAGTGATAGTGAGTACCTGAGAGTGTCGCAGAGTGTCAGATAGTGATAGAGAGTGTCAGAGAGTGTCAGAGAGTGTCGGAGAGTGATGGAGAGTGTCAGAGAGTGTCAGAGAGTGTCAGAGAGTGTCAGAGAGTGTCTGAGAGTGTCTGAGAGTGTCAGAGAGTGTCAGAGAGTGTCAGAGAGTGATAGAGAGTGAAAGAGAGTGTCAGAGAGTGTCAGAGAGTGTCAGAGAGTGATAGAGTGTCACAGAGTGATAGAGAGTGTCAGAGAGTGTCAGAGAGTGTCAGAGAGTGTCAGAGAGTGTCAGAGAGTGTCAGAGAGTGATAGAGAGTGTCAGAGAGTGTCAGAGAGTGATAGAGAGTGATAGAGAGTTTCAGAGAGTGTCAGAGACTGTCAGAGAGTGTCAGAGAGTGATAGAGAGTTGCAGAGAGTTTCAGAGAGTCTCTGAGAATGTCTGAGAGTGTCAGAGAGTGTCAGAGAGTGATAGAGAGTGTTAGAGAGTGTCAGAGAGTGTCAGAGAGTGTCAGAGAGTGTCAGAGAGTGATAGAGAGTGACAGAGAGTGTCAGAGAGTGTCAGAGAGTGATAGAGAGGGATCGAGAGTTTCAGAGAGTGTCAGAGAGTGTCAGAGAGTGTCAGAGAATGTCTGAGAGTGTCAGAGAGTGTCAGAGAGTGTTAGAGAGTGTCAGAGAGTTTCAGAGAGTGTCAGAGAGTGTCAGAGAGTGTCAGAGAGTGTCAGAGAGTGTCAGAGAGTGTCAGAGAGTGATAGAGAGGGATCGAGAGTTTCAGAGAGTGTCAGAGAGTGTCAGAGAGTGTCAGAGAGTGTCAGAGAGTGATCGAGAGTGTCAGAGAGTGTCAGAGAGTGATAAAGAGTGATAGAGAGTGTCAGAGAGTGATAAAGAGTGATAGAGAGTGTCAGAGAGTGTCAGAGAGTGATAGTGAGTGTCTGAGAGTGTCAGAGAGTGTCAGAGTGTGATAGACAGTGTCAGAGAGTGTCAGAGAGTGATAAAGAGTGTCAGAGAGTGTCAGAGAGTGTCAGAGAGTGATAGAGAGTGTCAGAGAGTGTCAGAGAGTGTCAGAGAGTGTCTGAGAGTAATAGAGAGTTTCAGAGAGTTTCAGAGAGTGTCTGAGAATGTCTGAGAGTGTCAGAGAGAGTCAGAGAGTGATAGAGAGTGATAGAGAGTGTCAGAGAGGTCAGAGAGTGTCAGAGAGTGATAGAGAGTGATAGAGAGTGTCAGAGAGTGTCAGAGAGTGTCAGATAGTGATAGAGAGTGTCAGAGAGTGTCAGAGAGTGTCAGAGAGTGATAGAGAGTGAAAGAGAGTGTCAGAGAGTGTCAGAGAGTGATAGAGAGTGATAGAGAGTGTCAGAGAGTGTCAGAGAGTGATAGAGAGTGTCAGAGAGTGTCAGAGAGTGATAGAGAGTGATAGAGAGTGTCTGAGAGTGTCAGAGAGTGGTAGAGAGTGTCAGAGAGTGATAGAGAGTGATAGAGAGTGTCAGAGAGTGTCAGAGAGAGTCAGAGAGTGATAGAGAGTGATAGAGAGTGTCAGAGAGTGTCAGAGAGTGTCAGAGAGTGATAGAGAGTGAAAGAGAGTGTCAGAGAGTGTCAGAGAGTGATAGAGAGTGATATAGAGTGTCAGAGAGTGTCAGAGAGTGTCAGAGAGTGATAGAGAGTGTCAGAGAGTGGCAGAGAGTGATAGAGTGTGATAGAGAGTGTCAGAGAGTGTCAGAGAGTGTCAGAGAGTGATAGAGACTGATAGAGAGTGTCAGAGAGTGTCAGAGAGTGTCAGAGAGTGATAGAGAGTGTCAGAGAGTTTCAGAGAGTGATAGAGAGTGTCAGAGAGTGTCAGAGAGTGTCAGAGAGTGTCAGAGAGTGTCAGATAGTGATAGTGAGTACCTGAGAGTGTCGCAGAGTGTCAGATAGTGATAGAGAGTGTCAGAGAGTGTCAGAGAGTGTCAGAGAGTGATCGAGAGTGATCGAGAGTGATCGAGAGTGTCAGAGAGTGTCAGAGAGTGTCAGAGAGTGTCTGAGAGTGTCAGAGAGTGATAGAGAGTGAAAGAGAGTGTCAGAGAGTGTCAGAGAGTGTCAGAGAGTGATAGAGTGTCACAGAGTGATAGAGAGTGTCAGAGAGTGTCAGAGAGTGTCAGAGAGTGTCAGAGAGTGATAGAGAGTGATAGAGAGTTTCAGAGACTGTCAGAGAGTGTCAGAGAGTGATAAAGAGTTGCAGAGAGTTTCAGAGAGTCTCTGAGAATGTCTGAGAGTGTCAGAGAGTGTCAGAGAGTGATAGAGAGTGTTAGAGAGTGTCAGAGAGTGTCAGAGAGTGTCAGAGAGTGTCAGAGAGTGTCAGAGAGTGATAGAGAGTTTCAGAGAGTGTCAGAGAGTGTCAGAGAGTGATAGAGAGTGTTAGAGAGTGTCAGAGAGTGTCAGAGAGTGTCAGAGAGTGTCAGAGAGTGTCAGAGAGTGATAGAGAGTTTCAGAGAGTGTCAGAGAGTGTCTGAGAGTGTCAGAGAGTGTCAGAGAGTGTCAGAGAGTGTCAGAGAGTGATAGAGAGTGACAGAGAGTGTCAGAGAGTGTCAGAGAGTGATAGAGAGTGATCGAGAGTTTCAGAGAGTGTCAGAGAGTGTCAGAGAGTGATCGAGAGTGTCAGAGAGTGTCAGAGAGTGATAAAGAGTGATAGAGAGTGTCAGAGAGTGTCAGAGAGTGATAGTGAGTGTCTGAGAGTGTCAGAGAGTGTCAGAGTGTGATAGACAGTGTCAGAGAGTGTCAGAGAGTGTCAGAGAGTGATAGAGAGTGTCAGAGAGCGTCAGAGAGTGATAGAGAGTGATAGAGAGTGTCAGAGAGTGTCAGAGAGTTTCAGAGGGTTTCAGAGAGTGTCTGAGAATGTCTGAGAGTGTCAGAGAGAGTCAGAGAGTGATAGAGAGTGATAGAGAGTGTCAGAGAGTGTCAGAGAGTGTCAGAGAGAGTCAGAGAGTGATAGAGAGTGATAGAGAGTGTCAGAGAGTGTCTGAGAGTGTCAGAGAGTGTCAGAGAGTGATAGCGAGTGATAGAGTGTGTCAGAGAGTGTCAGAGCGTGTCAGAGAGTGATAGAGAGTTATAGAGAGTGTCAGAGAGTGTCAGAGAGTGATAGAGAGTGATAGAGAGTGTCAGAGAGTGTCAGATAGTGATAGTGAGTGTCTGAGAGCGGCAGAGAGTGTCAGAGAGTGTCTGAGAGTGTCAGAGAGTGATAGAGAGTATCAGAGAGTGATAGAGGGTGTCAGAGAGTGTCAGAGAGTGGCAGAGAGTGATAGAGAGTGATAGAGAGTTTCAGAGAGTGTCAGAGAATGTCAGAGAGTGACAGAGAGAGTGTCAAAGAGTGATAGAGAGTGTCAGAGAGTGTCTGAGAGTGTCAGAGAGTGATAGAGAGTATCAGAGAGTGATAGAGGGTGTCAGAGAGTGTCAGAGAGTGGCAGAGAGTGATAGAGAGTGATAGAGAGTATCAGAGAGTGTCAGAGAATGTCAGAGAGTGACAGAGAGAGTGTCAAAGAGTGATAGAGAGTGTCAGAGAGTGTCAGAGAGTGTCAGAGAGTGTCTGAGAGTGTCAAAGAGTGTCAGAGAGTGTCAGAGAGTGATAGTGAGTGTCTGAGAGTGTCAGAGAGCGTCAGAGAGTGATAGAGAGTGATGGAGAGTGTCAGAGAGTGTCAGAGAGTGTCAGAGAGTGATAGAGAGTGTCAGAGAGTGTCAGAGAGTGATAGAGAGTATCAGAGAGTGATAGAGGGTGTCAGAGAGTGATAGAGAGTGAAAGAGAGTGTCAGAGAGTGTCAGAGAGTGATAGAGAGTGATAGAGAGTTTCAGAGAGTGTCAGAGAATGTCAGAGAGTGACAGAGAGTGTCAAAGAGTGATAGCGAGTGTCAGAGAGTGTCAGAGAGTGTCAGAGAGTGTCAGAGAGTGATAGTGAGTGTCAGAGAGTGTCAGAGAGTGATATAGAGTGTCAGAGAGTGTCAGAGAGTGTCAGAGAGTGATAGAGAGTGTCAGAGAGTGTCAGAGAGTGTCAGAGAGTGTCAGAGAGTGATAGAGAGTGTCAGAGAGTGATAGAGAGTGTCAGAGAGTGTCAGAGAGAGTCAGAGAGTGATAGTGAGTGTCTGAGAGTGTCAGAGAGTGTCAGAGAGTGATAGAGAGTGATAGAGAGTGTCAGAGAGTGTCAGAGAGTGTCAGAGAGTGATAGAGAGTGAAAGAGAGTGTCAGAGAGTGTCAGAGAGTGTCAGAGAGTGATAGAGAGTGATAGAGAGTGTCAGAGAGTTTCAGAGAGTGTCAGATAGTGATAGTGAGTGCCTGAGAGTGTCAGAGAGTGATAGAGAGTGATAGAGAGTTTCAGAGAGGGTCAGAGAGTGTCAGAGAGTGTCAGATAGTGATAGTGAGTGTCTGAGAGTGTCAGAGAGTGTCAGATAGTGATAGAGAGTGTCAGAGAGTGTCAGAGATTGTCAGAGAGTGATAGAGAGTGAAAGAGAGTGTCAGAGAGTGTCAGAGAGTGTCAGAGAGTGATAGAGAGTGATAGAGATTTTCAGAGAGTGTCATAGAGTGTCAGAGAGTGTCAGAAAGTGTCAGAGAGTGATAGAGAGTGATAGAGAGTGATAGAGAGCGTCAGAGAGTGTCTGAGAGTGTCAGATAGTGTCAGAGAGTGATAGAGAGTGATAGAGAGTGATAGAGAGTGTCAGAGAGTGTCAGAGAGTGTCAGAGAGTGATAGAGAGTGAAAGAGAGTGTCAGAGAGTGATAGAGAGTTATGGAGAGTGTCAGAGAGTGTCAGATAGTGATAGAGAGTGTCAGAGAGTGTCAGAGATTGTCAGAGAGTGATAGAGAGTGATAGAGATTGTCAGAGAGTGTCAGATAGTGATAGTGAGTGTCTGAGAGTGTCTGAGAGTGTCTGAGAGTGTCAGAGAGTGATAGAGAGTGTCAGAGATTGATAGAGAGTATCAGAGAGTGATAGAGGGTGTCAGAGAGTGTCAGAGAGTGGCAGAGAGCGATAGAGAGTGATAGAGAGTGTCAGAGAGTGTCAGAGAGTGATAGAGAGTGATAGAGAGTTTCAGAGAGTGTTAGAGAGTGTCTGAGAGTGTCAGAGAGTGTCAGAGAGTGATAGTGAGTGTCTGAGAGTGTCAGAGAGTGTCAGAGAGTGATAGAGAGTGATAGAGTGTCAGAGAGTGTCAGAGAGTGTCAGAGAGTGATAGAGAGTGTCAGAGAGTGTCAGAGAGTGATAGAGAGTATCAGAGAGTGATAGAGGGTGTCAGAGAGTGTCAGAGAGTGGCAGAGAGTGATAGAGAGTGATAGAGAGTTTCAGAGAGTGTCAGAGAATGTCAGAGAGTGACAGAGAGTGTCAAAGAGTGATAGAGAGTGTCAGAGAGTGTCAGAGAGTGATAGAGAGTGATAGAGAGTTTCAGAGGGTGTCAGAGAGTGTCTGAGAGTCTCAGAGAGTCTCAGAGAGTGTCAGAGAGTGTCAGAGAGTGATAGTGAGTGTCTGAGAGTGTCAGAGAGTGATAGAGAGTGATAGAGAGTGATAGAGAGTGATAGAGAGTGTCAGAGAGTGTCAGAGAGTGTCAGAGAGTGTCAGAGATTGATAGAGAGTGTCAGAGAGTGTCAGAGAGTGTCAGAGAGTGTCAGAGAGTGATAGTGAGTGTCTGAGAGTGTCAGAGAGTGATAGAGAGTGTCAGAGAGTGTCAGAGAGTGATAGAGAGTGAAAGAGAGTGTCAGAGAGTGTCAGAGAGTGTCAGAGAGTGATAGAGAGTGTCAGAGAGTGTCAGAGAGTGATAGTGAGTGTCTGAGAGTGTCAGAGAGTGTCAGAGAGTGTCAGAGAGTGATAGAGAGTGAAAGAGAGTGTCAGAGAGTGTCAGAGAGTGTCAGAGAGTGATAGAGAGTGATAGAGAGTGTCAGAGAGTGTCAGAGAGTGTCAGATAGTGATAGTGAGTGTCAGAGAGTGTCTGAGAGTGTCAGAGAGTGTCAGAGAGTGTCAGAGAGTGATAGTGAGTGATAGAGAGTGTCAGAGAGTGTCAGAGAGTGATAGAGAGTGATAGAGAGTCTCAGAGAGTGTCAGCGCGTCAGAGAGTGATAGTGAGTGTCAGAGAGTGTCAGAGAGTGTCAGAGAGTGTCAGAGAGTGATAGTGAGTGATAGAGAGTGTCAGAGAGTGTCAGAGAGTGTCAGAGAGTGTCAGAGAGTGTCAGAGAGTGATAGAGAGTGATAGAGAGTGTCAGAGAGTGATAGAGAGTGATAGAGAGTGTCAGAGAGTGTCAGAGAGTGTCAGAGAGTGTCAGAGAGTGATAGAGAGTGAAAGAGAGTGAAAGAGAGTGTCAGAGAGTGTCAGAGATTGTCTGAGAGTGATAGAGAGTGATAGAGAGTGTCAGAGAGTGTCAGAGAGTGATAGAGAGTGAAAGAGAGTGTCAGAGAGTGTCAGAGAGTGTCAGAGAGTGATAGAGAGTGTCAGAGAGTGTCAGAGCGTCTCAGAGAGTGATAGAGAGTGATAGAGAGTGATAGAGAGTGATAGAGAGTGCCAGAGAGTGTCAGAGAGTGTCAGAGAGTGATAGAGAGTGAAAGAGAGTGTCACAGAGTGTCAGATAGTGATAGAGAGTGTCAGAGAGTGTCAGAGAGTGTCAGAGAGTGTCAGAGAGTGATCGAGAGTGATCGAGAGTGATCGAGAGTGTCAGAGAGTGTCAGAGAGGGTCAGAGAGAGTCTGAGAGTGAAAGAGAGTGTCAGAGAGTGTCTGAGAGTGTCAGAGAGTGATAGAGAGTGAAAGGGAGTGTCAGAGAGTGTCAGAGAGTGTCAGAGAGTGATAGAGTGTCACAGAGTGATAGAGAGTGTCTGAGAGTGTCAGAGAGTGTCAGAGAGTGTCAGAGAGTGTCAGAGAGTGATAGAGAGTGATAGAGAGTGTCAGAGAGTGTCAGAGAGTGTCAGAGAGTGATAGAGATTGATAGAGAGTGTCGGAGAGTGTCAGAGAGTGTCAGAGAGTGTCTGAGAGTGTCAGAGAGTGATAGAGAGTGAAAGAGAGTGTCAGAGAGTGTCAGAGAGTGTCAGAGAGTGATAGAGTGTCACAGAGCGATAGAGAGTGTCACAGAGTGTCACAGAGTGTCACAGAGTGTCAGAGAGTGTCAGAGAGTGTCAGAGAGTGTCTGAGAGTGTCTGAGAGTGTCAGAGAGTGTCAGAGAGTGATAGAGAGTGTCAGAGAGTGTCAGAGAGTGATAGAGAGTGAAAGAGAGTGTCAGAGAGTGTCAGAGAGTGTCTGAGAGTGTTAGAGAGTGACAGAGAGTGTCAGAGAGTGTCAGAGAGTGTCAGAGAGTGATAGAGAGTGAAAGAGAGTGTCAGAGAGTGTCAGAGAGTGATAGAGAGTGATAGAGAGTGATAGAGAGTGTCAGAGAGTGTCAGAGAGTGTCAGAGAGTGATAGAGAGTGAAAGAGAGTGTCAGAGAGTGTCAGAGAGTGTCAGATAGTGATAGTGAGTACCTGAGAGTGTCACAGAGTGTCAGATAGTGATCGAGAGTGTCAGAGAGTGTCAGAGAGTGTCAGAGAGTGTCAGAGAGTGTCAGAGAGTGATCGAGAGTGATCGAGAGTGTCAGAGAGGGTCTGAGAGTGTCAGAGAGTGTCAGAGAGTGTCAGAGAGAGATAGAGAGTGAAAGAGAGTGTCAGAGAGTGTCTGAGAGTGTCAGAGAGTGATAGAGAGTGAAAGGGAGTGTCAGAGAGTGTCAGAGAGTGTCAGAGAGTGATAGAGTGTCACAGAGTGATAGAGAGTGTCTGAGAGTGTCAGAGAGTGTCAGAGAGTGTCAGAGAGTGTCAGAGAGTGTCAGAGAGTGATAGAGAGTGATAGAGAGTGTCAGAGAGTGTCAGAGAGTGTCAGAGAGTGATAGAGAGTGATAGAGAGTGATAGAGAGTGTCGGAGAGTGTCAGAGAGTGTCTGAGAGTGTCAGAGAGTGATAGAGAGTGAAAGAGAGTGTCAGAGAGTGTCAGAGAGTGTCAGAGAGTGATAGAGTGTCACAGAGCGATAGAGAGTGTCAGAGAGTGTCACAGAGTGTCAGAGAGTGTCAGAGGGTGTCAGAGAGTGTCTGAGAGTGTCAGAGAGTGATAGAGTGTCACAGAGTGATAGAGAGTGTCTGAGAGTGTCAGAGAGTGTCAGAGAGTGATAGAGAGTGTCAGAGAGTGATAGTGAGTGTCAGAGAGTGATAGAGAGTGTCAGAGAGTGTCAGAGAGTGTCAGAGAGTGATAGAGAGTGTCAGAGAGTGTCAGAGAGTGTCAGAGAGTGTCAGAGAGTGATAGAGAGTGTCAGAGAGTGTCAGAGAGTGTCAGAGAGTGATAGAGAGTGACAGAGAGTGTCAGAGAGTGTCAGAGAGTGTCAGAGAGTGATAGAGAGTGAAAGAGAGTGTCAGAGAGTGTCAGAGAGTGATAGAGAGTGATAGAGAGTGATAGAGAGTGATAGAGAGTGTCAGAGAGTGTCAGAGAGTGTCAGAGAGTGACAGAGAGTGAAAGAGAGTGTCAGAGAGTGTCAGAGAGTGTCAGATAGTGATAGTGAGTACCTGAGAGTGTCACAGAGTGTCAGATAGTGATAGAGAGTGTCAGAGAGTGTCAGAGAGTGTCAGAGAGTGATCGAGAGTGATCGAGAGTGATCGAGAGTGATCGAGAGTGTCAGAGAGTGTCAGAGAGTGTCAGAGAGAGTCTGAGAGTGTCAGAGAGTGATAGAGAGTGAAAGAGAGTGTCAGAGAGTGTCAGAGAGTGTCAGAGAGTGTCAGAGAGTGTCAGAGAGTGATAGAGAGTGATAGAGAGTGATAGAGAGTGTCAGAGAGTGTCAGAGAGTGATAGAGAGTGATAGAGAGTGTCAGAGAGTGTCAGAGAGTGTCAGAGAGTGATAGAGAGTGAAAGAGAGTGTCAGAGAGTGTCAGAGAGTGTCAGAGAGTGTCAGATAGTGATAGTGAGTACCTGAGTGTGTCACAGAGTGTCAGATAGTGATAGAGAGTGTCAGAGAGTGTCAGAGAGTGTCAGAGAGTGTCAGAGAGTGTCAGAGAGTGATCGAGAGTGATCGAGAGTGTCACAGAGTGTCTGAGAGTGTCAGAGAGTGATAGAGAGTGAAAGAGAGTGTCAGAGAGTGTCAGAGAGTGTCAGAGAGTGATAGAGTGTCACAGAGTGAAAGAGAGTGTCAGAGAGTGTCAGAGAGTGTCAGAGAGTGTCAGAGAGTGATCGAGAGTGATCGAGAGTGTCAGAGAGTGTCTGAGAGTGTCTGAGAGTGTCAGAGAGTGTCAGAGAGTGTCAGAGAGTGTCAGAGAGTGTCAGAGAGTGATCGAGAGTGATCGAGAGTGTCAGAGAGTGTCTGAGAGTGTCTGAGAGTGTCAGAGAGTGATAGAGAGTGTCAGAGAGTGATAGAGAGTGAAAGAGAGTGTCAGAGAGTGTCAGAGAGTGTCAGAGAGTGATAGAGTGTCACAGAGTGATAGAGAGTGTCTGAGAGTGTCTGAGAGTGTCAGAGAGTGTCAGAGAGTGTCAGAGAGTGTCAGAGAGTGTCAGAGAGTGTCAGAGAGTTTCAGAGAGTGTCAGAGAGTGTCTGAGAGTGTCAGAGAGTGTCAGAGCGTGTCAGAGAGTGATAGAGAGTGACAGAGAGTGTCAGAGAGTGTCAGAGAGGGATAGAGAGGGATAGAGAGTTTCAGAGAGTGTCAGAGAGTGTCAGAGAGTGTCAGAGAGTGTCAGAGAGTGATAGAGAGTGTCAGAGAGTGTCAGAGAGTGATAAAGATTGATAGAGAGTGTCAGAGAGTGATAGTGAGTGTCTGAGAGTGTCAGAGAGTGTCAGAGTGTGATAGACAGTGTCAGAGAGTGTCTGAGAGTGTCTGAGAGTGTCAGAGAGTGATAGAGAGTGATAGAGAGTGTCAGAGAGTGTCAGAGAGTGTCAGAGAGTGATCGAGAGTGATAGAGAGTTTCAGAGAGTGTCAGAGAGTGTCAGAGAGTGATAGAGAGTGATAGAGAGTGTCAGAGAGTGTCAGAGAGTGTCAGAGAGTGATCGAGAGTGATAGAGAGTTTCAGAGAGTGTCAGAGAGTGTCTGAGAGTGTCAGAGAGTGATAGAGAGTGATAGAGAGTGATAGAGAGTGATAGAGAGTGTCAGACAGTGTCAGAGAGTGATAGAGAGTGATAGAGAGTTTCAGAGAGTGTCAGAGAGTGTCTGAGAGTGTCAGAGAGTGATAGAGCGTGTCAGAGAGTGTCAGAGAGTGATAGAGAGTGATAGAGAGTGTCAGAGAGTGTCAGAGAGTGTCTGAGAGTAATAGAGAGTTTCAGAGAGTTTGAGAGAGTGTCTGAGAATGTCTGAGAGTATCAGAGAGTGTCAGAGAGTGATAGAGAGTGATAGAGAGTGTCAGAGAGTGTCAGAGAGTGTCAGATAGTGATAGAGAGTGTCAGAGAGTGTCAGCGAGTGTCAGAGAGTGATAGAGAGTGAAAGAGAGTGTCAGAGAGTGTCAGAGAATGTCAGAGAGTGATAGAGAGTGTCAGAGAGTGTCAGAGAGTGTCAGAGAGAGATAGAGAGTGTCAGAGAGTGTCAGAGAGTGATAGAGAGTGATAGAGAGTGTCAGAGAGTGTCAGAGAGTGTCAGAGAGTGATAGAGAGTGATAGAGAGTGTCAGAGAGTGTCAGAGAGTGTCAGAGAGTGATAGAGAGTGATAGAGAGTTTCAGAGAGTGTCAGAGAGTGTCTGAGAGTGTCAGAGAGTGATAGAGCGTGTCAGAGAGTGTCAGAGAGTGATAGAGAGTGATAGAGAGTGTCAGAGAGTGTCAGAGAGTGTCTGAGAGTAATAGAGAGTTTCAGAGAGTTTCAGAGAGTGTCTGAGAATGTCTGAGAGTGTCAGAGAGAGTCAGAGAGTGATAGAGAGTGATAGAGAGTGTCAGAGAGTGTCAGAGAGTGTCAGAGAGTGATAGAGAGTGATAGAGAGTGTCAGAGAGTGTCAGAGAGTGTCAGATAGTGATAGAGTGTGTCAGAGAGTGTCAGAGAGTGTCAGAGAGTGATAGAGAGTGAAAGAAAGTGTCAGAGAGTGTCAGAGAATGTCAGAGAGTGATAGAGAGTGTCAGAGAGTGTCAGAGAGTGTCAGAGAGAGATAGAGAGTGTCAGAGAGTGTCAGAGAGTGATAGAGAGTGATAGAGAGTGTCAGAGAGTGTCAGAGAGTGTCAGAGAGTGATAGAGAGTGATAGAGAGTGTCAGAGAGTGTCAGAGAGTGTCAGAGATTGATAGAGAGTTGCAGAGAGTTTCAGAGAGTCTCTGAGAATGTCTGAGAGTGTCAGAGAGTGTCAGAGAGTGATAGAGAGTGTCAGAGAGTGATAGAGAGTTTCAGAGAGTTTCAGAGAGTGTCAGAGAGTGTCAGAGAGTGATAGAGAGTTTCAGAGAGTGTCAGAGAGTGTCAGAGAGTGTCAGCGAGTGTCAGAGAGTGTCAGAGAGTGATAGAGAGTGATAGAGAGTGACAGAGAGTGTCAGAGAGTGTCAGAGAGTGATAGAGAGGGATAGAGAGTTTCAGAGAGTGTCAGAGAGTGTCAGAGAGTGATAGAGAGTGTCAGAGAGTGTCAGAGAGTGATAAAGAGTGATAGAGAGTGTCAGAGAGTGTCAGAGAGTGATAGTGAGTGCCTGAGAGTGTCAGAGAGTGTCAGAGTGTGATAGACAGTGTCAGAGAGTGTCAGAGAGTGTCTGAGAGTGCCAGAGAGTGTCTGAGAGTGATAGAGAGTTTCAGAGAGTTTCAGAGAGTGTCTGAGAATGTCTGAGAGTTTCAGAGAGTGTCAGAGTGCGATAGAGTGTGATAGAGAGTGTCAGAGAGTGTCAGAGAGTGATCGAGAGTGATAGAGAGTTTCAGAGAGTGTCAGAGAGTGTCTGAGAGTGTCAGAGAGTGATAGAGAGTGATAGAGAGTGTCAGACAGTGTCAGAGAGTGATAGAGAGTGATAGAGAGTTTCAGAGAGTGTCAGAGAGTGTCTGAGAGTGTCACAGAGTGATAGAGAGTGTCACAGAGTGTCAGAGAGTGATAGAGAGTGTCAGAGAGTGTCAGAGAGTGTCAGAGAGTGTCCGAGAGTGATAGAGAGTTTCAGAGAGTTTCAGAGAGTGTCAGAGAGTGATAGAGAGTGAAAGAGAGTGTCAGAGAGTGTCCGAGAGTGATAGAGTGTCACAGAGTGATAGAGAGTGTCAGAGAGTGTCAGAGAGTGTCAGAGTGTCAGAGAGTGATAGTGAGTGTCTGAGAGTGTCAGAGAGTGTCAGAGAGTGTCTGAGAGTGTCAGAGAGTGTCAGAGAGTGTCAGAGAGTGTCAGAGTGTCAGAGAGTGATAGTGAGTGTCTGAGAGTGTCAGAGAGTGTCAGAGAGTGTCAGAGAGTGATAGTGAGTGTCTGAGAGTGTCAGAGAGTGTCAGAGAGTGTCAGAGAGTGTCAGAGAGTGTCAGAGAGTGTCAGAGAGTGATAGTGAGTGTCTGAGAGTGTCATAGAGTGTCAGAGAGTGTCAGAGAGTGATAGAGAGTGTCAGAGAGTGTCAGAGAGTGTCAGAGAGAGATAGAGAGTGATAGAGAGTGTCAGAGAGTGTCAGAGAGTGTCAGAGAGAGATAGAGAGTGATAGAGAGTGTCAGAGAGTGTCAGAGAGTGTCAGAGAGTGTCAGAGAGTGATAGTGAGTGTCTGAGAGTGGCATAGAGTGTCAGAGAGTGTCAGAGAGTGATAGAGAGTGTCAGAGAGAGATAGAGAGTGATAGAGAGTGTCAGAGAGTGTCAGAGAGTGTCAGAGAGTGATAGAGAGTGAAAGAGAGTGTCAGAGAGTGTCAGAGAGTGTCTGAGAGTGATTGAGAGTGATAGAGAGTGTCAGAGAGTGTCAGAGAGTGTCAGAGAGTGATAGAGAGTGTCAGAGAGTGTCAGAGAGTGTCAGAGAGTGTCAGAGAGTGATAGAGAGTGATAGAGAGTGTCAGAGAGTGTCAGAGAGTGATAGAGAGTGAAAGAGAGTGTCAGAGAGTGTCAGAGAGTGTCAGATAGTGATAGTGAGTACCTGAGAGTGTCACAGAGTGTCAGATAGTGATAGAGAGTGTCAGAGAGTGTCAGAGAGTGTCAGAGAGTGTCAGAGAGTGATCGAGAGTGATCGAGAGTTATCGGGAGTGTCAGAGAGTGTCAGAGAGTGTCAGAGAGTGTCAGAGACAGTCTGAGAGTGTCAGAGAGTGATAGAGAGTGAAAGAGAGTGATAGAGAGTGATAGAGAGTGTCAGAGAGTGTCAGAGAGTGTCAGAGAGTGATAGAGAGTGTCAGAGAGTGTCAGAGAGTGTCAGAGAGTGTCAGAGAGTGAAAGAGAGTGTCAGAGAGTGTCAGAGAGTGATAGAGTGTCACAGAGTGATAGAGAGTGTCTGAGAGTGTCAGAGTGTGTCAGAGTGTGTCAGAGAGTGTCAGAGAGTGTCAGAGAGTGTCAGAGAGTGATAGTGAGTGATAGTGTGTGTCAGAGAGTGTCAGAGAGTGTCAGAGAGTGTCAGAGAGTGATAGAGAGTTGCAGAGAGTTTCAGAGAGTCTCTGAGAATGTCTGAGAGTGTCAGAGAGTGTCAGAGAGTGATAGAGAGTGTTAGAGAGTGCCAGAGAGTGTCAGAGAGTGTCAGAGAGTGTCAGAGAGTGATAGAGAGTTTCAGAGAGTGTCAGAGAGTGTCTGAGAGTGTCAGAGAGTGTCAGAGAGTGTCAGAGAGTGATAGAGAGTTTCAGAGAGTGATAGAGAGTGACAGAGAGTGTCAGAGAGTGTCAGAGAGTGATAGAGAGGGATAGAGAGGGATAGAGAGTTTCAGAGAGTGTCAGAGAGTGTCAGAGAGTGTCAGAGAGTGTCAGAGAGTGATAGAGAGTGTCAGAGAGTGTCAGAGAGTGATAAAGATTGATAGAGAGTGTCAGAGAGTGATAGTGAGTGATAGAGTGTGTCAGAGAGTGTCAGAGAGTGTCAGAGAGTGTCAGAGAGTGATAGAGAGTTGCAGAGAGTTTCAGAGAGTCTCTGAGAATGTCTGAGAGTGTCAGAGAGTGTCAGAGAGTGATAGAGAGTGTTAGAGAGTGCCAGAGAGTGTCAGAGAGTGTCAGAGAGTGTCAGAGAGTGATAGAGAGTTTCAGAGAGTGTCAGAGAGTGTCTGAGAGTGTCTGAGAGTGATAGAGAGTTTCAGAGAGTGATAGAGAGTGACAGAGAGTGTCAGAGAGTGTCAGAGAGTGATAGAGAGGGATAGAGAGGGATAGAGAGTTTCAGAGAGTGTCAGAGAGTGTCAGAGAGTGTCAGAGAGTGTCAGAGAGTGTCAGAGAGTGATAGAGAGTGTCAGAGAGGGTCAGAGAGTGATAAAGATTGATAGAGAGTGTCAGAGAGTGTCAGAGAGTGATAGTGAGTGTCTGAGAGTGTCAGAGAGTGTCAGAATGTGATAGACAGTGTCAGAGAGTGATCGAGAGTGATAGAGAGTTTCAGAGAGTGTCAGAGAGTGTCTGAGAGTGTCAGAGAGTGATAGAGAGTGATAGAGAGTGTCAGACAGTGTCAGAGAGTGATAGAGAGTTTCAGAGAGTGTCAGAGAGTGTCCGAGAGTGTCAGAGAGTGATAGAGAGTGTCAGAGAGTGTCAGAGAGTGATAGAGAGTGATAGAGAGTGTCAGAGAGTGTCAGAGAGTGTCTGAGAGTAATAGAGAGTTTCAGAGAGTTTCAGAGAGTGTCTGAGAATGTCTGAGAGTGTCAGAGAGAGTCAGAGAGTGATAGAGAGTTATAGAGAGTGTCAGAGAGTGTCAGAGAGTGTCAGAGAGTGATAGAGAGTGATAGAGAGTGTCAGAGAGTGTCAGAGAGTGTCAGAGAGTGTCAGATAGTGATAGAGAGTGTCAGAGAGTGTCAGAGAGTGTCAGAGAGTGATAGAGAGTGAAAGAGAGTGTCAGAGAGTGTCAGAGAATGTCAGAGAGTGATAGAGAGTGTCAGACAGTGTCAGAGAGTGTCAGAGAGTGATAGAGAGTGTCAGAGAGTGTCAGAGAGTGATCGAGAGTGATAGAGAGTGTCAGAGAGTGTCAGAGAGTGATAGAGAGTGTCAGACAGTGTCAGAGAGAGTCAGAGAGTGATAGAGAGTGTCAGAGAGTGTCAGAGAGTGATCGAGAGTGATAGAGAGTGTCAGAGAGTGTCAGAGAGTGTTAAAGAGTGATAGAGAGTGTCAGAGAGTGTCAGAGAGTGATAGTGAGTGCCTGAGAGTGTCAGAGAGTGTCAGAGTGTGATAGACAGTGTCAGAGAGTGTCAGAGAGTGTCTGAGAGTGCCAGAGAGTGTCAGAGAGTGATAGAGAGTGTCAGAGAATGTCAGAGAGTGTCAGAGAGTGTCTGAGAGTGATAGAGAGTTTCAGAGAGTTTCAGAGAGTGTCTGAGAATGTCTGAGAGTTTCAGAGAGTGTCAGAGTGCGATAGAGTGTGATAGAGAGTGTCAGAGAATGTCAGAGAGTGATTGAGAGTGATAGAGAGTTTCAGAGAGTGTCAGAGAGTGTCTGAGAGTGTCAGAGAGTGATAGAGAGTGATAGAGAGTGTCAGACAGTGTCAGAGAGTGATAGAGAGTGATAGAGAGTATCAGAGAGTGTCAGAGAGTGTCTGAGAGTGTCACAGAGTGATAGAGAGTGTCAGAGAGTGTCAGAGAGTGATAGAGAGTGTCAGAGAGTGTCAGAGAGTGTCTGAGAGTGATAGAGAGTTTCAGAGAGTTTCAGAGAGTGTCTGAGAATGTCTGAGAGTTTGAGAGAGTGTCAGAGAGTGATAGAGAGTGATAGAGAGTGTCAGAGAGTGTCAGAGAGTGATCGAGAGTGATAGAGAGTTTCAGAGAGTGTCAGAGAGTGATAGAGAGTGTCAGAGAGTGATAGAGAGTGTCAGAGAGTGTCAGAGAGTGATAGAGAGTGATAGAGATTGTCAGAGAGTGTCAGAGAGTGTCAGAGAGTGTCTGAGAGTAATAGAGAGTTTCAGAGAGGTTCAGAGAGTGTCTGAGAATGTCTGAGAGTGTCAGAGAGTGATAGAGAGTGAAAGAGAGTGTCAGAGAGTGTCTGAGAGTGTCAGAGAGTGATAGAGAGTGAAAGGGAGTGTCAGAGAGTGTCAGAGAGTGTCAGAGAGTGATAAAGTGTCACAGAGTGATAGAGAGTGTCTGAGAGTGTCAGCGAGTGTCAGAGAGTGTCAGAGAGTGATAGAGAGTGATAGAGAGTGTCAGAGAGTGTCAGAGAGTGTCAGAGAGTGATAGAGAGTGATAGAGAGTGTCAGAGAGTGTCAGAGAGCGTCTGAGAGTGATAGAGAGTGAAAGAGAGTGTCAGAGAGTGTCAGAGAGTGTCAGAGAGTGATAGAGTGTCACAGAGTGATAGAGAGTGTCAGAGAGTGTCACAGAGTGTCAGAGAGTGTCAGAGAGTGTCAGAGAGTGATAGAGAGTGTCAGAGAGTGATAGAGAGTGAAAGAGAGTGTCAGAGAGTGTCAGAGAGTGTCAGAGAGTGATAGAGTGTCACAGAGTGATAGAGAGTGTCTGAGAGTGTCAGAGAGTGTCAGAGAGTGTCAGAGTGTCAGAGAGTGATAGTGAGTGTCTGAGAGTGTCAGAGAGTGTCAGAGAGTGATAGAGTGTCACAGAGTGATAGAGAGTGTCTGAGAGTGTCAGAGAGTGTCTGAGAGTGTCAGAGAGTGTCTGAGAGTGTCAGAGAGTGTCAGAGAGTGTCAGAGAGTGTCAGAGTGTCAGAGAGTGATAGTGAGTGTCTGAGAGTGTCAGAGAGTGTCTGAGAGTGTCAGAGAGTGTCAGAGAGTGTCAGAGTGTCAGAGAGTGATAGTGAGTGTCTGAGAGTGTCAGAGAGTGTCAGAGAGTGATAGTGAGTGTCAGAGAGTGTCAGAGAGTGTCAGAGAGTGATAGAGAGTGTCAGAGAGTGTCAGAGAGTGATAGAGAGTGATAGAGAGTGTCAGAGAGTGTCAGAGAGTGTCAGAGAGTGTCTGAGAGTAATAGAGAGTTTCAGAGAGGTTCAGAGAGTGTCTGAGAATGTCTGAGAGTGTCAGAGAGTGTCAGAGAGTGATAGAGAGTGATAGAGAGTGTCAGAGAGTGTCAGAGAGTGTCAGAGAGTGTCAGAGAGAGTCTGAGAGTGTCAGAGAGTGATAGAGAGTGAAAGAGAGTGTCAGAGAGTGCCTGAGAGTGTCAGAGAGTGATAGAGAGTGAAAGGGAGTGTCAGAGAGTGTCAGAGAGTGTCAGAGAGTGATAGAGAGTGTCAGAGAGTGATAGAGAGTGATAGAGAGTGTCAGAGAGTGTCAGAGAGTGTCAGAGAGTGATAGAGAGTGATAGAGAGTGTCAGAGAGTGTCAGAGAGTGTCAGAGAGTGATAGAGAGTGTCAGAGAGTGTCAGAGAGTGATAGAGAGTGATAGAGAGTGTCAGAGAGTGTCAGAGAGTGTCAGAGAGTGATAGAGAGTGATAGAGAGTGTCAGAGAGTGTCAGAGAGTGTCAGAGAGTGTCAGAGAGTGATAGAGAGTGAAAGAGAGTGTCAGAGAGTGTCAGAGAGTGATAGAGTGTCACAGAGTGATAGAGAGTGTCAGAGAGTGTCACAGAGTGTCAGAGAGTGTCAGAGAGTGATAGAGTGTCACAGAGTGATAGAGAGTGTCTGAGAGTGTCAGAGAGTGTCAGAGAGTGTCAGAGTGTCAGAGAGTGATAGAGTGTCACAGAGTGATAGAGTGTCACAGAGTGATAGAGAGTGTCAGAGAGTGTCACAGAGTGTCAGAGAGTGTCAGAGAGTGATAGAGTGTCACAGAGTGATAGAGAGTGTCTGAGAGTGTCAGAGAGTGTCAGAGAGTGTCAGAGTGTCAGAGAGTGATAGTGAGTGTCTGAGAGTGTCAGAGAGTGTCAGAGAGTAATAGAGTGTCACAGAGTGATAGAGAGTGTCTGAGAGTGTCAGAGAGTGTCAGAGAGTGTCAGAGTGTCAGAGAGTGATAGTGAGTGTCTGAGAGTGTCAGAGAGTGTCAGAGTGTCAGAGAGTGATAGTGAGTGTCTGAGAGTGTCAGAGAGTGTCAGAGAGTAATAGAGTGTCACAGAGTGATAGAGAGTGTCTGAGAGTGTCAGAGAGTGTCAGAGAGTGTCAGAGTGTCAGAGAGTGATAGTGAGTGTCTGAGAGTGTCAGAGAGTGTCAGAGAGTGTCAGAGAGTGATAGAGAGTGTCAGAGAGTGTCAGAGAGTGATAGTGAGTGTCTGAGAGTGTCATAGAGTGTCAGAGAGTGTCAGAGAGTGATAGAGAGTGTCAGAGAGTGTCAGAGAGTGTCAGAGAGTGTCAGAGAGTGATAGTGAGTGTCTGAGAGTGTCAGAGAGTGTCAGAGAGAGATAGAGAGTGATGGAGAGTGTCAGAGAG
Source organism: Heterodontus francisci (assembly GCF_036365525.1). Classification (NCBI taxonomy): domain Eukaryota; kingdom Metazoa; phylum Chordata; class Chondrichthyes; order Heterodontiformes; family Heterodontidae; genus Heterodontus; species Heterodontus francisci. Next base: position 135,273,399 of record NC_090378.1, read on the forward strand.
TGTCAGGGAGTGTCAGAGAGTGATAGAGAGTGAAAGAGAGTGTCAGAGAGTGTCAGAGAGTGTCAGAGAGTGTCTGAGAGTGATAGAGAGTGATAGAGAGTGTCAGAGAGTGTCAGAGAGTGTCAGAGAGTGATAGAGAGTGAAAGAGAGTGTCAGAGAGTGTCAGAGAGTGTCAGAGAGTGATAGAGAGTGTCAGAGAGTGTCGGAGAGTGTCAGAGAGTGTCGGAGAGTGATAGAGAGTGATAGAGAGTGTCAGAGAGTGTCAGAGAGTGATAGAGAGTGAAAGAGAGTGTCAGAGAGTGTCAGAGAGTGTCAGATAGTGATAGTGAGTACCTGAGAGTGTCACAGAGTGTCAGATAGTGATAGAGAGTGTCAGAGAGTGTCAGAGAGTGATCGAGAGTGATCGAGAGTGATCGAGAGTGATCGAGAGTGTCAGAGAGTGTCAGAGAGTGTCAGAGAGAGTCAGAGAGTGATAGAGAGTGAAAGAGAGTGATAGAGAGTGATAGAGAGTGTCAGAGAGTGTCAGAGAGTGTCAGAGAGTGTCAGAGAGTGTCAGAGAGTGATAGGGAGTGTCAGAGAGTGTCAGAGAGTGATAGAGAGTGAAAGAGAGTGTCAGAGAGTGTCAGAGAGTGTCAGATAGTGATAGTGAGTACCTGAGAGTGTCACAGAGTGTCAGATAGTGATAGAGAGTGTCAGAGAGTGTCAGAGAGTGTCAGAGAGTGATCGAGAGTGATCGAGAGTGTCAGAGAGTGTCTGAGAGTGTCTGAGAGTGTCTGAGAGTGTCTGAGAGTGTCAGAGAATGATAGAGAGTGAAAGAGAGTGTCAGAGAGTGTCAGAGAGTGTCAGAGAGTGATAGAGTGTCACAGAGTGTCAGAGAGTGTCAGAGAGTGTCCGAGAGTGTCAGAGAGTGATAGAGAGTGATAGAGAGTGATAGAGAGTGATAGAGAGTGTCAGAGAGTGTCAGAGAGTGATAGTGAGTGATAGAGAGTGTCAGAGAGTGTCAGAGAGTTGCAGAGAGTTTCAGAGAGTCTCTGAGAATGTCAGAGAGTGTCAGAGAGTGTCAGAGAGTGATAGAGAGTGTCAGAGAGTGTCAGAGAGTGTCAGAGAGTGTCAGAGAGTGTCAGAGAGTGATAGAGAGTTTCAGAGAGTGTCGGAGAGTGTCAGAGAGTGTCTGAGAGTGTCTGAGAGTGTCAGAGAGTGTCAGAGAGTGTCAGAGAGTGTCAGAGAGTGACAGAGAGTGTCAGAGAGTGATAGAGAGGGATAGAGAGTTTCAGAGAGTGTCAGAGAGTGTCAGAGAGTGTCAGAGAGTGTCAGAGAGTGTCAGAGAGTGATAGAGAGTGTCAGAGAGTGTCAGAGAGTGATAAAGATTGATAGAGAGTGTCAGAGAGTGTCAGAGAGTGATAGTGAGTGTCTGAGAGTGTCAGAGTGTGATAGACAGTGTCAGAGAGTGTCAGAGAGTGTCTGAGAGTGTCTGAGAGTGTCAGAGAGTGATAGAGAGTGATAGAGAGTGTCAGAGAGTGTCAGAGAGTGTCAGAGAGTGTCTGAGAGTGTCAGAGAGTGATAGAGAGTGATAGAGTGTGTCAGACAGTGTCAGAGAGTGATAGAGAGTGATAGAGAGTTTCAGAGAGTGTCAGAGAGTGTCAGAGAGTGTCAGAGAGTGTCAGAGAGTGTCAGAGAGTGATAGAGAGTGATAGAGAGTTTCAGAGAGTGTCAGAGAGTGTCTGAGAGTGTCTGAGAGTGTCAGAGAGTGTCAGAGAGTGTCAGAGAGTGTCAGAGAGTGATAGAGAGTGTCAGAGAGTGTCAGAGAGTGATAGAGAGTGATAGAGAGTGATAGAGAGTTTCAGAGAGTGTCAGAGAATGTCTGAGAGTGTCAGAGAGTGTCAGAGAGTGTCAGAGAGTGATAGAGAGGGATAGACAGTTTCAGAGAGTGTCAGAGAGTGTCAGAGAGTGTCAGAGAGTGTCAGAGAGTGTCAGAGAGTGTCAGAGAGTGATAGAGAGGGATAGAGAGTTTCAGAGAGTGTCAGAGAGTGTCAGAGAGTGTCAGAGAGTGTCAGAGAGTGTCAGAGAGTGATAAAGATTGATAGAGAGTGTCAGAGAGTGTCAGAGAGTGATAGTGAGTGTCTGAGAGTGTCAGAGAGTGTCAGAGTGTGATAGACAGTGTCAGAGAGTGTCAGAGAGTGTCTGAGAGTGTCAGAGAGTGTCAGAGAGAGTCAGAGAGTGATAGAGAGTGATAGAGAGTGTCAGAGAGTGTCAGAGAGTGTCAGATAGTGATAGAGAGTGGCAGAGAGTGTCAGAGAGTGTCAGAGAGTGATAGAGAGTGAAAGAGAGTGTCAGAGAGTGTCAGAGAATGTCAGAGAGTGATAGAGAGTGACAGAGAGTGTCAGAGAGTGTCAGAGAGTGATAGAGAGTGTCAGAGAGTGTCAGAGAGTGATAGAGAGTGATAGAGAGTGTCAGAGAGTGTCAGAGAGTGTCAGAGAGTGATAGAGAGTGTCAGAGATTGATAGAGAGTTGCAGAGAGTTTCAGAGAGTCTCTCAGAATGTCTGAGAGTGTCAGAGAGTGTCAGAGAGTGATAGAGAGTGTCAGAGAGTGTCAGAGAGTGTCAGAGAGTGTCAGAGAGTGATAGAGAGTTTCAGAGAGTGTCAGAGAGTGTCTGAGAGTGTCAGAGAGTGTCAGAGAGTGTCAGAGAGTGATAGAGAGTGACAGAGAGTGTCAGAGAGTGTCAGAGAGTGATAGAGAGGGATAGAGAGTGTCAGAGAGTGTCAGAGAGTGATAGAGAGTGTCAGAGAGTGATAGAGAGTGTCAGAGAGTGTCAGAGAGTGATAAAGAGTGTTAAAGAGTGATAGAGAGTGTCAGAGTGTGATAGACAGTGTCAGAGAGTGTCAGAGAGTGTCTGAGAGTGTCTGAGAGTGTCAGAGAGTGATAGAGAGTGATAGAGAGTGTCAGAGAGTGTCAGAGAGTTTCTGAGAGTGTCAGAGAGTGATAGAGAGTGATAGAGTGTGTCAGACAGTGTCAGAGAGTGATAGAGAGTGATAGAGAGTTTCAGAGAGTGTCAGAGAGTGTCAGAGAGTGTCAGAGAGTGTCAGAGAGTGTGAGAGAGTGATAGAGAGTGATAGAGAGTTTCAGAGAGTGTCAGAGAGTGTCAGAGAGTGTCTGAGAGTGTCAGAGATTGTCAGAGAGTGTCAGAGAGTGTCAGAGAGTGTCAGAGAGTGTCAGAGAGTGATAGAGAGTGTCAGAGAGTGTCAGAGAGTGATAGAGAGGGATAGAGAGTGTCAGAGAGTGTCAGAGAGTGTCAGAGAGTGTCAGAGAGTGTCAGAGAGTGTCAGAGAGTGTCAGAGTGTGTCAGAGAGTGATAAAGATTGATAGAGAGTGTCAGAGAGTGTCAGAGAGTGATAGTGAGTGTCTGAGAGTGTCAGAGAGTGTCAGAGTGTGATAGACAGTGTCAGAGAGTGTCAGAGAGTGTCTGAGAGTGTCAGAGAGTGTCAGAGAGAGTCAGAGAGTGATAGAGAGTGATAGAGAGTGTCAGAGAGTGTCAGAGAGTGTCAGATAGTGATAGAGAGTGTCAGAGAGTGTCAGAGAGTGTCAGAGAGTGATAGAGAGTGAAAGAGAGTGTCAGAGAGTGTCAGAGAATGTCAGAGAGTGATAGAGAGTGACAGAGAGTGTCAGAGAGTGTCAGAGAGTGACAGAGAGTGTCAGAGAGTGTCAGAGAGTGATAGAGAGTGATAGAGAGTGTCAGAGAGTGTCAGAGAGTGTCAGAGAGTGATAGAGAGTGTCAGAGAGTGTCAGAGATTGATAGAGAGTTGCAGAGAGTTTCAGAGAGTCTCTCAGAATGTCTGAGAGTGTCAGAGAGTGTCAGAGAGTGATAGAGAGTGTCAGAGAGTGTCAGAGAGTGTCAGAGAGTGTCAGAGAGTGATAGAGAGTTTCAGAGAGTGTCAGAGAGTGTCTGAGAGTGTCAGAGAGTGTCAGAGAGTGTCAGAGAGTGTCAGAGAGTGATAGAGAGTGACAGAGAGTGTCAGAGAGTGTCAGAGAGTGATAGAGAGGGATAGAGAGTGTCAGAGAGTGTCAGAGAGTGATAGAGAGTGTCAGAGAGTGTCAGAGAGTGATAAAGAGTGATAAAGAGTGATAGAGAGTGTCAGAGAGTGTCAGAGAGTGTCAGAGAGTGTCAGAGAGTGATAGAGAGTTTCAGAGAGTGTCAGAGAGTGTCTGAGAGTGTCAGAGAGTGTCAGAGAGTGTCAGAGAGTGATAGAGAGTGACAGAGAGTGTCAGAGAGTGTCAGAGAGTGATAGAGAGGGATAGAGAGTTTCAGAGAGTGTCAGAGAGTGTCAGAGAGTGATAGAGAGTGTCAGAGAGTGATAGAGAGTGTCAGAGAGTGTCAGAGAGTGATAAAGTGTGATAGACAGTGTCAGAGAGTGTCAGAGAGTGTCAGAGAGTGATAGAGAGTGATAGAGAGTGTCAGAGAGTGTCAGAGAGTGTCAGAGAGTGATAGAGAGTGTCAGAGAGTGTCAGAGATTGATAGAGAGTTGCAGAGAGTTTCAGAGAGTCTCTGAGAATGTCTGAGAGTGTCAGAGAGTGTCAGAGAGTGATAGAGAGTGTCAGAGAGTGTCAGAGAGTGTCAGAGAGTGTCAGAGAGTGTCAGAGAGTGATAGAGAGTTTCAGAGAGTGTCAGAGAGTGTCTGAGAGTGTCAGAGAGTGTCAGAGAGTGTCAGAGAGTGTCAGAGAGTGATAGAGAGTGACAGAGAGTGTCAGAGAGTGATAGAGAGGGATAGAGAGTGTCAGAGAGTGTCAGAGAGTGATAGAGAGTGTCAGAGAGTGTCAGAGAGTGTCAGAGAGTGATAGAGAGTGACAGAGAGTGTCAGAGAGTGTCAGAGAGTGATAGAGAGGGATAGAGAGTTTCAGAGAGTGTCAGAGAGTGTCAGAGAGTGATAGAGAGTGTCAGAGAGTGTCAGAGAGTGATAAAGAGTGATAGAGAGTGTCAGAGAGTGTCAGAGAGTGATAGTGAGTGCCTGAGAGTGTCAGAGAGTGTCAGAGTGTGATAGACAGTGTCAGAGAGTGTCAGAGAGTGATAGAGAGTGTCAGAGAGTGTCAGAGAGTGTCAGAGAGTGTCAGAGAGTGTCAGAGAGTGATAGTGAGTGTCTGAGAGTGTCAGAGAGTGTCAGAGAGAGATAGAGAGTGATGGAGAGTGTCAGAGAGTGTCAGGGAGTGTCAGAGAGTGATAGAGAGTGAAAGAGAGTGTCAGAGAGTGTCAGAGAGTGTCAGAGAGTGTCTGAGAGTGATAGAGAGTGATAGAGAGTGTCAGAGAGTGTCAGAGAGTGTCAGAGAGTGATAGAGAGTGAAAGAGAGTGTCAGAGAGTGTCAGAGAGTGTCAGAGAGTGATAGAGAGTGTCAGAGAGTGTCGGAGAGTGTCAGAGAGTGTCAGAGAGTGATAGAGAGTGATAGAGAGTGTCAGAGAGTGTCAGAGAGTGATAGAGAGTGAAAGAGAGTGTCAGAGAGTGTCAGAGAGTGTCAGATAGTGATAGTGAGTACCTGAGAGTGTCACAGAGTGTCAGATAGTGATAGAGAGTGTCAGAGAGTGTCAGAGAGTGTCAGAGAGTGTCAGAGAGTGTCAGAGAGTGTCAGAGAGTGATAGAGAGTGATAGGGAGTGTCAGAGAGTGTCAGAGAGTGTCAGAGAGTGATAGAGAGTGTCAGAGAGTGTCAGAGAGTGATCGAGAGTGATCGAGAGTGATCGAGAGTGTCAGAGAGTGTCAGAGAGTGTCAGAGAGTGTCAGAGAGTGTCAGAGAGAGTCAGAGAGTGATAGAGAGTGAAAGAGAGTGTCAGAGAGTGTCAGAGAGTGTCAGAGAGTGTCAGAGAGTGATAGAGAGTGTCAGAGAGTGTCAGAGAGTGTCAGAGAGTGTCAGAGAGTGTCAGAGAGTGATAGGGAGTGTCAGAGAGTGTCAGAGAGTGATAGAGAGTGAAAGAGAGTGTCAGAGAGTGTCAGAGAGTGTCAGATAGTGATAGTGAGTACCTGAGAGTGTCACAGAGTGTCAGATAGTGATAGAGAGTGTCAGAGAGTGTCAGAGAGTGTCAGAGAGTGATCGAGAGTGATCGAGAGTGTCAGAGAGTGTCTGAGAGTGTCTGAGAGTGTCTGAGAGTGTCAGAGAATGATAGAGAGTGAAAGAGAGTGTCAGAGAGTGTCAGAGAGTGTCAGAGAGTGATAGAGTGTCACAGAGTGTCAGAGAGTGTCAGAGAGTGTCCGAGAGTGTCAGAGAGTGATAGAGAGTGATAGAGAGTGATAGAGAGTGATAGAGAGTGTCAGAGAGTGTCAGAGAGTGATAGTGAGTGATAGAGAGTGTCAGAGAGTGTCAGAGAGTGTCAGAGAGTTGCAGAGAGTTTCAGAGAGTCTCTGAGAATGTCAGAGAGTGTCAGAGAGTGTCAGAGAGTGATAGAGAGTGTCAGAGAGTGTCAGAGAGTGTCAGAGAGTGTCAGAGAGTGTCAGAGAGTGATAGAGAGTTTCAGAGAGTGTCAGAGAGTGTCAGAGAGTGTCTGAGAGTGTCTGAGAGTGTCAGAGAGTGTCAGAGAGTGTCAGAGAGTGACAGAGAGTGTCAGAGAGTGATAGAGAGGGATAGAGAGTTTCAGAGAGTGTCAGAGAGTGTCAGAGAGTGTCAGAGAGTGTCAGAGAGTGATAGAGAGTGTCAGAGAGTGTCAGAGAGTGATAAAGATTGATAGAGAGTGTCAGAGAGTGTCAGAGAGTGATAGTGAGTGTCTGAGAGTGTCAGAGTGTGATAGACAGTGTCAGAGAGTGTCAGAGAGTGTCTGAGAGTGTCTGAGAGTGTCAGAGAGTGATAGAGAGTGATAGAGAGTGTCAGAGAGTGTCAGAGAGTGTCTGAGAGTGTCAGAGAGTGATAGAGAGTGATAGAGTGTGTCAGACAGTGTCAGAGAGTGATAGAGAGTGATAGAGAGTTTCAGAGAGTGTCAGAGAGTGTCAGAGAGTGTCAGAGAGTGTCAGAGAGTGATAGAGAGTGATAGAGAGTTTCAGAGAGTGTCAGAGAGTGTCAGAGAGTGTCTGAGAGTGTCTGAGAGTGTCAGAGAGTGTCAGAGAGTGTCAGAGAGTGTCAGAGAGTGATAGAGAGTGTCAGAGAGTGTCAGAGAGTGATAGAGAGGAATAGAGAGTTTCAGAGAGTGTCAGAGAGTGTCAGAGAGTGTCAGAGAGTGTCAGAGAGTGTCAGAGAGTGATAAAGATTGATAGAGAGTGTCAGAGAGTGTCAGAGAGTGATAAAGATTGATAGAGAGTGTCAGAGAGTGTCAGAGAGTGATAGTGAGTGTCTGAGAGTGTCAGAGAGTGTCAGAGTGTGATAGACAGTGTCAGAGAGTGTCAGAGAGTGTCTGAGAGTGTCAGAGAGTGTCAGAGAGTGATAGAGAGTGATAGAGAGTGTCAGAGAGTGTCAGAGAGTGTCAGATAGTGATAGAGAGTGTCAGAGAGTGTCAGAGAGTGTCAGAGAGTGTCAGAGAGTGATAGAGAGTGAAAGAGAGTGTCAGAGAGTGTCAGAGAATGTCAGAGAGTGATAGAGAGTGACAGAGAGTGTCAGAGAGTGTCAGAGAGTGATAGAGAGTGTCAGAGAGTGTCAGAGAGTGATAGAGAGTGATAGAGAGTGTCAGAGAGTGTCAGAGAGTGTCAGAGAGTGATAGAGAGTGTCAGAGAGCGTCAGAGATTGATAGAGAGTTGCAGAGAGTTTCAGAGAGTCTCTGAGAATGTCTGAGAGTGTCAGAGAGTGTCAGAGAGTGATAGAGAGTGTCAGAGAGTGTCAGAGAGTGTCAGAGAGTGTCAGAGAGTGTCAGAGAGTGATAGAGAGTTTCAGAGAGTGTCAGAGAGTGTCAGAGAGTGTCAGAGAGTGTCAGAGAGTGTCAGAGAGTGTCAGAGAGTGATAGAGAGTGACAGAGAGTGTCAGAGAATGTCAGAGAGTGATAGAGAGGGATAGAGAGTGTCAGAGAGTGTCAGAGAGTGATAGAGAGTGTCAGAGAGTGTCAGAGAGTGATAAAGAGTGATAAAGAGTGATAGAGAGTGTCAGAGAGTGTCAGAGAGTGTCAGAGAGTGTCAGAGAGTGTCAGAGAGTGATAGAGAGTTTCAGAGAGTGTCAGAGAGTGTCTGAGAGTGTCAGAGAGTGTCAGAGAGTGTCAGAGAGTGATAGAGAGTGACAGAGAGTGTCAGAGAGTGTCAGAGAGTGATAGAGAGGGATAGAGAGTTTCAGAGAGTGTCAGAGAGTGTCAGAGAGTGTCAGAGAGTGATAGAGAGTGTCAGAGAGTGTCAGAGAGTGATAAAGAGTGATAGAGAGTGTCAGAGAGTGTCAGAGAGTGATAGTGAGTGCCTGAGAGTGTCAGAGAGTGTCAGAGTGTGATAGACAGTGTCAGAGAGTGTCAGAGAGTGTCTGAGAGTGCCAGAGAGTGTCAGAGAGTGATAGAGAGTGTCAGAGAATGTCAGAGAGTGTCAGAGAGTGTCTGAGAGTGATAGAGAGTTTCAGAGAGTTTCAGAGAGTGTCTGAGAATGTCTGAGAGTTTCAGAGAGTGTCAGAGTGCGATAGAGTGTGATAGAGAGTGTCAGAGAGTGTCAGAGAGTGTCAGAGAGTGATAGAGAGTGAAAGAGAGTGTCAGAGAGTGTCAGAGAGTGTCAGAGAGTGATAGAGAGTGATAGAGAGTGTCAGAGAGTGTCGGAGAGTGTCAGATAGTGATAGAGAGTGTCAGAGAGTGTCTGAGAGTGTGAGAGAGTGATAGAGAGTGATAGAGAGTGTCAGAGACTGTCAGAGAGTGATCGAGAGTGATAGAGAGTTTCAGAGAGTGTCAGAGAGTGTCTGAGAGTGTCAGAGAGTGATAGAGAGTGTCAGAGAGTGTCAGAGAGTGTCAGAGAGTGATAGAGAGTGATAGAGAGTGTCAGAGAGTGTCAGAGAGTGTCAGAGAGTGTCTGAGAGTAATAGAGAGTTTCAGAGATGTTCAGAGAGTGTCTGAGAATGTCTGAGAGTGTCAGAGAGTGTCAGAGAGTGTCAGAGAGTGATAGAGAGTGATAGAGAGTGTCAGAGAGTGTCAGAGAGTGTCAGAGAGTGATAGAGAGTGATAGAGAGTGTCAGAGTGTGTCAGAGAGTGTCAGATAGTGATAGAGAGTGTCAGAGAGTGTCAGAGAGTGTCAGAGAGTGATAGAGAGTGAAAGAGAGTGTCAGAGAGTGTCAGAGAGTGATAGAGAGTGATAGAGAGTGTCAGAGAGTGTCGGAGAGTGTCAGATAGTGATAGAGAGTGTCAGAGAGTGTCAGAGAGTGTCAGAGAGTGAAAGAGAGTGTCAGAGAGTGTCAGAGAGTGTCAGAGAGTGATAGAGAGTGAAAGAGAGTGTCAGAGAGTGTCAGAGAGTGATAGAGAGTGATAGAGAGTGTCAGAGAGTGTCGGAGAGTGAAAGGGAGTGTCTGAGAGTGTCAGAGAGTGTCAGAGAGTGATAGAGAGTGTCAGAGAGTGTCAGAGAGTGATAGAGAGTGAAAGAGAGTGTCAGAGAGTGTCAGAGAGTGATAGAGAGTGATAGAGAGTGTCAGAGAGTGTCGGAGAGTGTCAGATAGTGATAGAGAGTGTCAGAGAGTGTCAGAGAGTGTCAGAGAGTGATAGAGAGTGTCAGAGAGTGTCAGAGAGTGTCAGAGAGTGATAGAGAGTGAAAGAGAGTGTCAGAGAGTGTCAGAGAGTGATAGAGAGTGATAGAGAGTGTCAGAGAGTGTCAGATAGTGATAGTGAGTGTCTGAGAGTGTCAGAGAGTGTCAGAGAGTGATAGAGAGTGATAGAGAGTGTCAGAGAGTGTCAGAGAGTGTCAGAGAGTGATAGAGAGTGTCAGAGTGTGTCAGATAGTGATAGTGAGTGTCTGAGAGTGTCAGAGAGTGATAGAGAGTGTCAGAGAGTGTCAGATAGTTATAGTGAGTGTCTGAGAGTGTCACAGAGTGTCAGATAGTGATAGAGAGTGTCAGAGAGTGTCACAGAGTGATAGAGAGTGATAGAGAGTGTCAGAGAGTGTCAGAGAGTGTCAGAGAGTGATAGAGAGTGAAAGAGAGTGTCAGAGAGTGATAGCGAGTGCCTGAGAGTGTCAGAGAGTGTCAGAGTGTGATAGACAGTGTCAGAGAGTGTCAGAGAGTGTCTGAGAGTGCCAGAGAGTGTCAGAGAGTGATAGAGAGTGATAGAGAGTGTCAGAGAGTGTCAGAGAGTGATCGAGAGTGATAGAGAGTTTCAGAGAGTGTCTGAGATTGTCAGAGAGTGATAGAGAGTGATAGAGAGTGTCAGACAGTGTCAGAGAGTGATAGAGAGTGATAGAGAGTGTCAGAGAGTGTCAGAGAGTGTCAGAGAGTGTCAGAGAGTGTCAGAGAGTGATAGAGAGTTTCAGAGAGTTTCAGAGAATGTCTGAGAGTTTCAGAGAGTGATAGAGAGTGATAGAGAGTGTCAGAGAGTGTCAGAGATTGATCGAGAGTGATAGAGAGTTTCAGAGAGTGTCAGAGAGTGATAGAGAGTGATAGAGAGTGTCAGAGAGTGTCTGAGATTGTCAGAGAGTGATAGAGATTGATAGAGAGTGTCAGACAGTGTCAGAGAGTGTCAGAGAGTGTCAGAGAGTGATCGAGAGTGATAGAGAGTTTCAGAGAGTGTCAGAGAGTGTCAGAGAGTGTCTGAGAGTGTCAGAGAGTGATAGAGAGTGTCAGAGAGTGTCAGAGAGTGATAGAGAGTGATAGAGAGTGTCAGAGAGTGTCAGAGAGTGTCAGAGAGTGTCAGAGAGTAATAGAGAGTTTCAGAGAGGTTCAGAGAGTGTCTGAGAATGTCAGAGAGTGTCAGAGAGTGTCAGAGAGTGATAGAGAGTGATAGAGAGTGTCAGAGAGTGTCAGAGAGTGTCAGAGAGTGTCAGAGAGTGTCAGATAGTGAAAGAGAGTGTCAGAGAGTGTCAGAGAGTGTCAGAGAGTGATAGAGAGTGAAAGAGAGTGTCAGAGAGTGTCAGAGAGTGATAGAGAGTGATAGAGAGTGTCAGAGATGGTCAGAGAGTGTCAGATAGTGATAGAGAGTGTCAGAGAGTGTCAGAGAGTGTCAGAGAGTGTCTGAGAATGTCTGAGAGTGTCAGAGAGTGTCAGAGAGTGTCAGAGAGTGTCAGAGAGTGTCAGAGAGTGATAGAAAGTGATAGAGAGTGTCAGAGAGTGTCAGAGAGTGTCAGAGAGTGTCAGAGAGTGTCAGATAGTGAAAGAGAGTGTCAGAGAGTGTCAGAGAGTGTCAGAGAGTGATAGAGAGTGAAAGAGAGTGTCAGAGAGTGTCAGAGAGTGATAGAGAGTGATAGAGAGTGTCAGAGAGGGTCAGAGAGTGTCAGATAGTGATAGAGAGTGTCAGAGAGTGTCAGAGAGTGTCAGAGAGTGTCTGAGAATGTCTGAGAGTGTCAGAGAGTGTCAGAGAGTGTCAGAGAGTGATAGAAAGTGATAGAGAGTGTCAGAGAGTGTCAGAGAGTGATAGAGAGTGTCAGAGAGTGTCAGAGAGTGATAGAGAGTGATAGAGAGTGTCAGAGAGTGTCAGAGAGTGTCAGAGAGTGTCAGAGAGTAATAGAGAGTTTCAGAGAGGTTCAGAGAGTGTCTGAGAATGTCAGAGAGTGTCAGAGAGTGTCAGAGAGTGATAGAGAGTGATAGAGAGTGTCAGAGAGTGTCAGAGAGTGTCAGAGAGTGTCAGAGAGTGTCAGATAGTGAAAGAGAGTGTCAGAGAGTGTCAGAGAGTGTCAGAGAGTGATAGAGAGTGAAAGAGAGTGTCAGAGAGTGTCAGAGAGTGATAGAGAGTGATAGAGAGTGTCAGAGAGGGTCAGAGAGTGTCAGATAGTGATAGAGAGTGTCAGAGAGTGTCAGAGAGTGTCAGAGAGTGTCTGAGAATGTCTGAGAGTGTCAGAGAGTGTCAGAGAGTGTCAGAGAGTGATAGAAAGTGATAGAGAGTGTCAGAGAGTGTCAGATAGTGATAGTGAGTGTCTGAGAGTGTCAGAGAGTGTCAGATAGTGATAGAGAGTGTCAGAGAGTGTCAGAGAGTGATAGAAAGTGATAGAGAGTGTCAGAGAGTGTCAGATAGTGATAGTGAGTGTCTGAGAGTGTCAGAGAGTGTCAGATAGTGATAGAGAGTGTCAGAGAGTGTCAGAGAATGTCAGAGAGTGATAGAGAGTGAAAGAGAGTGTCAGAGAGTGATAGTGAGTGATAGAGAGTGTCAGAGAGTGTCAGAGAGTGTCAGATAGTGTCAGAGAGTGTCAGAGAGTGTCAGATAGTGATAGAGAGTGTCAGAGAGTGTCAGATAGTGATAGTGAGTGTCTGAGAGTGTCAGAGAGTGTCAGAGAGTGATAGAAAGTGATAGAGAGTGTCAGAGAGTGTCAGAGAGTGTCAGAGAGTGTCAGAGAGTGATAGAAAGTGATAGAGAGTGTCAGAGAGTGTCAGAGAGTGTCAGATAGTGATAGTGAGTGTCTGAGAGTGTCAGAGAGTGTCAGATAGTGTCAGAGAGTGTCAGAGAGTGTCAGATAGTGATAGAGAGTGTCAGAGAGTGTCAGATAGTGATAGTGAGTGTCTGAGAGTGTCAGAGAGTGTCAGAGAGTGTCAGAGAGTGATAGAAAGTGATAGAGAGTGTCAGAGAGTGTCAGAGAGTGTCAGAGAGTGTCAGAGAGTGATAGAAAGTGATAGAGAGTGTCAGAGAGTGTCAGAGAGTGTCAGATAGTGATAGTGAGTGTCTGAGAGTGTCAGAGAGTGTCAGAGAGTGTCAGATAGTGATAGAGAGTGTCAGAGAGTGTCAGAGAGTGTCAGAGAGTGATAGAGAGTGAAAGAGAGTGTCAGAGAGTGTCAGAGAGTGATAGTGAGTGATAGAGAGTGTCAGAGAGTGTCAGAGAGTGTCAGATAGTGTCAGAGAGTGTCAGAGAGTGTCAGATAGTGATAGAGAGTGTCAGAGAGTGTCAGATAGTGATAGTGAGTGTCTGAGATTGTCAGAGAGTGTCAGAGAGTGTCAGAGAGTGATAGAAAGTGATAGAGAGTGTCAGAGAGTGTCAGAGAGTGTCAGAGAGTGATAGTGAGTGTCTGAGAGTGTCAGAGAGTGTCAGAGAGTGTCAGATAGTGATAGAGAGTGTCAGAGAGTGTCAGAGAGTGTCAGAGAGTGATAGAGAGTGAAAGAGAGTGTCAGAGAGTGTCAGAGAGTGATAGTGAGTGATAGAGAGTGTCAGAGAGTGTCAGAGAGTGTCAGATAGTGTCAGAGAGTGTCAGAGAGTGTCAGATAGTGATAGAGAGTGTCAGAGAGTGTCAGATAGTGATAGTGAGTGTCTGAGAGTGTCAGAGAGTGTCAGATAGTGATAGAGAGTGTCAGAGAGTGTCAGATAGTGATAGAGAGTGTCAGAGAGTGTCAGAGAGTGTCAGAGAGTGATAGAGAGTGAAAGAGAGTGTCAGAGAGTGTCAGATAGTGATAGAGAGTGTCAGAGAGTGTCAGAGAGGGTCAGAGAGTGTCAGAGAGTGATAGAGAGTGAAAGAGAGTGTCAGAGAGTGTCAGAGAGTGATAGAGAGTGATAGAGAGTGTCAGAGAGTGTCAGAGAGTGTCAGATAGTGATAGTGAATGTCTGAGAGTGTCAGAGAGTGTCAGATAGTGATAGAGAGTGTCAGAGAGTGTCAGAGAGTGATAGAGAGTGATAGAGAGTGTCAGAGAGTGTCAGATAGTGATAGAGAGTGTCAGAGAGTGTCAGAGAGTGTCAGAGAGTGATAGAGAGTGAAGGAGAGTGTCAGAGAGTGTCAGAGAGTGATAGAGAGTGTCAGAGAGTGTCAGAGAGTGTCAGAGAGTGTCAGAGAGTGATAGAGAGTGAAAGAGAGTGTCAGAGAGTGTCAGAGAGTGTCAGAGAGTGTCAGAGAGTGATAGAGAGTGTCAGAAAGTGTCAGAGAGTGTCAGAGAGTGATAGAGAGTGATAGAGAGTGATAGAGAGTGTCAGAGAGTGTCAGAGAGTGTCAGAGAGTGATAGAGAGTGATAGAAAGTGTCAGAGAGTGTCAGAGAGTGTCAGAGAGTGATAGAGAGCAATAGAGAGTGATAGAGAGTGTCAGAGAGTGTCAGAGAGTGTCAGAGAGTGATAGAGAGTGAAAGAGAGTGTCAGAGAGTGTCAGAGATTGTCAGAGAGTGATAGAGAGTGTCAGAGAGTGTCAGAGAGTGTCAGAGAGTGTCAGAGAGTGATAGAGAGTGATAGAGAGTGATAGAGAGTGTCAGAGAGTGTCAGAGAGTGTCAGAGAGTGATAGAGAGTGAAAGAGAGTTATAGAGAGTGTCTGAGAGTGATAGAGAGTTATAGAGAGTGTCAGAGAGTGTCAGAGAGTGATAGTGAGTGTCTGAGAGTGTCAGAGAGTGATAGAGAGTGTCAGAGAGTGCAGAGAGTGTCAGAGAGTGTCAGAGAGTGTCAGAGAGTGATTGTGAGTGTCAGAGAGTGTCAGATAGTGATAGAGAGTGTCAGAGAGTGTCAGAGAGTGACAGAGAGTGATAGAGAGTGATAGAGAGTGTCAGAGAGTGTCAGAGAGTGTCAGATAGTGATAGTGAGTGTCTGAGAGTGTCAGAGAGTGATAGAGAGTGTCAGAGAGTGTCAGAGAGTGTCAGAGAGTGTCAGAGAGTGTCAGAGAGTGATTGTGAGTGTCAGAGAGTGTCAGATAGTGATAGAGAGTGATAGAGAGTGTCAGAGAGTGTCAGAGAGTGATAGAGAGTGATAGAGAGTGTCAGAGAGTGTCAGAGAGTGTCAGAGAGTGTCAGAGAGTGATTGTGAGTGTCAGAGAGTGTCAGATAGTGATAGAGAGTGTCAGAGAGTGTCAGAGAGTGTCAGAGAGTGTCAGAGAGTGATAGAGAGTGATAGAGAGTGTCAGAGAGTGTCAGAGAGTGATAGAGAGTGTCAGAGAGTGTCAGATAGTGATAGTGAGTGTCTGAGAGTGTCAGAGAGTGTCAGAGAGTGATAGAAAGTGATAGAGAGTGTCAGAGAGTGTCAGAGAGTGTCAGAGAGTGTCAGAGAGTGATAGAAAGTGATAGAGAGTGTCAGAGAGTGTCAGAGAGTGTCAGATAGTGATAGTGAGTGTCTGAGAGTGTCAGAGAGTGTCAGATAGTGTCAGAGAGTGTCAGAGAGTGTCAGATAGTGATAGAGAGTGTCAGAGAGTGTCAGATAGTGATAGTGAGTGTCTGAGAGTGTCAGAGAGTGTCAGAGAGTGATAGAAAGTGATAGAGAGTGTCAGAGAGTGTCAGAGAGTGTCAGAGAGTGTCAGAGAGTGATAGAAAGTGATAGAGAGTGTCAGAGAGTGTCAGAGAGTGTCAGATAGTGATAGTGAGTGTCTGAGAGTGTCAGAGAGTGTCAGAGAGTGTCAGATAGTGATAGAGAGTGTCAGAGAGTGTCAGAGAGTGTCAGAGAGTGATAGAGAGTGAAAGAGAGTGTCAGAGAGTGTCAGAGAGTGATAGTGAGTGATAGAGAGTGTCAGAGAGTGTCAGAGAGTGTCAGATAGTGTCAGAGAGTGTCAGAGAGTGTCAGATAGTGATAGAGAGTGTCAGAGAGTGTCAGATAGTGATAGTGAGTGTCTGAGAGTGTCAGAGAGTGTCAGAGAGTGTCAGAGAGTGATAGAAAGTGATAGAGAGTGTCAGAGAGTGTCAGAGAGTGTCAGAGAGTGATAGTGAGTGTCTGAGAGTGTCAGAGAGTGTCAGAGAGTGTCAGATAGTGATAGAGAGTGTCAGAGAGTGTCAGAGAGTGTCAGAGAGTGATAGAGAGTGAAAGAGAGTGTCAGAGAGTGTCAGAGAGTGATAGTGAGTGATAGAGAGTGTCAGAGAGTGTCAGAGAGTGTCAGATAGTGTCAGAGAGTGTCAGAGAGTGTCAGATAGTGATAGAGAGTGTCAGAGAGTGTCAGATAGTGATAGTGAGTGTCTGAGAGTGTCAGAGAGTGTCAGATAGTGATAGAGAGTGTCAGAGAGTGTCAGATAGTGATAGAGAGTGTCAGAGAGTGTCAGAGAGTGTCAGAGAGTGATAGAGAGTGAAAGAGAGTGTCAGAGAGTGTCAGATAGTGATAGAGAGTGTCAGAGAGTGTCAGAGAGGGTCAGAGAGTGTCAGAGAGTGATAGAGAGTGAAAGAGAGTGTCAGAGAGTGTCAGAGAGTGATAGAGAGTGATAGAGAGTGTCAGAGAGTGTCAGAGAGTGTCAGATAGTGATAGTGAGTGTCTGAGAGTGTCAGAGAGTGTCAGATAGTGATAGAGAGTGTCAGAGAGTGTCAGAGAGTGATAGAGAGTGATAGAGAGTGTCAGAGAGTGTCAGATAGTTATAGTGAGTGTCTGAGAGTGTCACAGAGTGTCAGATAGTGATAGAGAGTGTCAGAGAGTGTCAGAGAGTGTCAGAGAGTGTCAGAGAGTGTCAGAGAGTGATAGAGAGTGAAAGAGAGTGTCAGAGAGTGTCAGAGAGTGTCAGAGAGTGATAGAGAGTGTCAGAAAGTGTCAGAGAGTGTCAGAGAGTGATAGAGAGTGATAGAGAGTGATAGAGAGTGTCAGAGAGTGTCAGAGAGTGTCAGAGAGTGATAGAGAGTGATAGAAAGTGTCAGAGAGTGTCAGAGAGTGTCAGAGAGTGATAGAGAGCAATAGAGAGTGATAGAGAGTGTCAGAGAATGTCAGAGAGTGTCAGAGAGTGATAGAGAGTGAAAGAGAGTGTCAGAGAGTGTCAGAGATTGTCAGAGAGTGATAGAGAGTGTCAGAGAGTGTCAGAGAGTGTCAGAGAGTGATAGAGAGTGATAGAGAGTGATAGAGAGTGTCAGAGAGTGTCAGAGAGTGTCAGAGAGTGATAGAGAGTGAAAGAGAGTTATAGAGAGTGTCTGAGAGTGATAGAGAGTTATAGAGAGTGTCAGAGAGTGTCAGAGAGTGATAGTGAGTGTCTGAGAGTGTCAGAGAGTGATAGAGAGTGTCAGAGAGTGCAGAGAGTGTCAGAGAGTGTCAGAGAGTGTCAGAGAGTGATTGTGAGTGTCAGAGAGTGTCAGATAGTGATAGAGAGTGTCAGAGAGTGTCAGAGAGTGACAGAGAGTGATAGAGAGTGATAGAGAGTGTCAGAGAGTGTCAGAGAGTGTCAGAGAGTGATAGTGAGTGTCTGAGAGTGTCAGAGAGTGATAGAGAGTGTCAGAGAGTGCAGAGAGTGTCAGAGAGTGTCAGAGAGTGTCAGAGAGTGATTGTGAGTGTCAGAGAGTGTCAGATAGTGATAGAGAGTGTCAGAGAGTGTCAGAGAGTGACAGAGAGTGATAGAGAGTGATAGAGAGTGTCAGAGAGTGTCAGAGAGTGTCAGAGAGTGTCAGAGAGTGATAGAAAGTGATAGAGAGTGTCAGAGAGTGTCAGAGAGTGTCAGATAGTGATAGTGAGTGTCTGAGAGTGTCAGAGAGTGTCAGAGAGTGTCAGATAGTGATAGAGAGTGTCAGAGAGTGTCAGAGAGTGTCAGAGAGTGATAGAGAGTGAAAGAGAGTGTCAGAGAGTGTCAGAGAGTGATAGTGAGTGATAGAGAGTGTCAGAGAGTGTCAGAGAGTGTCAGATAGTGTCAGAGAGTGTCAGAGAGTGTCAGATAGTGATAGAGAGTGTCAGAGAGTGTCAGATAGTGATAGTGAGTGTCTGAGAGTGTCAGAGAGTGTCAGAGAGTGTCAGAGAGTGATAGAAAGTGATAGAGAGTGTCAGAGAGTGTCAGAGAGTGTCAGAGAGTGATAGTGAGTGTCTGAGAGTGTCAGAGAGTGTCAGAGAGTGTCAGATAGTGATAGAGAGTGTCAGAGAGTGTCAGAGAGTGTCAGAGAGTGATAGAGAGTGAAAGAGAGTGTCAGAGAGTGTCAGAGAGTGATAGTGAGTGATAGAGAGTGTCAGAGAGTGTCAGAGAGTGTCAGATAGTGTCAGAGAGTGTCAGAGAGTGTCAGATAGTGATAGAGAGTGTCAGAGAGTGTCAGATAGTGATAGTGAGTGTCTGAGAGTGTCAGAGAGTGTCAGATAGTGATAGAGAGTGTCAGAGAGTGTCAGATAGTGATAGAGAGTGTCAGAGAGTGTCAGAGAGTGTCAGAGAGTGATAGAGAGTGAAAGAGAGTGTCAGAGAGTGTCAGATAGTGATAGAGAGTGTCAGAGAGTGTCAGAGAGGGTCAGAGAGTGTCAGAGAGTGATAGAGAGTGAAAGAGAGTGTCAGAGAGTGTCAGAGAGTGATAGAGAGTGATAGAGAGTGTCAGAGAGTGTCAGAGAGTGTCAGATAGTGATAGTGAGTGTCTGAGAGTGTCAGAGAGTGTCAGATAGTGATAGAGAGTGTCAGAGAGTGTCAGAGAGTGATAGAGAGTGATAGAGAGTGTCAGAGAGTGTCAGATAGTTATAGTGAGTGTCTGAGAGTGTCACAGAGTGTCAGATAGTGATAGAGAGTGTCAGAGAGTGTCAGAGAGTGTCAGAGAGTGTCAGAGAGTGTCAGAGAGTGATAGAGAGTGAAAGAGAGTGTCAGAGAGTGTCAGAGAGTGTCAGAGAGTGATAGAGAGTGTCAGAAAGTGTCAGAGAGTGTCAGAGAGTGATAGAGAGTGATAGAGAGTGATAGAGAGTGTCAGAGAGTGTCAGAGAGTGTCAGAGAGTGATAGAGAGTGATAGAAAGTGTCAGAGAGTGTCAGAGAGTGTCAGAGAGTGATAGAGAGCAATAGAGAGTGATAGAGAGTGTCAGAGAATGTCAGAGAGTGTCAGAGAGTGATAGAGAGTGAAAGAGAGTGTCAGAGAGTGTCAGAGATTGTCAGAGAGTGATAGAGAGTGTCAGAGAGTGTCAGAGAGTGTCAGAGAGTGATAGAGAGTGATAGAGAGTGATAGAGAGTGTCAGAGAGTGTCAGAGAGTGTCAGAGAGTGATAGAGAGTGAAAGAGAGTTATAGAGAGTGTCTGAGAGTGATAGAGAGTTATAGAGAGTGTCAGAGAGTGTCAGAGAGTGATAGTGAGTGTCTGAGAGTGTCAGAGAGTGATAGAGAGTGTCAGAGAGTGCAGAGAGTGTCAGAGAGTGTCAGAGAGTGTCAGAGAGTGATTGTGAGTGTCAGAGAGTGTCAGATAGTGATAGAGAGTGTCAGAGAGTGTCAGAGAGTGACAGAGAGTGATAGAGAGTGATAGAGAGTGTCAGAGAGTGTCAGAGAGTGTCAGAGAGTGATAGTGAGTGTCTGAGAGTGTCAGAGAGTGATAGAGAGTGTCAGAGAGTGCAGAGAGTGTCAGAGAGTGTCAGAGAGTGTCAGAGAGTGATTGTGAGTGTCAGAGAGTGTCAGATAGTGATAGAGAGTGTCAGAGAGTGTCAGAGAGTGACAGAGAGTGATAGAGAGTGATAGAGAGTGTCAGAGAGTGTCAGAGAGTGTCAGATAGTGATAGTGAGTGTCTGAGAGTGTCAGAGAGTGATAGAGAGTGTCAGAGAGTGTCAGAGAGTGTCAGAGAGTGTCAGAGAGTGTCAGAGAGTGATTGTGAGTGTCAGAGAGTGTCAGATAGTGATAGAGAGTGATAGAGAGTGTCAGAGAGTGTCAGAGAGTGATAGAGAGTGTCAGAGAGTGTCAGAGAGTGTCAGAGAGTGTCAGAGAGTGTCAGAGAGTGATTGTGAGTGTCAGAGAGTGTCAGATAGTGATAGAGAGTGTCAGAGAGTGTCAGAGAGTGTCAGAGAGTGATAGAGAGTGATAGAGAGTGTCAGAGAGTGTCAGAGAGTGATAGAGAGTGTCAGAGAGTGTCAGATAGTGATAGTGAGTGTCTGAGAGTGTCAGAGAGTGATAGAGAGTGTCAGAGAGTGTCAGATAGTTTTAGTGAGTGTCTGAGAGTGTCACAGAGTGTCAGATAGTGATAGAGAGTGTCAGAGTGTGTCAATGAGTGATAGAGAGTGTCAGAGAGTGTCAGAGAGTGTCAGAGAGTGTCTGAGATTGTCAGAGAGTGATAGAGAGTGTCAGAGAGTGTCAGAGAGTGTCAGAGAGTGTCTGAGAGTGATAGAGAGTTTCAGAGAGTTTCAGAGAATGTCTGAGAGTTTCAGAGAGTGTCAGAGAGTGATAGAGAGTGATAGAGATTGTCAGAGAGTGTCAGAGATTGATCGAGAGTGATAGAGAGTTTCAGAGAGTGTCAGAGAGTGTCTGAGATTGTCAGAGATTGATAGAGAGTGTCAGACAGTGTCAGAGAGTGTCAGAGAGTGATCGAGAGTGAAAGAGAGTGTCAGAGAGTGTCAGAGAGTGTCAGAGAGTGATAGAGAGTGTCAGAGAGTGAAAGAGAGTGTCAGAGAGTGTCAGAGAGTGTCAGAGAGTGTCAGAGAGTGTCAGAGAGTGATAGAGAGTGTCAGAGAGTGATAGAGAGTGTCAGAAAGTGTCAGAGAGTGTCAGAGAGTGATAGAGAGTGATAGAGAGTGATAGAGAGTGTCAGAGAGTGTCAGAGAGTGTCAGAGAGTGTCAGAGAGTGATAGAGAGTGATAGAAAGTGTCAGAGAGTGTCAGAGAGTGTCAGAGAGTGATAGAGAGCAATAGAGAGTGATAGAGAGTGTCAGAGAGTGTCAGAGAGTGATAGAGAGTGATAGAGAGTGTCAGAGAGTGTCAGAGAGTGATAGAGAGTGTCAGAGAGTGTCAGATAGTGATAGTGAGTGTCTGAGAGTGTCAGAGAGTGTCAGAGAGTGTCAGAGAGTGTCAGAGAGTGATAGAGAGTGATAGAGAGTGTCAGAGAGTGTCATAGAGTGATCGAGAGTTTCAGAGAGTGTCAGAGAGTGTCTGAGAGTGTCAGAGAGTGATAGAGAGTGTCAGAGAGTGTCAGAGAGTGATAGAGAGTGATAGAGAGTGTCAGAGAGTGTCAGAGAGTGTCAGAGAGTGTCTGAGAGTAATAGAGAGTTTCAGAGAGGTTCAGAGAGTGTCTGAGAATGTCTGAGAGTGTCAGAGAGTGTCAGAGAGTGTCAGAGAGTGATAGAGAGTGATAGAGAGTGTCAGAGAGTGTCAGAGAGTGTCAGAGAGTGATAGAGAGTGATAGAGAGTGTCAGAGAGTGTCAGAGAGTGTCAGTGAGTGTCAGAGAGTGATAGAGAGTGTCAGAGAGTGTCAGAGAGTGTCAGAGAGTGATAGAGAGTGAAAGAGAGTGTCAGAGAGTGTCAGAGAGTGATAGAGAGTGATAGAGAGTGTCAGAGAGGGTCAGAGAGTGTCAGATAGTGATAGAGAGTGTCAGAGAGTGTCAGAGAGTGTCAGAGAGTGTCTGAGAATGTCTGAGAGTGTCAGAGAGTGTCAGAGAGTGTCAGAGAGAGATAGAGAGTGATAGAGAGTGTCAGAGAGTGTCAGAGAGTGTCAGATAGTGATAGTGAGTGTCTGAGAGTGTCAGAGAGTGTCAGATAGTGATAGAGAGTGTCAGAGAGTGTCAGAGAGTGTCAGAGAGTGATAGTGAGTGTCTGAGAGTGTCAGAGAGTGTCAGAGAGTGATAGAGAGTGAAAGAGAGTGTCAGAGAGTGTCAGAGAGTGATAGAGAGTGTCAGAGAGTGTCAGAGAGTGTCAGAGAGTGATAGAGAGTGAAAGAGAATGTCAGAGAGTTTCAGAGAGTGATAGAGAGTGATAGAGAGTGTCAGAGAGTGTCAGATAGTGATAGTGAGTGTCTGAGAGTGTCAGAGAGTGTCAGATAGTGATAGAGAGTGTCAGAGAGTGTCAGAGAGTGATAGAGAGTGATAGAGAGTGTCAGAGAGTGTCAGAGAGTGTCAGAGAGTGATAGAGAGTGTCAGAGAGTGTCAGATAGTGATAGTGAGTGTCTGAGAGTGTCAGAGAGTGATAGAGAGTGTCAGAGAGTGTCAGATAGTTATAGTGAGTGTCTGAGAGTGTCACAGAGTGTCAGATAGTGATAGAGAGTGTCAGAGAGTGTCAGAGAGTGATAGAGAGTGTCAGAGAGTGTCAGAGAGTGTCAGAGAGTGTCAGAGAGTGTCTGAGAGTGATAGAGAGTGAAAGAGAGTGTCAGAGAGTGTCAGAGAGTGTCAGAGAGTGATAGAGAGTGTCAGAGAGTGATAGAGAGTGTCAGAAAGTGTCAGAGAGTGTCAGAGAGTGATAGAGAGTGATAGAGAGTGTCAGAGAGTGTCTGAGAGTGATAGAGAGTGAAAGAGAGTGTCAGAGAGTGTCAGAGAGTGTCAGAGAGTGATAGAGAGTGTCAGAGAGTGATAGAGAGTGTCAGAAAGTGTCAGAGAGTGTCAGAGAGTGATAGAGAGTGATAGAGAGTGTCAGAGAGTGTCAGAGAGTGTCAGAGAGTGATAGAGAGTGATAGAGAGTGTCAGAGAGTGTCAGAGAGTGTCAGAGAGTGATAGAGAGCAATAGAGAGTGATAGAGAGTGTCAGAGAGTGTCAGAGAGTGTCAGAGAGTGATAGAGAGTGAAAGAGAGTGTCAGAGAGTGTCAGAGATTGTCAGAGAGTGATAGAGAGTGTCAGAGAGTGTCAGAGAGTGATAGAGAGTGATAGAGAGTGATAGAGAGTGTCAGAGAGTGTCAGAGAGTGATAGAGAGTGAAAGAGAGTGTCAGAGAGTGTCTGAGAGTGATAGAGAGTGATAGAGAGTGTCAGAGAGTGTCAGAGAGTGATAGTGAGTGTCTGAGAGTGATAGAGAGTGATAGAGAGTGTCAGATAGTGATAGTGAGTGTCTGAGAGTGATAGAGAGTGAAAGAGAGTGTCAGAGAGTGTCTGAGAGTGATAGAGAGTGATAGAGAGTGTCAGAGAGTGTCAGAGAGTGTCAGATAGTGATAGTGAGTGTCTGAGAGTGATAGAGAGTGATAGAGAGTGTCAGATAGTGATAGTGAGTGTCTGAGAGTGTCAGAGAGTGATAGAGAGTGATAGAGATTTTCAGAGAGTGTCAGAGAGTGTCAGAGATTGTCAGAGAGTGATAGAGAGTGATAGAGAGTGTCAGAGAGTGATAGAGAGTGTCAGAGAGTGTCAGATAGTTTTAGTGAGTGTCTGAGAGTGTCACAGAGTGTCAGATAGTGATAGAGAGTGTCAGAGTGTGTCAGAGAGTGATAGAGAGTGTCAGAGAGTGTCAGAGAGTGTCAGAGAGTGATAGAGAGTGAAAGAGAGTGTCAGAGAGTGTCAGGGAGTGATAGAGAGTGTCAGAGAGTGATAGAGAGTGATAGAGAGTGTCAGAGAGTGTCAGAGAGTGTCAGAGAGTGATAGAGAGTGATAGAGAGTGATAGAGAGTGTCAGAGAGTGTCAGAGAGTGTCAGAGAGTGATAGAGAGTAATAGAGAGTGATAAAGAGTGTCAGAGAGTGTCAGAGAGTGTCAGAGAGTGATAGAGAGTGAAAGAGAGTGTCAGAGAGTGTCAGAGATTGTCAGAGAGTGATAGAGAGTGTCAGAGAGTGTCAGAGAGTGTCAGAGAGTGATAGAGAGTGATAGAGAGTGTCAGAGAGTGATAGAGAGTGATAGAGAGTGATAGAGAGTGATAGAGAGTGTCAGAGAGTGTCAGAGAGTGTCAGATAGTGATAGTGAGTTTCTGAGAGTGATAGACAGTGATAGAGAGTGTCAGATAGTGATAGTGAGTGTCTGAGAGTGTCAGAGAGTGATAGAGAGTGATAGAGATTTTCAGAGAGTGTCAGAGAGTGTCAGAGATTGTCAGAGAGTGATAGAGAGTGATAGAGAGTGTCAGAGAGTGTCTGAGAGTGTCAGAGAGTGTCAGAGAGTGTCAGAGAGTGTCAGAGAGTGGCAGAGAGTGGCAGAGAGTGTCTGAGAGTGTCAGAGAGTGATAGAGAGTATCAGAGAGTGATTGAGGGTGTCAGAGAGTGTCAGAGAGTGGCAGAGAGTGATAGAGAGTTTCAGAGAGTGTCAGAGAGTGGCAGAGAGTGATAGAGAGTGATAGAGAGTTTCAGAGAGTGTCAGAGAATGTCAGATAGTGATAGTGAGTGTCTGAGAGTGTCAGAGAGTGATAGAGAGTGTCAGAGAGTGTCAGATAGTTTTAGTGAGTGTCTGAGAGTGTCACAGAGTGTCAGATAGTGATAGAGAGTGTCAGAGAGTGTCAGAGTGTGTCAGAGTGTGTCAGAGAGTGATAGAGAGTGTCAGAGAGTGTCAGAGAGTGTCAGAGAGTGTCAGAGAGTGATAGAGAGTGAAAGAGAGTGTCAGAGAGTGTCAGAGAGTGTCAGAGAGTGATAGAGAGTGTCAGAGAGTGATAGAGAGTGTCAGAGAGTGATAGAGAGTGATAGAGAGTGTCAGAGAGTGTCAGAGAGTGTCAGAGAGTGATAGAGAGTGATAGAGAGTGATAGAGAGTGTCAGAGAGTGTCAGAGAGTGTCAGAGAGTGATAGAGAGTAATAGAGAGTGATAGAGAGTGTCAGAGAGTGTCAGAGAGTGTCAGAGAGTGATAGAGAGTGAAAGAGAGTGTCAGAGAGTGTCAGAGAGTGTCAGAGAGTGTCAGAGAGTGATAGAGAGTGATAGAGAGTGTCAGAGAGTGATAGAGAGTGATAGAGAGTGTCAGAGAGTGATAAAGAGTGATAGAGAGTGTCAGATAGTGATAGTGAGTGTCTGAGAGTGTCTGAGAGTGTCAGAGAGTGTCTGAGAGCGTCAGAGAGTGATAGAGAGTATCAGAGAGTGTCAGAGAGTGATAGAGAGTGTCAGAGAGTGGCAGAGAGTGATAGAGAGTGATAGAGAGTTTCAGAGAGTGTTAGAGAGTGTCTGAGAGTGTCAGAGAGTGTCAGAGAGTGATAGAGAGTGATAGAGAGTTTCAGAGAGTTTCAGAGAGTGTCAGAGAGTGACAGAGAGTGTCTGAGAGTGTCAGAGAGTGTCAGAGAGTGTCAGAGAGTGTCAGAGAGTGATAGTGAGTGATAGAGAGTGTCAGAGAGTGTCAGAGAGTGTCAGAGAGTGATAGAGAGTCTCAGAGAGTGTCAGAGAGTGTCAGAGAGTGTCAGAGAGTAATAGAGAGTGTCAGAGAGTGTCAGAGAGTGATAGTGAGTGATAGAGAGTGTCAGAGAGTGTCAGAGAGTGTCAGAGAGTGATAGAGAGTCTCAGAGAGTGTCAGAGAGTGTCAGAGAGTGTCAGAGAGTAATAGAGAGTGTCAGAGAGTGTCAGAGAGTGTCAAAGAGTGATAGTGAGTGTCTGAGAGTGTCAGAAAGTGTCAGAGAGTGTCAGAGAGTTATAGTGAGTGTCTGAGAGTGTCAGAGAGTGTCAGAGAGTGATAGAGAGTGATAGAGAGTGTCAGAGAGTGTCAGAGAGTGTCAGAGAGTGATAGAGAGTGTCAGAGAGTGTCAGAGAGTGTCAGAGAGTGTCAGAGAGTGTCAGAGAGTGATAGTGAGTGTCTGAGAGTGTCAGAGAGTGTCAGAGAGTGATAGAGAATGATAGAGATTTTCAGAGAGTGTCAGAGAGTGTCAGAGAGTGTCAGAAAGTGTCAGAGAGTGATAGAGAGTGATAGAGGGCGTCAGAGAGTGTCTGAGAGTGTCAGATGGTGTCAGAGAGTGATAGAGAGTGTCAGAGAGTGTCAGAGAGTGATAGAGAGTGAAAGAGAGTGTCAGAGAGTGATAGAGAGTTATAGAGAGTGTCAGAGAGTGTCAGAGAGTGATAGAGAGTGATAGAGAGTGTCAGAGAGTGTCAGAGAGTGTCAGATAGTGATAGTGAGTGTCTGAGAGTGTCTGAGAGTGTCAGAGAGTGTCTGAGAGCGTCAGAGAGTGATAGAGAGTATCAGAGAGTGATAGAGGGTGTCAGAGAGTGTCAGAGAGTGTCAGAGAGTGTCAGAGAGTGATAGAGAGTGAAAGAGAGTGTCAGAGAGTGATAGAGAGTGATAGAGAGTTTCAGAGAGTGTCAGAGAGTGTCAGAGAGTGTCAGATAGTGATAGTGAGTGTCTGAGAGTGTCAGAGAGTGTCAGATCGTGATACAGAGTGTCAGAGAGTGTCAGAGAGTGTCAGAGAGTGATAGAATGTGAAAGAGAGTGTCAGAGAGTGTCAGAGAGTGTCAGAGAGTGATAAAGAGTGATAGAGAGTGTCAGATAGTGATAGTGAGTGTCTGAGAGTGTCTGAGAGTGTCAGAGAGTGATAGAGAATGATAGAGATTTTCAGAGAGTGTCAGAAAGTGTCAGAGAGTGATAGAGAGTGATAGAGGGCGTCAGAGAGTGTCTGAGAGTGTCAGATAGTGTCAGAGAGTGATAGAGAGTGATAGAGAGTGTCAGAGAGTGTCAGAGAGTGATAGAGAGTGAAAGAGAGTGTCAGAGAGTGATAGAGAGTTATAGAGAGTGTCAGAGAGTGATAGAGAGTGATAGAGAGTGTCAGAGAGTGTCAGAGAGTGTCAGATAGTGATAGTGAGTGTCTGAGAGTGTCTGAGAGTGTCAGAGAGTGTCTGAGAGCGTCAGAGAGTGATAGAGAGTATCAGAGAGTGTCAGAGAGTGATAGAGAGTGTCAGAGAGTGGCAGAGAGTGATAGAGAGTGATAGAGAGTTTCAGAGAGTGTTAGAGAGTGTCTGAGAGTGTCAGAGAGTTTCAGAGAGTTTCAGAGAGTTTCAGAGAGTGTCAGAGAGTGACAGAGAGTGTCTGAGAGTGTCAGAGAGTGTCAGAGAGTGTCAGAGAGTGTCAGAGAGTGATAGTGAGTGATAGAGAGTGTCAGAGAGTGTCAGAGAGTGTCAGAGAGTGATAGAGAGTCTCAGAGAGTGTCAGAGAGTGTCAGAGAGTGTCAGAGAGTAATAGAGAGTGTCAGAGAGTGTCAGAGAGTGTCAAAGAGTGATAGTGAGTGTCTGAGAGTGTCAGAAAGTGTCAGAGAGTGTCAGAGAGTGATAGTGAGTGTCTGAGAGTGTCAGAGAGTGTCAGAGAGTGATAGAGAGTGATAGAGAGTGTCAGAGAGTGTCAGAGAGTGTCAGAGAGTGATAGAGAGTGTCAGAGAGTGTCAGAGAGTGTCAGAGAGTGATAGAGAGTGTCAGAGAGTGTCAGAGAGTGTCAGAGAGTGTCAGAGAGTGTCAGAGAGTGTCAAAGAGTGATAGTGAGTGTCAGAGAGTGTCAGAGAGTGATAGTGAGTGTCTGAGAGTGTCAGAGAGTGTCAGAGAGTGATAGAGAGTGATAGAGAGTGTCAGAGAGTGTCAGAGAGTGTCAGAGAGTGATAGAGAGTGTCAGAGAGTGTCAGAGAGTGTCAGAGAGTGTCAGAGAGTGATAGTGAGTGTCTGAGAGTGTCAGAGAGTGATAGAGAGTGATAGAGAGTGTCAGAGAGTGTCAGAGAGTGAAAGAGAGTGTCAGAGAGTGAAAGAGAGTGTCAGAGAGTGTCAGAGAGTGTCAGAGAGTGTCAGAGAGTGTCAGAGAGTGATAGTGAGTGATAGAGAGTGTCAGAGAGTGTCAGAGAGTGTCAGAGTGTCAGAGAGTGATAGTGAGTGATAGAGAGTCTCAGAGAGTGTCAGAGAGTGTCAGAGAGGGTCAGAGAGTGATAGAGAGTGTCAGAGAGTGTCAGAGAGTGATAGAGAGTGTCAGAGAGTGTCAGAGAGGGATAGAGAGTGTCAGAGAGTGTCAGAGAGTGTCAGAGAGTGTCAGAGAGTGATAGTGAGTCTCTGAGAGTGTCAGAGAGGGATAGAGTGTGTCAGAGAGTGTCAGAGAGTGTCAAAGAGTGATAGAGAGTGTCAGAGAGTGTCAGAGAGTGATAGAGAGTGATAGAGAGTGATGGAGAGTTTCAGAGAGTGTCAGAGAGTGTCAGAGAGTGTCAGAGAGTGATAGAGAGTGATAGAGAGATTCAGAGAGTGTCAGAGAGTGTCTGAGAGTGTCAGAGAGTGTCAGAGAGTGATAGAGAGTGATAGAGAGTGTCAGAGAGTGTCAGAGAGTGTCAGAGAGTGATAGAGAGTGATAGAGAGTTTCAGAGAGTGTCAGAGAGTGTCTGAGAGTGTCTGAGAGTGTCTGAGAGTGTCTGAGAGTGATAGAGAGTGATAGAGAGTGTCAGAGAGTGTCAGAGAGTGTCAGAGAGAGTCAGAGAGTGTCAGAGAGAGTCAGAGAGTGATAGTGAGTGTCTGAGAGTGATAGAGAGTGTCAGACAGTGGCAGAGAGTGGCAGAGAGTGATAGAGAGTGATAGAGAGTTTCAGAGAGTGTCAGAGAGTGTCAGAGAGTGTCTGAGAGTGTCAGAGAGTGATAGAGAGTGAAATAGAGTGTCAGAGAGTGTCAGAGAGTGATAGAGAGTGATTGAGAGTGTCAGAGAGTGATAGAGAGTGTCAGAGAGTGGCAGAGAGTGGCAGAGAGTGATAGAGAGTGATAGAGAATTTCAGAGAGTGTCAGGGTGTCAGAGTGTGTCAGAGAGTGATAAAGAGTGATAGAGAGTGTCAGAGAGTGTCAGAGAGTGTCAGATAGTGATAGTGAGTGATTGAGAGTGTTAGAGAGTGATTGAGAGTGTCAGAGAGTGATAGAGAGTGTCAGAGAGTGTCAGAGAGTGGCAGAGAGTGAAAGAGAGTGATAGAGAATTTCAGAGAGTGTCAGAGAGTGTCAGAGTGTGTCAGAGAGTGATAAAGAGTGATAGAGAGTGTCAGAGAGTGTCAGAGAGTGTCAGATAGTGATAGTGAGTGATTGAGAGTGTTAGAGAGTGATTGAGAGTGTCAGAGAGTGATAGAGAGTGTCAGAGAGTGTCAGAGAGTGGCAGAGAGTGAAAGAGAGTGATAGAGAATTTCAGAGAGTGTCAGAGAGTGTCAGAGTGTGTCAGAGAGTGATAAAGAGTGATAGAGAGTGTCAGAGAGTGTCAGAGAGTGTCAGAGAGAGAGTCAGATAGTGATAGTGAGTGTCTGAGAGTGTCAGAGAGTGTCAGATAGTGATAGTGAGTGTCAGAGAGTGTCAGATAGTGATAGTGAGTGTCTGAGAGTGTCAGAGAGTGATAGAGAGTGATAGAGAATTTCAGAGAGTGTCAGAGAGTGTCAGATAGTGATAGTGAGTGTCTGAGAGTGTCAGAGAGTGTCAGAGAGCGTCTGAGAGTGTCAGAGAGCGTCTGAGAGTGTCAGAGAGTGATAGAGAGTGTCAAAGAGTGATAGAGAGTGTCAGAGAGTGTCAGAGAGTGTCAGAGAGTGATAGAGAGTGATAGAGAGATTCAGAGAGTGTCAGAGAGTGTCAGAGAGTGATAGAGAGTGTCAGAGAGTGTCAGAGAGTGTCAGAGAGTGATAGAGAGTGATAGAGAGTGTCAGAGAGTGTCAGAGAGTGGCAGAGAGTGATAGAGAGTGATAGAGAGTTTCAGAGAGTGTCAGAGAATGTCAGAGAGTGATAGAGAGTGTCAAAGAGTGATAGAGAGTGTCAGAGAGTGTCAGAGAGTGTCAGAGAGTGATAGAGAGTGAAAGAGAGTGAAAGAGAGTGTCAGAGAGTGTCAGAGAGTGTCAGAGATTGATAGAGAGTGATAGAGAGTGTCAGAGAGTGATAGAGAGTGATAGAGAGTGTCAGAGAGTGTCAGAGAGTGTCAGAGAGTGGCAGAGAGTGATAGAGAGTGATAGAGAGTTTCAGAGAGTGTCAGAGAATGTCAGAGAGTGATAGAGAGTGTCAAAGAGTGATAGAGAGTGTCAGAGAGTGTCAGAGAGTGTCAGAGAGTGTCAGAGAGTGATAGAGATTGAAAGAGAGTGAAAGAGAGTGTCAGAGAGTGTCAGAGAGTGTCAGAGATTGATAGAGAGTGATAGAGAGTGTCAGAGAGTGATAGAGAGTGATAGAGAGTGATAGAGAGTGTCAGAGAGTGTCAGAGAGTGTCAGAGCGTGATAGAGAGTGATAGAGAGTTTCAGAGAGTGTCAGAGCGTGTCAGAGAGTGTCAGAGAGTGTCAGAGAGTGATAGAGAGTGATAGAGAGTGTCAGAGAGTGTCAGAGAGTGTCAGAGAGTGATAGAGAGTGAAAGAGAGTGTCAGAGAGTGTCAGAGAGTGTCAGAGATTGATAGAGAGTGATAGAGAGTGTCAGAGAGTGTCAGAGAGTGTCAGATAGTGATAGTGAGTGTCAGAGAGTGTCAGAGAGTGATAGAGAGTGATAGAGCGTGTCAGAGAGTGTCAGAGAGTGTCAGAGAGTGATATTGAGTGTCTGAGAGTGTCAGAGAGTGTCAGAGAGTGATAGAGAGTGATAGAGAGTGTCAGAGAGTGTCAGAGAATGTTAGAGAGTGTCAGAGTGTGATAGAGAGTGATAGAGAGTGTCAGAGCGTGTCAGAGAGTGTCAGAGAGTGATAGAGAGTGTCAGAGAGTGTCAGAGAGTGTCAGAGAGTGTCAGAGAGTGATAGAGAGTGTCAGAGAGTGTCAGAGAGTGTCAGAGAGTGTAAGAGAGTGTCAGAGAGTGATAGAGAGTGATAGAGCGTGTCAGAGAGTGTCAGAGAGTGATATTGAGTGTCTGAGAGTGTAAGAGAGTGTCAGAGAGTGATAGAGAGTGATAGAGAGTGTCAGAGAGTGTCAGAGAATGT
This sequence comes from Heterodontus francisci, assembly GCF_036365525.1. Lineage (NCBI taxonomy): Eukaryota > Metazoa > Chordata > Chondrichthyes > Heterodontiformes > Heterodontidae > Heterodontus > Heterodontus francisci. The sequence goes on from NC_090378.1 coordinate 135,303,661, forward strand.
CAGAGAGTGTCAGAGTGTGATAGAGAGTGATAGAGAGTGTCAGAGAGTGTCAGAGAGTGTCAGAGAGTGATAGAGAGTGTCAGAGAGTGTCAGAGAGTGTCAGAGAGTGTAAGAGAGTGATAGAGAGTGATAGAGAGTGTCAGAGAGTGTCAGAGAGTGTCAGATAGTGATAGTGAGTGTCTGAGAGTGTCAGAGAGTGATAGAGAGTTTCAGAGAGTGTCAGAGAGTGTCAGAGAGTGATAGAGAGTGATAGAGTGTGATAGAGAGTGTCAGATAGCGATAGTGAGTGTCTGAGAGTGTCAGAGAGTGATAGAGAGTGATAGAGAGTTTCAGAAAGTGTCAGAGAGTGTCAGAGAGTGTCAGAGAGTGATAGAGAGTGATAGAGAGTGTCAGAGATTTTCAGAGAGTGTCAGAGAGTGTCTGTGAGTGTCAGAGAGTGATAGAGAGTGATATAGAGTGTCAGAGAGTGTCAGAGAGTGTCAGAGAGTGATAGAGAGTGAAAGAGAGTGTCAGAGAGTGTCAGAGATTGTCAGAGAGTGTCAGCGAGTGATAGAGAGTGTCAGAGAGTGTCAGAGAGTGTCAGATAGTGATAGTGAGTGTCTGAGAGTGTCAGAGACTAATAGAGAGTGATAGAGAATTTCATAGAGTGTCAGAGAGTGTCAGAGTGTGTCAGAGAGTGAAAAAGAGTGATAGAGAGTGTCAGAGAGTGTCAGAGAGTGTCAGAGAGTGTCAGATAGTGATCGTGAGTGTCTGAGAGTGTCAGAGAGTGATAGAGAGTGATAGAGAATTTCAGAGAGTGTCAGAGAGTGTCAGAGAGCGTCTGAGAGTGTCAGAGAGTGATAGAGAGTGTCAGAGAGTGATAGAGAGTGTCAAAGAGTGATAGAGAGTGAAAGAGAGTGAAAGAGAGTGTCAGAGAGTGTCAGAGAGTGTCAGAGATTGATAGAGAGTGATAGAGAGTGTCAGAGAGTGATAGAGAGTGATAGAGAGTGTCAGAGAGTGTCAGAGAGTGTCAGAGAGTGGCAGAGAGTGATAGAGAGTGATAGAGAGTTTCAGAGAGTGTCAGAGAATGTCAGAGAGTGATAGAGAGTGTCAAAGAGTGATAGAGAGTGTCAGAGAGTGTCAGAGAGTGTCAGAGAGTGTCAGAGAGTGATAGAGATTGAAAGAGAGTGAAAGAGAGTGTCAGAGAGTGTCAGAGAGTGTCAGAGATTGATAGAGAGTGATAGAGAGTGTCAGAGAGTGATAGAGAGTGATAGAGAGTGATAGAGAGTGTCAGAGAGTGTCAGAGAGTGTCAGAGCGTGATAGAGAGTGATAGAGAGTTTCAGAGAGTGTCAGAGCGTGTCAGAGAGTGTCAGAGAGTGTCAGAGAGTGATAGAGAGTGATAGAGAGTGTCAGAGAGTGTCAGAGAGTGTCAGAGAGTGATAGAGAGTGAAAGAGAGTGTCAGAGAGTGTCAGAGAGTGTCAGAGATTGATAGAGAGTGATAGAGAGTGTCAGAGAGTGTCAGAGAGTGTCAGATAGTGATAGTGAGTGTCAGAGAGTGTCAGAGAGTGATAGAGAGTGATAGAGCGTGTCAGAGAGTGTCAGAGAGTGTCAGAGAGTGATATTGAGTGTCTGAGAGTGTCAGAGAGTGTCAGAGAGTGATAGAGAGTGATAGAGAGTGTCAGAGAGTGTCAGAGAATGTTAGAGAGTGTCAGAGTGTGATAGAGAGTGATAGAGAGTGTCAGAGCGTGTCAGAGAGTGTCAGAGAGTGATAGAGAGTGTCAGAGAGTGTCAGAGAGTGTCAGAGAGTGTCAGAGAGTGTCAGAGAGTGTCAGAGAGTGATAGAGAGTGTCAGAGAGTGTCAGAGAGTGTCAGAGAGTGTAAGAGAGTGTCAGAGAGTGATAGAGAGTGATAGAGCGTGTCAGAGAGTGTCAGAGAGTGATATTGAGTGTCTGAGAGTGTAAGAGAGTGTCAGAGAGTGATAGAGAGTGATAGAGAGTGTCAGAGAGTGTCAGAGAATGTCAGAGAGTGTCAGAGTGTGATAGAGAGTGATAGAGAGTGTCAGAGAGTGTCAGAGAGTGTCAGAGAGTGATAGAGAGTGTCAGAGAGTGTCAGAGAGTGTCAGAGAGTGTAAGAGAGTGATAGAGAGTGATAGAGAGTGTCAGAGAGTGTCAGAGAGTGTCAGATAGTGATAGTGAGTGTCTGAGAGTGTCAGAGAGTGATAGAGAGTTTCAGAGAGTGTCAGAGAGTGTCAGAGAGTGATAGAGAGTGATAGAGTGTGATAGAGAGTGTCAGATAGCGATAGTGAGTGTCTGAGAGTGTCAGAGAGTGATAGAGAGTGATAGAGAGTTTCAGAAAGTGTCAGAGAGTGTCAGAGAGTGTCAGAGAGTGATAGAGAGTGATAGAGAGTGTCAGAGATTTTCAGAGAGTGTCAGAGAGTGTCTGTGAGTGTCAGAGAGTGATAGAGAGTGATATAGAGTGTCAGAGAGTGTCAGAGAGTGTCAGAGAGTGATAGAGAGTGAAAGAGAGTGTCAGAGAGTGTCAGAGATTGTCAGAGAGTGTCAGCGAGTGATAGAGAGTGTCAGAGAGTGTCAGAGAGTGTCAGATAGTGATAGTGAGTGTCTGAGAGTGTCAGAGACTAATAGAGAGTGATAGAGAATTTCATAGAGTGTCAGAGAGTGTCAGAGTGTGTCAGAGAGTGAAAAAGAGTGATAGAGAGTGTCAGAGAGTGTCAGAGAGTGTCAGAGAGTGTCAGATAGTGATCGTGAGTGTCTGAGAGTGTCAGAGAGTGATAGAGAGTGATAGAGAATTTCAGAGAGTGTCAGAGAGTGTCAGAGAGCGTCTGAGAGTGTCAGAGAGTGATAGAGAGTGTCAGAGAGTGATAGAGAGTGTCAAAGAGTGATAGAGAGTGTCAGAGAGTGTCAGAGAGTGTCAGAGAGTGATAGAGAGTGATAGAGAGATTCAGAGAGTGTCAGAGAGTGTCTGAGAGTGTCAGAGAGTGATAGAGAGTGATAGAGAGTGATAGTGAGTGATAGAGAGTGTCAGAGAGTGTCAGAGAGTGATAGAGAGTGATAGAGAGTGTCAGAGAGTGTCAGAGAGTGTCAGAGAGTGTCAGAGAGTGATAGAGAGTGATAGAGAGTGATAGAGACTGTCAGAGAGTGTCAGAGAGTGAGAGAGAGTGTCAGAGATTTTCAGAGAATGTCAGAGAGTGTCTGAGAGTGTCAGAGAGTGATAGAGAGTGTCAGAGAGTGTCAGAGAGTGTCAGAGAGTGTCAGAGAGTGATAGAGAGTGTCAGAGAGTGTCAGAGAGTGATAGAGACTGATAGAGAGTGTCAGAGAGTGTCAGAGAGTGGTAGAGAGTGGCAGAGAGTGATAGAGAGTGATAGAGAGTTTCAGAGATTGTCAGAGAATGTCAGAGAGTGATAGAGAGTGTCAAAGAGTGATAGAGAGTGTCAGAGAGTGTCAGAGAGTGTCAGAGAGTGATAGAGAGTGATAGAGAGTTTCAGAGAGTGTCAGAGAGCGTCAGAGAGTGTCTGAGAGTGTCAGAGAGTGATAGAGAGTGAAAGAGAGTGTCAGAGAGTGCAGGAGAGTGATAGAGAGTGATTGAGAGTGTCAGAGAGTGATAGAGAGTGTCAGAGAGTGTCAGAGAGTGGCAGAGAGTGATAGAGAGTGATAGAGAATTTCAGAGAGTGTCAGAGAGTGTCAGAGAGTGTCAGAGAGTGATAGAGAGTGATAGAGAGTTTCAAAGATTGTCAGAGAATGTCAGAGAGTGATGGAGAGTGTCAAAGAGTGTCAGAGAGTGTCAGAGTGTGTCAGAGAGTGATAAAGAGTGATAGAGAGTGTCAGAGAGTGTCAGAGAGTGTCAGAGAGTGTCAGATAGTGATAGTGAGTGTCTGAGAGTGTCAGAGAGTGTCAGAGAGTGTCAGATAGTGATAGTGAGTGTCTGAGAGTGTCAAAGAGTGATAGAGAGTGATAGAGAATTTCAGAGAGTGTCAGAGAGTGCCAGATACTGATAGTGAGTGTCTGAGAGTGTCAGAGAGTGTCAGAGAGCGTCTGAGAGTGTCAGAGAGCATCTGAGAGTGTCAGAGAGTGATAGAGAGTGTCAAAGAGTGATAGAGAGTGTCAGAGAGTGTCAGAGAGTGTCAGAGAGTGATAGAGAGTGATAGACAGATTCAGAGAGTGTCAGAGAGTGTCTGAGAGTGTCAGAGAGTGATAGAGAGTGATAGAGAGTGTCACAGAGTGTCAGAGAGTGATAGAGAGTGATAGATAGTGATAGAGAGTGTCAGAGAGTGTCAGAGAGTGTCAGAGAGTGTCAGAGAGTGATAGAGAGTGATAGAGAGTGTCAGAGAGTGTCAGAGAGTGTCAGAGAGTGTCAGAGAGTGATAGAGAGTGATAGAGAGTGTCAGAGAGTGTCAGAGAGTGTCAGAGAGTGTCAGAGAGTGTCAGAGAGTGATAGAGAGTGATGGAGAGTTTCAGAGAGTGTCAGAGAGTGTCTGAGAGTGTCAGAGAGTGATAGAGAGTGATAGAGAGTGTCAGAGAGTGTCAGAGAGTGTCTGAGAGTGTCAGAGAGTGATAGAGAGTCATAGAGAGTGTCAGAGAGTGTCAGAGAGTGTCAGAGAGTGTCAGAGAGTGATAGAGAGTGATAGAGAGTGATAGAGAGTGATAGAGAGTGTCAGAGAGTGTCAGAGGGTGATAGAGAGTGATAGAGAGTGTCAGAGAGTGGCAGAGAGTGGCAGAGAGTGATAGAGAGTGATAGAGAGATTCAGAGAGTGTCAAAGAATGCCAGGGAGTGACAGAGAGTGTCAAAGAGTGATAGAGAGGGTCAGAGAGTGTCAGAGAGTGATAGAGAGTGATAGAGAGTTTCAGAGAGTGTCTGAGAGTGATAGAGAGTGATAGAGAGAGTCAGAGAGTGATAGAGAGTGATAGAGAGTGTCAGAGAGAGTCAGAGAGTGATAGAGAGTGATAGAGAGTGTCAGAGAGTGTCAGAGAGTGTCAGAGAGTGATAGTGAGCGTCTGAGAGTGATAGAGAGTTTCAGAGAGTGTCAGAGAATGTCAGAGCGTGTAAGAGAGTGTCAAAGAGTGATAGAGTGTTTCAGAGAGTGTCAGAGAGTGTCTGAGAGTGTCAGAGAGTGATAGAGAGTGATAGAGAGTGTCAGAGAGTGTCAGAGAGTGATAGAGAGTGTCAGAGAGTGATAGAGAGTGTCAGAGAGTGTCAGAGAGTGTCAGAGAGTGGCAGAGAGTGATAGAGAGTGTTAGAGAGTTTCAGAGAGTGTCAGAGAATGTCAGATAGTGATAGAGAGTGTCAAAGAGTGATAGAGAGTGTCAGAGAGTGTCAGAGAGAGTCAGAGAGTGATAGAGAGTGATAGAGAGTTTCCGAGAGTGTCAGAGAGTGTCTGAGAGTGTCAGAGAGTGATAGAGAGTGATAGAGAGTGTCAGAGGGTGTCAGAGAGTGATAGAGAGTGTCAGAGAGTGTCAGAGAGTGATAGAGAGTGTCAGAGAGTGATAGAGAGTGTCAGAGAGTGTCAGAGAGTGTCAGAGAGTGGCAGAGAGTGATAGAGAGTGTTAGAGAGTTTCAGAGAGTGTCAGAGAATGTCAGATAGTGATAGAGAGTGTCAAAGAGTGATAGAGAATGTCAGAGAGTGTCAGAGAGAGTCAGAGAGTGATAGAGAGTGATAGAGAGTGATAGAGAGTTTCCGAGAGTGTCAGAGAGTGTCTGAGAGTGTCAGAGAGTGATAGAGAGTGATAGAGAGTGCCAGAGACTGACAGAGAGTGCCAGAGACTGACAGAGAGTGATAGAGAGTGACTGAGAGTGTCAGAGAGTGTCAGAGAGTGATAGAGAGTGATAGAGAGTGTCAGAGAGTGTCAGAGAGTGTCAAAGAGTGATAGTGAGTGTCTGAGAGTGTCAGATAGTGTCAGAGAGTGTCAGAGAGTGATAGAGAGTGATAGAGAGTTTCAGAGAGTGTCAGAGAGTGTCAGAGAGTGTCTGAGAGTGTCAGAGAGTGATAGAGAGTGATAGAGAGTGTCAGACAGTGTCAGAGAGTGATAGAGAGTGATATAGAGGTTCAGAGAGTGTCAGAGAGTGATAGAGAGTGTCAGAGAGTGATAGAGAGTGTCAGAGAGTGTCAGAGAGTGTCAGAGAGTGTCAGAGAGTGATAGAGAGTGATAGAGAGTTTCAGAGAGTGTCAGAGAGTTTCAGAGAATGATAGAGAGTGTCAGAGAGAGATAGAGAGTGTCAGAGAGTGTCAGAGAGTGTCAGAGAGTGATAGAGAGTGATAGAGAATGATAGAGAGGTTCAGAGAGTGTCAGAGAGTGATAGAGAGTGATTGGGAGTGTCAGAGAGTGTCAGAGAGTGATAGAGAGTGATAGAGCGTGTCAGAGAGTGTCAGAGAGTGTCAGAGAGTGTCAGAGAGTGATAGAGAGTGATAGTGAGTGTCAGAGAGTGTCAGAGAGTGATAGAGAGTGTCAGAGAGTGTCAGAGAGTGTCAGAGAGTGATAGAGAGTGATAGAGAATGATAGAGAGGTTCAGAGAGTGTCAGAGAGTGATAGAGAGTGATTGGGAGTGTCAGAGAGTGTCAGAGAGTGATAGAGAGTGATAGAGCGTGTCAGAGAGTGTCAGAGAGTGTCAGAGAGTGTCAGAGAGTGATAGAGAGTGATAGTGAGTGTCAGAGAGTGTCAGAGAGTGTCAGATAGTGATAGAGCGTGTCAGAGAGTGTCAGAGAGTGTCAGAGAGTGTCAGAGAGTGATAGAGAGTGATAGTGAGTGTCAGAGAGTGTCAGAGAGTGTCAGATAGTGTCAGAGAGTGTCAGAGAATGTCAGAGAGTGTCAGAGAGTGTCAGAGAGAGATAGAGAGTGATAGTGAGTGTCTGAGAGTGTCAGAGAGTGTCAGATAGTGATAGAGAGTGTCAGAGAGTGTCAGAGAGTGTCAGAGAGAGATAGAGAGTGATAGTGAGTGTCTGAGAGTGTCAGATAGTGTCAGAGAGTGTCAGAGAGTGTCAGAGAGTGATAGAGAGTGATAGTGAGTGTCAGAGAGTGTCAGAGAGTGTCAGATAGTGATAGAGAGTGTCAGAGAGTGTCAGAGAGTGTCAGAGAGTGATAGAGAGTGATAGTGAGTGTCAGAGAGTGTCAGAGAGTGTCAGATAGTGATAGAGAGTGTCAGAGAGTGTCAGAGAGTGTCAGAGAGAGATAGAGAGTGATAGTGAGTGTCTGAGAGTGTCAGATAGTGTCAGAGAGTGTCTGAGAGTGTCAGAGAGTGATAGAAAGTGATAGAGAGTGTCAGAGAGTGTCAGAGAGTGTCAGAGAGTGATAGAGAGTGATAGAGAGTGATATAGAGGTTCAGAGAGTGTCAGAGAGTGATAGAGAGTGTCAGAGAGTGTCAGAGAGTGATAGAAAGTGATAGAGAGTGTCAGAGAGTGTCAGAGAGTGTCAGAGAGTGATAGAGAGTGATAGAGAGTGATATAGAGGTTCAGAGAGTGTCAGAGAGTGATAGAGAGTGTCAGAGAGTGTCAGAGAGTGTCAGAGAGAGATAGAGAGTGATAGAGAGTGATTGGGAGTGTCAGAGAGTGTCAGAGAGTGATAGTGAGTGTCTGAGAGTGTCAGATAGTGTCAGAGAGTGTCAGAGAGTGTCAGAGAGTGATAGAGAGTGATAGAGAGTGATAGTGAGTGTCAGAGAGTGTCAGAGAGTGTCAGATAGTGATAGAGAGTGTCAGAGAGTGTCAGAGAGTGTCAGAGAGTGATAGAGAGTGATAGTGAGTGTCAGAGAGTGTCAGAGAGTGTCAGAGAGTGTCAGATAGTGATAGAGAGTGTCAGAGAGTGTCAGAGAGTGTCAGAGAGAGATAGAGAGTGATAGTGAGTGTCTGAGAGTGTCAGATAGTGTCAGAGAGTGTCTGAGAGTGTCAGAGAGTGATAGAAAGTGATAGAGAGTGTCAGAGAGTGTCAGAGAGTGTCAGAGAGTGATAGAGAGTGATAGAGAGTGATAGAGAGTGATATAGAGGTTCAGAGAGTGTCAGAGAGTGATAGAGAGTGTCAGAGAGTGTCAGAGAGTGTCAGAGAGTGATAGAAAGTGATAGAGAGTGTCAGAGAGTGTCAGAGAGTGTCAGAGAGTGATAGAAAGTGATAGAGAGTGTCAGAGAGTGTCAGAGAGTGTCAGAGAGTGATAGAGAGTGATAGAGAGTGATAGAGAGTGATATAGAGGTTCAGAGAGTGTCAGAGAGTGATAGAGAGTGTCAGAGAGTGTCAGAGAGTGTCAGAGAGTGATAGAAAGTGATAGAGAGTGTCAGAGAGTGTCAGAGAGTGTCAGAGAGTGATAGAGAGTGATAGAGAGTGATATAGAGGTTCAGAGAGTGTCAGAGAGTGATAGAGAGTGTCAGAGAGTGTCAGAGAGTGTCAGAGAGAGATAGAGAGTGATAGTGAGTGTCTGAGAGTGTCAGATAGTGTCAGAGAGTGTCAGAGAGTGTCAGAGAGTGTCAGAGAGTGATAGAGAGTGTCAGAGAGTGTCAGAGAGTGTCAGAGAGTGATAGAGAGTGATAGAGAGTTTCAGAGAGTGTCAGAGAGTTTCAGAGAGTGATAGAGAGCGTCAGAGAGAGATAGAGAGTGTCAGAGAGTGTCAGAGTTTGATAGTGAGTGATAGAGAGTTTCAGAGAGTGTCAGAGAGAGTCTGAGAGTGTCAGAGAGTGATAGAGAGTGTCAGAGAGTGTCAGAGAGTGATAGTGAGTGTCTGAGAGTGTCAGAGAGTGATAGAGAGTGATAGAGAGTGTCAGAGAGTGATAGAGAGTGTCAGAGAGTGATAGAGAGGTTCAGAGAGTGTCAGAGAGTGATAGAGAGTGATTGGGAGTGTCAGAGAGTGTCAGAGAGTGATAGAGAGTGATAGAGCGTGTCAGAGAGTGTCAGAGAGTGTCAGAGAGTGTCAGAGAGTGTCAGAGAGTGATAGAGAGTGATAGTGAGTGTCAGAGAGTGTCAGAGAGTGATAGAGAGTGTCAGAGAGTGTCAGAGAGAGATAGAGAGTGAAAGAGAGTGTCAGAGAGTGTCAGAGAGTGATAGACAGTGATAGAGAGTATCAGAGAGTGTCAGAGAGTGTCAGATAGTGATAGTGAGTGTCAGAGAGTGTCAGAGAGTGATAGAGAGTGAAAGAGAGTGTCAGAGAGTATCAGAGAGTGATAGAGAGTGATAGAGAGTGTCAGAGAGTGTCAGATAGTGATAGTGAGTGTCAGAGAGTGTCAGAGAGTGTCAGAGAGTGATAGAGAGTGATAGAGAGTGAAAGAGAGTGTCAGAGAGTGTCAGACAGTGATAGAGAGTGATAGAGAGTGTCAGAGAGTGTCAGAGAGTGTCAGAGAGTGATAGAGAGTGCCAGAGAGTGTAAGAGAGTTATAGAGAGTGATAGAGATTGTCAGAGAGTGTCAGAGAGTGATAGAGAGTGATAGAGAGTGTCAGAGAGTGTCAGAGAGTGTCTGAGAGTGTCTGAGAGTTTCAGAGAGTGATAGAGCGTGTCAGAGAGTGTCAGAGAGTGTCAGAGAGTGTCAGAGAGTGATAGAGAGTGATAGTGAGTGTCAGAGAGTGTCAGATAGTGATAGAGAGTGAAAGAGAGTGTCAGAGAGTATCAGAGAGTGATAGAGAGTGATAGAGAGTGTCAGAGAGTGTCAGAGAGTGTCAGATAGTGAAAGTGAGTGTCAGAGAGTGTCAGAGAGTGTCAGAGAGTGATAGAGAGTGAAAGAGAGTGTCAGAGAGTGTCAGAGAGTGTCAGAGAGTGATAGAGAGTGATAGAGAGTGTCAGAGAGTGTCAGAGAGTGTCAGAGAGTGTCAGAGAGTGACAGTGAGTGTCTGAGAGTGTCAGAGAGGGATAGAGAGTGCCAGAGAGTGTAAGAGAGTGATAGAGAGTGTCAGAGAGTGTCAGAGAGTGTCAGAGAGTGTCTGTGAGTGATAGAGAGTTTCAGAGAGTTTCAGAGAGTGTCTGAGAATGTCTGAGAGTGTCAGAGAGTGTCAGAGAGTGATAGAGAGTGATAGAGCGTGTCAGAGAGTGTCAGAGAGTGTCAGAGAGTGATAGAGAGTGATAGAGAGTGTCAGAGAATGTCAGATAGCGATAGAGAGTGTCAGAGAGTGTCAGAGAGTGTCAGAGAGTGATAGAGATTGAAAGAGAGTGTCAGAGAGTGTCAGAGAGTGATAGAGACTGATAGAGAGTGTCAGAGAGTGTCAGAGAGTGTCAGATAGTGATAGTGAGTGTCTGAGAGTGTCAGAGAGTGTCAGCTAGTGATAGAGATTTGTCAGAGAGTGTCAGAGAGTGATAGAGAGTGATAGAGAGGTTCAGAGAGTGTCAGAGAGTGATAGAGAGTGTCAGAGAGTGATAGAGAGTGCCAGAGAGTGTCAGAGAGTGATAGAGAGTGATGGAGAGTGTCAGAGAGTGTCAGAGAGTGTCAGAGAGTGATAGAGAGTGATAGAGAGTGTCAGTGAGTGTCAGAGAGTGTCAGAGAGTGATAGAGAGTGATAGAGCGTGTCAGAGAGTGATAGAGAGTGTCAGAGAGTGTCAGAGAGTGATAGAGAGTGAAAGAGAGTGTCAGAGAGTGTCAGAGAGTGATAGAGAGTGATAGAGAGTGTCAGAGAGTGTCAGAGAGTGTCAGATAGTGATAGTGAGTGTCAGAGAGTGTCAGAGAGTGTCAGAGAGTGATAGAGAGTGAAAGAGATTGTCAGAGAGTGTCAGAGAGTGATAGAGAGTGATAGAGAGTGTCAGAGAGTGTCAGAGAGTGTCAGAGAGTGTCAGATAGTGATAGTGAGTGTCAGAGAGTGTCAGAGAGTGAAAGAGAGTGAAAGAGAGTGTCAGAGAGTGTCAGAGAGTGATAGAGAGTGATAGAGAGTGTCAGAGAGTGTCAGAGAGTGTCAGATAGTGACAGAGAGTGATAGAGAGTGTCAGAGAGTGTCAGAGAGTGTCAGAGAGTGTCAGAGAGTGTCAGAGAGTGTCTGAGAGTGATAGAGATTTTCAGAGAGTTTCAGAGAGTGTCTGAGAATGTCTGAGAGTGTCAGAGAGTGTCAGAGAGTGATAGAGAGTGATAGAGCGTGTCAGAGAGTGTCAGAGAGTGTCAGATAGTGATAGTGAGTGTCAGAGAGTGTCAGAGAGTGTCTGAGAGTGATAGAGAGTTTCAGAGGGTTTCAGAGAGTGTCTGAGAATGTCTGAGAGTGTCAGAGAGTGATAGAGAGTGAAAGAGAGTGTCAGATAGTGTCAGAGAGTGTCAGAGAGTGTCAGAGAGTGTCAGAGAGTGATAGAGCGTGTCAGAGAGTGTCAGAGAGTGTCAGAGAGTGATAGAGAGTGATAGAGAGTGTCAGAGAGTGTCAGAGAGTGTCTGAGAGTGTCAGATAGTGATAGAGAGTGTCAGAGAGTGTCAGAGAGTGTCAGAGAGTGATAGAGAGTGAAAGAGAGTGTCAGAGAGTGTCAGAGAATGATAGAGAGTAATAGAGAGTGTCAGAGAGTGTCAGAGAGTGTCAGATAGTGATAGTGAGTGTCTGAGAGTGTCAGAGAGTGTCAGATAGTGATAGAGAGTGTCAGAGAGTGTCAGAGAGTGATAGATTTTGATAGAGAGTGTCAGAGAGTGTCAGAGAGTGTCAGATAGTGATAGTGAGTGTCAGAGAGTGATAGAGCGTGTCAGAGAGTGTCAGAGGGTGATAGAGAGTGATAGAGAGTGATAGAGAGTGTCAGAGAGTGTCAGAGAGTGTCAGATAGTGATAGAGAGTGTCAGAGAGTGTCAGAGAGTGATAGAGAGTGAAAGAGAGTGTCAGAGAGTGTCAGAGAGTGATAGAGAGTAATAGAGAGTGTCAGAGAGTGTCAGAGAGTGTCAGATAGTGATAGTGAGTGTCTGAGAGTGTCAGAGAGTGTCAGATAGTGATAGAGAGTGTCAGAGAGTGTCAGAGAGTGATAGATTTTGATAGAGAGTGTCAGAGAGTGTCAGAGAGTGTCAGATAGTGATAGTGAGTGTCTGAGAGTGTCAGATAGTGATAGAGAGTGTCAGAGAGTGATAGAGAGTGATAGAGAGTTTCAGAGAGTGTCAGAGAGTGATAAAGAGTGATAGAGAGTGTCAGAGAGTGTCAGATAGTGATAGTGAGTGTCTGAGAGTGTCAGTGAGTGATAGAGAGTGTCAGAGAGTGTCAGTGAGTGTCAGAGAGTGTCAGAGAGTGATAGAGAGTGATAGAGCGTGTCAGAGAGTGTCAGAGAGTGTCAGCGAGTGATAGAGAGTGATAGAGTGTGTCAGAGAGTGTCAGATAGTGATAGAGAGTGTCAGAGAGTGTCAGAGAGTGTCAGAGAGTGATAGAGAGTGAAAGAGAGTGTCAGAGAGTGTCAGAGAGCGATAGAGAGTGATAGAGACTGTCAGAGAGTGTCAGAGAGTGTCAGATAGTGATAGTGAGTGATAGTGAGTGTCAGAGAGTGTCAGAGAGTGTCAGAGAGTGATAGAGAGTGAAAGAGAGTGTCAGAGAGTGTCAGAGAGTGATAGAGAGTGATAGAGAGTGTCAGAGAGTGTCAGAGAGTGTCAGAGAGTGTCAGATAGTGATAGTGAGTGTCTGAGAGTGTCAGAGAGTGAAAGAGAGTGATAGAGAGTGTCAGAGAGTGTCAGAGAGTGTCAGAGAGTGTCAGATAGTGATAGTGAGTGTCTGAGAGTGTCAGAGAGTGAAAGAGAGTGATAGAGAGTGATAGTGAGTGTCTGAGAGTGTCAGAGAGTGAAAGAGAGTGATAGAGAGTGATAGAGAGTGTCAGAGAGTTTCAGAGAGTGTCTGAGAATGTCTGAGAGTGTCAGAGAGTGTCAGAGAGTGATAGAGAGTGATAGAGCGTGTCAGAGAGTGTCAGAGAGTGATAGAGAGTGTCAGAGAGTGTCAGAGAGTGTCAGAGAGTGTCAGAGAGTGATAGAGAGTGATAGAGCGTGTCAGAGAGTGTCAGAGAGTGTCAGATAGTGATAGTGAGTGTCAGAGAGTGTCAGAGAGTGTCAGAGAGTGTCAGAGAGTGTCAGATAGTGATAGAGAGTGATAGAGCGTGTCAGAGAGTGTCAGAGAGTGATAGAGAGTGATAGAGAGTGATAGAGAGTGTCAGAGAGTGTCAGAGAGTGTCAGATAGTGATAGAGAGTGTCAGAGAGTGTCAGAGAGTGTCAGAGAGTGATAGAGCGTGTCAGAGAGCGTCAGAGAGTGTCAGAGAGTGATAGAGAGTGATAGAGAGTGTCAGAGAGTGTCAGAGAGTGTCAGAGAGTGTCAGATAGTGATAGAGAGTGTCAGAGAGTGTCAGAGAGTGTCAGAGAGTGTCAGAGAGTGATAGAGAGTGAAAGAGAGTGTCAGAGAGTGTCAGAGAGTGATAGAGAGTAATAGAGAGTGTCAGAGAGTGTCAGAGAGTGTCAGAGAGTGTCAGATAGTGATAGTGAGTGTCTGAGAGTGTCAGAGAGTGTCAGATAGTGATAGAGAGTGTCAGACAGTGTCTGAGTGTGATAGATTTTGATAGAGAGTGTCAGAGAGTGTCAGATAGTGATAGTGAGTGTCAGAGAGTGATAGAGCGTGTCAGAGAGTGTCAGAGAGTGTCAGAGAGTGATAGAGAGTGATAGAGAGTGATAGAGAGTGTCAGAGAGTGTCAGAGAGTGTCAGAGAGTGATAGAGAGTGAAAGAGAGTGTCAGAGAGTGTCAGAGAGTGTCAGAGAGTGATAGAGAGTAATAGAGAGTGTCAGAGAGTGTCAGAGATTGTCAGATAGTGATAGTGAGTGTCTGAGAGTGTCAGAGAGTGTCAGATAGTGATAGAGAGTGTCAGAGAGTGTCAGAGAGTGATAGATTTTGATAGAGAGTGTCAGAGAGTGTCAGAGAGTGTCAGATAGTGATAGTGAGTGTCTGAGAGTGTCAGAGAGTGTCAGATAGTGATAGAGAGTGTCAGAGAGTGTCAGAGAGTGTCAGAGAGTGTCAGAGAGTGATAGAGAGTGATAGAGAGTGTCAGAGAGTGTCAGAGAGTGTCAGAGAGTGATAAAGAGTGATAGAGAGTGTCAGAGAGTGTCAGATAGTGATAGTGAGTGATAGAGAGTGTCAGAGAGTGATAGAGAGTGTCAGAGAGTGTCAGAGAGTGTCAGAGATTGTCAGAGATTGTCAGAGAGTGATAGAGAGTGATAGAGAGTGATAGAGAGTGTCAGAGAGTGTCAGAGAGTGTCAGGGAGTGATAGAGAGTGTCAGAGAGTGTCAGAGAGTGTCAGAGAGTGTCAGAGAGCGATAGAGAGTGATAGAGAGTGATAGAGAGTGATAGAGAGTGTCAGAGAGTGTCAGAGAGTGTCAGAGAGTGATAGAGAGTGTCAGAGAGTGTCAGAGATTGTCAGAGAGTGATAGAGAGTGATAGAGAGTGTCAGAGAGTGTCAGAGAGTGTCAGAGAGTGTCAGAGAGTGATAGAGAGTGTCAGAGAGTGTCAGAGAGTGTCAGAGAGTGATAGAGAGTGATAGAGAGTGATAGAGAGTGATAGAGAGTGTCAGAGAGTGTCAGAGAGTGTCAGAGAGTGATAGAGAGTGATAGAGAGTGATAGAGAGTGATAGAGCGTGTCAGAGAGTGTCAGAGAGTGTCAGAGAGTGATAGAGAGTGAAAGAGAGTGTCAGAGAGTGTCAGAGAGTGATAGAGAGTGATAGAGAGTGTCAGAGAGTGTCAGAGACTGTCAGAGAGTGAGAGAGAGTGATAGAGAGTGATAGAGAGTGATAGAGAGTGTCAGAGAGTGTCAGAGAGTGTCAGAGAGTGATAGAGAGTGATAGAGAGTGATAGAGCGTGTCAGAGAGTGTCAGAGAGTGTCAGAGAGTGATAGAGAGTGAAAGAGAGTGTCAGAGAGTGTCAGACAGTGATAGAGAGTGATAGAGAGTGTCAGAGAGTGTCAGAGAGTGTCAGAGAGTGATAGAGAGTGTCAGAGAGTGATAGAGAGTTTCAGAGAGTGTCAGAGAGTGTCAGAGAGTGTCTGAGAGTGTCAGAGAGTGATAGAGAGTGTCAGAGAGTGTCAGAGAGTGTCAGAGAGTGATAGAGAGTGTCAGAGAGTGTCAGAGAGTGTCAGATCGTGATAGTGAGTGTCTGAGACTGTCAGAGAGTGATAGAGAGTGATAGAGAGTGTCAGAGAGTGTCAGAGAGTGTCAGAGAGTGTCAGAGAGTGATAGAGAGTGATAGAGAGTGATAGAGAGTGATAGAGAGTGTCAGAGAGTGTCAGAGAGTGTCAGAGAGTGATAGAGAGTGATAGAGAGTGTCAGAGAGTGTCAGAGAGTGATAGAGAGTGATAGAGAATGAAAGAGAGTGTCAGAGAGTGTCAGAGAGTGATAGAGAGTGATAGAGAGTGTCAGAGAGTGTCAGAGATTGTCAGATAGTGATAGTGAGTGTCTGAGAGTGTCAGCGAGTGTCAGATAGTGATAGAGAGTGTCAGAGAGTGTCAGAGAGTGTCAGAGAGTGTCAGAGAGTGAAAGAGAGTGTCAGAGAGTGTCAGAGAGTGTCAGAGAGTGTCAGAGAGTGATAGAGAGTGTCAGAGAGTGTCAGAGAGTGTCAGAGAGTATCAGAGAGTGTCAGAGAGTGTCAGAGAGTGATAGAGAGTGATAGAGCGTGTCAGAGAGTGTCAGAGAGTGATAGAGAGTGATAGAGCGTGTCAGAGAGTGTCAGAGAGTGTCAGAGAGTGTCAGAGAGTGTCAGAGAGTGATAGAGAGTGATAGTGAGTGTCAGAGAGTGTCAGAGAGTGATAGAGAGTGTCAGAGAGTGTCAGAGAGAGATAGAGAGTGAAAGAGAGTGTCAGAGAGTGTCAGAGAGTGATAGACAGTGATAGAGAGTATCAGAGAGTGTCGGAGAGTGTCAGATAGTGATAGTGAGTGTCAGAGAGTGTCAGAGAGTGATAGAGAGTGAAAGAGAGTGTCAGAGAGTATCAGAGAGTGATAGAGAGTGATAGAGAGTGTCAGAGAGTGTCAGATAGTGATAGTGAGTGTCAGAGAGTGTCAGAGAGTGTCAGAGAGTGATAGAGAGTGATAGAGAGTGAAAGAGAGTGTCAGAGAGTGTCAGAGAGTGATAGAGAGTGATAGAGAGTGTCAGAGAGTGTCAGAGAGTGTCAGAGAGTGATAGAAGAGTGCCAGAGAGTGTAAGAGAGTTATAGAGAGTGATAGAGATTGTCAGAGAGTGTCAGAGAGTGATAGAGAGTGATAGAGAGTGTCAGAGAGTGTCAGAGAGTGTCTGAGAGTGTCTGAGAGTTTCAGAGAGTGATAGAGCGTGTCAGAGAGTGTCAGAGAGTGTCAGAGAGTGTCAGAGAGTGATAGAGAGTGATAGTGAGTGTCAGAGAGTGTCAGATAGTGATAGAGAGTGAAAGAGAGTGTCAGAGAGTATCAGAGAGTGATAGAGAGTGATAGAGAGTGTCAGAGAGTGTCAGAGAGTGTCAGATAGTGATAGTGAGTGTCAGAGAGTGTCAGAGAGTGTCAGAGAGTGATAGAGAGTGAAAGAGAGTGTCAGAGAGTGTCAGAGAGTGTCAGAGAGTGATAGAGAGTGATAGAGAGTGTCAGAGAGTGTCAGAGAGTGTCAGAGAGTGTCAGAGAGTGACAGTGAGTGTCTGAGAGTGTCAGAGAGGGATAGAGAGTGCCAGAGAGTGTAAGAGAGTGATAGAGAGTGTCAGAGAGTGTCAGAGAGTGTCAGAGAGTGTCTGTGAGTGATAGAGAGTTTCAGAGAGTTTCAGAGAGTGTCTGAGAATGTCTGAGAGTGTCAGAGAGTGTCAGAGAGTGATAGAGAGTGATAGAGCGTGTCAGAGAGTGTCAGAGAGTGTCAGAGAGTGATAGAGAGTGATAGAGAGTGTCAGAGAATGTCAGATAGCGATAGAGAGTGTCAGAGAGTGTCAGAGAGTGTCAGAGAGTGATAGAGATTGAAAGAGAGTGTCAGAGAGTGTCAGAGAGTGATAGAGACTGATAGAGAGTGTCAGAGAGTGTCAGAGAGTGTCAGATAGTGATAGTGAGTGTCTGAGAGTGTCAGAGAGTGTCAGCTAGTGATAGAGATTTGTCAGAGAGTGTCAGAGAGTGATAGAGAGTGATAGAGAGGTTCAGAGAGTGTCAGAGAGTGATAGAGAGTGTCAGAGAGTGATAGAGAGTGCCAGAGAGTGTCAGAGAGTGATAGAGAGTGATGGAGAGTGTCAGAGAGTGTCAGAGAGTGTCAGAGAGTGATAGAGAGTGATAGAGAGTGTCAGTGAGTGTCAGAGAGTGTCAGAGAGTGATAGAGAGTGATAGAGCGTGTCAGAGAGTGATAGAGAGTGTCAGAGAGTGTCAGAGAGTGTCAGAGAGTGATAGAGAGTGAAAGAGAGTGATAGAGAGTGTCAGAGAGTGTCAGAGAGTGTCAGATAGTGATAGTGAGTGTCAGAGAGTGTCAGAGAGTGTCAGAGAGTGATAGAGAGTGAAAGAGAGTGTCAGAGAGTGTCAGAGAGTGATAGAGAGTGATAGAGAGTGTCAGAGAGTGTCAGAGAGTGTCAGAGAGTGTCAGATAGTGATAGTGAGTGTCAGAGAGTGTCAGAGAGTGAAAGAGAGTGAAAGAGAGTGTCAGAGAGTGTCAGAGAGTGATAGAGAGTGATAGAGAGTGTCAGAGAGTGTCAGAGAGTGTCAGATAGTGATAGAGAGTGATAGAGAGTGTCAGAGAGTGTCAGAGAGTGTCAGAGAGTGTCTGAGAGTGATAGAGATTTTCAGAGAGTTTCAGAGAGTGTCTGAGAATGTCTGAGAGTGTCAGAGAGTGTCAGAGAGTGATAGAGAGTGATAGAGCGTGTCAGAGAGTGTCAGAGAGTGTCAGATAGTGATAGTGAGTGTCAGAGAGTGTCAGAGAGTGTCTGAGAGTGATAGAGAGTTTCAGAGGGTTTCAGAGAGTGTCTGAGAATGTCTGAGAGTGTCAGAGAGTGATAGAGAGTGAAAGAGAGTGTCAGATAGTGTCAGAGAGTGTCAGAGAGTGTCAGAGAGTGTCAGAGAGTGATAGAGCGTGTCAGAGAGTGTCAGAGAGTGTCAGAGAGTGTCAGAGAGTGTCAGAGAGTGATAGAGAGTGATAGAGAGTGTCAGAGAGTGTCAGAGAGTGTCAGAGAGTGTCAGATAGTGATAGAGAGTGTCAGAGAGTGTCAGAGAGTGTCAGAGAGTGATAGAGAGTGAAAGAGAGTGTCAGAGAGTGTCAGAGAATGATAGAGAGTAATAGAGAGTGTCAGAGAGTGTCAGAGAGTGTCAGATAGTGATAGTGAGTGTCTGAGAGTGTCAGAGAGTGTCAGATAGTGATAGAGAGTGTCAGAGAGTGTCAGAGAGTGATAGATTTTGATAGAGAGTGTCAGAGAGTGTCAGAGAGTGTCAGATAGTGATAGTGAGTGTCAGAGAGTGATAGAGCGTGTCAGAGAGTGTCAGAGGGTGATAGAGAGTGATAGAGAGTGATAGAGAGTGTCAGAGAGTGTCAGAGAGTGTCAGATAGTGATAGAGAGTGTCAGAGAGTGTCAGAGAGTGATAGAGAGTGAAAGAGAGTGTCAGAGAGTGTCAGAGAGTGATAGAGAGTAATAGAGAGTGTCAGAGAGTGTCAGAGAGTGTCAGATAGTGATAGTGAGTGTCTGAGAGTGTCAGAGAGTGTCAGATAGTGATAGAGAGTGTCAGAGAGTGTCAGAGAGTGATAGATTTTGATAGAGAGTGTCAGAGAGTGTCAGAGAGTGTCAGATAGTGATAGTGAGTGTCTGAGAGTGTCAGATAGTGACAGAGAGTGTCAGAGAGTGATAGAGAGTGATAGAGAGTTTCAGAGAGTGTCAGAGAGTGATAAAGAGTGATAGAGAGTGTCAGAGAGTGTCAGATAGTGATAGTGAGTGTCTGAGAGTGTCAGTGAGTGATAGAGAGTGTCAGAGAGTGTCAGTGAGTGTCAGAGAGTGTCAGAGAGTGATAGAGAGTGATAGAGCGTGTCAGAGAGTGTCAGAGAGTGTCAGCGAGTGATAGAGAGTGATAGAGTGTGTCAGAGAGTGTCAGATAGTGATAGAGAGTGTCAGAGAGTGTCAGAGAGTGTCAGAGAGTGATAGAGAGTGAAAGAGAGTGTCAGAGAGTGTCAGAGAGCGATAGAGAGTGATAGAGACTGTCAGAGAGTGTCAGAGAGTGTCAGATAGTGATAGTGAGTGATAGTGAGTGTCAGAGAGTGTCAGAGAGTGTCAGAGAGTGATAGAGAGTGAAAGAGAGTGTCAGAGAGTGTCAGAGAGTGATAGAGAGTGATAGAGAGTGTCAGAGAGTGTCAGAGAGTGTCAGAGAGTGTCAGATAGTGATAGTGAGTGTCTGAGAGTGTCAGAGAGTGAAAGAGAGTGATAGAGAGTGTCAGAGAGTGTCAGAGAGTGTCAGAGAGTGTCAGATAGTGATAGTGAGTGTCTGAGAGTGTCAGAGAGTGAAAGAGAGTGATAGAGAGTGATAGTGAGTGTCTGAGAGTGTCAGAGAGTGAAAGAGAGTGATAGAGAGTGATAGAGAGTGTCAGAGAGTTTCAGAGAGTGTCTGAGAATGTCTGAGAGTGTCAGAGAGTGTCAGAGAGTGATAGAGAGTGATAGAGCGTGTCAGAGAGTGTCAGAGAGTGATAGAGAGTGTCAGAGAGTGTCAGAGAGTGTCAGAGAGTGTCAGAGAGTGATAGAGAGTGATAGAGCGTGTCAGAGAGTGTCAGAGAGTGTCAGATAGTGATAGTGAGTGTCAGAGAGTGTCAGAGAGTGTCAGAGAGTGTCAGAGAGTGTCAGATAGTGATAGAGAGTGATAGAGCGTGTCAGAGAGTGTCAGAGAGTGATAGAGAGTGATAGAGAGTGATAGAGAGTGTCAGAGAGTGTCAGAGAGTGTCAGATAGTGATAGAGAGTGTCAGAGAGTGTCAGAGAGTGTCAGAGAGTGATAGAGCGTGTCAGAGAGCGTCAGAGAGTGTCAGAGAGTGTCAGAGAGTGATAGAGAGTGTCAGAGAGTGTCAGAGAGTGTCAGAGAGTGTCAGATAGTGATAGAGAGTGTCAGAGAGTGTCAGAGAGTGTCAGAGAGTGTCAGAGAGTGATAGAGAGTGAAAGAGAGTGTCAGAGAGTGTCAGAGAGTGATAGAGAGTAATAGAGAGTGTCAGAGAGTGTCAGAGAGTGTCAGAGAGTGTCAGATAGTGATAGTGAGTGTCTGAGAGTGTCAGAGAGTGTCAGATAGTGATAGAGAGTGTCAGACAGTGTCTGAGTGTGATAGATTTTGATAGAGAGTCTCAGAGAGTGTCAGATAGTGATAGTGAGTGTCAGAGAGTGATAGAGCGTGTCAGAGAGTGTCAGAGAGTGTCAGAGAGTGATAGAGAGTGATAGAGAGTGATAGAGAGTGTCAGAGAGTGTCAGAGAGTGTCAGAGAGTGATAGAGAGTGAAAGAGAGTGTCAGAGAGTGTCAGAGAGTGTCAGAGAGTGATAGAGAGTAATAGAGAGTGTCAGAGAGTGTCAGAGATTGTCAGATAGTGATATTGAGTGTCTGAGAGTGTCAGAGAGTGTCAGATAGTGATAGAGAGTGTCAGAGAGTGTCAGAGAGTGATAGATTTTGATAGAGAGTGTCAGAGAGTGTCAGAGAGTGTCAGATAGTGATAGTGAGTGTCTGAGAGTGTCAGAGAGTGTCAGATAGTGATAGAGAGTGTCAGAGAGTGTCAGAGAGTGTCAGAGAGTGTCAGAGAGTGATAGAGAGTGATAGAGAGTGTCAGAGAGTGTCAGAGAGTGTCAGAGAGTGATAAAGAGTGATAGAGAGTGTCAGAGAGTGTCAGATAGTGATAGTGAGTGATAGAGAGTGTCAGAGAGTGATAGAGAGTGTCAGAGAGTGTCAGAGAGTGTCAGAGATTGTCAGAGATTGTCAGAGAGTGATAGAGAGTGATAGAGAGTGATAGAGAGTGTCAGAGAGTGTCAGAGAGTGTCAGGGAGTGATAGAGAGTGTCAGAGAGTGTCAGAGAGTGTCAGAGAGTGTCAGAGAGCGATAGAGAGTGATAGAGAGTGATAGAGAGTGTCAGAGAGTGTCAGAGAGTGTCAGAGAGTGTCAGAGAGTGATAGAGAGTGTCAGAGAGTGTCAGAGATTGTCAGAGAGTGATAGAGAGTGATAGAGAGTGTCAGAGAGTGTCAGAGAGTGTCAGAGAGTGTCAGAGAGTGATAGAGAGTGTCAGAGAGTGTCAGAGAGTGTCAGAGAGTGATAGAGAGTGATAGAGAGTGATAGAGAGTGATAGAGAGTGTCAGAGAGTGTCAGAGAGTGTCAGAGAGTGATAGAGAGTGATAGAGAGTGATAGAGAGTGATAGAGAGTGATAGAGCGTGTCAGAGAGTGTCAGAGAGTGTCAGAGAGTGATAGAGAGTGAAAGAGAGTGTCAGAGAGTGTCAGAGAGTGATAGAGAGTGATAGAGAGTGTCAGAGACTGTCAGAGACTGTCAGAGAGTGAGAGAGAGTGATAGAGAGTGATAGAGAGTGATAGAGAGTGTCAGAGAGTGTCAGAGAGTGTCAGAGAGTGATAGAGAGTGATAGAGAGTGATAGAGCGTGTCAGAGAGTGTCAGAGAGTGTCAGAGAGTGATAGAGAGTGAAAGAGAGTGTCAGAGAGTGTCAGACAGTGATAGAGAGTGATAGAGAGTGTCAGAGAGTGTCAGAGAGTGTCAGAGAGTGATAGAGAGTGTCAGAGAGTGATAGAGAGTTTCAGAGAGTGTCAGAGAGTGTCAGAGAGTGTCAGAGAGTGTCAGAGAGTGATAGAGAGTGTCAGAGAGTGTCAGAGAGTGATAGAGAGTGTCAGAGAGTGTCAGAGAGTGTCAGATCGTGATAGTGAGTGTCTGAGACTGTCAGAGAGTGATAGAGAGTGATAGAGAGTGTCAGAGAGTGTCAGAGAGTGTCAGAGAGTGATAGAGAGTGATAGAGAGTGATAGAGAGTGATAGAGAGTGTCAGAGAGTGTCAGAGAGTGTCAGAGAGTGATAGAGAGTGATAGAGAGTGTCAGAGAGTGTCAGAGAGTGATAGAGAGTGATAGAGAATGAAAGAGAGTGTCAGAGAGTGTCAGAGAGTGATAGAGAGTGATAGAGAGTGTCAGAGAGTGTCAGAGATTGTCAGATAGTGATAGTGAGTGATAGAGAGTGTCAGAGAGTGATAGAGAG
The DNA here is from genome assembly GCF_036365525.1 of Heterodontus francisci. NCBI lineage: Eukaryota > Metazoa > Chordata > Chondrichthyes > Heterodontiformes > Heterodontidae > Heterodontus > Heterodontus francisci. The sequence goes on from NC_090378.1 coordinate 135,325,691, forward strand.
TGTCAGAGAGTGTCAGAGAGTGTCAGAGATTGTCAGAGATTGTCAGAGAGTGATAGAGAGTGATAGAGAGTGATAGAGAGTGTCAGAGAGTGTCAGAGAGTGTCAGGGAGTGATAGAGAGTGTCAGAGAGTGTCAGAGAGTGTCAGAGAGTGTCAGAGAGTGTCAGAGAGTGATAGAGAGTGTCAGAGAGTGTCAGAGAGTGTCAGAGAGTGATAGAGAGTGATAGAGAGTGATAGAGAGTGATAGAGAGTGTCAGAGAGTGTCAGAGAGTGTCAGAGAGTGATAGAGAGTGATAGAGAGTGATAGAGAGTGATAGAGAGTGATAGAGCGTGTCAGAGAGTGTCAGAGAGTGTCAGAGAGTGATAGAGAGTGAAAGAGAGTGTCAGAGAGTGTCAGAGAGTGATAGAGAGTGATAGAGAGTGTCAGAGACTGTCAGAGACTGTCAGAGAGTGAGAGAGAGTGATAGAGAGTGATAGAGAGTGATAGAGAGTGTCAGAGAGTGTCAGAGAGTGTCAGAGAGTGATAGAGAGTGATAGAGAGTGATAGAGCGTGTCAGAGAGTGTCAGAGAGTGTCAGAGAGTGATAGAGAGTGAAAGAGAGTGTCAGAGAGTGTCAGACAGTGATAGAGAGTGATAGAGAGTGTCAGAGAGTGTCAGAGAGTGTCAGAGAGTGATAGAGAGTGTCAGAGAGTGATAGAGAGTTTCAGAGAGTGTCAGAGAGTGTCAGAGAGTGTCAGAGAGTGTCAGAGAGTGATAGAGAGTGTCAGAGAGTGTCAGAGAGTGATAGAGAGTGTCAGAGAGTGTCAGAGAGTGTCAGATCGTGATAGTGAGTGTCTGAGACTGTCAGAGAGTGATAGAGAGTGATAGAGAGTGTCAGAGAGTGTCAGAGAGTGTCAGAGAGTGATAGAGAGTGATAGAGAGTGATAGAGAGTGATAGAGAGTGTCAGAGAGTGTCAGAGAGTGTCAGAGAGTGATAGAGAGTGATAGAGAGTGTCAGAGAGTGTCAGAGAGTGATAGAGAGTGATAGAGAATGAAAGAGAGTGTCAGAGAGTGTCAGAGAGTGATAGAGAGTGATAGAGAGTGTCAGAGAGTGTCAGAGATTGTCAGATAGTGATAGTGAGTGTCTGAGAGTGTCAGCGAGTGTCAGATAGTGATAGAGAGTGTCAGAGAGTGTCAGAGAGTGTCAGAGAGTGTCAGAGAGTGAAAGAGAGTGTCAGAGAGTGTCAGAGAGTGTCAGAGAGTGTCAGAGAGTGATAGAGAGTGTCAGAGAGTGTCAGAGAGTGTCAGAGAGTATCAGAGAGTGTCAGAGAGTGTCAGAGAGTGATAGAGAGTGATAGAGCGTGTCAGAGAGTGTCAGAGAGTGATAGAGTGTGAAAGAGAGTGTCAGAGAGTGTCAGAGAGTGATGGAGAGTGATAGAGAGTGTCAGAGAGTGTCAGAGAGTGTCAGATAGTGATAGTGATTGTCTGAGAGTGATAGAGAGTGTCAGAGAGTGTCAGAGAGTGTCAGAGAGTGTCAGAGAGTGATAGAGAGTGTCAGAGAGTGTCAGAGAGTGTCAGAGAGTGATAGAGAGTGTCAGAGAGTGATAGAGAGTTTCAGAGAGTGTCAGAGAGTGTCAGAGAGTGTCAGAGAGTGTCAGAGAGTGATAGAGAGTGATAGAGAGTGTCAGAGAGTGTCAGAGAGTGTCAGAGAGTGATAGAGAGTGTCAGAGAGTGATAGAGAGTTTCAGAGAGTGTCAGAGAGTGTCAGAGAGTGTCAGAGAGTGTCAGAGAGTGATAGAGAGTGTCAGAGAGTGTCAGAGAGTCATAGAGAGTGAAAGAGAGTGAAAGAGAGTGATAGAGAGTGAAAGAGAGTGAAAGAGAGTGTCAGAGAGTGTCAGAGAGTGATAGAGAGTGATAGAGAGTGATAGAGAGTGTCAGAGAGTGTCAGAGAGTGATAGAGAGTGAAAGAGAGTGTCAGAGAGTGTCAGAGAGTGATAGAGAGTGTCAGAGAGTGTCAGAGAGTGTCAGAGAGTGTCAGAGAGTGATAGAGCGTGTCAGAGAGTGTCAGAGAGTGTCAGAGAGTGATAGAGAGTGATAGAGAGTGTCAGAGAGTGTCAGATAGTGATAGAGAGTGTCAGAGAGTGTCAGAGAGTGTCAGAGAGTGATAGAGAGTGAAAGAGAGTGTCAGAGAGTGTCAGAGAGTGATAGAGAGTGTCAGAGAGTGTCAGAGAGTGTCAGAGAGTGTCAGATAGTGATAGTGAGTGTCAGAGAGTGTCAGAGAGTGTCAGAGAGTGATAGAGAGTGAAAGAGAGTGTCAGAGAGTGTCAGAGAGTGATAGAGAGTGATAGAGAGTGTCAGAGAGTGTCAGAGAGTGTCAGAGAGTGTCAGAGAGTGATAGTGAGTGTCAGAGAGTGTCAGAGAGTGATAGAGAGTGATAGAGAGTGTCAGAGAGTGTCAGAGATTGTCAGATAGTGATAGTGAGTGTCTGAGAGTGTCAGAGAGTATCAGATAGTGATAGAGAGTGTCAGAGAGTGTCAGAGAATGATAGATTTTGATAGAGAGTGTCAGAGAGTGTCAGAGAGTGTCAGATAGTGATAGTGATTGTCAGAGAGTGTCAGAGAGTGTCAGAGAGTGATAGAGAGTTTCAGAGAGTTTCAGAGAGTGTCTGAGAGTGTCAGAGAGTGTCAGAGAGTGATAGAGCGTGTCGGAGAGTTTCAGAGAGTTTCAGAGAGTGTCTGAGAATGTCTGAGAGTGTCAGAGAGTGTCAGAGAGTGATAGAGCGTGTCAGAGAGTGTCAGAGAGTGATAGAGAGTGATAGAGAGTGATAGAGAGTGTCAGAGAGTGTCAGAGAGTGTCAGAGAGTGTCAGAGAGTGTCAGATAGTGATAGAGAGTGTCAGAGAGTGTCAGAGAGTGATAGAGCGTGTCAGAGAGTGTCAGAGTGTGTCAGAGAGTGATAGAGAGTGATAGAGAGTGATAGAGAGTGCCAGAGAGTGTCAGTGAGTGTCAGAGAGTGTCAGATAGTGATAGAGAGTGTCAGAGAGTGTCAGAGAGTGTCAGAGAGTGATAGAGAGTAATAGAGAGTGTCAGAGAGTGTCAGAGAGTGTCAGATAGTTATAGTGAGTGTCTGAGAGTGTCAGAGAGTGTCAGATAGTGATAGAGAGTATCAGAGAGTGTCAGAGAGTGATAGATTTTGATAGAGAGTGTCAGAGAGTGTCAGATAGTGATAGTGAGTGTCAGAGAGTGATAGAGCGTGTCAGAGAGTGTCAGAGAGTGTCAGATAGTGATAGTGAGTGTCTGAGAGTGTCAGAGAGTATCAGATAGTGATAGAGAGTGTCAGAGAGTGTCAGAGAGTGTCAGATAGTGATAGTGAGTGTCTGAGAGTGTCAGAGAGTATCAGATAGTGATAGAGAGTGTCAGAGAGTGTCAGAGAGTGATAGATTTTGATAGAGAGTGTCAGAGAGTGTCAGAGAGTGTCAGATAGTGATAGTGATTGTCTGAGAGTGTCAGAGAGTGTCAGATAGTGATAGAGAGTGTCAGAGAGTGTCAGAGAGTGTCAGAGAGTGATAGAGAGTGATAGAGAGTGTCAGAGAGTGTCAGAGAGTGTCAGAGAGTGTCAGAGAGTGATAAAGAGTGTTAGAGAGTGTCAGAGAGTGTCAGAGAGTGTCAGAGAGTGATAGAGAGTGATAGAGAGTGATAGAGAGTGATAGAGAGTGTCAGAGAGTGTCAGAGAGTGATAGAGAGTGATAGAGAGTGATCGAGAGTGAAAGAGAGTGAAAGAGAGTGTCAGAGAGTGTCAGAGAGTGTCAGAGAGTGATCGAGAGTGATCGAGAGTGTCAGAGAGTGTCAGAGAGTGTCAGAGAGTGTCAGAGAGTGTCAGATAGTGATAGTGAGTGATAGAGAGTGTCAGAGAGTGATAGAGAGTGTCAGAGAGTGTCAGAGAGTGTCAGAGATTGTCAGAGATTGTCAGAGAGTGATAGAGAGTGATAGAGAGTGATAGAGAGTGTCAGAGAGTGTCAGAGAGTGTCAGGGAGTGATAGAGAGTGTCAGAGAGTGTCAGAGAGTGTCAGAGAGCGATAGAGAGTGATAGAGAGTGATAGAGAGTGATAGAGAGTGTCAGAGAGTGTCAGAGAGTGTCAGAGAGTGTCAGAGAGTGATAGAGAGTGTCAGAGAGTGTCAGAGATTGTCAGAGAGTGATAGAGAGTGATAGAGAGTGATAGAGAGTGTCAGAGAGTGTCAGAGAGTGTCAGAGAGTGTCAGAGAGTGATAGAGAGTGTCAGAGAGTGTCAGAGAGTGTCAGAGAGTGATAGAGAGTGATAGAGAGTGATAGAGAGTGATAGAGAGTGTCAGAGAGTGTCAGAGAGTGTCAGAGAGTGTCAGAGAGTGATAGAGTGTGATAGAGAGTGATAGAGCGTGTCAGAGAGTGTCAGAGAGTGTCAGAGAGTGATAGAGAGTGAAAGAGAGTGTCAGAGAGTGTCAGAGAGTGATAGAGAGTGTCAGAGAGTGTCAGAGAGTGTCAGAGAGTGTCAGAGAGTGATAGAGAGTGATAGAGAGTGATAGAGAGTGATAGAGAGTGTCAGAGAGTGTCAGAGAGTGTCAGAGAGTGATAGAGAGTGATAGAGCGTGTCAGAGAGTTTCAGAGAGTGTCAGAGAGTGATAGAGAGTGAAAGAGAGTGTCAGAGAGTGTCAGAGAGTGATAGAGAGTGATAGAGAGTGTCAGAGAGTGTCAGAGAGTGTCAGAGAGTGATAGAGAGTGTCAGAGAGTGATAGAGAGTGATAGAGAGTGTCAGAGAGTGATAGAGAGTTTCAGAGAGTGTCAGAGAGTGTCAGAGAGTGTCAGAGAGTGTCAGAGAGTGATAGAGAGTGTCAGAGAGTGTCAGAGAGTGTCAGAGAGTGATAGAGAGTGTCAGAGAGTGTCAGAGAGTGTCAAATCGTGATAGTGAGTGTCTGAGACTGTCAGAGAGTGATAGAGAGTGATAGAGAGTGTCAGAGAGTGTCAGAGAGTGTCAGAGAGTGTCAGAGAGTGATAGAGAGTGATAGAGAGTGATAGAGAGTGATAGAGAGTGTCAGAGAGTGTCAGAGAGTGATAGAGAGTGATAGAGAGTGTCAGAGAGTGTCAGAGAGTGATAGAGAGTGATAGAGAATGAAAGAGAGTGTCAGAGAGTGTCAGAGAGTGATAGAGAGTGATAGAGAGTGTCAGAGAGTGTCAGAGATTGTCAGATAGTGATAGTGAGTGTCTGAGAGTGTCAGCGAGTGTCAGATAGTGATAGAGAGTGTCAGAGAGTGTCAGAGAGTGTCAGAGAGTGTCAGAGAGTGTCAGAGAGTGAAAGAGAGTGTCAGAGAGTGTCAGAGAGTGTCAGAGAGTGTCAGAGAGTGATAGAGAGTGTCAGAGAGTGTCAGAGAGTGTCAGAGAGTATCAGAGAGTGTCAGAGAGTGTCAGAGAGTGATAGAGAGTGATAGAGCGTGTCAGAGAGTGTCAGAGAGTGATAGAGTGTGAAAGAGAGTGTCAGAGAGTGTCAGAGAGTGATGGAGAGTGATAGAGAGTGTCAGAGAGTGTCAGAGAGTGTCAGATAGTGATAGTGATTGTCTGAGAGTGATAGAGAGTGTCAGAGAGTGTCAGAGAGTGTCAGAGAGTGTCAGAGAGTGATAGAGAGTGTCAGAGAGTGTCAGAGAGTGTCAGAGAGTGATAGAGAGTGTCAGAGAGTGATAGAGAGTTTCAGAGAGTGTCAGAGTGTGTCAGAGAGTGTCAGAGAGTGATAGAGAGTGATAGAGAGTGTCAGAGAGTGTCAGAGAGTGTCAGAGAGTGATAGAGAGTGAAAGAGAGTGATAGAGAGTGAAAGAGAGTGAAAGAGAGTGTCAGAGAGTGTCAGAGAGTGATAGAGAGTGATAGAGAGTGATAGAGAGTGTCAGAGAGTGTCAGAGAGTGATAGAGAGTTAAAGAGAGTGTCAGAGAGTGTCAGAGAGTGATAGAGAGTGTCAGAGAGTGTCAGAGAGTGTCAGAGAGTGTCAGAGAGTGATAGAGCGTGTCAGAGAGTGTCAGAGAGTGTCAGAGAGTGATAGAGAGTGATAGAGAGTGTCAGAGAGTGTCAGATAGTGATAGAGAGTGTCAGAGAGTGTCAGAGAGTGTCAGAGAGTGATAGAGAGTGAAAGAGAGTGTCAGAGAGTGTCAGAGAGTGATAGAGAGTGTCAGAGAGTGTCAGAGAGTGTCAGAGAGTGTCAGATAGTGATAGTGAGTGTCAGAGAGTGTCAGAGAGTGTCAGAGAGTGATAGAGAGTGAAAGAGAGTGTCAGAGAGTGTCAGAGAGTGATAGAGAGTGATAGAGAGTGTCAGAGAGTGTCAGAGAGTGTCAGAGAGTGTCAGAGAGTGATAGTGAGTGTCAGAGAGTGTCAGAGAGTGATAGAGAGTGATAGAGAGTGTCAGAGAGTGTCAGAGATTGTCAGATAGTGATAGTGAGTGTCTGAGAGTGTCAGAGAGTATCAGATAGTGATAGAGAGTGTCAGAGAGTGTCAGAGAATGATAGATTTTGATAGAGAGTGTCAGAGAGTGTCAGAGAGTGTCAGATAGTGATAGTGATTGTCAGAGAGTGTCAGAGAGTGTCAGAGAGTGATAGAGAGTTTCAGAGAGTTTCAGAGAGTGTCTGAGAGTGTCAGAGAGTGTCAGAGAGTGATAGAGCGTGTCGGAGAGTTTCAGAGAGTTTCAGAGAGTGTCTGAGAATGTCTGAGAGTGTCAGAGAGTGTCAGAGAGTGATAGAGCGTGTCAGAGAGTGTCAGAGAGTGATAGAGAGTGATAGAGAGTGATAGAGAGTGTCAGAGAGTGTCAGAGAGTGTCAGAGAGTGTCAGATAGTGATAGAGAGTGTCAGAGAGTGTCAGAGAGTGATAGAGCGTGTCAGAGAGTGTCAGAGAGTGTCAGAGAGTGATAGAGAGTGATAGAGAGTGATAGAGAGTGCCAGAGAGTGTCAGTGAGTGTCAGAGAGTGTCAGATAGTGATAGAGAGTGTCAGAGAGTGTCAGAGAGTGTCAGAGAGTGATAGAGAGTAATAGAGAGTGTCAGAGAGTGTCAGAGAGTGTCAGATAGTTATAGTGAGTGTCTGAGAGTGTCAGAGAGTGTCAGATAGTGATAGAGAGTGTCAGAGAGTGTCAGAGAGTGATAGATTTTGATAGAGAGTGTCAGAGAGTGTCAGATAGTGATAGTGAGTGTCAGAGAGTGATAGAGCGTGTCAGAGAGTGTCAGAGAGTGTCAGATAGTGATAGTGAGTGTCTGAGAGTGTCAGAGAGTATCAGATAGTGATAGAGAGTGTCAGAGAGTGTCAGAGAGTGTCAGATAGTGATAGTGAGTGTCTGAGAGTGTCAGAGAGTATCAGATAGTGATAGAGAGTGTCAGAGAGTGTCAGAGAGTGATAGATTTTGATAGAGAGTGTCAGAGAGTGTCAGAGAGTGTCAGATAGTGATAGTGATTGTCTGAGAGTGTCAGAGAGTGTCAGATAGTGATAGAGAGTGTCAGAGAGTGTCAGAGAGTGATAGATTTTGATAGAGAGTGTCAGAGAGTGTCAGATAGTGATAGTGAGTGTCAGAGAGTGATAGAGCGTGTCAGAGAGTGTCAGAGAGTGTCAGATAGTGATAGTGAGTGTCTGAGAGTGTCAGAGAGTATCAGATAGTGATAGAGAGTGTCAGAGAGTGTCAGAGAGTGTCAGATAGTGATAGTGAGTGTCTGAGAGTGTCAGAGAGTATCAGATAGTGATAGAGAGTGTCAGAGAGTGTCAGAGAGTGATAGATTTTGATAGAGAGTGTCAGAGAGTGTCAGAGAGTGTCAGATAGTGATAGTGATTGTCTGAGAGTGTCAGAGAGTGTCAGATAGTGATAGAGAGTGTCAGAGAGTGTCAGAGAGTGATAGAGAGTGATAGAGAGTGTCAGAGAGTGTCAGAGAGTGTCAGAGAGTGTCAGAGAGTGATAAAGAGTGTTAGAGAGTGTCAGAGAGTGTCAGAGAGTGTCAGAGAGTGATAGAGAGTGATAGAGAGTGATAGAGAGTGTCAGAGAGTGTCAGAGAGTGATAGAGAGTGATAGAGAGTGATCGAGAGTGAAAGAGAGTGAAAGAGAGTGTCAGAGAGTGTCAGAGAGTGTCAGAGAGTGATAGAGAGTGTCAGAGAGTGTCAGAGAGTGTCAGAGAGTGTCAGAGAGTGATAGAGAGTGATAGAGCGTGTCAGAGAGTGTCAGAGAGTGATAGAGAGTGAAAGAGAGTGTCAGAGAGTGTCAGAGAGTGATAGAGATTGTCAGAGAGTGACAGAGAGTGTCAGAGAGTGTCAGAGAGTGATAGAGAGTGTCAGAGAGTGATAGAGAGTTTCAGAGAGTGTCAGAGAGTGTCAGAGAGTGTCAGAGAGTGTCAGAGAGTGATAGAGAGTGATAGAGAGTGATAGAGAGTGTCAGAGAGTGTCAGAGAGTGATAGAGAGTGAAAGAGAGTGTCAGAGAGTGTCAGAGAGTGTCAGAGAGTGTCAGAGAGTGTCTGAGAGTGTCTGAGAGTGTCAGAGAGTGATAGAGAGTGTCAGAGAGTGTCAGAGAGTGTCAGATAGTGATAGTGAGTGTCTGAGACTGTCAGAGAGTGATAGAGAGTGATAGAGAGTGGTAGAGAGTGTCAGAGAGTGTCAGAGAGTGTCAGAGAGTGATAGAGAGAGATAGAGAGTGATAGAGAGTGATAGAGAGTGATAGAGAGTGTCAGAGAGTGTCAGAGAGTGATAGAGAGTGAAAGAGAGTGTCAGAGAGTGATAGAGAGTGATAAAGAGTGTCAGAGAGTGTCAGAGAGTGTCAGAGAGTGTCAGATAGTGATAGTGAATGTCTGAGAGTGTCAGAGAGTGTCAGATAGTGATAGAGAGTGTCAGAGAGTGTCAGAGAGTGTCAGAGAGTGAAAGAGAGTGTCAGAGAGTGTCAGAGAGTGTCAGAGAGTGTCAGAGAGTGATAGAGAGTGTCAGAGAGTGTCAGAGAGTGTCAGAGAGTGATAGAGAGTGTCAGAGAGTGTCAGAGAGTGATAGAGAGTGTCAGAGAGTGTCAGAGAGTGTCAGAGAGTGTCAGAGAGTGATAGAGAGTGATAGAGAGTGTCAGAGAGTGATAGAGTGTGAAAGAGAGTGTCAGAGAGTGTCAGAGAGTGATGGAGAGTGATAGAGAGTGTCAGAGAGTGTCAGAGAGTGTCAGATAGTGATAGTGAGTGTCTGAGAGTGATAGAGAGTGTCAGAGAGTGTCAGAGAGTGTCAGAGAGTGTCAGAGAGTGATAGAGAGTGTCAGAGAGTGTCAGAGAGTGTCAGAGAGTGAAGAGAGTGTCAGAGAGTGATAGAGAGTTTCAGAGAGTGTCAGAGAGTGTCAGAGAGTGTCAGAGAGTGATAGAGAGTGATAGAGAGTGTCAGAGAGTGTCAGAGAGTGTCAGAGAGTGATAGAGAGTGTCAGAGAGTGATAGAGAGTTTCAGAGAGTGTCAGAGAGTGTCAGAGAGTGTCAGAGAGTGTCAGAGAGTGATAGAGAGTGTCAGAGAGTGTCAGAGAGTCATAGAGAGTGAAAGAGAGTGAAAGAGAGTGAAAGAGAGTGATAGAGAGTGAAAGAGAGTGAAAGAGAGTGTCAGAGAGTGTCAGAGAGTGATAGAGAGTGATAGAGAGTGATAGAGAGTGTCAGAGAGTGTCAGAGAGTGATAGAGAGTGAAAGAGAGTGTCAGAGAGTGTCAGAGAGTGATAGAGAGTGTCAGAGAGTGTCAGAGAGTGTCAGAGAGTGTCAGAGAGTGATAGAGCGTGTCAGAGAGTGTCAGAGAGTGTCAGAGAGTGATAGAGAGTGATAGAGAGTGTCAGAGAGTGTCAGATAGTGATAGAGAGTGTCAGAGAGTGTCAGAGAGTGTCAGAGAGTGATAGAGAGTGAAAGAGAGTGTCAGAGAGTGTCAGAGAGTGATAGAGAGTGTCAGAGAGTGTCAGAGAGTGTCAGATAGTGATAGTGAGTGTCAGAGAGTGTCAGAGAGTGTCAGAGAGTGATAGAGAGTGAAAGAGAGTGTCAGAGAGTGTCAGAGAGTGATAGAGAGTGATAGAGAGTGTCAGAGAGTGTCAGAGAGTGTCAGAGAGTGTCAGAGAGTGATAGTGAGTGTCAGAGAGTGTCAGAGAGTGATAGAGAGTGATAGAGAGTGTCAGAGAGTGTCAGAGATTGTCAGATAGTGATAGTGAGTGTCTGAGAGTGTCAGAGAGTATCATATAGTGATAGAGAGTGTCAGAGAGTGTCAGAGAATGATAGATTTTGATAGAGAGTGTCAGAGAGTGTCAGAGAGTGTCAGATAGTGATAGTGATTGTCAGAGAGTGTCAGAGAGTGTCAGAGAGTGTCAGAGAGTGATAGAGAGTTTCAGAGAGTTTCAGAGAGTGTCTGAGAGTGTCAGAGAGTGTCAGAGAGTGATAGAGCGTGTCAGAGAGTTTCAGAGAGTTTCAGAGAGTGTCTGAGAATGTCTGAGAGTGTCAGAGAGTGTCAGAGAGTGATAGAGCGTGTCAGAGAGTGTCAGAGAGTGATAGAGAGTGATAGAGAGTGATAGAGAGTGATAGAGAGTGTCAGAGAGTGTCAGAGAGTGTCAGAGAGTGTCAGAGAGTGTCAGATAGTGATAGAGAGTGTCAGAGAGTGTCAGAGAGTGTCAGAGAGTGATAGAGCGTGTCAGAGAGTGTCAGAGAGTGTCAGAGAGTGATAGAGAGTGATAGAGAGTGACAGAGAGTGCCAGAGAGTGTCAGTGAGTGTCAGAGAGTGTCAAATAGTGATAGAGAGTGTCAGAGAGTGTCAGAGAGTGTCAGAGAGTGATAGAGAGTAATAGAGAGTGTCAGAGAGTGTCAGAGAGTGTCAGATAGTTATAGTGAGTGTCTGAGAGTGTCAGAGAGTGTCAGATAGTGATAGAGAGTGTCAGAGAGTGTCAGAGAGTGATAGATTTTGATAGAGAGTGTCAGAGAGTGTCAGATAGTGATAGTGAGTGTCAGAGAGTGATAGAGCGTGTCAGAGAGTGTCAGAGAGTGTCAGATAGTGATAGTGAGTGTCTGAGAGTGTCAGAGAGTATCAGATAGTGATAGAGAGTGTCAGAGAGTGTCAGAGAGTGTCAGAGAGTGTCAGAGAGTGATAGAGCGTGTCAGAGAGTGTCAGAGAGTGTCAGAGAGTGATAGAGAGTGATAGAGAGTGTCAGAGAGTGTCAGATAGTGATAGAGAGTGTCAGAGAGTGTCAGAGAGTGTCAGAGAGTGATAGAGAGTGAAAGAGAGTGTCAGAGAGTGTCAGAGAGTGATAGAGAGTGTCAGAGAGTGTCAGAGAGTGTCAGATAGTGATAGTGAGTGTCAGAGAGTGTCAGAGAGTGTCAGAGAGTGATAGAGAGTGAAAGAGAGTGTCAGAGAGTGTCAGAGAGTGATAGAGAGTGATAGAGAGTGTCAGAGAGTGTCAGAGAGTGTCAGAGAGTGATAGTGAGTGTCAGAGAGTGTCAGAGAGTGATAGAGAGTGATAGAGAGTGTCAGAGAGTGTCAGAGATTGTCAGATAGTGATAGTGAGTGTCTGAGAGTGTCAGAGAGTATCAGATAGTGATAGAGAGTGTCAGAGAGTGTCAGAGAATGATAGATTTTGATAGAGAGTGTCAGAGAGTGTCAGAGAGTGTCAGACAGTGATAGTGATTGTCAGAGAGTGTCAGAGAGTGTCAGAGAGTGTCAGAGAGTGATAGAGAGTTTCAGAGAGTTTCAGAGAGTGTCTGAGAGTGTCAGAGAGTGTCAGAGAGTGATAGAGCGTGTCGGAGAGTTTCAGAGAGTTTCAGAGAGTGTCTGAGAATGTCTGAGAGTGTCAGAGAGTGTCAGAGAGTGATAGAGCGTGTCAGAGAGTGTCAGAGAGTGATAGAGAGTGATAGAGAGTGATAGAGAGTGTCAGAGAGTGTCAGAGAGTGTCAGAGAGTGTCAGAGAGTGTCAGATAGTGATAGAGAGTGTCAGAGAGTGTCAGAGAGTGTCAGAGAGTGATAGAGAGTGTCAGAGAGTGTCAGAGAGTGTCAGAGAGTGATAGAGAGTGATAGAGAGTGACAGAGAGTGCCAGAGAGTGTCAGTGAGTGTCAGAGAGTGTCAGATATTGATAGAGAGTGTCAGAGAGTGTCAGAGAGTGTCAGAGAGTGATAGAGAGTAATAGAGAGTGTCAGAGAGTGTCAGAGAGTGTCAGATAGTTATAGTGAGTGTCTGAGAGTGTCAGAGAGTGTCAGATAGTGATAGAGAGTGTCAGAGAGTGTCAGAGAGTGATAGATTTTGATAGAGAGTGTCAGAGAGTGTCAGATAGTGATAGTGAGTGTCAGAGAGTGATAGAGCGTGTCAGAGAGTGTCAGAGAGTGTCAGATAGTGATAGTGAGTGTCTGAGAGTGTCAGAGAGTATCAGATAGTGATAGAGAGTGTCAGAGAGTGTCAGAGAGTGTCAGATAGTGATAGTGAGTGTCTGAGAGTGTCAGAGAGTATCAGATAGTGATAGAGAGTGTCAGAGAGTGATAGATTTTGATAGAGAGTGTCAGAGAGTGTCAGATAGTGATAGTGATTGTCTGAGAGTGTCAGAGAGTGTCAGATAGTGATAGAGAGTGTCAGAGAGTGTCAGAGAGTGTCAGAGAGTGATAGAGAGTGAAAGAGAGTGTCAGAGAGTATCTAATAGTGATAGAGAGTGTCAGAGAGTGTCAGAGAGTGATAGATTTTGATAGAGAGTGTCAGAGAGTGTCAGAGAGTGTCAGATAGTGATAGTGATTGTCTGAGAGTGTCAGAGAGTGTCAGATAGTGATAGAGAGTATCAGAGAGTGTCAGAGAGTGATAGAGAGTGATAGAGAGTGTCAGAGAGTGTCAGAGAGTGTCAGAGAGTGTCAGAGAGTGATAAAGAGTGATAGAGAGTGTCAGAGAGTGTCAGAGAGTGTCAGAGAGTGATAGAGAGTGATAGAGAGTGATAGAGAGTGATAGAGAGTGTCAGAGAGTGTCAGAGAGTGTCAGAGAGTGTCAGAGAGTGATCGAGAGTGAAAGAGAGTGAAAGAGAGTGTCAGAGAGTGTCAGAGAGTGTCAGAGAGTGATAGAGAGTGTCAGAGAGTGTCAGAGAGTGTCAGAGAGTGATAGAGAGTGATAGAGCGTGTCAGAGAGTGTCAGAGAGTGATAGAGAGTGAAAGAGAGTGTCAGAGAGTGTCAGAGAGTGATAGAGATTGTCAGAGAGTGACAGAGAGTGTCAGAGAGTGTCAGAGAGTGATAGAGAGTGTCAGAGAGTGATAGAGAGTTTCAGAGAGTGTCAGAGAGTGTCAGAGAGTGTCAGAGAGTGTCAGAGAGTGATAGAGAGTGATAGAGAGTGATAGAGAGTGTCAGAGAGTGTCAGAGAGTGATAGAGAGTGAAAGAGAGTGTCAGAGAGTGTCAGAGAGTGTCAGAGAGTGTCAGAGAGTGTCTGAGAGTGTCAGAGAGTGATAGAGAGTGATAGAGAGTGTCAGAGAGTGTCAGAGAGTGTCAGATAGTGATAGTGAGTGTCTGAGACTGTCAGAGAGTGATAGAGAGTGGTAGAGAGTGTCAGAGAGTGTCAGAGAGTGTCAGAGAGTGATAGAGAGTGATAGAGAGTGATAGAGAGTGATAGAGAGTGATAGAGAGTGTCAGAGAGTGTCAGAGAGTGTCAGAGAGTGATAGAGAGTGAAAGAGAGTGTCAGAGAGTGATAGAGAGTGATAGAGAGTGTCAGAGAGTGTCAGAGAGTGTCAGAGAGTGTCAGATAGTGATAGTGAATGTCTGAGAGTGTCAGAGAGTGTCAGATAGTGATAGAGAGTGTCAGAGAGTGTCAGAGAGTGTCAGAGAGTGAAAGAGAGTGTCAGAGAGTGTCAGAGAGTGTCAGAGAGTGTCAGAGAGTGATAGAGAGTGTCAGAGAGTGTCAGAGAGTGTCAGAGAGTGATAGAGAGTGTCTGAGAGTGTCAGAGAGTGATAGAGAGTGTCAGAGAGTGTCAGAGAGTGTCAGAGAGTGTCAGAGAGTGATAGAGAGTGATAGAGAGTGTCAGAGAGTGTCAGAGAGTGTCAGAGAGTGATAGAGCGTGATAGAGAGTGTCAGAGAGTGTCAGAGAGTGTCAGAGAGTGATAGAGAGTGAAAGAGAGTGTCAGAGAGTGTCAGAGAGTGTCAGAGAGTGTCAGAGAGTGATAGAGAGTGATAGAGAGTGTCAGAGAGTGTCAGAGAGTGTCAGATAGTGATAGTGAGTGTCTGAGAGTGTCACAGAGTGTCAGAGAGTGTCAGAGAGTGTCTGAGAGTGTCTGACAGTGTCAGAGAGTGTCAGAGAGTGATAGAGAGTGATAGAGAGTGATAGAGAGTGTCAGAGAGTGTCAGATAGTGATAGTGAGTGTCTGAGACTGTCAGAGAGTGATAGAGAGTGATAGAGAGTGTCAGAGAGTGTCAGAGAGTGTCAGAGAGTGTCAGAGAGTGATAGAGAGTGATAGAGAGTGTCAGAGAGTGTCAGAGAGTGTCAGAGAGTGATAGAGAGTGATAGAGAGTGATAGAGAGTGTCAGAGAGTGTCAGAGAGTGTCAGAGAGTGTCAGAGAGTGATAGAGAGTGTCAGAGAGTGTCAGAGAGTGTCAGAGAGTGATAGAGAGTGAAAAAGAGTGTCAGAGAGTGTCAGAGAGTGATAGAGAGTGATAGAGAGTGAAAAAGAGTGTCAGAGAGTGTCAGAGAGTGTCACAGAGTGATAGAGAGTGATAGAGAGTGTCAGAGAGTGTCAGAGAGTGTCAGATAGTGATAGTGAGTGTCTGAGAGTGATAGAGAGTGTCAGAGAGTGTCAGAGAGTGTCAGAGAGTGTCAGAGAGTGATAGAGAGTGAAAAAGAGTGTCAGAGAGTGTCAGAGAGTGTCAGAGAGTGATAGAGAGTGATAGAGAGTGATAGAGAGTGAAAAAGAGTGTCAGAGAGTGTCAGAGAGTGTCAGAGAGTGTCAGAGAGTGTCAGAGAGTGATAAAGAGTGTTAGAGAGTGTCAGAGAGTGTCAGAGAGTGTCAGAGAGTGATAGAGAGTGATAGAGAGTGATAGAGAGTGATAGAGAGTGTCAGAGAGTGTCAGAGAGTGATAGAGAGTGATAGAGAGTGATCGAGAGTGAAAGAGAGTGAAAGAGAGTGTCAGAGAGTGTCAGAGAGTGTCAGAGAGTGATAGAGAGTGTCAGAGAGTGTCAGAGAGTGTCAGAGAGTGTCAGAGAGTGATAGAGAGTGATAGAGCGTGTCAGAGAGTGTCAGAGAGTGATAGAGAGTGAAAGAGAGTGTCAGAGAGTGTCAGAGAGTGATAGAGATTGTCAGAGAGTGACAGAGAGTGTCAGAGAGTGTCAGAGAGTGATAGAGAGTGTCAGAGAGTGATAGAGAGTTTCAGAGAGTGTCAGAGAGTGTCAGAGAGTGTCAGAGAGTGTCAGAGAGTGATAGAGAGTGATAGAGAGTGATAGAGAGTGTCAGAGAGTGTCAGAGAGTGATAGAGAGTGAAAGAGAGTGTCAGAGAGTGTCAGAGAGTGTCTGAGAGTGTCTGAGAGTGTCAGAGAGTGATAGAGAGTGATAGAGAGTGTCAGAGAGTGTCAGAGAGTGTCAGATAGTGATAGTGAGTGTCTGAGACTGTCAGAGAGTGATAGAGAGTGATAGAGAGTGGTAGAGAGTGTCAGAGAGTGTCAGAGAGTGTCAGAGAGTGATAGAGAGTGATAGAGAGTGATAGAGAGTGATAGAGAGTGTCAGAGAGTGATAGAGAGTGAAAGAGAGTGTCAGAGAGTGTCAGAGAGTGTCAGAGAGTGTCAGATAGTGATAGTGAATGTCTGAGAGTGTCAGAGAGTGTCAGATAGTGATAGAGAGTGTCAGAGAGTGTCAGAGAGTGTCAGAGAGTGAAAGAGAGTGTCAGAGAGTGTCAGAGAGTGTCAGAGAGTGTCAGAGAGTGATAGAGAGTGTCAGAGAGTGTCAGAGAGTGTCAGCGAGTGATAGAGAGTGTCAGAGAGTGTCAGAGAGTGATAGAGAGTGTCAGAGAGTGTCAGAGAGTGTCAGAGAGTGTCAGAGAGTGATAGAGAGTGATAGAGAGTGTCAGAGAGTGATAGAGTGTGAAAGAGAGTGTCAGAGAGTGTCAGAGAGTGATGGAGAGTGATAGAGAGTGTCAGAGAGTGTCAGAGAGTGTCAGATAGTGATAGTGAGTGTCTGAGAGTGATAGAGAGTGTCAGAGAGTGTCAGAGAGTGTCAGAGAGTGATAGAGAGTGTCAGAGAGTGTCAGAGAGTGTCAGAGAGTGATAGAGAGTGTCAGAGAGTGATAGAGAGTTTCAGAGAGTGTCAGAGAGTGTCAGAGAGTGATAGAGAGTGATAGAGAGTGTCAGAGAGTGTCAGAGAGTGTCAGAGAGTGATAGAGAGTGTCAGAGAGTGATAGAGAGTTTCAGAGAGTGTCAGAGAGTGTCAGAGAGTGTCAGAGAGTGTCAGAGAGTGATAGAGAGTGTCAGAGAGTGTCAGAGAGTCATAGAGAGTGAAAGAGAGTGAAAGAGAGTGATAGAGAGTGAAAGAGAGTGAAAGAGAGTGTCAGAGAGTGTCAGAGAGTGATAGAGAGTGATAGAGAGTGATAGAGAGTGTCAGAGAGTGTCAGAGAGTGATAGAGAGTGAAAGAGAGTGTCAGAGAGTGTCAGAGAGTGATAGAGAGTGTCAGAGAGTGTCAGAGAGTGTCAGAGAGTGTCAGAGAGTGATAGAGCGTGTCAGAGAGTGTCAGAGAGTGTCAGAGAGTGATAGAGAGTGATAGAGAGTGTCAGAGAGTGTCAGATAGTGATAGAGAGTGTCAGAGAGTGTCAGAGAGTGTCAGAGAGTGATAGAGAGTGAAAGAGAGTGTCAGAGAGTGTCAGAGAGTGATAGAGAGTGTCAGAGAGTGTCAGAGAGTGTCAGATAGTGATAGTGAGTGTCAGAGAGTGTCAGAGAGTGCCAGAGAGTGATAGAGAGTGAAAGAGAGTGTCAGAGAGTGTCAGAGAGTGATAGAGAGTGATAGAGAGTGTCAGAGAGTGTCAGAGAGTGTCAGAGAGTGTCAGAGAGTGATAGTGAGTGTCAGAGAGTGTCAGAGAGTGATAGAGAGTGATAGAGAGTGTCAGAGAGTGTCAGAGATTGTCAGATAGTGATAGTGAGTGTCTGAGAGTGTCAGAGAGTATCAGATAGTGATAGAGAGTGTCAGAGAGTGTCAGAGAATGACAGATTTTGATAGAGAGTGTCAGAGAGTGTCAGAGAGTGTCAGATAGTGATAGTGATTGTCAGAGAGTGTCAGAGAGTGTCAGAGAGTGTCAGAGAGTGATAGAGAGTTTCAGAGAGTTTCAGAGAGTGTCTGAGAGTGTCAGAGAGTGTCAGAGAGTGATAGAGCGTGTCGGAGAGTTTCAGAGAGTTTCAGAGAGTGTCTGAGAATGTCTGAGAGTGTCAGAGAGTGTCAGAGAGTGATAGAGCGTGTCAGAGAGTGTCAGAGAGTGATAGAGAGTGATAGAGAGTGATAGAGAGTGATAGAGAGTGTCAGAGAGTGTCAGAGAGTGTCAGAGTGTGTCAGATAGTGATAGAGAGTGTCAGAGAGTGTCAGAGAGTGTCAGAGAGTGATAGAGCGTGTCAGAGAGTGTCAGAGAGTGTCAGAGAGTGATAGAGAGTGATAGAGAGTGATAGAGAGTGCCAGAGAGTGTCAGTGAGTGTCAGAGAGTGTCAGATAGTGATAGAGAGTGTCAGAGAGTGTCAGAGAGTGTCAGAGAGTGATAGAGAGTAATAGAGAGTGTCAGAGAGTGTCAGAGAGTGTCAGATAGTTATAGTGAGTGTCTGAGAGTGTCAGAGAGTGTCAGATAGTGATAGAGAGTGTCAGAGAGTGTCAGAGAGTGATAGATTTTGATAGAGAGTGTCAGAGAGTGTCAGATAGTGATAGTGAGTGTCAGAGAGTGATAGAGCGTGTCAGAGAGTGTCAGAGAGTGTCAGATAGTGATAGTGAGTGTCTGAGACTGTCAGAGAGTGATAGAGAGTGATAGAGAGTGGTAGAGAGTGTCAGAGAGTGTCAGAGAGTGTCAGAGAGTGATAGAGAGTGATAGAGAGTGATAGAGAGTGATAGAGAGTGTCAGAGAGTGTCAGAGAGTGATAGAGAGTGAAAGAGAGTGTCAGAGAGTGATAGAGAGTGATAGAGAGTGTCAGAGAGTGTCAGAGAGTGTCAGAGAGTGTCAGATAGTGATAGTGAATGTCTGAGAGTGTCAGAGAGTGTCAGATAGTGATAGAGAGTGTCAGAGAGTGTCAGAGAGTGTCAGAGAGTGAAAGAGAGTGTCAGAGAGTGTCAGAGAGTGTCAGAGAGTGATAGAGAGTGTCAGAGAGTGTCAGAGAGTGTCAGAGAGTGATAGAGAGTGTCAGAGAGTGTCAGAGAGTGATAGAGAGTGTCAGAGAGTGTCAGAGAGTGTCAGAGAGTGATAGAGAGTGATAGAGAGTGTCAGAGAGTGTCAGAGAGTGTCAGAGAGTGATAGAGAGTGATAGAGAGTGTCAGAGAGTGTCAGAGAGTGTCAGAGAGTGTCAGAGAGTGATAGAGAGTGAAAGAGAGTGTCAGAGAGTGTCAGAGAGTGTCAGAGAGTGTCAGAGAGTGATAGAGAGTGATAGAGAGTGTCAGAGAGTGTCAGAGAGTGTCAGATAGTGATAGTGAGTGTCTGAGATTGTCACAGAGTGTCAGAGAGTGTCAGAGAGTGTCAGAGAGTGTCTGAGAGTGTCTGACAGTGTCAGAGAGTGTCAGAGAGTGATAGAGAGTGATAGAGAGTGATAGAGAGTGTCAGAGAGTGTCAGATAGTGATAGTGAGTGTCTGAGACTGTCAGAGAGTGATAGAGAGTGATAGAGAGTGTCAGAGAGTGTCAGAGAGTGTCAGAGAGTGTCAGAGAGTGATAGAGAGTGATAGAGAGTGTCAGAGAGTGTCAGAGAGTGTCAGAGAGTGATAGAGAGTGATAGAGAGTGATAGAGAGTGTCAGAGAGTGTCAGAGAGTGTCAGAGAGTGTCAGAGAGTGATAGAGAGTGTCAGAGAGTGTCAGAGAGTGTCAGAGAGTGATAGAGAGTGAAAAAGAGTGTCAGAGAGTGTCAGAGAGTGATAGAGAGTGATAGAGAGTGAAAAAGAGTGTCAGAGAGTGTCAGAGAGTGTCACAGAGTGATAGAGAGTGATAGAGAGTGTCAGAGAGTGTCAGAGAGTGTCAGATAGTGATAGTGAGTGTCTGAGAGTGATAGAGAGTGTCAGAGAGTGTCAGAGAGTGTCAGAGAGTGTCAGAGAGTGATAGAGAGTGAAAAAGAGTGTCAGAGAGTGTCAGAGAGTGATAGAGAGTGATAGAGAGTGATAGAGAGTGAAAAAGAGTGTCAGAGAGTGTCAGAGAGTGTCAGAGAGTGTCAGAGAGTGATAGAGAGTGTCAGAGAGTGTCAGAGAGTGTCAGAGAGTGATAGAGAGTGAAAGAGAGTGTCAGAGAGTGTCAGAGAGGGTCAGAAAGTGATAGAGAGTGTCAGAGAGTGTCAGAGAGTGATAGAGAGTGTCAGAGAGTGTCAGAGAGTGTCAGAGAGTGATAGAGAGAGAGATAGAGAGAGAGATAGAGAGTGTCAGAGTGTGTCAGAGAGTGTCAGAGAGTGATAGAGAGAGATAGAGAGTGTCAGAGAGTGTCAGAGAGTGTCAGAGAGTGATAGAGAGTGATAGAGAGTGTCAGAGAGTGTCAGAGAGTGTCAGAGAGTGTCAGATAGTGATAGTGAGTGTCTGAGAGTGTCAGAGAGTGATAGAGAGTGTCAGAGAGTGTCAGAGAGTGTCAGAGAGTGATAGAGAGTGATAGAGAGTGTCAGAGAGTGTCAGAGAGTGTCTGAGAGTGTCTGAGAGTGTCAGAGAGTGATAGAGAGTGATAGAGAGTGTCAGACAGTGTCAGAGAGTGTCAGAGAGTGTCAGAGAGTGATAGAGAGTGATAGAGAGTGATAGAGAGTGATAGAGAGTGTCAGAGAGTGATAGAGAGTGATAGAGAGTGTCAGAGAGTGTCAGAGAGTGTCAGATAGTGATAGTGAGTGTTAGAGAGTGATAGAGAGTGTCAGAGAGTGTCAGAGAGTGATAGTGAGTGTCAGAGAGTGTCAGAGAGTGATAGAGAGTGAAAGAGAGTGTCAGAGAGTGTCAGAGAGTGATAGAGTGTGATAGAGAGTGATAGAGAGTGTCAGAGAGTGTCAGAGAGTGATAGAGAGTGAAAGAGAGTGTCAGAGAGTGTCAGAGAGTGATAGAGAGTGTCAGAGAGTGTCGGAGAGTGATAGAGAGTGATAGAGAGTGTCAGAGAGTGCCAGAGCGTGATAGAGAGTCAAAGAGAGTGTCAGAGAGTGTCAGAGAGTGATAGAGAGTGTCAGAGAGTGTCAGAGAGTGTCAGAGAGTTTCAGAGAGTGTCAGAGAGTGAAAGAGAGTGTCAGAGAGTGAAAGAGAGTGTCAGAGAGTGTCAGAGAGTGATAGAGAGTGATAGAGAGTGATAGAGAGTGTCAGAGAGTGTCAGAGAGTGTCAGATAGTGATAGTGAGTGTCTGAGAGTGTCAGAGAGAGTCAGATAGTGATAGAGAGTGTCAGAGAGTGTCAGAGAGTGTCAGAGAGTGATAGAGAGTGAAAGAGAGTGTCAGAGAGTGTCAGAGAGTGATAGAGAGTGTCATAGAGTGTCAGAGAGTGATAGAGAGTGTCAGAGAGTGATAGAGAGTGTCAGAGAGTGTCAGAGAGTGTCAGAGAGTGATAGAGAGTGATAGAGAGTGTCAGAGAGTGTCATAGAGTGTCAGAGAGTGATAGAGAGTGTCAGAGAGTGTCAGAGAGTGTCAGAGAGTGTCAGAGAGTGTCAGAGAGTGATAGAGAGTGATAGAGAGTGTCAGAGAGTGTCAGAGAGTGTCAGAGAGAGATAGAGAGTGAAAGAGAGTGTCAGAGAGTGTCAGAGAGTGTCAGAGAGTGATAGAGAGTGTCAGAGAGTGTCAGAGAGTGTCGGAGAGTGATAGAGAGTGATAGAGAGTGATAGAGAGTGATAGAGAGTGATAGAGTGTGTCAGAGAGTGTCAGAGAGTGTCAGAGAGTGATAGAGAGTGCCAGAGAGTGTCAGAGAGTGTCAGAGAGTGATAGAGAGTGAAAGAGAGTGTCAGAGAGTGTCAGAGAGTGTCAGAGAGTGTCAGAGAGTGATAGAGAGTGATAGAGTGTGTCAGAGAGTGTCAGAGAGTGTCAGAGAGTGTCAGAGAGTTTCAGAGAGTGATAGAGAGTGTCAGAGAGTGTCAGAGAGTGTCAGAGAGTGATAGAGAGTGATAGAGAGTGTCAGAGAGTGTCAGAGAGTGTCAGATTGTGATAGAGAGTGAAAGAGAGTGTCAGAGAGTGTCAGAGAGTGTCAGAGAGTGATAGAGAGTGATAGAGAGTGTCAGAGAGTGTCAGAGAGTGTCAGAGAGTGATAGAGAGTGATAGAGAGTGTCAGAGAGTGTCAGAGAGTGTCAGATAGTGATAGTGAGTGTCTGAGAGTGTCACAGAGTGTCAGAGAGTGTCAGAGAGTGTCAGAGAGTGTCAGAGAGTGTCTGAGAGTGTCTGAGAGTGTCAGAGAGTGATAGAGAGTGATAGAGAGTGTCAGAGAGTGTCAGAGAGTGATAGAGAGTGTCAGAGAGTGTCTGAGAGTGTCAGAGAGTGATAGAGAGTGATAGAGAGTGATAGAGAGTGTCAGAGAGTGTCAGATAGTGATAGTGAGTGTCTGAGACTGTCAGAGAGTGATAGAGAGTGATAGAGAGTGTCAGAGAGTGTCAGAGAGTGTCAGAGAGTGATAGAGAGTGATAGAGAGTGTCAGAGAGTGTCAGAGAGTGTCAGAGAGTGATAGAGAGTGATAGAGAGTGATAGAGAGTGTCAGAGAGTGTCAGAGAGTGTCAGAGAGTGATAGAGAGTGTCAGAGAGTGTCAGAGAGTGTCAGAGAGTGATAGAGAGTGTCAGAGAGTGTCAGAGAGTGTCAGAGAGTGATAGAGAGTGAAAAAGAGTGTCAGAGAGTGTCAGAGAGTGATAGAGAGTGATAGAGAGTGAAAAAGAGTGTCAGAGAGTGTCAGAGAGTGTCACAGAGTGATAGAGAGTGATAGAGAGTGTCAGAGAGTGTCAGAGAGTGTCAGATAGTGATAGTGAGTGTCTGAGAGTGATAGAGAGTGTCAGAGAGTGTCAGAGAGTATCAGAGAGTGTCAGAGAGTGATAGAGAGTGAAAAAGAGTGTCAGAGAGTGTCAGAGAGTGTCAGAGAGTGATAGAGAGTGATAGAGAGTGATAGAGAGTGATAGAGAGTGAAAAAGAGTGTCAGAGAGTGTCAGAGAGTGTCAGAGAGTGTCAGAGAGTGATAGAGAGTGTCAGAGAGTGATAGAGAGTGTCAGAGAGTGTCAGAGAGTGTCAGAGAGTGATAGAGAGTGAAAGAGAGTGTCAGAGAGTGTCAGAGAGTGTCAGAAAGTGATAGAGAGTGTCAGAGAGTGTCAGAGAGTGATAGAGAGTGTCAGAGAGTGTCAGAGAGTGTCAGAGAGTGTCAGAGAGTGATAGAGAGAGAGATAGAGAGAGAGATAGAGAGTGTCAGAGAGTGTCAGAGAGTGTCAGAGAGTGATAGAGAGAGATAGAGAGTGTCAGAGAGTGTCAGAGAGTGTCAGAGAGTGATAGAGAGTGATAGAGAGTGTCAGAGAGTGTCAGAGAGTGTCAGACAGTGTCAGATAGTGATAGTGAGTGTCTGAGAGTGTCAGAGAGTGATAGAGAGTGTCAGAGAGTGTCAGAGAGTGTCAGAGAGTGTCAGAGAGTGATAGAGAGTGATAGAGAGTGTCAGAGAGTGTCAGAGAGTGTCTGAGAGTGTCAGAGAGTGATAGAGAGTGATAGAGAGTGTCAGAGAGTGTCAGAGAGTGTCAGAGAGTGTCAGAGAGTGATAGAGAGTGATAGAGAGTGATAGAGAGTGAAAGAGAGTGTCAGAGAGTGTCAGAAAGTGATAGAGAGTGTCAGAGAGTGTCTGAGAGTGTCAGATAGTGATAGTGAGTGTCTGAGGGTGTCAGAGAGTGATAGAGAGTGATAGAGAGTGTCAGAGAGTGTCATGGAGTGTCAGATAGTGATAGTGAGTGTCAGAGAGTGATAGAGAGTGTCAGAGAGTATCAGAGAGTGTCAGAGAGTGATAGTGAGTGTCAGAGAGTGATAGAGAGTGAAAGAGAGTGTCAGAGAGTGTCAGAGAGTGATAGAGTGTGATAGAGAGTGATAGAGTGTGATAGAGAGTGATAGAGAGTGTCAGAGAGTGTCAGAGAGTGATAGAGAGTGAAAGAGAGTGTCAGAGAGTGTCAGAGAGTGATAGAGAGTGATAGAGAGTGTCAGAGAGTGATAGAGAGTGTCAGAGAGTGTCGGAGAGTGATAGAGAGTGATAGAGAGTGTCAGAGAGTGTCAGAGAGTGATAGAGAGTCAAAGAGAGTGTCAGAGAGTGTCAGAGAGTGATAGAGAGTGTCAGAGAGTGTCAGAGAGTGTCAGAGAGTGTCAGAGAGTGAAAGAGAGTGTCAGAGAGTGTCAGAGAGTGATAGAGAGTGATAGAGAGTGATAGAGAGTGTCAGAGAGTGTCAGAGAGTGTCAGATAGTGATAGTGAGTGTCTGAGAGTGTCAGAGAGAGTCATATAGTGATAGAGAGTGTCAGAGAGTGTCAGAGAGTGTCAGAGAGTGTCAGAGAGTGATAGAGAGTGAAAGAGAGTGTCAGAGAGTGTCAGAGAGTGATAGAGAGTGTCATAGAGTGTCAGAGAGTGATAGAGAGTGTCAGAGAGTGATAGAGAGTGTCAGAGAGTGTCAGAGAGTGTCAGAGAGTGATAGAGAGTGATAGAGAGTGTCAGAGAGTGTCATAGAGTGTCAGAGAGTGATAGAGAGTGTCAGAGAGTGTCAGAGAGTGTCAGAGAGTGTCAGAGAGTGATAGAGAGTGATAGAGAGTGTCAGAGAGTGTCAGAGAGTGTCAGAGAGTGATAGAGAGTGAAAGAGAGTGTCAGAGAGTGTCAGAGAGTGTCAGAGAGTGATAGAGAGTGTCAGAGAGTGTCAGAGAGTGTCGGAGAGTGTCAGAGAGTGTCGGAGAGTGATAGAGAGTGATAGAGAGTGATAGAGAGTGATAGAGTGTGTCAGAGAGTGTCAGAGAGTGTCAGAGAGTGATAGAGAGTGTCAGAGAGTGTCAGAGAGTGTCAGAGAGTGATAGAGAGTGAAAGAGAGTGTCAGAGAGTGTCAGAGAGTGTCAGAGAGTGATAGAGAGTGATAGAGTGTGTCAGAGAGTGTCAGAGAGTGTCAGAGAGTGTCAGAGAGTGTCAGAGAGTGATAGAGAGTGATAAAGAGTGTCAGAGAGTGTCAGAGAGTGTCAGAGAGTGATAGAGAGTGAAAGAGAGTGTCAGAGAATGTCAGAGAGTGTCAGAGAGTGTCAGAGAGTGATAGAGAGTGATAGAGAGTGTCAGAGAGTGTCAGAGAGTGTCAGAGAGTGTCAGAGAGTGTCAGCGAGTGTCAGAGAGTGTCAGAGAGTGTCAGAGAGTGTCAGAGAGTGATAGAGAGTGAAAGAGAGTGTCAGAGAGTGTCAGAGAGTGTCAGAGAGTGTCAGAGAGTGATAGAGAGTGATAGAGAGTGTCAGAGAGTGTCAGAGAGTGATAGAGAGTGACAGAGAGTGTCAGAGAGTGTCAGATAGTGATAGAGAGTGTCAGAGAGTGATAGAGAGTGATAGAGAGTGAAAGAGAGTGTCAGAGAGTGTCAGAGAGTGTCAGAGAGTGATAGAGAGTGATAGAGAGTGTCAGAGAGTGTCAGAGAGTGTCAGAGATTGTCAGAGAGTGATAGAGAGTGAAAGAGAGTGTCAGAGAGTGATAGAGAGTGAAAGAGAGTGTCAGAGAGTGTCAGAGAGTGTCAGCGAGTGATATAGAGTGATAGAGAGTGTCAGAGAGTGTCAGAGAGTGTCAGATAGAGATAGTGAGTGTCTGAGAGTGTCAGAGAGAGTCAGATAGTGATAGAGAGTGTCAGAGAGTGTCAGAGAGTGTCAGAGAGTGATAGAGAGTGAAAGAGAGTGTCAGAGAGTGTCAGAGAGTGTCAGAGAGTGATAGAGAGTGAAAGAGAGTGTCAGAGAGTGTCAGAGAGTGTCAGAGAGTGTCAGAGAGTGATAGAGAGTGATAGAGAGTGATAGAGAGTGTCAGAGAGTGTCAGAGAGTGATAGAGAGTGTCAGAGAGTGTCAGAGAGTGATAGAGAGTGATAGAGAGTGTCAGAGAGTGTCTGAGAGTGTCTGAGAGTGTCTGAGAGTGTCAGAGAGTGTCAGAGAGTGTCAGAGAGTGTCAGAGAGTGATAGTGAGTGATAGAGAGTGTCAGAGAGTGATAGAGAGTGATAGAGAGTGTCAGAGATTGTCAGAGAGTGATAGAGAGTGTCAGAGAGTGTCAGAGAGTGTCAGAGAGTGTCAGAGAGTGATAGTGAGTGTCTGAGAGTGTCAGAGAGTGTCAGAGAGTGATAGAGAGTGATAGAGAGTGAAAGAGAGTGAAAGAGAGTGTCAGAGAGTGTCAGAGAGTGATAGTGAGTGTCTGAGAGTGTCAGAGAGTGTCAGAGAGTGATAGAGAGTGAAAGAGAGTGTAAGAGAGTGAAAGAGAGTGAAAGAGAGTGATAGAGAATGATAGAGAGTGTCAGAGAGTGTCAGAGAGTGTCAGATAGTGACAGTGAGTGTCAGAGAGTGATAGAGAGTGATAGAGAGTGATAGAGAGTGTCAGAGAGTGTCAGAGAGTGTCAGAGAGTGATAGTGATTGATACGGAGTGTCAGAGAGTGACAGAGAGTGACAGAGAGTGTCAGAGAGTGTCAGAGAGTGATAGAGAGTGTCAGAGAGTGTCAGAGAGTGTCAGAGAGTGTCAGAGAGTGTCAGAGAGTGATAGAGAGTGTCAGAGAGTGTCAGAGAGTGTCAGAGAGTGTCAGATAGTGATAGAGAGTGTCAGAGAGTGTCAGAGAGCGTCAGAGAGTGTCTGAGAGTGTCAGAGAGTGATAGAGAGTGAAAGAGAGTGTCAGAGAGTTTCAGAGAGTGTCAGAGAGTGTCAGAGAGTGATAGAGAGTGATAGAGAGTGATAGAGAGTGATAGAGAGTGATAGAGAGTGTCAGAGAGTGATAGACAGTGTCAGAGAGTGATAGAGAATGATAGAGTTTGATAGAGAGTGATAGAGAGTGAAAGAGAGTGTCAGAGAGTGTCAGAGAGTGTCAGAGAGTGATAGAGAGTGTCAGAGAGTGTCAGAGAGTGTCAGAGAGTGTCAGAGAGTGATAGAGAGTGATAGAGAGTGATAGAGAGTGATAGAGAGTGAAAGAGAGTGTCAGAGAGTGTCAGAGAGTGTCAGAGAGTGATAGAGAGTGTCAGAGAGTGTCAGAGAGTGTCAGAGAGTGTCAGAGAGTGATAGAGAGTGATAGAGCGTGTCAGAGAGTGTCAGTGAGTGTCAGAGAGTGATAGAGAGTGAAAGAGAGTGTCAGAGAGTGTCAGAGAGAGATAGAGAGTGATAGAGAGTGTCAGAGAGAGATAGAGAGTGATAGAGAGTGTCAGAGAGTGTCAGAGAGTGTCAGAGAGTGTCAGAGAGTGTCAGAGAGTGATAGAGAGTGTCAGAGAGTGATAGAGAGTTTCAGAGAGTGTCAGAGAGTGTCAGAGAGTGATAGAGAGTGAAAGAGAGTGTCAGAGAGTGTCAGAGAGTGTCAGAGAGTGATAGAGAGTGAAAGAGAGTGTCAGAGAGTGTCAGAGAGTGTCAGAGAGTGATAGAGAGTGATAGAGAGTGATAGAGAGTGTCAGAGAGTGTCAGAGAGTGATAGAGAGTGTCAGAGAGTGTCAGAGAGTGATAGAGAGTGATAGAGAGTGTCAGAGAGTGTCTGAGAGTGTCAGAGAGTGTCAGAGAGTGTCAGAGAGTGATAGTGAGTGATAGAGAGTGTCAGAGAGTGTCAGAGAGTGATAGAGCGTGTCAGAGAGTGTCAGTGAGTGTCAGAGAGTGATAGAGAGTGAAAGAGAGTGTCAGAGAGTGTCAGAGAGAGACAGAGAGTGATAGAGAGTGAAAGAGAGTGTCAGAGAGTGTCAGAGAGTGTCAGAGAGTGATAGAGAGTGAAAGAGAGTGTCAGAGAGTGTCAGAGAGTGATAGAGAGTGTCAGAGAGTGTCAGAGAGTGATAGAGAGTGATAGAGAGTGTCAGAGAGTGTCTGAGAGTGTCAGAGAGTATCAGAGAGTGTCAGAGAGTGATAGTGAGTGATAGAGAGTGTCAGAGAGTGTCAGAGAGTGATAGAGAGTGATAGAGAGTGTCAGAGATTGTCAGAGAGTGATAGAGAGTGTCAGAGAGTGTCAGAGAGTGTCAGAGAGTGTCAGAGAGTGTCAGAGAGTGATAGTGAGTGTCTGAGAGTGTCTGAGAGTGTCAGAGAGTGATAGAGAGTGATAGAGAGTGATAGAGAGTGTCAGAGAGTGTCAGAGAGTGATAGAGAGTGTCAGAGAGTGTCAGAGAGTGATAGAGAGTGATAGAGAGTGTCAGAGAGTGTCTGAGAGTGTCAGAGAGTGTCAGAGAGTGTCAGAGAGTGATAGTGAGTGATAGAGAGTGTCAGAGAGTGTCAGAGAGTGATAGAGAGTGATAGAGAGTGTCAGAGATTGTCAGAGAGTGATAGAGAGTGTCAGAGAGTGTCAGAGAGTGTCAGAGAGTGTCAGAGAGTGATACTGAGTGTCTGAGAGTGTCTGAGAGTGTCAGAGAGTGATAGAGAGTGTCAGAGAGTGTCAGAGAGTGTCTGAGAGTGTCAGAGAGTGTCAGAGAGTGTCAGAGAGTGATAGAGAGTGATAGAGAGTGATAGAGAGTGTCAGAGAGTGTCAGAGAGTGTCAGAGAGTGATAGAGAGTGTCAGAGAGTGTCAGAGAGTTTCAGAGAGTGTCAGAGAGTGTCAGAGAGTGTCAGAGAGTTTCAGAGAGTGTCAGAGAGTGTCAGAGAGTGTCAGAGAGTGTCAGAGAGTGTCAGAGAGTGTCAGAGAGTGTCTGAGAGTGTCAGAGAGTGATAGAGAGTGAAAGAGAGTGTCAGAGAGTTTCAGAGAGTGTCAGAGAGTGTCAGAGAGTGATAGAGAGTGATAGAGAGTGATAGAGAGTGTCAGAGAGTGATAGAGAGTGTCAGAGAGTGATAGAGAATGATAGAGAGTGATAGAGAGTGTCAGAGAGTGTCAGAGAGTGATAGAGAGTGAAAGAGAGTGTCAGAGAGTGTCAGAGAGTGTCAGAGAGTGTCAGAGAGTGTCAGAGAGTGATAGAGAGTGATAGAGCGTGTCAGAGAGTGTCAGTGAGTGTCAGAGAGTGATAGAGAGTGAAAGAGAGTGTCAGAGAGTGTCAGAGAGAGATAGAGAGTGATAGAGAGTGACAGAGAGTGTCAGAGAGTGATAGAGAGTGTCATAGAGTGTCAGAGAGTGTCAGAGAGTGATAGAGAGAGTCAGAGAGTGATAGAGAGTTTCAGAGAGTGTCAGAGAGTGTCAGAGAGTGTCAGAGAGTGATAGAGAGTGATAGAGAGTGATAGAGAGTGATAGAGAGTGTCAGAGAGTGTCAGAGAGTGATAGAGAGTGAAAGAGATTGTCAGAGAGTGTCAGAGAGTGATAGAGAGTGATAGAGAGTGTCAGAGAGTGTCAGAGAGTGTCAGAGAGTGATAGAGAGTGAAAGAGAGTGTCAGAGAGTGTCAGAGAGTGATAGAGAGTGAAAGAGAGTGTCAGAGAGTGTCAGAGAGTGATAGAGAGTGATAGAGAGAGTCAGAGAGTGTCAGAAAGTGATAGAGAGTGTCAGAGAGTGTCAGAGAGTGTCAGAGAGTGATAGAGAGTGTCAGAGAGTGGTAGAGAGTGAAAGAGAGTGAAAGAGAGTGTCAGAGAGTGTCAGAGAGTGTCAGAGAGTGAAAGAGAGTGAAAGAGAGTGTCAGAGAGTGTCAGAGAGTGTCAGAGAGTGTCAGAGAGTGATAGAGAGTGTCAGAGAGTGTCAGAGAGTGTCAGAGAGTGTCAGAAAGTGATAGAGCGTGTCAGAGAGTGAAAGAGAGTGTCAGAGAGTGTCAGAGAGTGATAGAGAGTGTCAGAGAGTGATAGAGAGTGAAAGAGAGTGAAAGAGAGTGTCAGAGAGTGTCAGAGAGTGTTAGAGAGTGTCAGAGAGTGTCAGAGAGTGTCAGAGAGTGTCAGAGAGTGATAGAGAGTGATAGAGAGTGATAGAGCGTGTCAGAGAGTGTCAGTGAGTGTCAGAGAGTGATAGAGAGTGAAAGAGAGTGTCAGAGAGTGTCAGAGAGTGATAGAGAGTGATAGAGAGTGTCAGAGAGTGTCAGGGAGTGTCAGAGAGTGATAGAGAGTGTCAGAGAGTGATAGAGAGTTTCAGAGAGTGTCAGAGAGTGTCAGAGAGTGTCAGAGAGTGTCAGAGAGTGATAGAGAGTGATAGAGAGTGTCAGAGAGTGTCAGAGAGTGATAGAGAGTGAAAGAGAGTGTCAGAGAGTGTCAGAGAGTGATAGAGAATGATAGAGAGTGTCAGAGAGTGATAGAGAGTGTCAGATAGTGATAGTGAGTGTCAAAGAGTGTCAGAGAGTGATAGAGAGTGATAGAGAGTGATAGAGCGTGTCAGAGAGTGTCAGTGAGTGTCAGAGAGAGATAGAGAGTGATAGAGAGTGTCAGAGAGTATCAGAGAGTGTCAGAGAGTGTCAGAGAGTGATAGAGAGTGTCAGAGAGTGATAGAGAGTTTCAGAGAGTGTCAGAGAGTGTCAGAGAGTGTCAGAGAGTGTCAGAGAGTGATAGAGAGTGATAGAGAGTGATAGAGAGTGTCAGAGAGTGTCAGAGAGTGATAGAGAGTGATAGAGAGTGTCAGAGAGTGATAGAGAGTGTCAGAGAGTGTCGGAGAGTGATAGAGAGTGATAGAGAGTGTCAGAGAGTGTCAGAGAGTGATAGAGAGTCAAAGAGAGTGTCAGAGAGTGTCAGAGAGTGATAGAGAGTGTCAGAGAGTGTCAGAGAGTGTCAGAGAGTGTCAGAGAGTGAAAGAGAGTGTCAGAGAGTGTCAGAGAGTGATAGAGAGTGATAGAGAGTGATAGAGAGTGTCAGAGAGTGTCAGAGAGTGTCAGAGAGTGTCAGATAGTGATAGTGAGTGTCTGAGAGTGTCAGAGAGAGTCATATAGTGATAGAGAGTGTCAGAGATTGTCAGAGAGTGTCAGAGAGTGTCAGAGAGTGTCAGAGAGTGATAGAGAGTGTCATAGAGTGTCAGAGAGTGATAGAGAGTGTCAGAGAGTGATAGAGAGTGAAAGAGAGTGTCAGAGAGTGTCAGAGAGTGTCAGAGAGTGATAGAGAGTGTCAGAGAGTGTCAGAGAGTGTCGGAGAGTGTCAGAGAGTGTCGGAGAGTGATAGAGAGTGATAGAGAGTGATAGAGAGTGATAGAGTGTGTCAGAGAGTGTCAGAGAGTGTCAGAGAGTGATAGAGAGTGTCAGAGAGTGTCAGAGAGTGTCAGAGAGTGATAGAGAGTGAAAGAGAGTGTCAGAGAGTGTCAGAGAGTGTCAGAGAGTGTCAGAGAGTGATAGAGAGTGATAGAGTGTGTCAGAGAGTGTCAGAGAGTGTCAGAGAGTGTCAGAGAGTGTCAGAGAGTGTCAGAGAGTGATAGAGAGTGATAGAGAGTGTCAGAGAGTGTCAGAGAGTGTCAGAGAGTGATAGAGAGTGAAAGAGAGTGTCAGAGAGTGTCAGAGAGTGTCAGAGAGTGTCAGAGAGTGATAGAGAGTGTCAGAGAGTGTCAGAGAGTGTCAGAGAGTGTCAGAGAGTGTCAGCGAGTGTCAGAGAGTGTCAGAGAGTGTCAGAGAGTGTCAGAGAGTGATAGAGAGTGAAAGAGAGTGTCAGAGAGTGTCAGAGAGTGTCAGAGAGTGATAGAGAGTGATAGAGAGTGTCAGAGAGTGTCAGAGAGTGATAGAGAGTGATAGAGAGTGCCAGAGAGTGTCAGAGAGTGTCAGATAGTGATAGAGAGTGTCAGAGAGTGTCAGAGAGTGTCAGAGAGTGATAGAGAGTGATAGAGAGTGTCAGAGAGTGATAGAGAGTGAAAGAGAGTGAAAGAGAGTGTCATAGAGTGTCAGAGAGTGATAGAGAGTGTCAGAGAGTGATAGAGAGTGTCAGAGAGTGTCAGAGAGTGTCAGAGAGTGATAGAGAGTGATAGAGAGTGTCAGAGAGTGTCATAGAGTGTCAGAGAGTGATAGAGAGTGTCAGAGAGTGTCAGAGAGTGTCAGAGAGTGTCAGAGAGTGATAGAGAGTGATAGAGAGTGTCAGAGAGTGTCAGAGAGTGTCAGAGAGTGATAGAGAGTGAAAGAGAGTGTCAGAGAGTGTCGGAGAGTGATAGAGAGTGATAGAGAGTGATAGAGAGTGATAGAGTGTGTCAGAGAGTGTCAGAGAGTGTCAGAGAGTGATAGAGAGTGTCAGAGAGTGTCAGAGAGTGTCAGAGAGTGATAGAGAGTGAAAGAGGATGTCAGAGAGTGTCAGAGAGTGTCAGAGAGTGTCAGAGAGTGATAGAGAGTGATAGAGTGTGTCAGAGAGTGTCAGAGAGTGTCAGAGAGTGTCAGAGAGTGTCAGAGAGTGTCAGAGAGTGATAGAGAGTGATAGAGAGTGTCAGAGAGTGTCAGAGAGTGTCAGAGAGTGATAGAGAGTGAAAGAGAGTGTCAGAGAGTGTCAGAGAGTGTCAGAGAGTGATAGAGAGTGTCAGAGAGTGTCAGAGAGTGTCAGAGAGTGTCAGAGAGTGTCAGCGAGTGTCAGCGAGTGTCAGAGAGTGTCAGAGAGTGTCAGAGAGTGATAGAGAGTGAAAGAGAGTGTCAGAGAGTGTCAGAGAGTGTCAGAGAGTGTCAGAGAGTGATAGAGAGTGATAGAGAGTGTCAGAGAGTGTCAGAGAGTGATAGAGAGTGATAGAGAGTGCCAGAGAGTGTCAGAGAGTGTCAGATAGTGATAGAGAGTGTCAGAGAGTGTCAGAGAGTGATAGAGAGTGATAGAGAGTGTCAGAGAGTGATAGAGAGTGAAAGAGAGTGAAAGAGAGTGTCATAGAGTGTCAGAGAGTGATAGAGAGTGTCAGAGAGTGATAGAGAGTGTCAGAGAGTGTCAGAGAGTGTCAGAGAGTGATAGAGAGTGATAGAGAGTGTCAGAGAGTGTCATAGAGTGTCAGAGAGTGATAGAGAGTGTCAGAGAGTGTCAGAGAGTGTCAGAGAGTGTCAGAGAGTGATAGAGAGTGATAGAGAGTGTCAGAGAGTGTCAGAGAGTGTCAGAGAGTGATAGAGAGTGAAAGAGAGTGTCAGAGAGTGTCAGAGAGTGTCAGAGAGTGATAGAGAGTGTCAGAGAGTGTCAGAGAGTGTCGGAGAGAGTCAGAGAGTGTCGGAGAGTGATAGAGAGTGATAGAGAGTGATAGAGAGTGACAGAGTGTGTCAGAGAGTGTCAGAGAGTGTCAGAGAGTGATAGAGAGTGTCAGAGAGTGTCAGAGAGTGTCAGAGAGTGATAGAGAGTGAAAGAGAGTGTCAGAGAGTGTCAGAGAGTGTCAGAGAGTGTCAGAGAGTGATAGAGAGTGATAGAGTGTGTCAGAGAGTGTCAGAGAGTGTCAGAGAGTGTCAGAGAGTGTCAGAGAGTGATAGAGAGTGATAGAGAGTGTCAGAGAGTGTCAGAGAGTGTCAGAGAGTGATAGAGAGTGAAAGAGAGTGTCAGAGAGTGTCAGAGAGTGTCAGAGAGTGGTAGAGAGTGATAGAGAGTGTCAGAGAGTGTCAGAGAGTGTCAGAGAGTGTCAGAGAGTGTCAGCGAGTGTCAGAGAGTGTCAGAGAGTGTCAGAGAGTGTCAGAGAGTGATAGAGAGAGAAAGAGAGTGTCAGAGAGTGTCAGAGAGTGTCAGAGAGTGTCAGAGAGTGATAGAGAGTGATAGAGAGTGTCAGAGAGTGTCAGAGAGTGATAGAGAGTGATAGAGAGTGCCAGAGAGTGTCAGAGAGTGTCAGATAGTGATAGAGAGTGTCAGAGAGTGATAGAGAGTGATAGAGAGTGATAGAGAGTGTCAGAGAGTGTCAGAGAGTGTCAGAGAGTGTCAGAGAGTGATAGAGAGTGATAGAGAGTGTCAGAGAGTGATAGAGAATGTCAGAGAGTGTCAGAGAGTGTCAGAGAGTGTCAGAGAGTGATAGAGAGTGAAAGAGAGTGTCAGAGAGTGTCAGAGAGTGTCAGAGAGTGATAGAGAGTGATAGAGAGTGTCAGAGAGTGTCAGAGAGTGTCAGAGATTGTCAGAGAGTGATAGAGAGTGAAAGAGAGTGTCAGAGAGTGATAGAGAGTGAAAGAGAGTGTCAGAGAGTGTCAGAGAGTGTCAGCGAGTGATATAGAGTGATAGAGAGTGTCAGAGAGTGTCAGAGAGTGTCAGATAGAGATAGTGAGTGTCTGAGAGTGTCAGAGAGTGTCAGAGAGTGTCAGAGAGTGTCAGAGAGTGTCAGAGAGTGATAGAGAGTGAAAGAGAGTGTCAGAGAGTGTCAGAGAGTGTCAGAGAGTGATAGAGAGTGAAAGAGAGTGTCAGAGAGTGTCAGAGAGTGTCGGAGAGTGTCAGAGAGTGATAGAGAGCGATAGAGAGTGATAGAGAGTGTCAGAGAGTGTCAGAGAGTGATAGAGAGTGTCAGAGAGTGTCAGAGAGTGATAGAGAGTGATAGAGAGTGTCAGAGAGTGTCTGAGAGTGTCAGAGAGTGTCAGAGAGTGTCAGAGAGTGATAGAGAGTGATAGAGAGTGTCAGAGATTGTCAGAGAGTGATAGAGAGTGTCAGAGAGTGTCAGAGAGTGTCAGAGAGTGTCAGAGAGTGATAGTGAGTGTCTGAGAGTGTCAGAGAGTGTCAGAGAGTGATAGAGAGTGATAGAGAGTGAAAGAGAGTGAAAGAGAGTGTCAGAGAGTGTCAGAGAGTGATAGTGAGTGTCTGAGAGTGTCAGAGAGTGTCAGAGAGTGATAGAGAGTGAAAGAGAGTGAAAGAGAGTGAAAGAGAGTGAAAGAGAGTGATAGAGAGTGATAGAGAGTGTCAGAGAGTGTCAGAGAGTGTCAGATAGTGATAGTGAGTGTCAGAGAGTGATAGAGAGTGATAGAGAGTGATAGAGAGTGTCAGAGAGTGTCAGAGAGTGTCAGAGAGTGATAGTGATTGATACGGAGTGTCAGAGAGTGACAGAGAGTGACAGAGAGTGTCAGAGAGTGTCAGAGAGTGATAGAGAGTGTCAGAGAGTGTCAGAGAGTGTCAGAGAGTGTCAGAGAGTGATAGAGAGTGTCAGAGAGTGTCAGAGAGTGTCAGAGAGTGTCAGAGAGTGTCAGAGAGTGATAGAGAGTGTCAGAGAGTGTCAGAGAGTGTCAGAGAGTGATAGAGAGTGAAAGAGAGTGTCAGAGAGTGTCAGAGAGTGTCAGAGAGTGTCAGAGAGTGAGAGAGAGTGATAGAGTGTGTCAGAGAGTGTCAGAGAGTGTCAGAGAGTGTCAGAGAGTGTCAGAGAGTGTCAGAGAGTGATAGAGAGTGATAGAGAGTGTCAGAGAGTGTCAGAGAGTGTCAGAGAGTGATAGAGAGTGAAAGAGAGTGTCAGAGAGTGTCAGAGAGTGTCAGAGAGTGGTAGAGAGTGATAGAGAGTGTCAGAGAGTGTCAGAGAGTGTCAGAGAGTGTCAGCGAGTGTCAGAGAGTGTCAGAGAGTGTCAGAGTGTGTCAGAGAGTGATAGAGAGTGAAAGAGAGTGTCAGAGAGTGTCAGAGAGTGTCAGAGAGTGATAGAGAGTGATAGAGAGTGTCAGAGAGTGTCAGAGAGTGATAGAGAGTGATAGAGAGTGCCAGAGAGTGTCAGAGAGTGTCAGATAGTGATAGAGAGTGTCAGAGAGTGATAGAGAGTGATAGAGAGTGATAGAGAGTGTCAGAGAGTGTCAGAGAGTGTCAGAGAGTGTCAGAGAGTGATAGAGAGTGATAGAGAGTGTCAGAGAGTGATAGAGAATGTCAGAGAGTGTCAGAGAGTGTCAGAGAGTGTCAGAGAGTGATAGAGAGTGAAAGAGAGTGTCAGAGAGTGTCAGAGAGTGTCAGAGAGTGATAGAGAGTGATAGAGAGTGTCAGAGAGTTTCAGAGAGTGTCAGAGATTGTCAGAGAGTGATAGAGAGTGAAAGAGAGTGTCAGAGAGTGATAGAGAGTGAAAGAGAGTGTCAGAGAGTGTCAGAGAGTGTCAGCGAGTGATATAGAGTGATAGAGAGTGTCAGAGAGTGTCAGAGAGTGTCAGATAGAGATAGTGAGTGTCTGAGAGTGTCAGAGAGAGTCAGATAGTGATAGAGAGTGTCAGAGAGTGTCAGAGAGTGTCAGAGAGTGTCAGAGAGTGATAGAGAGTGAAAGAGAGTGTCAGAGAGTGTCAGAGAGTGTCAGAGAGTGATAGAGAGTGAAAGAGAGTGTCAGAGAGTGTCAGAGAGTGTCAGAGAGTGTCAGAGAGTGATAGAGAGTGATAGAGAGTGATAGAGAGTGTCAGAGAGTGTCAGAGAGTGATAGAGAGTGTCAGAGAGTGTCAGAGAGTGATAGAGAGTGATAGAGAGTGTCAGAGAGTGTCTGAGAGTGTCAGAGAGTGTCAGAGAGTGTCAGAGAGTGATAGAGAGTGATAGAGAGTGTCAGAGATTGTCAGAGAGTGATAGAGAGTGTCAGAGAGTGTCAGAGAGTGTCAGAGAGTGATAGTGAGTGTCTGAGAGTGTCAGAGAGTGTCAGAGAGTGATAGAGAGTGATAGAGAGTGAAAGAGAGTGAAAGAGAGTGTCAGAGAGTGTCAGAGAGTGATAGTGAGTGTCTGAGAGTGTCAGAGAGTGTCAGAGAGTGATAGAGAGTGAAAGAGAGTGAAAGAGAGTGAAAGAGAGTGAAAGAGAGTGATAGAGAGTGATAGAGAGTGTCAGAGAGTGTCAGAGAGTGTCAGATAGTGATAGTGAGTGTCAGAGAGTGATAGAGAGTGATAGAGAGTGATAGAGAGTGTCAGAGAGTGTCAGAGAGTGTCAGAGAGTGATAGTGATTGATACGGAGTGTCAGAGAGTGACAGAGAGTGACAGAGAGTGTCAGAGAGTGTCAGAGAGTGATAGAGAGTGTCAGAGAGTGTCAGAGAGTGTCAGAGAGTGATAGAGAGTGTCAGAGAGTGTCAGAGAGTGTCAGAGAGTGTCAGAGAGTGTCAGATAGTGATAGAGAGTGTCAGAGAGTGTCAGAGAGCGTCAGAGAGTGTCTGAGAGTGTCAGAGAGTGATAGAGAGTGAAAGAGAGAGTCAGAGAGTTTCAGAGAGTGTCAGAGAGTGTCAGAGAGTGATAGAGAGTGATAGAGAGTGATAGAGAGTGATAGAGAGTGTCAGAGAGTGATAGAGAGTGTCAGAGAGTGATAGAGAATGATAGAGAGTGATAGAGAGTGTCAGAGAGTGTCAGAGAGTGATAGAGAGTGAAAGAGAGTGTCAGAGAGTGTCAGAGAGTGTCAGAGAGTGATAGAGAGTGTCAGAGAGTGTCAGAGAGTGTCAGAGAGTGTCAGAGAGTGATAGAGAGTGATAGAGCGTGTCAGAGAGTGTCAGTGAGTGTCAGAGAGTGATAGAGAGTGAAAGAGAGTGTCAGAGAGTGTCAGAGAGAGATAGAGAGTGATAGAGAGTGTCAGAGAGAGATAGAGAGTGATAGAGAGTGTCAGAGAGTGTCAGAGAGTGATAGAGAGTGTCAGAGAGTGTCAGAGAGTGTCAGAGAGTGTCAGAGAGTGATAGAGAGTGTCAGAGAGTGATAGAGAGTTTCAGAGAGTGTCAGAGAGTGTCAGAGAGTGTCAGAGAGTGATAGAGAGTGAAAGAGAGTGTCAGAGAGTGTCAGAGAGTGTCAGAGAGTGATAGAGAGTGAAAGAGAGTGTCAGAGAGTGTCAGAGAGTGTCAGAGAGTGATAGAGAGTGATAGAGAGTGATAGAGAGTGTCAGAGAGTGTCAGAGAGTGATAGAGAGTGTCAGAGAGTGTCAGAGAGTGATAGAGAGTGATAGAGAGTGTCAGAGAGTGTCTGAGAGTGTCAGAGAGTGTCAGAGAGTGTCAGAGAGTGATAGTGAGTGATAGAGAGTGTCAGAGAGTGTCAGAGAGTGATAGAGAGTGTCAGAGAGTGTCAGTGAGTGTCAGAGAGTGATAGAGAGTGAAAGAGAGTGTCAGAGAGTGTCAGAGAGAGATAGAGAGTGATAGAGAGTGTCAGAGAGTGTCAGAGAGTGATAGAGAGTGTCAGAGAGTGTCAGAGAGTGTCAGAGAGTGATAGAGAGTGTCAGAGAGTGATAGAGAGTTTCAGAGAGTGTCAGAGAGTGTCAGAGAGTGTCAGAGAGTGATAGAGAGTGAAAGAGAGTGTCAGAGAGTGTCAGAGAGTGTCAGAGAGTGATAGAGAGTGAAAGAGAGTGTCAGAGAGTGTCAGAGAGTGATAGTGAGTGTCTGAGAGTGTCAGAGAGTGTCAGAGAGTGATAGAGAGTGATAGAGAGTGTCAGAGAGTGTCAGAGAGTGTCTGAGAGTGTCAGAGAGTGTCAGAGAGTGTCAGAGAGTGATAGAGAGTGTCAGAGAGTGTCAGAGAGTGTCAGAGAGTGTCTGAGAGTGTCAGAGAGTGTCAGAGAGTCTCAGAGAGTGATAGAGAGTGATAGAGAGTGATAGAGAGTGTCAGAGAGTTTCAGAGAGTGTCAGAGAGTGTCAGAGAGTGTCAGAGAGTGTCAGAGAGTTTCAGAGAGTGTCAGAGAGTGTCAGAGAGTGTCAGAGAGTTTCAGAGAGTGTCAGAGAGTGTCAGAGAGTGTCAGAGAGTGTCAGAGAGTGTCTGAGAGTGTCAGAGAGTGATAGAGAGTGTCAGAGAGTTTCAGAGAGTGTCAGAGAGTGTCAGAGAGTGATAGAGAGTGATAGAGAGTGATAGAGAGTGTCAGAGAGTGATAGAGAGTGTCAGAGAGTGATAGAGAATGATAGAGAGTGATAGAGAGTGTCAGAGAGTGTCAGAGAGTGTCAGAGAGTGTCAGAGAGTGTCAGAGAGTGATAGAGAGTGATAGAGCGTGTCAGAGAGTGTCAGTGAGTGTCAGAGAGTGATAGAGAGTGAAAGAGAGTGTCAGAGAGTGTCAGAGAGTGATAGAGAGTGTCATAGAGTGTCAGAGAGTGTCAGAGAGTGATAGAGAGAGTCAGAGAGTGATAGAGAGTTTCAGAGAGTGTCAGAGAGTGTCAGAGAGTGTCAGAGAGTGATAGAGAGTGATAGAGAGTGATAGAGAGTGATAGAGAGTGTCAGAGAGTGTCAGAGAGTGATAGAGAGTGAAAGAGAGTGTCAGAGAGTGTCAGAGAGTGATAGAGAGTGATAGAGAGTGTCAGAGAGTGTCAGAGAGTGTCAGAGAGTGATAGAGAGTGAAAGAGAGTGTCAGAGAGTGTCAGAGAGTGATAGAGAGTGAAAGAGAGTGTCAGAGAGTGTCAGAGAGTGATAGAGAGTGATAGAGAGAGTCAGAGAGTGTCAGAAAGTGATAGAGAGTGTCAGAGAGTGTCAGAGAGTGTCAGAGAGTGTCAGAGAGTGATAGAGAGTGTCAGAGAGTGATAGAGAGTGAAAGAGAGTGAAAGAGAGTGTCAGAGAGTGTCAGAGAGTGTCAGAGAGTGAAAGAGAGTGAAAGAGAGTGTCAGAGAGTGTCAGAGAGTGTCAGAGAGTGTCAGAGAGTGATAGAGAGTGTCAGAGAGTGTCAGAGAGTGTCAGAGAGTGTCAGAAAGTGATAGAGCGTGTCAGAGAGTGAAAGAGAGTGTCAGAGAGTGTCAGAGAGTGATAGAGAGTGTCAGAGAGTGATAGAGAGTGAAAGAGAGTGAAAGAGAGTGTCAGAGAGTGTCAGAGAGTGTCAGAGAGTGTCAGAGAGTGATAGAGAGTGTCAGAGAGTGTCAGAGAGTGTCAGAGAGTGTCAGAGAGTGATAGAGAGTGATAGAGAGTGATAGAGCGTGTCAGAGAGTGTCAGTGAGTGTCAGAGAGTGATAGAGAGTGAAAGAGAGTGTCAGAGAGTGTCAGAGAGTGTCAGAGAGTGATAGAGAGTGATAGAGAGTGTCAGAGAGTGTCAGGGAGTGTCAGAGAGTGATAGAGAGTGTCAGAGAGTGATAGAGAGTTTCAGAGAGTGTCAGAGAGTGTCAGAGAGTGTCAGAGAGTGTCAGAGAGTGTCAGAGAGTGATAGAGAGTGATAGAGAGTGTCAGAGAGTGTCAGAGAGTGATAGAGAGTGAAAGAGAGTGTCAGAGAGTGTCAGAGAGTGATAGAGAATGATAGAGAGTGTCAGAGAGTGTCAGATAGTGATAGTGAGTGTCAAAGAGTGTCAGAGAGTGATAGAGAGTGATAGAGAGTGATAGAGCGTGTCAGAGAGTGTCAGTGAGTGTCAGAGAGAGATAGAGAGTGATAGAGAGTGTCAGAGAGTGTCAGAGAGTGTCAGAGAGTGTCAGAGAGTGATAGAGAGTGTCAGAGAGTGATAGAGAGTTTCAGAGAGTGTCAGAGAGTGTCAGAGAGTGTCAGAGAGTGTCAGAGAGTGTCAGAGAGTGATAGAGAGTGATAGAGAGTGATAGAGAGTGTCAGAGAGTGTCAGAGAGTGATAGAGAGTGAAAGAGAGTGTCAGAGAGTGTCAGAGAGTGTCAGAGAGTGATAGAGAGTGATAGAGAGTGTCAGAGAGTGTGAGAGAGTGTCAGAGAGTGATAGAGAGTGAAAGAGAGTGTCAGAGAGTGTCAGAGAGTGATAGAGAGTGATAGAGAGTGATAGAGAGAGT
Organism: Heterodontus francisci; assembly: GCF_036365525.1. NCBI lineage: Eukaryota > Metazoa > Chordata > Chondrichthyes > Heterodontiformes > Heterodontidae > Heterodontus > Heterodontus francisci. The sequence continues at coordinate 135,365,271 of NC_090378.1, forward strand.
CAGAGAGTGTCAGAAAGTGATAGAGAGTGTCAGAGAGTGTCAGAGAGTGTCAGAGAGTGATATAGAGTGATAGAGAGTGATAGAGCGTGTCAGAGAGTGTCAGAGAGTGTCAGAGAGTGATAGAGAGTGAAAGAGAGTGTCAGAGAGTTTCAGAGAGTGTCAGAGAGTGTCAGAGAGTGATAGAGAGTGATAGAGAGTGATAGAGAGTGTCAGAGAGTGATAGAGAGTGTCAGAGAGTGATAGAGAATGATAGAGAGTGATAGAGAGTGTCAGAGAGTGTCAGAGAGTGATAGAGAGTGAAAGAGAGTGTCAGAGAGTGTCAGAGAGTGTCAGAGAGTGTCAGAGAGTGTCAGAGAGTGATAGAGCGTGTCAGAGAGTGTCAGTGAGTGTCAGAGAGTGATAGAGAGTGAAAGAGAGTGTCAGAGAGTGTCAGAGAGAGATAGAGAGTGATAGAGAGTGTCAGAGAGTGTCAGAGAGTGATAGAGAGTGTCATAGAGTGTCAGAGAGTGTCAGAGAGTGATAGAGAGAGTCAGAGAGTGATAGAGAGTTTCAGAGAGTGTCAGAGAGTGTCAGAGAGTGTCAGAGAGTGATAGAGAGTGATAGAGAGTGATAGAGAGTGATAGAGAGTGTCAGAGAGTGTCAGAGAGTGATAGAGAGTGAAAGAGAGTGTCAGAGAGTGTCAGAGAGTGATAGAGAGTGATAGAGAGTGTCAGAGAGTGTCAGAGAGTGTCAGAGAGTGATAGAGAGTGAAAGAGAGTGTCAGAGAGTGTCAGAGAGTGATAGAGAGTGAAAGAGAGTGTCAGAGAGTGTCAGAGAGTGATAGAGAGTGATAGAGAGAGTCAGAGAGTGTCAGAAAGTGATAGCGAGTGTCAGAGAGTGTCAGAGAGTGTCAGAGAGTGTCAGAGAGTGATAGAGAGTGTCAGAGAGTGATAGAGAGTGATAGAGAGTGAAAGAGAGTGTCAGAGAGTGTCAGAGAGTGTCAGAGAGTGATAGAGAGTGATAGAGAGTGTCAGAGAGTGTCAGGGAGTGTCAGAGAGTGATAGAGAGTGTCAGAGAGTGATAGAGAGTTTCAGAGAGTGTCAGAGAGTGTCAGAGAGTGTCAGAGAGTGTCAGAGAGTGTCAGAGAGTGATAGAGAGTGATAGAGAGTGTCAGAGAGTGTCAGAGAGTGATAGAGAGTGAAAGAGAGTGTCAGAGAGTGTCAGAGAGTGATAGAGAATGATAGAGAGTGTCAGAGAGTGTCAGAGAGTGTCAGAGAGTGTCAGATAGTGATAGTGAGTGTCAAAGAGTGTCAGAGAGTGATAGAGAGTGATAGAGCGTGTCAGAGAGTGTCAGTGAGTGTCAGAGAGAGATAGAGAGTGATAGAGAGTGTCAGAGAGTGTCAGAGAGTGTCAGAGAGTGTCAGAGAGTGATAGAGAGTGTCAGAGAGTGATAGAGAGTTTCAGAGAGTGTCAGAGAGTGTCAGAGAGTGTCAGAGAGTGTCAGAGAGTGTCAGAGAGTGATAGAGAGTGATAGAGAGTGATAGAGAGTGTCAGAGAGTGTCAGAGAGTGATAGAGAGTGAAAGAGAGTGTCAGAGAGTGTCAGAGAGTGTCAGAGAGTGATAGAGAGTGATAGAGAGTGTGAGAGAGTGTGAGAGAGTGTCAGAGAGTGATAGAGAGCGAAAGAGAGTGTCAGAGAGTGTCAGAGAGTGATAGAGAGTGATAGAGAGTGATAGAGAGAGTCAGAGAGTGTCAGAAAGTGATAGAGAGTGTCAGAGAGTGTCAGAGAGTGTCAGAGAGTGATATAGAGTGATAGAGAGTGATAGAGCGTGTCAGAGAGTGTCAGAGAGTGTCAGAGAGTGATAGAGAGTGAAAGAGAGTGTCAGAGAGTTTCAGAGAGTGTCAGAGAGTGTCAGAGAGTGATAGAGAGTGATAGAGAGTGATAGAGAGTGTCAGAGAGTGATAGAGAGTGTCAGAGAGTGATAGAGAATGATAGAGAGTGATAGAGAGTGTCAGAGAGTGTCAGAGAGTGATAGAGAGTGAAAGAGAGTGTCAGAGAGTGTCAGAGAGTGTCAGAGAGTGTCAGAGAGTGTCAGAGAGTGATAGAGAGTGATAGAGCGTGTCAGAGAGTGTCAGTGAGTGTCAGAGAGTGATAGAGAGTGAAAGAGAGTGTCAGAGAGTGTCAGAGAGAGATAGAGAGTGATAGAGAGTGTCAGAGAGTGTCAGAGAGTGATAGAGAGTGTCATAGAGTGTCAGAGAGTGTCAGAGAGTGATAGAGAGAGTCAGAGAGTGATAGAGAGTTTCAGAGAGTGTCAGAGAGTGTCAGAGAGTGTCAGAGAGTGATAGAGAGTGATAGAGAGTGATAGAGAGTGATAGAGAGTGTCAGAGAGTGTCAGAGAGTGATAGAGAGTGAAAGAGAATGTCAGAGAGTGTCAGAGAGTGATAGAGAGTGATAGAGAGTGTCAGAGAGTGTCAGAGAGTGTCAGAGAGTGATAGAGAGTGAAAGAGAGTGTCAGAGAGTGTCAGAGAGTGATAGAGAGTGAAAGAGAGTGTCAGAGAGTGTCAGAGAGTGATAGAGAGTGATAGAGAGAGTCGGAGAGTGTCAGAAAGTGATAGAGAGTGTCAGAGAGTGTCAGAGAGTGTCAGAGAGTGTCAGAGAGTGTCAGAGAGTGATAGAGAGTGTCAGAGAGTGATAGAGAGTGAAAGAGAGTGAAAGAGAGTGTCAGAGAGTGTCAGAGAGTGTCAGAGAGTGAAAGAGAGTGAAAGAGAGTGTCAGAGAGTGTCAGAGAGTGATAGAGAGTGTCAGAGAGTGTCAGAGAGTGTCAGAGAGTGTCAGAAAGTGATAGAGCGTGTCAGAGAGTGAAAGAGAGTGTCAGAGAGTGTCAGAGAGTGATAGAGAGTGTCAGAGAGTGATAGAGAGTGAAAGAGAGTGAAAGAGAGTGTCAGAGAGTGTCAGAGAGCGTCAGAGAGTGATAGAGAGTGTCAGAGAGTGTCAGAGAGTGTCAGAGAGTGTCAGAGAGTGTCAAAGAGTGATAGAGAGTGATAGAGAGTGATAGAGCGTGTCAGAGAGTGTCAGTGAGTGTCAGAGAGTGATAGAGAGTGATAGAGAGTGAAAGAGAGTGTCAGAGAGTGTCAGAGAGTGATAGAGAGTGTCAGAGAGTGTCAGGGAGTGTCAGGGAGTGTCAGAGAGTGATAGAGAGTGTCAGAGAGTGATAGAGAGTTTCAGAGAGTGTCAGAGAGTGTCAGAGAGTGTCAGAGAGTGTCAGAGAGTGTCAGAGAGTGTCAGAGAGTGATAGAGAGTGATAGAGAGTGTCAGAGAGTGTCAGAGAGTGATAGAGAGTGAAAGAGAGTGTCAGAGAGTGTCAGAGAGTGATAGAGAATGATAGAGAGTGTCAGAGAATGTCAGAGAGTGTCAGATAGTGATAGTGAGTGTCAAAGAGTGTCAGAGAGTGATAGAGAGTGATAGAGAGTGATAGAGCGTGTCAGAGAGTGTCAGTGAGTGTCAGAGAGAGATAGAGAGTGATAGAGAGTGTCAGAGAGTGTCAGAGAGTGTCAGAGAGTGTCAGAGAGTGATAGAGAGTGTCAGAGAGTGATAGAGAGTTTCAGAGAGTGTCAGAGAGTGTCAGAGAGTGTCAGAGAGTGTCAGAGAGTGATAGAGAGTGATAGAGAGTGATAGAGAGTGTCAGAGAGTGTCAGAGAGTGATAGAGAGTGAAAGAGAGTGTCAGAGAGTGTCAGAGAGTGTCAGAGAGTGATAGAGAGTGATAGAGAGTGTCAGAGAGTGTCAGAGAGTGTCAGAGAGTGATAGAGAGTGAAAGAGAGTGTCAGAGAGTGTCAGAGAGTGATAGAGAGTGATAGAGAGTGATAGAGAGAGTCAGAGAGTGTCAGAAAGTGATAGAGAGTGTCAGAGAGTGTCAGAGAGTGTCAGAGAGTGATAGAGAGTGATAGAGAGTGATAGAGCGTGTCAGAGAGTGTCAGAGAGTGTCAGAGAGTGATAGAGAGTGAAAGAGAGTGTCAGAGAGTGTCAGAGAGTGTCAGAGAGTGTCAGAGAGTGTCAGAGAGTGATAGAGAGTGTCAGAGAGTGATAGAGAGTGTCAGAGAGTGTCAGAGAGTGTCAGAGAGTGATAGAGAGTGAAAGAGAGTCTCAGTGAGTGTCAGAGAGTGATAGAGAGTGAAAGAGAGTGTCAGAGAGTGTCAGAGAGTGATAGAGAGTGATAGAGAGTGTCAGAGAGTGTCAGAGAGTGTCAGAGAGTGTCAGAGAGTGATAGAGAGTGTCAGAGAGTGTCAGAGAGTGATAGAGAATGATAGAGAGTGTCAGAGAGTGTCAGAGAGTGTCAGATAGTGATAGTGAGTGTCTGAGAGTGTCAGAGAGTGTCAGATAGTGATAGAGAGTGTCAGAGAGTGATAGAGAGTGTCAGAGAGTGATAGAGAGTGAAAGAGAGTGAAAGAGAGTGTCAGAGAGTGTCAGAGAGTGATAGAGAGTGTCAGAGAGTGTCAGAGAGTGTCAGAGAGTGTCAGAGTGTCAGAGAGTGATAGAGAGTGAAAGAGAGTGAAAGAGAGTGTCAGAGAGTGTCAGAGAGTGATAGAGAGTGTCAGAGAGTGTCAGAGAGTGTCAGAGTGTCAGAGTGTGATATAGAGTGATAGCGAGTGATAGAGCGTGTCAGAGAGTGTCAGAGAGTGTCAGTGAGTGTCAGAGAGTGATAGAGAGTGAAAGAGAGTGTCATAGAGTGTCAGAGAGTGATAGAGAGTGATAGAGAGTGTCAGAGAGTGTCAGAGAGTGTCAGAGAGTGTCAGAGAGTGATAGAGAGTGTCAGAGAGTGATAGAGAGTTTCAGAGAGTGTCAGAGAGTGTCAGAGAGTGATAGAGAGTGATAGAGAATGATAGAGAGTGTCAGAGAGTGATAGAGAGTGTCAGAGAGTGTCAGAGAGTGATAGTGAGTGTCTGAGAGTGTCAGAGAGTGTCAGAGAGTGATAGAGAGTGATAGAGAGTGTCAGAGAGTGTCAGAGAGTGTCAGAGAGTGATAGAGAGTGTCAGAGAGTGTCAGAGAGTGATAGAGAGTATCAGAGAGTGATAGAGGGTGTCAGAGAGTGTCAGAGAGTGGCAGAGAGTGATAGAGAGTGAAAGAGAGTGTCAGAGAGTGTCTGAGAGTGTCAGAGAGTGTCAGAGAGTGATAGTGAGTGATAGAGAGTGTCAGAGAGTGTCAGAGAGTGTCTGAGAGTGTCAGAGAGTGATAGAGAGTGTCAGAGAGTGTCAGAGAGTGATAGAGAGTGTCAGAGAGTGATAGAGAGTGTCAGAGAGTGATAGAGAGTGTCAGAGAGTGTCAGAGAGTGATAGAGAGTGATAGAGAGTGTCAGAGAGTGTCAGAGAGTGTCAGAGAGTGATAGAGAGTGTCAGAGAGTGTCAGAGAGTGTCAGAGAGTGATAGAGAGTGATAGAGAGTGTCAGAGAGTGTCAGAGAGTGTCAGAGAGTGTCAGAGAGTGTCAGAGAGTGATAGAGAGTGATAGAGAATGATAGAGAGTGTCAGAGAGTGATAGAGAGTGTCAGAGAGTGTCTGAGAGTGTCAGAGAGTGATAGAGAGTGAAAGAGAGTGTCAGAGAGTGTCAGAGAGTGTCAGAGAGTGTCAGAGAGTGATAGAGAGTGTCAGAGAGTGATAGAGAGTGTCAGAGAGTGTCAGAGAGTGTCAGAGAGTGATAGAGAGTGAAAGAGAGTCTCAGTGAGTGTCAGAGAGTGATAGAGAGTGAAAGAGAGTGTCAGAGAGTGTCAGAGAGTGATAGAGAGTGATAGAGAGTGTCAGATAGTGTCAGAGAGTGTCAGAGAGTGTCAGAGAGTGATAGAGAGTGTCAGAGAGTGTCAGAGAGTGATAGAGAATGATAGAGAGTGTCAGAGAGTGTCAGAGAGTGTCAGATAGTGATAGTGAGTGTCTGAGAGTGTCAGAGAGTGTCTGAGAGTGTCAGAGAGTGATAGAGAGTGAAAGAGAGTGTCAGAGAGTGTCAGAGAGTGTCAGAGAGTGTCAGAGAGTGTCAGAGAGTGATAGAGAGTGTCAGAGAGTGATAGAGAGTGTCAGAGAGTGTCAGAGAGTGTCAGAGAGTGATAGAGAGTGAAAGAGAGTCTCAGTGAGTGTCAGAGAGTGATAGAGAGTGAAAGAGAGTGTCAGAGAGTGTCAGAGAGTGATAGAGAGTGATAGAGAGTGTCAGAGAGTGTCAGAGAGTGTCAGAGAGTGTCAGAGAGTGTCAGAGAGTGATAGAGAGTGTCAGAGAGTGTCAGAGAGTGTCAGAGAGTGATAAAGAGTGATAGAGAGTGTCAGAGAGTGTCAGAGAGTGTCAGAGAGTGTCAGAGAGTGTCAGAGAGTGATAGAGAGTGATAGAGAATGATAGAGAGTGTCAGAGAGTGATAGAGAGTGTCAGAGAGTGTCTGAGAGTGTCAGAGAGTGATAGAGAGTGAAAGAGAGTGTCAGAGAGTGTCAGAGAGTGTCAGAGAGTGTCAGAGAGTGTCAGAGAGTGATAGAGAGTGTCAGAGAGTGATAGAGAGTGTCAGAGAGTGTCAGAGAGTGTCAGAGAGTGATAGAGAGTGAAAGAGAGTCTCAGTGAGTGTCAGAGAGTGATAGAGAGTGAAAGAGAGTGTCAGAGAGTGTCAGAGAGTGATAGAGAGTGATAGAGAGTGTCAGAGAGTGTCAGAGAGTGTCAGAGAGTGTCAGAGAGTGATAGAGAGTGTCAGAGAGTGTCAGAGAGTGATAGAGAATGATAGAGAGTGTCAGAGAGTGTCAGAGAGTGTCAGATAGTGATAGTGAGTGTCTGAGAGTGTCAGAGAGTGTCTGAGAGTGTCAGAGAGTGATAGAGAGTGAAAGAGAGTGTCAGAGAGTGTCAGAGAGTGTCAGAGAGTGTCAGAGAGTGATAGAGAGTGTCAGAGAGTGATAGAGAGTGTCAGAGAGTGTCAGAGAGTGTCAGAGAGTGATAGAGAGTGAAAGAGAGTCTCAGTGAGTGTCAGAGAGTGATAGAGAGTGAAAGAGAGTGTCAGAGAGTGTCAGAGAGTGATAGAGAGTGATAGAGAGTGTCAGAGATTGTCAGAGAGTGTCAGAGAGTGTCAGAGAGTGATAGAGAGTGTCAGAGAGTGTCAGAGAGTGATAGAGAATGATAGAGAGTGTCAGAGAGTGTCAGAGAGTGTCAGATAGTGATAGTGAGTGTCTGAGAGTGTCAGAGAGTGTCAGATAGTGATAGAGAGTGTCAGAGAGTGATAGAGAGTGTCAGAGAGTGATAGAGAGTGAAAGAGAGTGAAAGAGAGTGTCAGAGAGTGTCAGAGAGTGATAGAGAGTGTCAGAGAGTGTCAGAGAGTGTCAGAGAGTGTCAGAGTGTCAGAGAGTGATAGAGAGTGAAAGAGAGTGAAAGAGAGTGTCAGAGAGTGTCAGAGAGTGATAGAGAGTGTCAGAGAGTGTCAGAGAGTGTCAGAGTGTCAGAGTGTGATATAGAGTGATAGACAGTGATAGAGCGTGTCAGAGAGTGTCAGAGAGTGTCAGTGAGTGTCAGAGAGTGATAGAGAGTGAAAGAGAGTGTCATAGAGTGTCAGAGAGTGATAGAGAGTGATAGAGAGTGTCAGAGAGTGTCAGAGAGTGTCAGAGAGTGTCAGAGAGTGATAGAGAGTGTCAGAGAGTGATAGAGAGTTTCAGAGAGTGTCAGAGAGTGTCAGAGAGTGATAGAGAGTGATAGAGAATGATAGAGAGTGTCAGAGAGTGATAGAGAGTGTCAGAGAGTGTCAGAGAGTGTCAGAGAGTGATAGTGAGTGTCTGAGAGTGTCAGAGAGTGATAGAGAGTGATAGAGAGTGTCAGAGAGTGTCAGAGAGTGTCAGAGAGTGATAGAGAGTGTCAGAGAGTGTCAGAGAGTGATAGAGAGTATCAGAGAGTGATAGAGGGTGTCAGAGAGTGTCAGAGAGTGGCAGAGAGTGATAGAGAGTGAAAGAGAGTGTCAGAGAGTGTCTGAGAGTGTCAGAGAGTGTCAGAGAGTGATAGTGAGTGATAGAGAGTGTCAGAGAGTGTCAGAGAGTGTCTGAGAGTGTCAGAGAGTGATAGAGAGTGTCAGAGAGTGTCAGAGAGTGATAGAGAGTGTCAGAGAGTGATAGAGAGTGTCAGAGAGTGATAGAGAGTGTCAGAGAGTGTCAGAGAGTGATAGAGAGTGATAGAGAGTGTCAGAGAGTGTCAGAGAGTGATATAGAGTGTCAGAGAGTGTCAGAGAGTGTCAGAGAGTGATAGAGAGTGATAGAGAGTGTCAGAGAGTGTCAGAGAGTGTCAGAGAGTGTCAGAGAGTGTCAGAGAGTGATAGAGAGTCATAGAGAGTGAAAGAGAGTGTCAGAGAGTGTCTGAGAGTGTCAGAGAGTGTCAGAGAGTGATAGTGAGTGATAGAGACTGTCAGAGAGTGTCAGAGAGTGTCTGAGAGTGTCAGAGAGTGTCAGAGAGTGAAAGAGAGTGTCAGAGAGTGTCAGAGAGTGTCAGAGAGTGTCAGAGAGTGATAGAGAGTGTCAGAGAGTGTCAGAGAGTGTCAGAGAGTGATAGAGAGTGAAAGAGAGTGTCAGAGAGTGTCTGAGAGTGTCAGAGAGTGTCAGAGAGTGTCAGAGAGTGATAGAGAGTGAAAGAGAGTGTCAGAGAGTGTCAGAGAGTGATAGAGAGTGATAGAGAGTGTCAGAGAGTGTCAGAGAGTGTCAGAGAGTGTCAGAGAGTGATAGAGAGTGAAAGAGAGTGTCAGAGAGTGTCAAAGAGTGATAGAGAGTGATAGAGAGTGTCAGAGAGTGTCAGAGAGTGTCAGAGAGTGTCAGAGAGTGATAGAGAGTGTCAGAGAGTGATAGAGAGTTTCAGAGAGTGTCAGAGAGTGTCAGAGAGTGTCAGAGAGTGTCAGAGAGTGATAGAGAGTGATAGAGAGTGTCAGAGAGTGTCAGAGAGTGATAGTGAGTGATAGAGAGTGTCAGAGAGTGTCAGAGAGTGTCTGAGAGTGTCAGAGAGTGATAGAGAGTGAAAGAGAGTGTCAGAGAGTGTCAGAGAGTGTCAGAGAGTGTCAGAGAGTGATAGAGAGTGTCAGAGAGTGTCAGAGAGTGTCAGAGAGTGATAGAGAGTGTCAGAGAGTGTCAGAGAGTGTCAGAGAGTGATAGAGAGTGATAGAGAGTGTCAGAGAGTGTCAGAGAGTGTCAGAGAGTGATAGAGAGTGATAGAGAGTGAAAGAGAGTGTCAGAGAGTGTCTGAGAGTGTCAGAGAGTGTCAGAGAGTGTCAGAGAGTGATAGTGAGTGATAGAGAGTGTCAGAGAGTGTCAGAGAGTGTCTGAGAGTGTCAGAGAGTGATAGAGAGTGAAAGAGAGTGTCAGAGAGTGTCAGAGAGTGTCAGAGAGTGTCAGAGAGTGATAGAGAGTGTCAGAGAGTGTCAGAGAGTGATAGAGAGTGATAGAGAGTGTCAGAGAGTGTCAGAGAGTGATAGAGAGTGATAGAGAGTGTCAGAGAGTGTCAGAGAGTGTCAGAGAGTGATAGAGAGTGATAGAGAGTGATAGAGAGTGATAGAGAGTGTCAGAGAGTGTCAGAGAGTGTCAGAGAGTGATAGAGAGTGAAAGAGAGTGAAAGAGAGTGTCAGAGAGTGATAGAGAGTGTCAGAGAGTGATAGAGAGTGATAGAGAGTGTCAGAGAGTGTCAGAGAGTGTCAGAGAGTGATAGAGAGTGAAAGAGAGTGAAAGAGAGTGTCAGAGAGTGTCAGAGAGTGATAGAGAGTGTCAGAGAGTGTCAGACAGTGTCAGAGAGTGTCAGAGAGTGTTAGAGAGTGATAGAGCGTGTCAGTGAGTGTCAGTGAGTGTCAGAGAGTGATAGAGAGTGAAAGAGCGTGTCAGAGAGTGTCAGAGAGTGTCAGAGAGTGATAGAGAGTGTCAGAGAGTGATAGAGAGTGTCAGAGAGTGTCAGAGAGTGTCAGAGAGTGATAGAGAGTGTCAGAGAGTGTCAGAGAGTGATAGAGAGTATCAGAGAGTGTCAGAGAGTGTCAGAGAGTGATAGAGAGTGATAGAGAGTGTCTGAGAGTGTCAGAGAGTGTCAGATAGTGATAGTGAGTGTCTGAGAGTGATAGAGAGTGAAAGAGAGTGTCAGAGAGTGTCAGAGAGTGTCAGAGAGTGTCAGAGAGTGATAGAGAGTGTCAGAGAGTGTCAGAGAGTGATAGAGAGTGTCAGAGAGAGTCAGAGAGTGTCAGAGAGTGTCAGAGAGTGATAGAGAGTGTCAGAGAGTGATAGAGAGTGATAGAGAGTGTCAGAGAGTGTCAGAGAGTGTCAGAGAGTGATAGAGAGTGATAGAGAGTGATAGAGAGTGTCAGAGAGTGATAGAGAGTATCAGAGAGTGATAGAGAGTTTCAGAGAGTGTCAGAGAGTGTCAGAGAGTGATAGAGAGTGATAGAGAGTGATAGAGAGTGTCAGAGAGTGTCAGAGAGTGTCAGAGAGTGATAGAGAGTGTCAGAGAGTGATAGAGAGTGTCAGAGAGTGATAGAGAGTTTCAGAGAGTGTCAGAGAGTGTCAGAGAGTGTCAGAGAGTGTCAGAGAGTGATAGAGAGTGATAGAGAGTGATAGAGAGTGTCAGAGAGTGTCAGAGAGTGTCAGAGAGTGATAGAGAGTGAAAGAGAGTGTCAGAGAGTGTCAGAGAGTGATAGAGAATGATAGAGAGTGATAGAGAGTGTCAGAGAGTGTCAGAGAGTGTCAGAGAGTGATAGAGAGTGTCAGAGAGTGTCAGAGAGTGATAGAGAGTGATAGAGAGTGTCAGAGAGTGATAGAGAGTGAAAGAGAGTGAAAGAGAGTGTCAGAGAGTGTCAGAGAGTGTCAGAGAGTGTCAGAGAGTGATAGAGAGTGAAAGAGAGTGTCAGAGAGTGTCAGAGAGTGTCAGAGAGTGTCAGAGAGTGATAGAGAGTGATAGAGAGTGTCAGAGAGAGTCAGAGAGTGTCAGATAGTGATAGTGAGTGATAGAGAGTGAAAGAGAGTGTCAGAGAGTGTCAGAAAGTGATAGAGAGTGAAAGAGAGTGTCAGAGAGTGTCAGAAAGTGATAGAGAGTGTCAGAGAGTGTCAGAGAGTGTCAGAGAGTGATAGAGAGTGTCAGAGAGTGTCAGAGAGTGATAGAGAGTGATAGAGAGTGATAGAGAGTGATAGAGAGTGTCAGAGAGTGTCAGAGAGTGTCAGAGAGTGATAGAGAGTGATAGAGAGTGATAGAGAGTGTCAGAGAGTGTCAGAGAGTGATAGAGAGTGAAAGAAAGTGTCAGAGAGTGTCAGAGAGTGTCAGAAAGTGATAGAGAGTGTCAGAGAGTGTCAGAGAGTGTCAGAGAGTGATAGAGAGTGTCAGAGAGTGTCAGAGAGTGTCAGAGAGTGTCAGATAGTGATAGTGAGTGTCTGAGAGTGTCAGAGAGTGATAGAGAGTGTCAGAGAGTGTCAGAGAGTGTCAGAGAGTGTCAATAGACTGTCAGAGAGTGATAGAGAGTGATAGAGAGTGTCAGAGAGTTTCAGAGAGTGTCAGAGAGTGATAGAGAGTGATAGAGAGTGTCAGAGAGTGTCAGAGAGTGTCAGAGAGTGTCAGAGAGTGATAGACAGTGTCAGAGAGTGTCAGAGAGTGTCAGAGAGTGTCAGAGAGTGATAGAGAGTGATAGAGAGTGATAGAGCGTGTCAGAGAGTGTCAGTGAGTGTCAGAGAGTGATAGAGAGTGAAAGAGAGTGTCAGAGAGTGTCAGAGAGTGTCAGAGAGTGTCAGAGAGTGATAGAGAGTGATAGAGAGTGTCAGAGAGTGATAGAGAGTTTCAGAGAGTGTCAGAGAGTGTCAGAGAGTGTCAGAGAGTGATAGAGAGTGATAGAGAGTGTCAGAGATTGTCAGAGAGTGATAGAGAGTGAAAGAGAGTGTCGGAGAGTGTCAGAGAGTGATAGAGAGTGATAGAGAGTGTCAGAGAGTGTCAGAGAGTGTCAGAGAGTGATAGAGAGTGATAGAGAGTGATAGAGAGTGAAAGAGAGTGTCAGAGAGTGATAGAGATTGAAAGAGAGTGTCAGAGAGTGTCAGAGAGTGATAGAGAGTGTCAGAGAGTGTCAGAGAGTGTCAGAGAGTGATAGAGAGTGTAAGAGAGTGTCAGAGGGTGTCAGAGAGTGTCAGAGAGTGTCAGAGAGTGTCAGAGAGTGATAGAGAGTGATAGAGAGTGTCAGAGAGTGATAGAGAGTGAAAGAGAGTGAAAGAGAGTGTCAGAGAGTGTCAGAGAGTGTCAGAGAGTGTCAGAGAGTGATAGAGAGTGAAAGAGAGTGTCAGAGAGTGTCAGAGAGTGTCAGAGAGTGTCAGAGAGTGATAGAGAGTGATAGAGAGTGTCAGAGAGAGTCAGAGAGTGTCAGATAGTGATAGTGAGTGTCTGAGAGTGTCAGATAGTGATAGTGAGTGTCTGAGAGTGTCTGAGAGTGTCAGAGAGTGATAGAGAGTGTCAGAGAGTGTCAGAGAGTGTCAGAGAGTGATAGAGAGTGATAGAGAGTGATAGAGAGTGATAGAGAGTGATAGAGAGTGTCAGAGAGTGATAGAGAGTGATAGAGAGTGATAGAGAGTGTCAGAGAGTGTCAGAGAGTGTCAGAGAGTGTCAGAGAGTGATAGAGAGTGAAAGAGAGTGTCAGAGAGTGTCAGAAAGTGATAGAGAGTGAAAGAGAGTGTCAGAGAGTGTCAGAAAGTGATAGAGAGTGTCAGAGAGTGTCAGAGAGTGTCAGAGAGTGATAGAGAGTGTCAGAGAGTGTCAGAGAGTGATAGAGAGTGATAGAGAGTGATAGAGAGTGTCAGAGAGTGTCAGAGAGTGTCAGAGAGTGATAGAGAGTGATAGAGAGTGATAGAGAGTGTCAGAGAGTGTCAGAGAGTGTCAGAGAGTGATAGAGAGTGAAAGAGAGTGTCAGAGAGTGTCAGAGAGTGTCAGAAAGTGATAGAGAGTGTCAGAGAGTGTCAGAGAGTGTCAGAGAGTGATAGAGAGTGTCAGAGAGTGTCAGAGAGTGTCAGAGAGTGTCAGATAGTGATAGTGAGTGTCTGAGAGTGTCAGAGAGTGATAGAGAGTGTCAGAGAGTGTCAGAGAGTGTCAGAGAGTGTCTGAGAGTTTCAGAGAGTGATAGAGAGTGATAGAGAGTGTCAGAGAGCGTCAGAGAGTGTCAGAGAGTGATAGAGAGTGATAGAGAGTGTCAGAGAGTGTCAGAGAGTGTCAGATAGTGATAGTGAGTGTCTGAGAGTGTCAGAGAGTGATAGAGAGTGTCAGAGAGTGTCAGAGAGAGTCAGAGAGTGTCTGAGAGTGTCAGAGAGTGATAGAGAGTGATAGAGAGTGATAGAGAATGTCAGAGAGTGTCAGAGAGTGTCAGAGAGTGATAGAGAGTGATAGAGAGTGATAGAGAGTGTCAGAGAGTGTCAGAGAGTGTCTGAGAGTTTCAGAGAGTGATAGAGAGTGATAGAGAGTGTCAGAGAGCGTCAGAGAGTGTCAGAGAGTGATAGAGAGTGATAGAGAGTGTCAGAGAGTGTCAGAGAGTGTCAGATAGTGATAGTGAGTGTCTGAGAGTGTCAGAGAGTGATAGAAAGTGTCAGAGAGTGTCAGAGAGAGTCAGAGAGTGTCTGAGAGTGTCAGAGAGTGATAGAGAGTGATAGAGAGTGATAGAGAATGTCAGAGAGTGTCAGAGAGTGTCAGAGAGTGAAAGAGAGTGTCAGAGAGTGTCAGAGAGTGATAGAGAGTGATAGAGAGTGTCAGAGAGTGTCAGAGAGTGTCAGAGAGTGTCAGAGAGTGTCAGAGAGTGATAGAGAGTGAAAGAGAGTGTCAGAGAGTGATAGAGAGTGATAGAGAGTGTCAGAGAGTGTCAGAGAGTGTCAGAGAGTGATAGAGAGTGATAGAGAGTGATAGAGAGTGTCAGAGAGTGTCAGAGAGTGATAGAGAGTGAAAGAGAGTGTCAGAGAGTGTCAGAGAGTGTCAGAAAGTGATAGAGAGTGTCAGAGAGTGTCAGAGAGTGTCAGAGAGTGATAGAGAGTGTCAGAGAGTGTCAGAGAGTGTCAGAGAGTGTCAGATAGTGATAGTGAGTGTCTGAGAGTGTCAGAGAGTGATAGAGAGTGTCAGAGAGTGTCAGAGAGTGTCAGAGAGTGTCAATAGAGTGTCAGAGAGTGATAGAGAGTGATAGAGAGTGTCAGAGAGTTTCAGAGAGTGTCAGAGAGTGATAGAGAGTGATAGAGAGTGTCAGAGAGTGTCAGAGAGTGTCAGAGAGTGTCAGAGAGTGATAGACAGTGTCAGAGAGTGTCAGAGAGTGTCAGAGAGTGTCAGAGAGTGATAGAGAGTGATAGAGAGTGATAGAGCGTGTCAGAGAGTGTCAGTGAGTGTCAGAGAGTGATAGAGAGTGAAAGAGAGTGTCAGAGAGTGTCAGAGAGTGTCAGAGAGTGTCAGAGAGTGTCAGAGAGTGATAGAGAGTGATAGAGAGTGTCAGAGAGTGACAGAGAGTTTCAGAGAGTGTCAGAGAGTGTCAGAGAGTGTCAGAGAGTGATAGAGAGTGATAGAGAGTGTCAGAGATTGTCAGAGAGTGATAGAGAGTGAAAGAGAGTGTCGGAGAGTGTCAGAGAGTGATAGAGAGTGATAGAGAGTGTCAGAGAGTGTCAGAGAGTGTCAGAGAGTGATAGAGAGTGATAGAGAGTGATAGAGAGTGAAAGAGAGTGTCAGAGAGTGATAGAGATTGAAAGAGAGTGTCAGAGAGTGTCAGAGAGTGATAGAGAGTGTCAGAGAGTGTCAGAGAGTGTCAGAGAGTGATAGAGAGTGTAAGAGAGTGTCAGAGGGTGTCAGAGAGTGTCAGAGAGTGTCAGAGAGTGTCAGAGAGTGTCAGAGAGTGATAGAGAGTGATAGAGAGTGTCAGAGAGTGATAGAGAGTGAAAGAGAGTGAAAGAGAGTGTCAGAGAGTGTCAGAGAGTGTCAGAGAGTGTCAGAGAGTGATAGAGAGTGAAAGAGAGTGTCAGAGAGTGTCAGAGAGTGTCAGAGAGTGTCAGAGAGTGATAGAGAGTGATAGAGAGTGTCAGAGAGAGTCAGAGAGTGTCAGATAGTGATAGTGAGTGTCTGAGAGTGTCAGATAGTGATAGTGAGTGTCTGAGAGTGTCTGAGAGTGTCAGAGAGTGATAGAGAGTGTCAGAGAGTGTCAGAGAGTGTCAGAGAGTGATAGAGAGTGATAGAGAGTGATAGAGAGTGATAGAGAGTGATAGAGAGTGTCAGAGAGTGATAGAGAGTGATAGAGAGTGATAGAGAGTGTCAGAGAGTGTCAGAGAGTGTCAGAGAGTGTCAGAGAGTGATAGAGAGTGAAAGAGAGTGTCAGAGAGTGTCAGAAAGTGATAGAGAGTGAAAGAGAGTGTCAGAGAGTGTCAGAAAGTGATAGAGAGTGTCAGAGAGTGTCAGAGAGTGTCAGAGAGTGATAGAGAGTGTCAGAGAGTGTCAGAGAGTGATAGAGAGTGATAGAGAGTGATAGAGAATGTCAGAGAGTGTCAGAGAGTGTCAGAGAGTGATAGAGAGTGATAGAGAGTGATAGAGAGTGTCAGAGAGTGTCAGAGAGTGTCAGAGAGTGATAGAGAGTGAAAGAGAGTGTCAGAGAGTGTCAGAGAGTGTCAGAAAGTGATAGAGAGTGTCAGAGAGTGTCAGAGAGTGTCAGAGAGTGATAGAGAGTGTCAGAGAGTGTCAGAGAGTGTCAGAGAGTGTCAGATAGTGATAGTGAGTGTCTGAGAGTGTCAGAGAGTGATAGAGAGTGTCAGAGAGTGTCAGAGAGTGTCAGAGAGTGTCTGAGAGTTTCAGAGAGTGATAGAGAGTGATAGAGAGTGTCAGAGAGCGTCAGAGAGTTTCAGAGAGTGATAGAGAATGTCAGAGAGTGTCAGAGAGTGTCAGAGAGTGTCAGAGAGTGAAAGAGAGTGAAAGAGAGTGTCAGAGAGTGTCAGAGAGTGTCAGAGAGTGATAGAGAGTGATAGAGAGTGATAGAGAGTGTCAGAGAGTGTCAGAGAGTGTCTGAGAGTTTCAGAGAGTGATAGAGAGTGATAGAGAGTGTCAGAGAGCGTCAGAGAGTGTCAGAGAGTGATAGAGAGTGATAGAGAGTGTCAGAGAGTGTCAGAGAGTGTCAGATAGTGATAGTGAGTGTCTGAGAGTGTCAGAGAGTGATAGAAAGTGTCAGAGAGTGTCAGAGAGAGTCAGAGAGTGTCTGAGAGTGTCAGAGAGTGATAGAGAGTGATAGAGAGTGATAGAGAATGTCAGAGAGTGTCAGAGAGTGTCAGAGAGTGAAAGAGAGTGTCAGAGAGTGTCAGAGAGTGATAGAGAGTGATAGAGAGTGTCAGAGAGTGTCAGAGAGTGTCAGAGAGTGTCAGAGAGTGTCAGAGAGTGATAGAGAGTGAAAGAGAGTGTCAGAGAGTGATAGAGAGTGATAGAGAGTGTCAGAGAGTGTCAGAGAGTGTCAGAGAGTGTCAGAGAGTGATAGAGAGTGATAGAGAGTGTCAGAGAGTGTCAGAGAGTGTCAGAGAGTGATAGAGAGTGAAAGAGAGTGTCAGAGAGTGTCAGAGAGTGATAGAGAGTGATAGAGAGTGATAGAGAGTGTCAGAGAGTGTCAGAGAGTGATAGAGAGTGAAATAGAGTGTCAGAGAGTGTCAGAGAGTGATAGAGAGTGATAGAGAGTGATAGAGAGAGTCAGAGAGTGTCAGACAGTGACAGAGAGTGAAAGAGAGTGTCAGAGAGTGTCAGAGAGTGATAGAGAGTGATAGAGAGTGTCAGAGAGTGATAGAGAGTGTCAGAGAGTGTCAGAGAGTGTCAGAGAGTGATAGAGAGTGATAGAGAGTGATAGAGAGTGTCAGAGAGTGATAGAGAGTGATAGAGAGTGTCAGAGAGTGTCAGAGAGTGTCAGAGAGTGATAGAGAGTGATAGAGAGTGATAGAGAGTGTCAGAGAGTGTCAGAGAGTGTCAGAGAGTGATAGAGAGTGAAAGAGAGTGTCAGAGAGTGTCAGAGAGTGATAGAGAGTGATAGAGAGTGATAGAGAGTGTCAGAGAGTGTCAGAGAGTGATAGAGAGTGAAAGAGAGTGAAAGAGAGTGTCAGAGAGTGTCAGAGAGTGATAGAGAGTGATAGAGAGTGTCAGAGAGTGATAGAGAGTGAAAGAGAGTGTCAGAGAGTGTCAGAGAGTGTCAGAGAGTGTCAGAGAGTGATAGAGAGTGATAGAGAGTGAAAGAGAGTGTCAGAGAGTGTCAGAGAGTGATAGAGAGTGATAGAGAGTGATAGAGAGTGTCAGAGAGTGTCAGAGAGTGTCAGAGAGTGATAGAGAGTGAAAGAGAGTGTCAGAGAGTGTCAGAGAGTGATAGAGAGTGATAGAGAGTGATAGAGAGTGATAGAGAGTGTCAGAGAGTGATAGAGAGTGAAAGAGAGTGCAAGAGAGTGTCAGAGAGTGTCAGAGAGTGATAGAGAGTGATAGAGAGTGTCAGAGAGTGATAGAGAGTGTCAGAGAGTGTCAGAGAGTGATAGAGAGTGATAGAGAGTGTCAGAGAGTGTCAGAGAGTGTCAGAGAGTGATAGAGAGTGAAAGAGAGTGTCAGAGATTGTCAGAGAGTGATAGAGAGTGATAGAGAGTGTCAGAGAGTGTCAGAGCATGTCAGAGAGTGATAGAGAGTGTCAGAGAGTGTCAGAGAGGGTCAGAGAGTGACAGAGAGTGAAAGAGAGTGTCAGAGAGTGTCAGAGAGTGATAGAGAGTGTCAGAGAGTGTCAGAGAGTGTCAGAGAGTGATAGAGAGTGTCAGAGAGTGTCAGAGAGTGATAGAGAGTGATAGAGAGTGTCCGAGAGTGTCCGAGAGTGTCCGAGAGTGTCAGAGAGTGTCAGAGAGTGTCAGAGAGTGATAGAGAGTGATAGAGAGTGATAGAGAGTGTCAGAGAGTGTCAGAGAGTGATAGAGAGTGAAAGAGAGTGTCAGAGAGTGTCAGAGAGTGATACAGAGTGTCAGAGATTGTCAGAGAGTGATAGAGAGTGATAGAGAGTGATAGAGAGTGATAGAGTGTGTCAGAGAGTGTCAGAGAGTGATACAGAGTGTCAGAGAGTGTCAGAGAGTGTCAGAGATTGTCAGAGAGTGTCAGAGAGTGATAGAGAGTGAAAGAGAGTGTCAGAGAGTGTCAGAGAGTGACAGAGAGTGATAGAGAGTGTCAGAGAGTGTCAGAGAGTGTCAGATAGTGATAGTGAGTGTCTGAGAGTGTCAGAGAGTGTCAGAGAGTGATAGAGAGTGAAAGAGAGTGCCAGAGAGTGTCAGAGAGTGTCAGAGAGTGATAGAGAGTGTCAGAGAGTGTCAGATAGTGATAGTGAGTGTCAGAGAGTGTCAGAGTCAGAGAGTGATAGAGAGTGTCAGAGAGTGTCAGATAGTGATAGTGAGTGTCAGAGAGTGTCAGAGAGTGTCAGAGAGTGTCAGAGAGTGATAGAGAGTGAAAGAGAGTGTCAGAGAGTGTCAGAGAGTGTCAGAGAGTGATAGAGAGTGTCAGAGAGTGTCAGATAGTGATAGTGAGTGTCTGAGAGTGTCAGAGAGTGTCAGAGATTGTCAGAGAGTGATAGAGAGTGTCAGAGAGTGTCAGAGAGTGTCAGAGATTGTCAGAGTGTGTCAGAGTGTGTCAGAGAGTGTCAGAGAGTGATACAGAGTGTCAGAGAGTGTCAGAGAGTGTCAGAGATTGTCAGAGAGTGTCAGAGAGTGTCAGAGAGTGTCTGAGAGTGTCTGAGAGTGTCAGAGAGTGACAGAGAGTGATAGAGATTTTCAGAGAGTGTCAGAGAGTGTCAGAGAGTGATAGAGAGTGATAGAGAGTGTCAGAGAGTGTCAGAGAGTGTCAGAGAGTGATAGAGAGTGATAGAGAGTGTCAGAGAGTGTCAGAGAGTGTCAGAGAGTGACAGAGAGTGTCAGAGAGTGTCAGAGAGTGTCAGAGAGTGATATAGAATGATAGAGAGTGATAGAGAGTGTCAGAGAGTGTCAGAGAGTGTCAGAGAGTGATAGAGAGTGAAAGAGAGCGAAAGAGAGTGTCAGAGAGTGTCAGAGAGTGTCAGAGAGTGAAAGAGAGTGATAGAGAGTGTCAGAGAGTGTCAGAGAGTGTCAGAGAGTGATAGAGAGTGAAAGAGAGTGAAAGAGAGTGTCAGAGAGTGTCAGAGAGTGATAGAGAGTGATAGAGAGTGTCAGAGAGTGTCAGAGAGTGATAGTGAGTGTCTGAGAGTGTCAGAGAGTGTCAGATAGTGATAGAGAGTGTCAGAGAGTGTCAGAGAGTGATAGAGAGTGAAAGAGAGTGTCAGAGAGTGTCAGAGAGTGTCAGAGAGTGTCAGAGAGTGATAGAGAGTGTCAGAGAGTGTCAGAGAGTGTCAGAGAGTGTCAGAGAGTGATAGAGAGTGATAGAGAGTGATAGAGAGTGTCAGAGAGTGTCAGAGAGTGTCAGAGAGTGTCAGAGAGTGATAGAGAGTGTCAGAGAGTGTCAGAGAGTGATAGAGAGTGAAAGAGAGTGTCAGAGAGTGTCAGAGAGTAATAGAGAGTGATAGAGAGTGATAGAGAGAGTCAGAGAGTGTCAGAGAGTGATAGAGAGTGAAAGAGAGTGTCAGAGAGTGTCAGAGGGTGTCAGAGAGTGATAGAGAGTGATAGAGAGTGTCAGAGAGTGATAGAGAGTGTCAGAGAGTGTCAGAGAGTGATAGAGAGTGATAGAGAGTGTCAGAGAGTGATAGAGAGTGTCAGAGAGTGTCAGAGTGTCAGAGAGTGATAGAGAGTGATAGAGAGTGTCAGAGAGTGTCAGAGAGTGATAGAGAGTGAAAGAGAGTGTCAGAGAGGGTCAGAGAGTGATAGAGAGTGATAGAGAGTGATAGAGAGTGTCAGAGAGTGTCAGAGAGTGTCAGAGAGTGATAGAGAGTGAAAGAGAGTGTCAGAGAGTGTCAGAGAGTGTCAGAGAGTGATAGAGAGTGATAGAGAGTGTCAGAGAGTGTCAGAGAGTGTCAGAGAGTGTCAGAGAGTGAAAGAGAGTGTCAGAGAGTGTCAGAGAGTGATAGAGAGTGATAGAGAGTGATAGAGAGTGTCAAAGAGTTTCAGAGAGCGATAGAGAGTGTCAGAGAGTGTCAGAGAGTGATAGAGAGTGATAGAGAGTGATAGAGAGTGTCAGAGAGTGTCAGAGAGTGATAGAGAGTGAAAGAGAGTGTCAGAGAGTGTCAGAGAGTGATAGAGAGTGATAGAGAGTGAAAGAGAGTGTCAGAGAGTGTCAGAGAGTGATAGAGAGTGTCAGAGAGTGTCAGAGAGTGATAGAGAGTGTCAGAGAGTGATAGAGAGTGATAGAGAGTGATAGAGAGTGATAGAGAGTGTCAGAGAGTGTCAGAGAGTGTCAGAGAGTGATAGAGAGTGAAAGAGAGTGTCAGAGAGTGTCAGAGAGTGATAGAGAGTGTCAGAGAGTGTCAGAGAGTGTCAGAGAGTGTCAGAGAGTGATAGAGAGTGAAAGAGAGTGTCAGAGAGTGTCAGAGAGTAATAGAGAGTGATAGAGAGTGATAGAGAGAGTCAGAGAGTGTCAGAGAGTGATAGAGAGTGATAGAGAGTGAAAGAGAGTGTCAGAGAGTGTCAGAGGGTGTCAGAGAGTGATAGAGAGTGATAGAGAGTGTCAGAGAGTGATAGAGAGTGTCAGAGAGTGTCAGAGAGTGATAGAGAGTGATAGAGAGTGTCAGAGAGTGATAGAGAGTGTCAGAGAGTGTCAGAGTGTCAGAGAGTGATAGAGAGTGATAGAGAGTGTCAGAGAGTGATAGAGAGTGTCAGAGAGTGATAGTGAGTGTCAGAGAGTGTCAGAGAGTGTCAGAGAGTGATAGAGAGTGAAAGAGAGTGTCAGAGAGTGTCAGAGAGTGATAGAGAGTGATAGAGAGTGTCAGAGAGTGTCAGAGAGTGAAAGAGAGTGTCAGAGAGTGTCAGAGAGTGATAGAGAGTGATAGAGAGTGTCAGAGAGTGTCAGAGAGTGTCAGAGAGTGATAGAGAGTGATAGAGAGTGAAAGAGAGTGTCAGAGAGTGTCAGAGAGTGTCAGAGAGTGATAGAGAGTGATAGAGAGTGATAGAGAGTGTCAGAGAGTGTCAGAGAGTGTCAGAGAGTGTCAGAGAGTGATAGAGAGTGAAAGAGAGTGTCAGAGAGTGTCAGAGAGTGTCAGAGAGTGTCAGAGAGTGATAGAGAGTGATAGAGAGTGTCAGAGAGTGTCAGATAGTGATAGTGAGTGTCTGAGAGTGTCAGAGAGTGTCAGATAGTGATAGAGAGTGTCAGAGAGTGTCGGAGAGTGTCAGAGAGTGTCAGAGAGTGATAGAGAGTGTCAGAGAGTGTCAGAGAGTGATAGAGAGTGTCAGAGAGTGATAGAGAGTGTCAGAGAGTGATAGAGAGTGTCAGAGAGTGTCAGAGAGTGTCAGAGAGTGATAGAGAGTGATAGAGAGTGTCCGAGAGTGTCAGAGAGTGATAGAGAGTGATAGAGAGTGATAGAGAGTGATAGAGAGTGATAGAGAGTGGTAGAGAGTGTCAGAGAGTGTCAGAGAGTGAAAGAGAGTGTCAGAGAGTTTCAGAGAGTGATACAGAGTGTCAGAGAGTGTCAGAGAGTGTCAGAGATTGTCAGAGAGTGATAGAGAGTGATAGAGAGTGATAGAGTGTGTCAGAGAGTGTCAGAGAGTGTCAGAGAGTGATACAGAGTGTCAGAGAGTGTCAGAGAGTGTCAGAGATTGTCAGAGAGTGATAGAGAGTGATAGAGAGTGATAGAGTGTGTCAGAGAGTGTCAGAGAGTGTCAGAGAGTGACAGAGAGTGTCAGAGAGTGTCAGAGAGTTACAGATAGTGACAGTGAGTGTCAGAGAGTGTCAGAGTCAGAGAGTGATAGAGAGTGTCAGAGAGTGTCAGATAGTGAGAGTCAGAGAGTGTCAGAGAATGTCAGAGAGTGATAGAGAGTGAAAGAGAGTGTCAGAGAGTGTCAGAGAGTGTCAGAGAGTGTCAGAGAGTGTCAGATAGTGAGAGTGAGTGTCTGAGAGTGTCAGAGAGTGACAGAGAGTGATAGAGATTTTCAGAGAGTGAAAGAGAGTGTCAGAGAGTGATAGAGAGTGATAGAGAGTGATAGAGAGTGTCAGAGAGTGTCAGAGAGTGATAGAGAGTGTCAGAGAGTGTCAGAGAGTGATAGAGAGTGATAGAGAGTGATAGAGAGTGTCAGAGAGTGATAGAGAGTGTCAGAGAGTGTCAGAGAGTGTCAGAGAGTGTCAGAGAGTGATAGAGAGTGATAGAGAGTGATAGAGAGTGTCAGAGAGTGTCAGAGTGTCAGAGAGTGATAGAGAGTGAAAGAGAGTGTCAGAGAGTGTCAGAGAGTGATAGAGAGTGATAGAGAGTGTCAGAGAGTGTCAGAGAGTGATAGAGAGTGATAGAGAGTGTCAGAGAGTGTCAGAGAGTGATAGAGAGTGAAAGAGAGTGTCAGTGAGTGTCAGAGAGTGATAGAGAGTGATAGAGAGTGTCAGAGAGTGATAGAGAGTGTCAGAGAGTGTCAGAGAGTGATAGAGAGTGTCAGAGAGTGTCAGAGAGTGTCAGAGAGAGTCAGAGAGTGATAGAGAGTGATAGAGAGTGATAGAGAGTGATAGAGAGTGTCAGAGAGTGTCAGAGAGTGATAGAGAGTGAAAGAGAGTGTCAGAGAGTGTCAGAGAGTGATAGAGAGTGATAGAGAGTGATAGAGAGTGTCAGAGAGTGTCAGAGAGTGTCAGAGAGTGATAAAGAGTGAAAGAGAGTGTCAGAGAGTGTCAGAGAGTGATAGAGAGTGTCAGAGTGTGTCAGAGAGTGTCAGAGAGTGATAGAGAGTGATAGAGAGTGATAGAGAGTGATAGAGAGTGTCAGAGAGTGTCAAAGAGTGTCAGAGAGTGAAAGAGAGTGTCAGAGAGTGAAAGAGAGTGTCAGAGAGTGTCACAGAGTGATAGAGAGTGATAGAGAGTGATAGAGAGTGTCAGAGAGTGTCAGAGAGTGTCAGAGAGTGAAAGAGAGTGTCAGAGAGTGTCAGAGAGTGTCAGAGAGTGTCAGAGAGTGAAAGAGAGTGTCAGAGAGTGTCAGAGAGTGATAGAGAGTCATAGAGAGTGATAGAGTGTGTCAGAGAGTGTCAGAGAGTGTCAGAGAGTGATAGAGAGTGAAAGAGAGTGTCAGAGAGTGTCAGAGAGTGATAGAGAGTGTCTGAGAGTGTCAGAGAGTGTCAGAGAGTGTCAGATAGTGATAGTGAGTGTCTGAGAGTGTCAGAGAGTGTCAGAGAGTGTCAGAGAGTGTCAGATAGTGATAGTGAGTGTCTGAGAGTGTCAGAGAGTGTCAGAGAGTGTCAGAGAGTGATAGAGAGTGATAGAGAGTGATAGAGAGTGATAGAGAGTGTCAGAGAGTGTCAGAGAGTGAAAGAGAGTGTCAGAGAGTGTCAGAGAGTGATACAGAGTGTCAGAGAGTGATAGAGAGTGTCAGAGAGTGTCAGAGAGTGTCAGAGAGTGTCAGAGAGTGATAGAGAGTGATAGAGAGTGATAGAGAGTGTCAGAGAGTGTCAGAGTGTCAGAGAGTGATAGAGAGTGAAAGAGAGTGTCAGAGAGTGTCAGAGAGTGATAGAGAGTGATAGAGAGTGTCAGAGAGTGTCAGAGAGTGATAGAGAGTGATAGAGAGTGTCAGAGAGTGTCAGAGAGTGATAGAGAGTGAAAGAGAGTGTCAGTGAGTGTCAGAGAGTGATAGAGAGTGATAGAGAGTGTCAGAGAGTGATAGAGAGTGTCAGAGAGTGTCAGAGTGTGATAGAGAGTGTCAGAGAGTGTCAGAGAGTGTCAGAGAGTGTCAGAGAGTGATAGAGAGTGATAGAGAGTGATAGAGAGTGTCAGAGAGTGTCAGAGAGTGTCAGAGAGTGATAGAGAGTGAAAGAGAGTGTCAGAGAGTGTCAGAGAGTGATAGAGAGTGATAGAGAGTGATAGAGAGTGTCAGAGAGTGTCAGAGAGTGTCAGAGAGTGATAAAGAGTGAAAGAGAGTGTCAGAGAGTGTCAGAGAGTGATAGAGAGTGTCAGAGAGTGTCAGAGAGTGTCAGAGAGTGATAGAGAGTGATAGAGAGTGATAGAGAGTGTCAGAGAGTGTCAAAGAGTGTCAGAGAGTGAAATAGAGTGTCAGAGAGTGAAAGAGATTGTCAGAGAGTGTCAGAGAGTGATAGAGAGTGATAGAGAGTGATAGAGAGTGTCAGAGAGTGTCAGAGAGTGTCAGAGAGTGATAGAGAGTGATAGAGAGTGATAGAGAGTGTCAGAGAGTGTCAGAGAGTGATAGAGAGTGAAAGAGAGTGTCAGAGAGTGTCAGAGAGTGATACAGAGTGTCAGAGATTGTCAGAGAGTGATAGAGAGTGATAGAGAGTGATAGAGAGTGATAGAGTGTGTCAGAGAGTGTCAGAGAGTGATACAGAGTGTCAGAGAGTGTCAGAGAGTGTCAGAGATTGTCAGAGAGTGTCAGAGAGTGATAGAGAGTGAAAGAGAGTGTCAGAGAGTGTCAGAGAGTGACAGAGAGTGATAGAGAGTGTCAGAGAGTGTCAGAGAGTGTCAGATAGTGATAGTGAGTGTCTGAGAGTGTCAGAGAGTGTCAGAGAGTGATAGAGAGTGAAAGAGAGTGCCAGAGAGTGTCAGAGAGTGTCAGAGAGTGATAGAGAGTGTCAGAGAGTGTCAGATAGTGATAGTGAGTGTCAGAGAGTGTCAGAGTCAGAGAGTGATAGAGAGTGTCAGAGAGTGTCAGATAGTGATAGTGAGTGTCAGAGAGTGTCAGAGAGTGTCAGAGAGTGTCAGAGAGTGTCAGAGAGTGATAGAGAGTGAAAGAGAGTGTCAGAGAGTGTCAGAGAGTGTCAGAGAGTGATAGAGAGTGTCAGAGAGTGTCAGATAGTGATAGTGAGTGTCTGAGAGTGTCAGAGAGTGTCAGAGATTGTCAGAGAGTGATAGAGAGTGTCAGAGAGTGTCAGAGAGTGTCAGAGATTGTCAGAGTGTGTCAGAGTGTGTCAGAGAGTGTCAGAGAGTGATACAGAGTGTCAGAGAGTGTCAGAGAGTGTCAGAGATTGTCAGAGAGTGTCAGAGAGTGTCAGAGAGTGTCTGAGAGTGTCTGAGAGTGTCAGAGAGTGACAGAGAGTGATAGAGATTTTCAGAGAGTGTCAGAGAGTGTCAGAGAGTGATAGAGAGTGATAGAGAATGTCAGAGAGTGTCAGAGAGTGTCAGAGAGTGATAGAGAGTGATAGAGAGTGTCAGAGAGTGTCAGAGAGTGTCAGAGAGTGACAGAGAGTGTCAGAGAGTGTCAGAGAGTGTCAGAGAGTGATATAGAATGATAGAGAGTGATAGAGAGTGTCAGAGAGTGTCAGAGAGTGTCAGAGAGTGATAGAGAGTGAAAGAGAGCGAAAGAGAGTGTCAGAGAGTGTCAGAGAGTGTCAGAGAGTGAAAGAGAGTGATAGAGAGTGTCAGAGAGTGTCAGAGAGTGTCAGAGAGTGATAGAGAGTGAAAGAGAGTGAAAGAGAGTGTCAGAGAGTGTCAGAGAGTGATAGAGAGTGATAGAGAGTGTCAGAGAGTGTCAGAGAGTGATAGTGAGTGTCTGAGAGTGTCAGAGAGTGTCAGATAGTGATAGAGAGTGTCAGAGAGTGTCAGAGAGTGATAGAGAGTGAAAGAGAGTGTCAGAGAGTGTCAGAGAGTGTCAGAGAGTGATAGAGAGTGTCAGAGAGTGTCAGAGAGTGTCAGAGAGTGTCAGAGAGTGTCAGAGAGTGATAGAGAGTGATAGAGAGTGATAGAGAGTGTCAGAGAGTGTCAGAGAGTGTCAGAGAGTGATAGAGAGTGTCAGAGAGTGTCAGAGAGTGATAGAGAGTGAAAGAGAGTGTCAGAGAGTGTCAGAGAGTAATAGAGAGTGATAGAGAGTGATAGAGAGAGTCAGAGAGTGTCAGAGAGTGATAGAGAGTGATAGAGAGTGAAAGAGAGTGTCAGAGAGTGTCAGAGGGTGTCAGAGAGTGATAGAGAGTGATAGAGAGTGTCAGAGAGTGATAGAGAGTGTCAGAGAGTGTCAGAGAGTGAAAGAGAGTGTCAGAGAGGGTCAGAGAGTGATAGAGAGTGATAGAGAGTG
Organism: Heterodontus francisci; assembly: GCF_036365525.1. Lineage (NCBI taxonomy): Eukaryota > Metazoa > Chordata > Chondrichthyes > Heterodontiformes > Heterodontidae > Heterodontus > Heterodontus francisci. Next base: position 135,391,318 of record NC_090378.1, read on the forward strand.
TCAGAGAGTGTCAGAGAGTGTCAGAGAGTGATAGAGAGTGAAAGAGAGTGTCAGAGAGTGTCAGAGAGTGTCAGAGAGTGATAGAGAGTGATAGAGAGTGTCAGAGAGTGTCAGAGAGTGTCAGAGAGTGTCAGAGAGTGAAAGAGAGTGTCAGAGAGTGTCAGAGAGTGATAGAGAGTGATAGAGAGTGATAGAGAGTGTCAAAGAGTGTCAGAGAGCGATAGAGAGTGTCAGAGAGTGTCAGAGAGTGATAGAGAGTGATAGAGAGTGATAGAGAGTGTCAGAGAGTGTCAGAGAGTGATAGAGAGTGAAAGAGAGTGTCAGAGAGTGTCAGAGAGTGATAGAGAGTGATAGAGAGTGAAAGAGAGTGTCAGAGAGTGTCAGAGAGTGATAGAGAGTGTCAGAGAGTGTCAGAGAGTGATAGAGAGTGTCAGAGAGTGATAGAGAGTGATAGAGAGTGATAGAGAGTGATAGAGAGTGTCAGAGAGTGTCAGAGAGTGTCAGAGAGTGATAGAGAGTGATAGAGAGTGTCAGAGAGTGTCAGAGAGTGATAGAGAGTGTCAGAGAGTGTCAGAGAGTGTCAGAGAGTGTCAGAGAGTGATAGAGAGTGAAAGAGAGTGTCAGAGAGTGTCAGAGAGTGTCAGAGAGTGATAGAGAGTGTCAGAGAGTGTCAGAGAGTGATAGAGAGTGTCAGAGAGTGATAGAGAGTGTCAGAGAGTGATAGTGAGTGTCAGAGAGTGTCAGAGAGTGTCAGAGAGTGATAGAGAGTGAAAGAGAGTGTCAGAGAGTGTCAGAGAGTGATAGAGAGTGATAGAGAGTGTCAGAGAGTGTCAGAGAGTGAAAGAGAGTGTCAGAGAGTGTCAGAGAGTGATAGAGAGTGATAGAGAGTGTCAGAGAGTGTCAGAGAGTGTCAGAGAGTGATAGAGAGTGATAGAGAGTGAAAGAGAGTGTCAGAGAGTGTCAGAGAGTGTCAGAGAGTGATAGAGAGTGATAGAGAGTGTCAGAGAGTGTCAGAGAGTGTCAGAGAGTGTCAGAGAGTGATAGAGAGTGAAAGAGAGTGTCAGAGAGTGTCAGAGAGTGTCAGAGAGTGATAGAGAGTGATAGAGAGTGTCAGAGAGTGTCAGAGAGTGTCAGATAGTGATAGTGAGTGTCTGAGAGTGTCAGAGAGTGTCAGATAGTGATAGAGAGTGTCAGAGAGTGTCGGAGAGTGTCAGAGAGTGTCAGAGAGTGATAGAGAGTGTCAGAGAGTGTCAGAGAGTGATAGAGAGTGTCAGAGAGTGATAGAGAGTGTCAGAGAGTGATAGAGAGTGTCAGAGAGTGTCAGAGAGTGTCAGAGAGTGATAGAGAGTGATAGAGAGTGTCCGAGAGTGATAGAGAGTGATAGAGAGTGATAGAGAGTGATAGAGAGTGATAGAGAGTGATAGAGAGTGATAGAGAGTGTCAGAGAGTGTCAGAGAGTGAAAGAGAGTGTCAGAGAGTGTCAGAGAGTGATACAGAGTGTCAGAGAGTGTCAGAGAGTGTCAGAGATTGTCAGAGAGTGATAGAGAGTGATAGAGAGTGATAGAGTGTGTCAGAGAGTGTCAGAGAGTGTCAGAGAGTGATACAGAGTGTCAGAGAGTGTCAGAGAGTGTCAGAGATTGTCAGAGAGTGATAGAGAGTGATAGAGAGTGATAGAGTGTGTCAGAGAGTGTCAGAGAGTGTCAGAGAGTGATAGAGAGTGTCAGAGAGTGTCAGAGAGTTACAGATAGTGACAGTGAGTGTCAGAGAGTGTCAGAGTCAGAGAGTGATAGAGAGTGTCAGAGAGTGTCAGATAGTGAGAGTCAGAGAGTGTCAGAGAGTGTCAGAGAGTGATAGAGAGTGAAAGAGAGTGTCAGAGAGTGTCAGAGAGTGTCAGAGAGTGTCAGATAGTGAGAGTGAGTGTCTGAGAGTGTCAGAGAGTGACAGAGAGTGATAGAGATTTTCAGAGAGTGTCAGAGAGTGTCAGAGAGTGATGGAGAGTGATAGAGAGTGATAGAGAGTGTCAGAGAGTGTCAGAGAGTGATAGAGAGTGTCAGAGAGTGTCAGAGAGTGATAGAGAGTGATAGAGAGTGATAGAGAGTGTCAGAGAGTGATAGAGAGTGTCAGAGAGTGTCAGAGAGTGTCAGAGAGTGTCAGAGAGTGATAGAGAGTGATAGAGAGTGATAGAGAGTGATAGAGAGTGATAGAGAGTGTCAGAGAGTGTCAGAGTGTCAGAGAGTGATAGAGAGTGAAAGAGAGTGTCAGAGAGTGTCAGAGAGTGATAGAGAGTGATAGAGAGTGTCAGAGAGTGTCAGAGAGTGATAGAGAGTGATAGAGAGTGTCAGAGAGTGTCAGAGAGTGATAGAGAGTGAAAGAGAGTGTCAGTGAGTGTCAGAGAGTGATAGAGAGTGATAGAGAGTGTCAGAGAGTGATAGAGAGTGTCAGAGAGTGTCAGAGAGTGATAGAGAGTGTCAGAGAGTGTCAGAGAGTGTCAGAGAGAGTCAGAGAGTGATAGAGAGTGATAGAGAGTGATAGAGAGTGATAGAGAGTGTCAGAGAGTGTCAGAGAGTGTCAGAGAGTGATAGAGAGTGAAAGAGAGTGTCAGAGAGTGTCAGAGAGTGATAGAGAGTGATAGAGAGTGATAGAGAGTGTCAGAGAGTGTCAGAGAGTGTCAGAGAGTGATAAAGAGTGAAAGAGAGTGTCAGAGAGTGTCAGAGAGTGATAGAGAGTGTCAGAGAGTGTCAGAGAGTGTCAGAGAGTGATAGAGAGTGATAGAGAGTGATAGAGAGTGATAGAGAGTGTCAGAGAGTGTCAAAGAGTGTCAGAGAGTGAAAGAGAGTGTCAGAGAGTGAAAGAGAGTGTCAGAGAGTGTCACAGAGTGATAGAGAGTGATAGAGAGTGATAGAGAGTGTCAGAGAGTGTCAGAGAGTGTCAGAGAGTGAAAGAGAGTGTCAGAGAGTGTCAGAGAGTGTCAGAGAGTGTCAGAGAGTGAAAGAGAGTGTCAGAGAGTGTCAGAGAGTGATAGAGAGTCATAGAGAGTGATAGAGTGTGTCAGAGAGTGTCAGAGAGTGTCAGAGAGTGATAGAGAGTGAAAGAGAGTGTCAGAGAGTGTCAGAGAGTGATAGAGAGTGTCTGAGAGTGTCAGAGAGTGTCAGAGAGTGTCAGATAGTGATAGTGAGTGTCTGAGAGTGTCAGAGAGTGTCAGAGAGTGTCAGAGAGTGTCAGATAGTGATAGTGAGTGTCTGAGAGTGTCAGAGAGTGTCAGAGAGTGTCAGAGAGTGATAGAGAGTGATAGAGAGTGATAGAGAGTGATAGAGAGTGTCAGAGAGTGTCAGAGAGTGAAAGAGAGTGTCAGAGAGTGTCAGAGAGTGATACAGAGTGTCAGAGAGTGATAGAGAGTGTCAGAGAGTGTCAGAGAGTGTCAGAGAGTGTCAGAGAGTGATAGAGAGTGATAGAGAGTGATAGAGAGTGTCAGAGAGTGTCAGAGTGTCAGAGAGTGATAGAGAGTGAAAGAGAGTGAAAGAGAGTGTCAGAGAGTGTCAGAGAGTGATAGAGAGTGATAGAGAGTGTCAGAGAGTGTCAGAGAGTGATAGAGAGTGATAGAGAGTGTCAGAGAGTGTCAGAGAGTGATAGAGAGTGAAAGAGAGTGTCAGTGAGTGTCAGAGAGTGATAGAGAGTGATAGAGAGTGTCAGAGAGTGATAGAGAGTGTCAGAGAGTGTCAGAGTGTGATAGAGAGTGTCAGAGAGTGATAGAGAGTGATAGAGAGTGATAGAGAGTGTCAGAGAGTGTCAGAGAGTGTCAGAGAGTGATAGAGAGTGAAAGAGAGTGTCAGAGAGTGTCAGAGAGTGATAGAGAGTGATAGAGAGTGATAGAGAGTGTCAGAGAGTGTCAGAGAGTGTCAGAGAGTGATAAAGAGTGAAAGAGAGTGTCAGAGAGTGTCAGAGAGTGATAGAGAGTGTCAGAGAGTGTCAAAGAGTGTCAGAGAGTGAAATAGAGTGTCAGAGAGTGAAAGAGATTGTCAGAGAGTGTCAGAGAGTGATAGAGAGTGATAGAGAGTGATAGAGAGTGTCAGAGAGTGTCAGAGAGTGTCAGAGAGTGATAGAGAGTGAAAGAGAGTGTCAGAGAGTGTCAGAGAGTGTCAGAGAGTGATAGAGAGTGATAGAGAGTGTCAGAGAGTGTCAGAGAGTGTCAGAGAGTGTCAGAGAGTGAAAGAGAGTGTCAGAGAGTGTCAGAGAGTGATAGAGAGTGTCTGAGAGTGTCAGAGAGTGTCAGAGAGTGTCAGATAGTGATAGTGAGTGTCTGAGAGTGTCAGAGAGTGTCAGATAGTGATAGTGAGTGTCTGAGAGTGAAAGAGAGTGAAAGAGAGTGTCAGAGAGTGTCAGAGAGTGTCAGAGAGTGATAGAGAGTGAAAGAGAGTGTCAGAGAGTGTCAGAGAGTGATAGAGAGTGATAGAGAGTGATAGAGAGTGTCAGAGATTGTCAGAGAGTGTCAGAGAGAGTCATAGAGAGTGATAGAGTGTGTCAGAGAGTGTCAGAGAGTGTCAGAGAGTGATAGAGAGTGAAAGAGAGTGTCAGAGAGTGTCAGAGAGTGATAGAGAGTGTCTGAGAGTGTCAGAGAGTGTCAGAGAGTGTCAGATAGTGATAGTGAGTGTCTGAGAGTGTCAGAGAGTGTCAGATAGTGATAGTGAGTGTCTGAGAGTGTCAGAGAGTGTCAGAGAGTGTCAGAGAGTGTCAGATAGTGAAAGTGAGTGTCTGAGAGTGTCAGAGAGTGTCAGAGAGTGATAGAGAGTGAAAGAGTGTGTCAGAGAGTGTCAGAGAGTGTCAGAGAGTGTCAGAGAGTGTCAGATAGTGATAGTGAGTGTCAGAGAGTGTCAGAGTCAGAGATTGATAGAGAGTGTCAGAGAGTGTCAGATAGTGATAGTGAGTGTCAGAGAGTGATAGAGAGTGAAAGAGAGTGTCAGAGAGTGTCAGAGAGTGTCAGAGAGTGTCAGAGAGTGATAGAGAGTGTCAGAGAGTGATAGAGAGTGTCAGAGAGTGATAGTGAGTGTCTGAGAGTGTCAGAGAGTGATAGAGAGTGATAGAGATTTTCAGAGAGTGTCAGAGAGTGTCAGAGAGTGATAGAGAGTGATAGAGATTTTCAGAGAGTGTCAGAGAGTGTCAGAGAGTGATAGAGAGTGATAGAGAGTGTCAGAGAGTGTCTGAGAGTGTCAGAGAGTGTCAGAGATTGATAGAGAGTGATAGAGAGAGTCAGAGAGTGTCAGAGAGTGTCAGAGAGTGATCGAGAGTGATAGAGAGTGTCAGAGAGTGTCAGAGAGTGATAGAGAGTGTCAGAGAGTGTCAGAGAGTGTCAGCTAGTGATAGAGAGTGTCAGAGAGTGTCAGAGAGTGTCAGAGAGTGATAGAGAATGATAGAGAGTGATAGAGAGTGTCAGAGAGTGTCAGAGAGTGTCAGAGAGTGTCAGAGATTGATAGCGAGTGATAGAGAGTGTCAGAGAGTGTCAGAGAGTGATAGAGAGTGAAAGAGAGTGTCAGAGAGTGTCAGAGAGTGATAGAGAGTGATAGAGAGTGTCAGAGAGTGTCAGAGATTGTCAGATAGTGATAGTGAGCGTCTGAGAGTGTCAGAGAGAGTCAGATAGTGATAGAGAGTGTCAGAGAGTGTCAGAGAGTGTCAGATTGTGATAGAGAGTGAAAGGGAGTGTCAGAGAGTGTCAGAGAGTGTCAGAGAGTGTCAGAGAGTGTCAGAGAGTTATAGAGAGTGTCAGAGAGTGATTGAGAGTGATAGAGAGTGTCAGAGAGTGTCAGAGATTGTCAGATAGTGATAGTGAGTGTCTGAGAGTGTCAGAGAGTGTCAGATTGTGATAGAGAGTGAAAGAGAGTGTCAGAGAGTGTCAGAGAGTGTCAGAGAGTGTCAGAGAGTTATAGAGAGTGTCAGAGAGTGATAGAGAGTTTCAGAGAGTGTCAGAGAGTGATAGAGAGTGATAGAGAGTGTCAGAGAGTGTCAGAGAGTGTCAGAGAGTGATAGAGAGTGTCAGAGAGTGTCAGAGAGTGATAGAGAGTATCAGAGAGTGATAGAGGGTGTCAGAGAGTGTCAGAGAGTGGCAGAGAGTGATAGAGAGTGATAGAGAGTTTCAGAGAGTGTCAGAGAATGTCAGAGAGTGACAGAGAGTGTCAGAGAGTGATAGAGAGTGTCAGAGAGTGATAGAGAGTGATAGAGAGTGATATCGAGTGTCAGAGAGTGTCAGAGAGTGATAGTGAGTGTCAGAGAGTGTCGGAGAGTGTCAGAGAGTGTCAGAGAGTGTCAGAGAGTGTCAGAGAGTGTCAGAGAGTGATAGAGAGTGATAGAGAGAGATAGAGAGTGATAGAGAGTGATAGAGAGTGTCAGAGAGTGTCAGAGAGTGTCAGAGAGTGATAAAGAGTGAAAGAGAGTGTCAGAGAGTGTCAGAGAGTGTCAGAGAGTGATAGAGAGTGTCAGAGAGTGTCAGAGAGTGTCAGAGAGTGTCAGAGAGTGTCAGAGAGTGATAGAGAGTGATAGAGAGTGATAGAGAGTGTCAGAGAGTGTCAGAGAGTGTCAGAGAGTGAAAGAGAGTGTCAGAGAGTGAAAGAGAGTGTCAGAGAGTGTCAGAGAGTGATAGAGAGTGATAGAGAGTGTCAGAGAGTGTCAGAGAGTGTCAGAGAGTGTCAGAGAGTGTCAGAGAGTGATAGAGAGTGAAAGAGAGTGTCAGAGAGTGTCAGAGAGTGTCAGAGAGTGATAGAGAGTGATAGAGAGTGATAGAGAGTGATAGAGAGTGTCAGAGAGTGTCAGAGAGTGTCAGAGAGTGTCAGAGAGTGATAGAGAGTGAAAGAGAGTGTCAGAGAGTGATACAGAGTGTCAGAGAGTGTCAGAGAGTGTCAGAGAGTGATAGAGAGTCATAGAGAGTGATAGAGTGTGTCAGAGAGTGTCAGAGAGTGTCAGAGAGTGATAGAGAGTGAAAGAGAGTGTCAGAGAGTGTCAGAGAGTGATAGAGAGTGTCTGAGAGTGTCAGAGAGTGTCAGAGAGTGTCAGATAGTGATAGTGAGTGTCTGAGAGTGTCAGAGAGTGTCAGATTGTGATAGAGAGTGAAAGAGAGTGTCAGAGAGTGTCAGAGAGTGTCAGAGAGTGTCAGAGAGTTATAGAGAGTGTCAGAGAGTGATAGAGAGTTTCAGAGAGTGTCAGAGAGTGATAGAGAGTGATAGAGAGTGTCAGAGAGTGTCAGAGAGTGTCAGAGAGTGATAGAGAGTGTCAGAGAGTGTCAGAGAGTGATAGAGAGTATCAGAGAGTGATAGAGGGTGTCAGAGAGTGTCAGAGAGTGGCAGAGAGTGATAGAGAGTGATAGAGAGTTTCAGAGAGTGTCAGAGAATGTCAGAGAGTGACAGAGAGTGTCAGAGAGTGATAGAGAGTGTCAGAGAGTGTCAGAGAGTGTCAGAGAGTGATAGAGAGTGATAGAGAGTGATATCGAGTGTCAGAGAGTGTCAGAGAGTGTCAGAGAGTGTCAGAGAGTGATAGAGAGTTTTAGAGAGAGATAGAGAGTGATAGAGAGTGATAGAGAGTGTCAGAGAGTGTCAGAGAGTGTCAGAGAGTGATAAAGAGTGAAAGAGAGTGTCAGAGAGTGTCAGAGAGTGTCAGAGAGTGATAGAGAGTGTCAGAGAGTGTCAGAGAGTGTCAGAGAGTGATAGAGAGTGATAGAGAGTGATAGAGAGTGTCAGAGAGTGTCAGAGAGTGTCAGAGAGTGAAATAGAGTGTCAGAGAGTGAAAGAGAGTGTCAGAGAGTGTCAGAGAGTGATAGAGAGTGATAGAGAGTGTCAGAGAGTGTCAGAGAGTGTCAGAGAGTGTCAGAGAGTGATAGAGAGTGAAAGAGAGTGTCAGAGAGTGTCAGAGAGTGTCAGAGAGTGATAGAGAGTGATAGAGAGTGATAGAGAGTGTCAGAGAGTGTCAGAGAGTGTCAGAGAGTGTCAGAGAGTGATAGAGAGTGAAAGAGAGTGTCAGAGAGTGATACAGAGTGTCAGAGAGTGTCAGAGAGTGTCAGAGAGTGATAGAGAGTCATAGAGAGTGATAGAGTGTGTCAGAGAGTGTCAGAGAGTGTCAGAGAGTGATAGAGAGTGAAAGAGAGTGTCAGAGAGTGTCAGAGAGTGATAGAGAGTGTCTGAGAGTGTCAGAGAGTGTCAGAGAGTGTCAGATAGTGATAGTGAGTGTCTGAGAGTGTCAGAGAGTGTCAGATAGTGATAGTGAGTGTCTGAGAGTGTCAGAGAGTGTCAGAGAGTGTCAGATAGTGATAGTAAGTGTCTGAGAGTTTCAGAGAGTGTCAGAGAGTGATAGAGAGTGAAAGAGTGTGTCAGAGAGTGTCAGAGAGTGTCAGAGAGTGTCAGATAGTGATAGTGAGTGTCAGAGAGTGTCAGAGTCAGAGAGTGATAGAGAGTGTCAGAGAGTGTCAGATAGTGATAGTGAGTGTCAGAGAGTGATAGAGAGTGTCAGAGAGTGTCAGAGAGTGTCAGAGAGTGTCAGAGAGTGTCAGAGAGTGATAGAGAGTGTCAGAGAGTGATAGAGAGTGTCAGAGAGTGATAGTGAGTGTCTGAGAGTGTCAGAGAGTGATAGAGAGTGATAGAGATTTTCAGAGAGTGTCAGAGAGTGTCAGAGAGTGATAGAGAGTGATAGAGAGTGTCAGAGAGTGTCTGAGAGTGTCAGAGAGTGTCAGAGAGTGATAGAGAGTGATAGAGAGAGTCAGAGAGTGTCAGAGAGTGTCAGAGAGTGATCGAGAGTGATAGAGAGTGTCAGAGAGTGTCAGCTAGTGATAGAGAGTGTCAGAGAGTGTCAGAGAGTGTCAGAGAGTGATAGAGAATGATAGAGAGTAATAGAGAGTGTCAGAGAGTGTCAGAGAGTGTCAGAGATTGATAGAGAGTGATATAGAGTGTCAGAGAGTGTCAGAGAGTGTCAGAGAGTGATAGAGAGTGACAGAGAGTGATAGAGAATGTCAGAGCGTGTCAGAGAGTGTCAGAGAGTGTCAGAGAGTGATAGAGAGTGAAAGAGAGTGTCAGAGAGTGTCAGAGAGTGTCAGAGAGTGATAGAGAGTGTCAGAGAGTGTCAGAGAGTGTCAGAGAGTGTCAGAGAGTGATAGAGAGTGATAGAGAGTGATAGAGAGTGTCAGAGAGTGTCACAGAGTGTCAGAGAGTGATAGAGAGTGAAAGAGAGTGTCAGAGAGTGTCAGAGAGTGATAGAGAGTGATAGAGAGTGTCAGAGAGTGTCAGAGAGTGTCAGATAGTGATAGTGAGTGTCTGAGAGTGTCAGAGAGAGTCAGATAGTGATAGAGAGTTTCAGAGTGTGTCAGAGAGTGTCAGAGAGTGAAAGAGAGTGAAAGAGAGTGTCAGAGAGTGTCAGATTGTGATAGAGAGTGTCAGAGAGTGTCAGAGAGTGTCAGAGAGTTATAGAGAGTGTCAGAGAGTGATAGAGAGTGATAGAGAGTGATAGAGAGTTTCAGAGAGTGTCAGAGAGTGTCTGAGAGTGACAGAGAGTGTCAAAGAGTGATAGAGAGTGTCAGAGAGTGTCAGAGAGTGATAGAGAGTGATAGAGAGTTTCAGAGAGTTTCAGAGAGTGTCAGAGAGTGTCAGAGAGTGATCGAGAGTGTCAGAGAGTGTCAGAGAGTGTTAGTGAGTGTCTGAGAGTGTCAGAGAGTGATAGAGAGTGATAGAGAGTGTCAGAGAGTGTCAGAGAGTGTCAGAGAGTGATAGAGAGTGTCAGAGAGTGTCAGAGAGTGATAGAGAGTATCAGAGAGTGATAGAGGGTGTCAGAGAGTGTCCGAGAGTGATAGAGAGTGTCAGAGAGTGATAGAGAGTTTCAGAGAGTGTCAGAGAGTGACAGAGAGTGTCAGAGAGTGATAGAGAGTGTCAGAGAGTGTCAGAGAGTGTCAGAGAGTGATAGAGAGTATCAGAGAGTGATAGAGGGTGTCAGAGAGTGTCAGAGAGTGGCAGAGAGTGTCAGATAGTGATAGTGAGTGTCAGAGAGTGTCAGAGTCAGAGAGTGATAGAGAGTGTCAGAGAGTGTCAGAGAGTGTCAGATAGTGATAGTGAGTGTCAGAGAGTGTCAGAGAGTGTCAGAGAGTGATAGAGAGTGAAAGAGAGTGTCAGAGAGTGTCAGAGAGTGTCAGAGAGTGTCAGAGAGTGATAGAGAGTGTCAGAGAGTGATAGAGAGTGTCAGAGAGTGATAGAGAGTGATAGAGAGTTTCAGAGAGTGTCAGAGAATGTCAGAGAGTGACAGAGAGTGTCAGAGAGTGATAGAGAGTGTCAGAGAGTGTCAGAGAGTGTCAGAGAGTGATAGAGAGTGATAGAGAGTGATATCGAGTTTCAGAGAGTGTCAGAGAGTGATAGTGAGTGTCTGAGAGTGTCTGAGAGTGTCAGAGAGTGATAGAGAGAGATAGAGAGTGTCAGAGAGTGTCAGAGAGTGTCAGAGAGTGATAGAGAGTGTCAGAGAGTGTCAGAGAGTGTCAGAGAGTGTCAGAGAGTGATAGAGAGTGATAGAGAGTGTCAGAGAGTATCAGAGAGTGTCAGAGAGTGTCAGAGAGTGTCAGAGAGTGTCAGAGAGTGATAGAGAGTGTCAGAGAGTGTCAGAGAGTTTCAGAGAGTGATAGAGAGTGATAGAGAGTGTCAGAGAGTATCAGAGAGTGTCAGAGAGTGATAGAGAGTGAAAGAGAGTGTCAGAGAGTGCCAGAGAGTGTCAGAGAGTGATAGAGAGTGATAGAGAGTGTCAGAGAGTGTCAGAGAGTGTCAGAGAGTGTCAGAGAGTGATAGTGAGTGTCTGAGAGTGTCTGAGAGTGTCAGAGAGTGTCAGAGAGTGATAGAGAGAGATAGAGTGTGTCTGAGAGTGTCAGAGAGTGTCAGAGAGTGTCAGAGAGTGATAGTGAGTGTCTGAGAGTGTCTGAGAGTGTCAGAGAGTGATAGAGAGAGATAGAGAGTGTCAGAGAGTGTCAGAGAGTGTCAGAGAGTGATAGAGAGTGTCAGAGAGTGTCAGAGAGTTTCAGAGAGTGATAGAGAGTGATAGAGAGTGTCAGAGAGTATCAGAGAGTGTCAGAGAGTGATAGAGAGTGAAAGAGAGTGTCAGAGAGTGTCAGAGCGTGATAGAGAGTGATAGAGAGTGTCAGAGAGTGTCAGAGAGTGTCAGATAGTGATAGTGAGTGTCTGAGAGTGTCTGAGAGTGTCAGAGAGTGATAGAGAGAGATAGAGAGTGTCAGAGAGTGTCAGAGAGTGTCAGAGAGTGATAGAGAGTGTCAGAGAGTGTCAGAGAGTGTCAGAGAGTGTCAGAGAGTGATAGAGAGTGATAGAGAGTGTCAGAGAGTATCAGAGAGTGTCAGAGAGTGTCAGAGAGTGTCAGAGAGTTTCAGAGAGTGATAGAGAGTGATAGAGAGTGTCAGAGAGTATCAGAGAGTGTCAGAGAGTGATAGAGAGTGATAGAGAGTGATAGAGAGTGTCAGAGAGTATCAGAGAGTGTCAGAGAGTGTCAGAGAGTGTCAGAGAGTGTCAGAGAGTGATAGAGAGTGATAGAGAGTGTCAGACAGTGTCAGAGAGTGTCAGAGAGTGATAGAGAGTGATAGAGAGTGTCAGAGAGTATCAGAGAGTGATAGAGAGTGTCAGAGAGTGTCAGAGAGTGATAGAGAGTGATAGAGAGTGATAGAGAGTGGCAGAGAGTGTCAGAGAGTGATAGAGAGTGAAAGAGAGTGTTAGAGAGTGTCAGAGAGTGATAGAGAGTGATAGAGTGTCAGAGAGTGTCAGAGAGTGTCAGAGAGTGATAGAGAGTGAAAGAGAGTGTCAGAGAGTGTCAGAGAGTGATAGAGAGTGATAGAGAGTGTCAGAGAGTGTCAGAGAGTGAAAGAGAGTGTCAGAGAGTGTCAGAGAGTGATAGAGAGTGAAAGAGAGTGTCAGAGAGTGTCAGAGAGTGATAGAGAGTGATAGAGAGTGATAGAGAGTGTCAGAGAGTGTCAGAGAGTGATAGAGAGTGAAAGAGAGTGTCAGAGAGTGTCAGAGAGTGTCAGAGAGTGTCAGAGGGTGATAGAGAGTGTCAGAGAGTGTCAGAGAGTGTCAGAGAGTGATAGAGAGTGATAGAGAGTGATAGAGAGTGTCAGAGAGTGTCAGAGAGTGTCAGAGAGTGATAAAGAGTGAAAGAGAGTGTCAGAGAGTGTCAGAGAGTGATAGAGAGTGATAGAGAGTGATAGAGAGTGTCAGAGAGTGTCAGAGAGTGATAGAGAGTGTCAGAGAGTGATAGAGAGTGAAAGAGAGTGTCAGAGAGTGTCAGAGAGTGTCAGAGAGTGATAGAGAGTGATAGATAGTGTCAGAGAGTGATAGAGAGTGATAGAGAGTGTCAGAGAGTGTCAGAGAGTGTCAGAGAGTGATAGAGAGTGAAAGAGAGTGTCAGAGAGTGTCAGAGAGTGATAGAGAGTGATAGAGAGTGATAGAGAGTGATAGAGAGTGTCAGAGAGTGTCAGAGAGTGTCAGAGAGTGATAAAGAGTGAAAGAGAGTGTCAGAGAGTGTCAGAGAGTGATAGAGAGTGTCAGAGAGTGTCAGAGAGTGTCAGAGAGTGATAGAGAGTGATAGAGAGTGATAGAGAGTGATAGAGTGTGTCAGAGAGTGTCAGAGAGTGAAAGAGAGTGTCAGAGAGTGAAAGAGAGTGTCAGAGAGTGTCAGAGAGTGATAGAGAGTGATAGAGAGTGTCAGAGAGTGTCAGAGAGTGTCAGAGAGTGATAAAGAGTGAAAGAGAGTGTCAGAGAGTGTCAGAGAGTGATAGAGAGTGATAGAGAGTGTCAGAGAGTGTCAGAGAGTGTCAGAGAGTGTCAGATAGTGATAGTGAGTGTCTGAGAGTGTCAGAGAGTGTCAGATAGTGATAGAGAGTGTCAGAGAGTGTCAGAGAGTGTCAGAGAGTGATAGAGAGTGATAGAGAGTGATAGAGAGTGAAAGAGAGTGTCAGAGAGTAATAGTGAGTGTCTGAGAGTGTCAGATAGTGATAGAGAGTGTCAGAGAGTGTCAGAGAGTGTCAGATAGTGATAGTGAGTGTCTGAGAGTGATAGAGAGTGATAGAGAGTGATAGAGAGTTTCAGAGAGTGTCAGAGAGTTTCAGAGAGTGTCAGAGACTGATCGAGAGTGATAGAGGGTGATAGAGAGTGTCAGAGAGTGTCTGAGAGTGTCAGAGAGTGATAGAGAGTGATAGAGAGTGTCAGAGATTGTCAGAGAGTGTCAGAGAGTGTCAGAGAGTTTCAGAGAGTGTCAGAGAGTGATAGAGAGTGTCAGAGAGTGATAGAGAGTGATAGAGAGTTTCAGAGAGTGTCAGAGAGTGTCAGAGAGTGTCAGAGAGTGATAGAGAGTGTCAGAGAGTGATAGAGAGTGATAGTGAGTGTCAGAGAGTGTCAGAGAGTGTCAGAGAGTGTCAGAGAGTGATAGAGAGTGTCAGAGAGTGTCAGAGAGTGTCAGAGAGTGTCAGAGAGTGATAGAGAGTGATAGAGAGTCTCCGAGAGTATCAGAGAGTGTCAGAGAGTGTCAGAGAGTGATAGAGAGTGATAGAGAGTGTCAGAGAGTGTCAGAGAGTGTCAGAGAGTGTCAGAGAGTGTCAGAGAGTGATAGAGAGTGTCAGAGAGTGTCAGAGAGTGTCAGAGAGTGATAGAGAGTGAAAGAGAGTGTCAGAGAGTGATACAGAGTGTCAGAGAGTGTCAGAGAGTGTCAGAGAGTGATAGAGAGTCATAGAGAGTCATAGAGAGTGATAGGATGTGTCAGAGAGTGTCAGAGAGTGTCAGAGAGTGATAGAGAGTGAAAGAGAGTGTCAGAGAGTGTCAGAGAGTGATAGAGAGTGTCTGAGAGTGTCAGAGAGTGTCAGATAGTGATAGTGAGTGTCTGAGAGTGTCAGAGAGTGTCAGAGAGTGAAAGAGAGTGTCAGAGAGTGAAAGAGAGTGTCAGAGAGTGTCAGAGAGTGATAGAGAGTGTCAGAGAGTGTCAGATAGTGATAGTGAGTGTCAGAGAGTGTCAGAGTCAGAGAGTGATAGAGAGTGTCAGAGAGTGTCAGATAGTGATAGTGAGTGTCAGAGAGTGTCAGAGAGTGTCAGAGAGTGATAGAGAGTGTCAGAGAGTGTCAGAGAGTGTCAGAGAGTGTCAGAGAGTGATAGAGAGTGTCAGAGAGTGTCAGAGAGTGATAGAGAGTGACAGAGAGTGATAGAGAATGTCAGAGAGTGTCAGAGAGTGTCAGAGAGTGTCAGAGAGTGTCAGAGAGTGATAGAGAGTGATAGAGAGTGTCAGAGAGTGTCAGAGAGTGAAAGAGAGTGTCAGAGAGTGTCAGAGAGTGATAGAGAGTGATAGAGAGTGTCAGAGATTTTCAGAGAGTGTCAGAGAGTGTCAGAGAGTGATAGAGAGTGTCTGAGAGTGTCAGAGAGTGATAGAGAGTGATAGAGAGTGATAGAGAGTGATAGAGAGTGTCAGAGAGTGTCAGAGAGTGTCAGAGAGTGATAGAGAATGATAGAGAGTGATAGAGAGTGTCAGAGAGTGTCAGAGAGTGTCAGAGAGTGTCAGAGAGTGTCAGAGAGTGATAGAGAGAGTCAGAGAGTGTCAGAGAGTGATAGAGAGTGACAGAGAGTGATAGAGAATGTCAGAGAGTGTCAGAGAGTGTCAGAGAGTGATAGAGAGTGAAAGAGAGTGTCAGAGAGTGTCAGAGAGTGATAGAGAGTGTCAGAGAGTGTCAGAGAGTGTCAGAGAGTGTCAGAGAGTGATAGAGAGTGATAGAGAGTGATAGAGAGTGTCAGAGAGTGTCAGAGAGTGTCAGAGAGTGATAGAGAGTGAAAGAGAGTGTCAGAGAGTGTCAGAGAGTGATAGAGAGTGATAGAGAGTGTCAGAGAGTGTCAGAGAGTGTCAGATAGTGATAGTGAGTGTCTGAGAGTGTCAGAGAGAGTCAGATAGTGATAGAGAGTGTCAGAGAGTGTCAGAGAGTGTCAGAGAGTGTCAGAGAGTGAAAGAGAGTGAAAGAGAGTGTCAGAGAGTGTCAGATTGTGATAGAGAGTGAAAGAGAGTGTCAGAGAGTGTCAGAGAGTGTCAGAGAGTGTCAGAGAGTTATAGAGAGTGTCAGAGAGTGATAGAGAGTGATAGAGAGTTTCAGAGAGTGTCAGAGAGTGTCTGAGAGTGTCAGAGAGTGTCAGAGAGTGTCAGAGAGTGTTAGTGAGTGTCTGAGAGTGTCTGAGAGTGTCAGAGTGTGTCAGAGAGTGATAGAGAGTGTCAGAGAGTGTCAGAGAGTGATAGAGAGTATCAGAGAGTGATAGAGGGTGTCAGAGAGTGTCAGAGAGTGGCAGAGAGTGATAGAGAGTTTCAGAGAGTGTCAGAGAATGTCAGAGAGTGGCAGAGAGTGTCAGAGAGTGATAGAGAGTGATAGAGAGTGTCAGAGAGTGTCAGAGAGTGTCAGAGAGTGTCAGAGAGTGATAGAGAGTGTCAGAGAGTGTCAGAGAGGGATAGAGAGTATCAGAGAGTGATAGAGGGTGTCAGAGAGTGTCAGAGAGTGGCAGAGAGTGATAGAGAGTGATAGAGAGTTTCAGAGAGTGTCAGAGAATGTCAGAGAGTGACAGAGAGTGTCAGAGAGTGATAGAGAGTGACAGAGAGTGTCAGAGAGTGTCAGAGAGTGATAGAGAGTGATAGAGAGTGATATCGAGTTTCAGAGAGTGTCAGAGAGTGTCTGAGAGTGTCAGAGAGTGTCAGAGAGTGTCAGAGAGTGTCAGAGAGTGATAGTGAGTGTCTGAGAGTGTCTGAGAGTGTCAGAAAGTGATAGAGAGAGATAGAGAGTGTCAGAGAGTGTCAGAGAGTGTCAGAGAGTGTCAGAGAGTGATAGAGTTTGTCAGAGAGTGTCAGAGAGTTTCAGAGAGTGATAGAGAGTGATAGAGAGTGTCAGAGAGTATCAGAGAGTGTCAGAGAGTGATAGAGAGTGAAAGAGAGTGTCAGAGAGTGTCAGAGAGTGTCAGATTGAGATAGAGAGTGAAAGAGAGTGTCAGAGAGTGTCAGAGAGTGTCAGAGAGTGTCAGAGAGTGTCAGAGAGTGATAGAGAGTGATAGAGAGTGATAGAGAGTGTCAGAGAGTGTCAGAGAGTGTCAGATAGTGATAGTGAGTGTCAGAGAGTGTCAGAGAGTGTCAGAGAGTGTCAGAGAGTGTCAGAGAGTGATAGTGAGTGTCTGAGAGTGTCTGAGAGTGTCAGAGAGTGATAGAGAGAGATAGAGAGTGTCAGAGAGTGTCAGAGAGTGATAGTGAGTGTCTGAGAGTGTCTGAGAGTGTCTGAGAGTGTCAGAGAGTGTCAGAGAGTGATAGAGAGAGATAGAGAGTGTCTGAGAGTGTCAGAGAGTGTCAGAGAGTGTCAGAGAGTGTCAGAGAGTGTCAGAGAGTGATAGAGAGTGATAGAGAGTTTCAGAGAGTGTCAGAGAGTGTCTGAGAGTGTCAGAGAGTGATAGAGAGAGATAGAGAGTGTCTGAGAGTGTCAGAGAGTGTCTGAGAGTGTCAGAGAGTGTCAGAGAGTGATAGAGAGAGATAGAGAGTGTCTGAGAGTGTCAGAGAGTGTCAGAGAGTGTCAGAGAGTGTCAGAGAGTGTCAGAGAGTGATAGAGAGTGATAGAGAGTTTCAGAGAGTGTCAGAGAGTGTCTGAGAGTGTCAGAGAGTGATAGAGAGAGATAGAGAGTGTCTGAGAGTGTCAGAGAGTGTCAGAGAGTGTCAGAGAGTGTCAGAGAGTGATAGAGAGAGATAGAGAGTGTCTGAGAGTGTCAGAGAGTGTCAGAGAGTGTCAGATAGTGATAGTGAGTGTCTGTGAGTGTCAGAGAGTGATAGAGAGTGATAGAGAGTTTCAGAGAGTGTCAGAGAGTGTCTGAGAGTGTCAGAGAGTGTCAGAGAGTGTCAGAGAGTGTCAGATAGTGATAGTGAGTGTCTGAGATTGTCAGAGAGTGTCAGAGAGTGTCAGAGAGTGATAGTGAGTGTCTGAGAGTGTCAGAGAGAGTCAGATAGTGATAGAGAGTGTCAGAGAGTGATAGAGAGTGATAGAGAGTGTCAGAGAGTGTCAGATAGAGATAGTGAGTGTCTGAGAGTGTCAGAGAGAGTCAGATAGTGATAGAGAGTGTCAGAGAGTGTCAGAGAGTGTCAGAGAGTGATAGAGAGTGATAGAGAGTGTCAGAGAGTGTCAGAGAGTGTCAGAGAGTGTCAGAGAGTGAAAGAGAGTGTCAGAGAGTGTCAGAGAGTGTCAGACAGTGTCAGAGAGTTATAGAGAGTGTCAGAGAGTGATAGAGAGTGATAGAGAGTTTCAGAGAGTGTCAGAGAATGTCAGAGAGTGACAGAGAGTGTCAAAGAGTGATAGAGAGTGTCAGAGAGTGTCAGAGAGTGTCAGAGAGTGTCAGAGAGTGTCAGAGAGTGATAGAGAGTGAAAGAGAGTGTCAGAGAGTGTCAGAGAGTGATAGAGAGTGTCAGAGAGTGTCAGAGAGTGTCAGAGAGTGATAGAGAGTGATAGAGAGTGAAAGAGAGTGTCAGAGAGTGTCAGAGAGTGATAGAGAGTGTCAGAGAGTGTCAGAGAGTGTCAGAGAGTGATAGAGAGTGATAGAGAGTGTCAGAGAGTGTCAGAGAGTGATAGAGAGTGAAAGAGAGTGTCAGAGAGTGTCAGAGAGTGATAGAGAGTGATAGAGAGTGTCAGAGAGTGTCAGAGATTGTCAGATTGTGATAGAGAGTGAAAGAGAGTGTCAGAGAGTGTCAGAGAGTGTCAGAGAGTGTCAGAGAGTTATAGAGAGTGTCAGAGAGTGATAGAGAGTGATAGAGAGTGATAGAGAGTTTCAGAGAGTGTCAGAGAGTGATAGAGAGTGATAGAGAGTGTCAGAGAGTGTCAGAGAGTGATAGAGAGTGTCAGAGAGTGTCAGAGAGTGTCAGAGAGTGATAGAGAGTATCAGAGAGTGATAGAGGGTGTCAGAGAGTATCAGAGAGTGTCAGAGAGTGTCAGAGAGTGATAGAGAGTGATAGAGAGTGTCAGAGAGTGTCAGAGAGTGTCAGAGAGTGTCAGAGAGTGATAGAGAGTGTCAGAGAGTGTCAGAGAGTGTCAGAGAGTGATAGAGAGTGAAAGAGAGTGTCAGAGAGTGTCAGAGAGTGATACAGAGTGTCAGAGAGTGTCAGAGAGTGTCAGAGAGTGATAGAGAGTCATAGAGAGTCATAGAGAGTGATAGAGTGTGTCAGAGAGTGTCAGAGAGTGTCAGAGAGTGAAAGAGAGTGTCAGAGAGTGTCAGAGAGTGATAGAGAGTGTCTGAGAGTGTCAGAGAGTGTCAGATAGTGATAGTGAGTGTCTGAGAGTGTCAGAGAGTGTCAGAGAGTGAAAGAGAGTGTCAGAGAGTGAAAGAGAGTGTCAGAGAGTGTCAGAGAGTGTCAGAGAGTGATAGAGAGTGTCAGAGAGTGTCAGATAGTGATAGTGAGTGTCAGAGAGTGTCAGAGTCAGAGAGTGATAGAGAGTGTCAGAGAGTGTCAGATAGTGATAGTGAGTGTCAGAGAGTGTCAGAGAGTGTCAGAGAGTGATAGAGAGTGTCAGAGAGTGTCAGAGAGTGTCAGAGAGTGTCAGAGAGTGATAGAGAGTGTCAGAGAGTGTCAGAGAGTGATAGAGAGTGACAGAGAGTGATAGAGAATGTCAGAGAGTGTCAGAGAGTGTCAGAGAGTGTCAGAGAGTGTCAGAGAGTGATAGAGAGTGATAGAGAGTGTCAGAGAGTGTCAGAGAGTGAAAGAGAGTGTCAGAGAGTGTCAGAGAGTGATAGAGAGTGATAGAGAGTGTCAGAGATTTTCAGAGAGTGTCAGAGAGTGTCAGAGAGTGATAGAGAGTGTCTGAGAGTGTCAGAGAGTGATAGAGAGTGATAGAGAGTGATAGAGAGTGTCAGAGAGTGTCAGAGAGTGTCAGAGAGTGTCAGAGAGTGATAGAGAATGATAGAGAGTGATAGAGAGTGTCAGAGAGTGTCAGAGAGTGTCAGAGAGTGTCAGAGAGTGTCAGAGAGTGATAGAGAGAGTCAGAGAGTGTCAGAGAGTGATAGAGAGTGACAGAGAGTGATAGAGAATGTCAGAGAGTGTCAGAGAGTGTCAGAGAGTGATAGAGAGTGAAAGAGAGTGTCAGAGAGTGTCAGAGAGTGATAGAGAGTGTCAGAGAGTGTCAGAGAGTGTCAGAGAGTGTCAGAGAGTGATAGAGAGTGATAGAGAGTGATAGAGAGTGTCAGAGAGTGTCAGAGAGTGTCAGAGAGTGATAGAGAGTGAAAGAGAGTGTCAGAGAGTGTCAGAGAGTGATAGAGAGTGATAGAGAGTGTCAGAGAGTGTCAGAGAGTGTCAGATAGTGATAGTGAGTGTCTGAGAGTGTCAGAGAGAGTCAGATAGTGATAGAGAGTGTCAGAGAGTGTCAGAGAGTGTCAGAGAGTGTCAGAGAGTGAAAGAGAGTGAAAGAGAGTGTCAGAGAGTGTCAGATTGTGATAGAGAGTGAAAGAGAGTGTCAGAGAGTGTCAGAGAGTGTCAGAGAGTGTCAGAGAGTTATAGAGAGTGTCAGAGAGTGATAGAGAGTGATAGAGAGTTTCAGAGAGTGTCAGAGAGTGTCTGAGAGTGTCAGAGAGTGTCAGAGAGTGTCAGAGAGTGTTAGTGAGTGTCTGAGAGTGTCTGAGAGTGTCAGAGTGTGTCAGAGAGTGATAGAGAGTGTCAGAGAGTGTCAGAGAGTGATAGAGAGTATCAGAGAGTGATAGAGGGTGTCAGAGAGTGTCAGAGAGTGGCAGAGAGTGATAGAGAGTTTCAGAGAGTGTCAGAGAATGTCAGAGAGTGACAGAGAGTGTCAGAGAGTGATAGAGAGTGATAGAGAGTGTCAGAGAGTGTCAGAGAGTGTCAGAGAGTGTCAGAGAGTGATAGAGAGTGTCAGAGAGTGTCAGAGAGGGATAGAGAGTATCAGAGAGTGATAGAGGGTGTCAGAGAGTGTCAGAGAGTGGCAGAGAGTGATAGAGAGTGATAGAGAGTTTCAGAGAGTGTCAGAGAATGTCAGAGAGTGACAGAGAGTGTCAGAGAGTGATAGAGAGTGACAGAGAGTGTCAGAGAGTGATAGAGAGTGATAGAGAGTGATATCGAGTTTCAGAGAGTGTCAGAGAGTGTCTGAGAGTGTCAGAGAGTGTCAGAGAGTGTCAGAGAGTGTCAGAGAGTGTTAGTGAGTGTCTGAGAGTGTCTGAGAGTGTCAGAAAGTGATAGAGAGAGATAGAGAGTGTCAGAGAGTGTCAGAGAGTGTCAGAGAGTGTCAGAGAGTGATAGAGTTTGTCAGAGAGTGTCAGAGAGTTTCAGAGAGTGATAGAGAGTGATAGAGAGTGTCAGAGAGTATCAGAGAGTGTCAGAGAGTGATAGAGAGTGAAAGAGAGTGTCAGAGAGTGTCAGAGAGTGTCAGATTGAGATAGAGAGTGAAAGAGAGTGTCAGAGAGTGTCAGAGAGTGTCAGAGAGTGTCAGAGAGTGTCAGAGAGTGATAGAGAGTGATAGAGAGTGATAGAGAGTGTCAGAGAGTGTCAGAGAGTGTCAGATAGTGATAGTGAGTGTCAGAGAGTGTCAGAGAGTGTCAGAGAGTGTCAGAGAGTGTCAGAGAGTGATAGTGAGTGTCTGAGAGTGTCTGAGAGTGTCAGAGAGTGATAGAGAGAGATAGAGAGTGTCAGAGAGTGTCAGAGAGTGATAGTGAGTGTCTGAGAGTGTCTGAGAGTGTCTGAGAGTGTCAGAGAGTGTCAGAGAGTGATAGAGAGAGATAGAGAGTGTCTGAGAGTGTCAGAGAGTGTCAGAGAGTGTCAGAGAGTGTCAGAGAGTGTCAGAGAGTGATAGAGAGTGATAGAGAGTTTCAGAGAGTGTCAGAGAGTGTCTGAGAGTGTCAGAGAGTGATAGAGAGAGATAGAGAGTGTCTGAGAGTGTCAGAGAGTGTCTGAGAGTGTCAGAGAGTGTCAGAGAGTGATAGAGAGAGATAGAGAGTGTCTGAGAGTGTCAGAGAGTGTCAGAGAGTGTCAGAGAGTGTCAGAGAGTGTCAGAGAGTGATAGAGAGTGATAGAGAGTTTCAGAGAGTGTCAGAGAGTGTCTGAGAGTGTCAGAGAGTGATAGAGAGAGATAGAGAGTGTCTGAGAGTGTCAGAGAGTGTCAGAGAGTGTCAGAGAGTGTCAGAGAGTGATAGAGAGAGATAGAGAGTGTCTGAGAGTGTCAGAGAGTGTCAGAGAGTGTCAGATAGTGATAGTGAGTGTCTGTGAGTGTCAGAGAGTGATAGAGAGTGATAGAGAGTTTCAGAGAGTGTCAGAGAGTGTCTGAGAGTGTCAGAGAGTGTCAGAGAGTGTCAGAGAGTGTCAGATAGTGATAGTGAGTGTCTGAGAGTGTCAGAGAGTGTCAGAGAGTGTCAGAGAGTGATAGTGAGTGTCTGAGAGTGTCAGAGAGAGTCAGATAGTGATAGAGAGTGTCAGAGAGTGATAGAGAGTGATAGAGAGTGTCAGAGAGTGTCAGATAGAGATAGTGAGTGTCTGAGAGTGTCAGAGAGAGTCAGATAGTGATAGAGAGTGTCAGAGAGTGTCAGAGAGTGTCAGAGAGTGATAGAGAGTGATAGAGAGTGTCAGAGAGTGTCAGAGAGTGTCAGAGAGTGTCAGAGAGTGAAAGAGAGTGTCAGAGAGTGTCAGAGAGTGTCAGAGAGTGTCAGAGAGTTATAGAGAGTGTCAGAGAGTGATAGAGAGTGATAGAGAGGTTCAGAGAGTGTCAGAGAATGTCAGAGAGTGACAGAGAGTGTCAAAGAGTGATAGAGAGTGTCAGAGAGTGTCAGAGAGTGTCAGAGAGTGTCAGAGAGTGTCAGAGAGTGATAGAGAGTGAAAGAGAGTGTCAGAGAGTGTCAGAGAGTGATAGAGAGTGTCAGAGAGTGTCAGAGAGTGTCAGAGAGTGATAGAGAGTGATAGAGAGTGAAAGAGAGTGTCAGAGAGTGTCAGAGAGTGATAGAGAGTGTCAGAGAGTGTCAGAGAGTGTCAGAGAGTGATAGAGAGTGATAGAGAGTGTCAGAGAGTGTCAGAGAGTGATAGAGAGTGAAAGAGAGTGTCAGAGAGTGTCAGAGAGTGATAGAGAGTGACAGAGAGTGATAGAGAGTGTCAGAGAGTGTCAGAGATTGTCAGATTGTGATAGAGAGTGAAAGAGAGTGTCAGAGAGTGTCAGAGAGTGTCAGAGAGTGTCAGAGAGTTATAGAGAGTGTCAGAGAGTGATAGAGAGTGATAGAGAGTGATAGAGAGTTTCAGAGAGTGTCAGAGAGTGATAGAGAGTGATAGAGAGTGTCAGAGAGTGTCAGAGAGTGATAGAGAGTGTCAGAGAGTGTCAGAGAGTGTCAGAGAGTGATAGAGAGTATCAGAGAGTGATAGAGGGTGTCAGAGAGTGTCAGAGAGTGTCAGAGAGTGATAGAGAGTGATAGAGAGTTTCAGAGAGTGTCAGAGAATGTCAGAGAGTGACAGAGAGTGTCAGAGAGTGATAGAGAGTGTCAGAGAGTGTCAGAGAGTGTCAGAGAGTGATAGAGAGTGATATCGAGTGTCAGAGAGTGTCAGAGAGTGATAGTGAGTGTCAGAGAGTGTCTGAGAGTGTCAGAGAGTGTCAGAGAGTGTCAGAGAGTGTCTGAGAGTGTCAGAGAGTGTCAGAGAGTGTCAGAGAGTGTCAGAGAGTGTCAGAGAGTGTCAGATAGTGATAGTGAGTGTCTGAGAGTGATAGTGAGTGATAGAGAGTGTCAGAGAGTGTCAGAGAGTGTCAGAGAGTGTCAGAGAGTGTCAGAGAGTGTCAGAGAGTGATAGAGAGTGTCAGAGAGTGTCAGAGAGTGTCAGAGAGTGATAGAGAGTGTCAGAGAGTGTCAGAGAGTGTCATAGAGTGTCATAGAGTGTCAGAGAGTGATAGAGAGTGATAGAGAGTGTCAGAGAGTGTCAGAGAGTGTCAGAGAGTGATAGAGAGTGTCAGAGAGTGTCAGAGAGTGTCAGAGAGTGATAGAGAGTGTCAGAGAGTGATAGAGAGTGTCAGAGAGTGTCAGAGAGTGTCAGAGAGTGTCAGAGAGTGATAGTGAGTGTCTGAGAGTGTCAGAGAGTGTCAGAGAGTGATAGAGAGTGATAGAGAGTGATAGAGAGTGTCAGAGAGTGTCAGAGAGTGTCAGAGAGTGATAGAGAGTGTCAGAGAGTGATAGAGGGTGTCAGAGAGTGTCAGAGAGTGGCAGAGAGTGATAGAGAGTGATAGAGAGTTTCAGAGAGTGTCAGAGAATGTCAGAGAGTGACAGAGAGTGTCAGAGAGTGATAGAGAGTGTCAGAGAGTGTCAGAGAGTGTCAGAGAGTGATAGAGAGTGATAGAGAGTGATATCGAGTTTCAGAGAGTGTCAGAGAGTGTCTGAGAGTGTCAGAGAGTGTCAGAGAGTGTCAGAGAGTGTCAGAGAGTGATAGTGAGTGTCTGAGAGTGTCTGAGAGTGTCAGAGAGTGATAGAGAGAGATAGAGAGTGTCAGAGAGTGTCAGAGAGTGTCAGAGAGTGATAGAGTTTGTCAGAGAGTGTCAGAGAGTTTCAGAGAGTGATAGAGAGTGATAGAGAGTGTCAGAGAGTATCAGAGAGTGTCAGAGAGTGATAGAGAGTGAAAGAGAATGTCAGAGAGTGTCAGATAGTGATAGTGAGTGTCATAGAGTGTCAGAGAGTGTCAGAGAGTGATAGTGAGTGTCTGAGAGTGTCTGAGAGTGTCAGAGAGTGATAGAGAGAGATAGAGAGCGTCAGAGAGTGTCAGAGAGTGTCAGAGAGTGTCAGAGAGTGATAGAGTTTGTCAGAGAGTGTCAGAGAGTTTCAGAGAGTGATAGAGAGTGTCAGAGAGTGTCAGAGAGTATCAGAGAGTGTCAGAGAGTGATAGAGAGTGAAAGAGAGTGTCAGAGAGTGTCAGAGAGTGTCAGAGAGTGTCAGAGAGTGATAGAGAGTGATAGAGAGTGTCAGAGAGTGTCAGAGAGTGTCAGATAGTGATAGTGAGTGTCTGAGAGTGTCAGAGAGTGATAGAGAGTGATAGAGAGTGTCAGAGAGTGTCAGAGAGTGTCAGAGAGTGTCAGAGAGTGATAGTGAGTGTCTGAGAGTGTCTGAGAGTGTCAGAGAGTGTCAGAGAGTGTCAGAGAGTGTCAGAGAGTGATAGAGAGTGATAGAGAGTTTCAGAGAGTGTCAGAGAGTGTCTGAGAGTGTCTGAGAGTGATAGAGAGAGATAGAGAGTGTCTGAGAGTGTCAGAGAGTGTCAGAGAGTGTCAGAGAGTGTCAGATAGTGATAGTGAGTGTCTGAGAGTGTCAGAGAGTGATAGAGAGTGATAGAGAGTTTCAGAGAGTGTCAGAGAGTGTCTGAGAGTGTCAGAGAGTGTCAGAGAGTGTCAGAGAGTGTCAGATAGTGATAGTGAGTGTCTGAGAGTGTCAGAGAGTGTCTGAGAGTGTCAGAGAGTGTCAGAGAGTGTCAGAGAGTGATAGTGAGTGTCTGAGAGTGTCAGAGAGAGTCAGATAGTGATAGAGAGTGTCAAAGAGTGATAGAGAGTGATAGAGAGTGTCAGAGAGTGTCAGATAGAGATAGTGAGTGTCTGAGAGTGTCAGAGAGAGTCAGATAGTGATAGAGAGTGTCAGAGAGTGTCAGAGAGTGTCAGAGAGTGATAGAGAGTGATAGAGAGTGTCAGAGAGTGTCAGAGAGTGTCAGAGAGTGTCAGAGAGTGTCAGAGAGTGAAAGAGAGTGTCAGAGAGTGTCAGAGAGTTATAGAGAGTGTCAGAGAGTGTCAGAGAGTGTCAGAGAGTGATAGAGAGTGATAGAGAGTGTCAGAGAGTGTCAGAGAGTGATAGAGAGTGAAAGAGAGTGTCAGAGAGTGTCAGAGAGTGATAGAGAGTGATAGAGAGTGTCAGAGAGTGTCAGAGATTGTCAGATAGTGATAGTGAGTGTCTGAGAGTGTCAGAGAGAGTCAGATAGTGATAGAGAGTGTCAGAGAGTGTCAGAGAGTGTCAGATTGTGATAGAGAGTGAAAGAGAGTGTCAGAGAGTGTCAGAGAGTGTCAGAGAGTGTCAGAGAGTTATAGAGAGTGTCAGAGAGTGATAGAGAGTGATAGAGAGTTTCAGAGAGTGTCAGAGAGTGATAGAGAGTGATAGAGAGTGTCAGAGAGTGTCAGAGAGTGTCAGAGAGTGATAGAGAGTGTCAGAGAGTGTCAGAGAGTGATAGAGAGTATCAGAGAGTGATAGAGGGTGTCAGAGAGTGTCAGAGAGTGGCAGAGAGTGATAGAGAGTGATAGAGAGTTTCAGAGAGTGTCAGAGAGTGTCAGAGAGTCACAGAGAGTGATAGAGAGTGATAGAGAGTGTCAGAGAGTGTCAGAGAGTGATAGAGAGTGTCAGAGAGTGTCAGAGGGTGTCAGAGAGTGATAGAGAGTATCAGAGAGTGATAGAGGGTGTCAGAGAGTGTCAGAGAGTGTCAGAGAGTGATAGAGAGTGATAGAGAGTTTCAGAGAGTGTCAGAGAATGTCAGAGAGTGACAGAGAGTGTCAGAGAGTGATAGAGAGTGTCAGAGAGTGTCAGAGAGTGTCAGAGAGTGATAGAGAGTGATAGAGAGTGATATCGAGTGTCAGAGAGTGTCAGAGAGTGATAGTGAGTGTCAGAGAGTGTCTGAGAGTGTCAGAGAGTGTCAGAGAGTGTCGGAGAGTGTCAGAGAGTGTCAGAGAGTGTCAGATAGTGATAGTGAGTGTCTGAGAGTGTCAGAGAGTGATAGAGAGTGATAGAGAGTTTCAGAGAGTGTCAGAGAGTGTCAGAGAGTGTCAGAGAGTGTCAGAGAGTGTCAGAGAGTGATAGTGAGTGATAGTGAGTGTCAGAGAGTGTCAGAGAGTGATAGAGAGTTTCAGAGAGTGTCAGAGAGTGTCTGAGAGTGTCAGAGAGTGTCAGAGAGTGTCAGAGAGTGATAGTGAGTGATAGAGAGTGTCAGAGAGTGTCAGAGAGTGATAGAGAGTGATAGAGAGTGTCAGAGAGTGTCAGAGAGTGTCAGAGAGTGATAGAGAGTGTCAGAGAGTGTCAGAGAGTGTCAGAGAGTGATAGAGAGTGTCAGAGAGTGTCAGAGAGTGTCAGAGAGTGATAGAGAGTGTCAGAGAGTGATAGAGAGTGTCAGAGAGTGTCAGAGAGTGTCATAGAGTGTCATAGAGTGTCAGAGAGTGATAGAGAGTGATAGAGAGTGTCAGAGAGTGTCAGAGAGTGATAGAGAGTGTCAGAGAGTGTCAGAGAGTGTCAGAGAGTGATAGAGAGTGTCAGAGAGTGTCAGAGAGTGTCAGAGAGTGTCAGAGAGTGATAGTGAGTGTCTGAGAGTGTCAGAGAGTGTCAGAGAGTGATAGAGAGTGATAGAGAGTGTCAGAGAGTGTCAGATAGAGATAGTGAGTGTCTGAGAGTGTCAGAGAGAGTCAGATAGTGATAGAGAGTGT
This sequence comes from Heterodontus francisci, assembly GCF_036365525.1. NCBI lineage: Eukaryota > Metazoa > Chordata > Chondrichthyes > Heterodontiformes > Heterodontidae > Heterodontus > Heterodontus francisci. The sequence continues at coordinate 135,417,755 of NC_090378.1, forward strand.
CAGAGAGTGTCAGAGAGTGATAGTGAGTGTCTGAGAGTGTCAGAGAGTGTCAGAGAGTGATAGAGAGTGATAGAGAGTGTCAGAGAGTGTCAGATAGAGATAGTGAGTGTCTGAGAGTGTCAGAGAGAGTCAGATAGTGATAGAGAGTGTCAGAGAGTGTCAGAGAGTGATAGTGAGTGTCTGAGAGTGTCAGAGAGTGTCAGAGAGTGATAGAGAGTGATAGAGAGTGTCAGAGAGTGTCAGATAGAGATAGTGAGTGTCTGAGAGTGTCAGAGAGAGTCAGATAGTGATAGAGAGTGTCAGAGACAGTCAGAGAGTGATAGAGAGTGATAGAGAGTGTCAGAGAGTGTCAGATAGAGATAGTGAGTGTCTGAGAGTGTCAGAGAGAGTCAGATAGTGATAGTGAGTGTCAGAGAGTGTCAGAGAGTGATAGTGAGTGTCTGAGAGTGTCAGAGAGTGTCAGAGAGTGATAGAGAGTGATAGAGAGTGTCAGAGAGTGTCAGATAGAGTTAGTGAGTGTCTGAGAGTGTCAGAGAGAGTCAGATAGTGATAGAGAGTGTCAGAGAGTGTCAGAGAGTGATAGAGAGTGATAGAGAGTGTCAGAGAGTGTCAGATAGAGATAGTGAGTGTCTGAGAGTGTCAGAGAGAGTCAGATAGTGATAGTGAGTGTCAGAGAGTGTCAGAGAGTGATAGTGAGTGTCTGAGAGTGTCTGAGAGTGTCAGAGAGTGTCAGATAGTGATAGAGAGTGTCAGAGAGTGTCAGAGAGTGTCAGAGAGTGTCAGAGAGTGATAGAGAGTGTCAGAGAGTGTCAGAGAGTGTCAGAGAGTGTCAGATAGTGATAGAGAGTGAAAGAGAGTGTCAGAGAGTGTCAGAGAGTGTCAGAGAGTGTCAGAGAGTGATAGAGAGTGATAGAGAGTTTCAGAGAGTGTCAGAGAATGTCAGAGAGTGACAGAGAGTGTCAAAGAGTGATAGAGAGTGTCAGAGAGTGTCAGAGAGTGTCAGAGAGTGATAGAGAGTTTCAGAGAGTGTCAGAGAGTGTCTGAGAGTGTCAGAGAGTGTCAGAGAGTGTCAGAGAGTGTCAGAGAGTGATAGAGAGTGTCAGAGAGTGTCAGAGAGTGTCAGAGAGTGTCAGAGAGTGTCAGAGAGTGATAGAGAGTGTCAGAGAGTGTCAGATAGTGATAGAGAGTATCAGAGAGTGATAGAGGGTGTCAGAGAGTGTCAGAGAGTGGCAGAGAGTGATAGAGAGTGATAGAGAGTTTCAGAGAGTGTCAGAGAGTGTCAGAGAGTGTCAGAGAGTTTCAGAGAGTGTCTGAGAGTGTCTGAGAGTGTCAGAGAGTGTCAGAGAGTGTCAGAGAGTGTCAGAGAGTGACAGTGAGTGTCTGAGAGTGTCTGAGAGTGTCAGAGAGAGATAGAGAGTGTCAGAGAGTGTCAGAGAGTGTCAGAGAGTGATAGAGAGTGTCAGAGAGTGTCAGAGAGTTTCAGAGAGTGATAGAGAGTGATAGAGAGTGTCAGAGAGTATCAGAGAGTGTCAGAGAGTGTCAGAGAGTGATAGAGAGTGAAAGAGAGTGTCAGAGAGTGTCAGAGAGTGTCAGAGAGTGATAGAGAGTGATAGAGAGTGTCAGAGAGTGTCAGAGAGTGATAGAGAGTGTCAGAGAGTGTCAGAGAGTTTCAGAGAGTGATAGAGAGTGTCAGAGAGTGTCAGAGAGTGTCAGAGAGTGTCAGAGAGTGATAGAGAGTGTCAGAGAGTGTCAGAGAGTGTCAGAGAGTGATAGAGAGTGATAGAGAGTTTCAGAGAGTGTCAGAGAGTGTCAGAGAGTGTCAGAGAGTGTCAGAGAGTGTCAGAGAGTGTCAGAGAGTGATAGAGAGTGATAGAGAGTGTCAGAGAGTGTCAGAGAGTGTCAGAGAGTGTCAGAGAGTGATAGAGAGTGTCAGAGAGTGTCAGAGAGTGATAGAGAGCATCAGAGAGTGATAGAGGGTGTCAGAGAGTGTCAGAGAGTGGCAGAGAGTGATAGAGAGTGATAGAGAGTTTCAGAGAGTGTCAGAGAGTGTCAGAGAGTGTCAGAGAGTTTCAGAGAGTGTCTGAGAGTGTCTGAGAGTGTCAGAGAGTGTCAGAGAGTGTCAGAGAGTGTCAGAGAGTGACAGTGAGTGTCTGAGAGTGTCTGAGAGTGTCAGAGAGAGATAGAGAGTGTCAGAGAGTGTCAGAGAGTGTCAGAGAGTGATAGAGAGTGTCAGAGAGTGTCAGAGAGTTTCAGAGAGTGATAGAGAGTGATAGAGAGTGTCAGAGAGTATCAGAGAGTGTCAGAGAGTGTCAGAGAGTGATAGAGAGTGAAAGAGAGTGTCAGAGAGTGTCAGAGAGTGTCAGAGAGTGATAGAGAGTGATAGAGGGTGTCAGAGAGTGTCAGAGAGTGATAGAGAGTGTCAGAGAGTGTCAGAGAGTTTCAGAGAGTGATAGAGAGTGTCAGAGAGTGTCAGAGAGTGTCAGAGAGTGTCTGAGAGTGTCTGAGAGTGTCAGAGAGTGTCAGAGAGTGTCAGAGAGTGATAGTGAGTGATAGAGAGTGTCAGAGAGTGTCAGAGAGTGATAGAGAGTGTCAGAGAGTGTCAGAGAGTGTCAGAGAGTGTCAGAGAGTGTCAGAGAGTGATAGAGAGTGTCAGAGAGTGTCAGAGAGTGATAGTGAGTGTCAGAGAGTGTCAGAGAGTGTCAGAGAGTGTCAGAGAGTGATAGTGAGTGTCTGAGAGTGTCAGAGAGTGTCAGAGAGTGTCAGAGAGTGATAGTGAGTGTCAGAGAGTGTCAGAGAGTGTCAGAGAGTGTCAGAGAGTGATAGTGAGTGTCAGAGAGTGTCAGAGAGTGTCAGAGAGTGTCAGAGAGTGATAGTGAGTGTCTGAGAGTGTCAGAGAGTGTCAGAGAGTGATAGTGAGTGTCAGAGAGTGCTAGAGAGTGTCTGAGAGTGTCAGAGAGTGTCAGAGAGTGTCAGAGAGTGACAGTGAGTGTCAGAGAGTGTCAGAGAGTGTCAGAGAGTGACAGTGAGTGTCTGAGAGTGTCTGAGAGTTTCAGAGAGTGTCAGAGAGTGTCAGAGAGTGTCAGAGAGTTTCAGAGAGTGTCTGAGAGTGTCTGAGAGTGTCAGAGAGTGTCAGAGAGTGTCAGAGAGTGTCAGAGAGTGACAGTGAGTGTCTGAGAGTGTCTGAGAGTGTCAGAGAGAGATAGAGAGTGTCAGAGAGTGTCAGAGAGTGTCAGAGAGTGATAGAGAGTGTCAGAGAGTGTCAGAGAGTGTCAGAGAGTGTCAGAGAGTGACAGTGAGTGTCTGAGAGTGTCTGAGAGTGTCAGAGAGAGATAGAGAGTGTCAGAGAGTGTCAGAGAGTGTCAGAGAGTGATAGAGAGTGTCAGAGAGTGTCAGAGAGTTTCAGAGAGTGATAGAGAGTGATAGAGAGTGTCAGAGAGTATCAGAGAGTGTCAGAGAGTGTCAGAGAGTGATAGAGAGTGAAAGAGAGTGTCAGAGAGTGTCAGAGAGTGTCAGAGAGTGATAGAGAGTGATAGAGAGTGTCAGAGAGTGTCAGAGAGTGATAGAGAGTGTCAGAGAGTGTCAGAGAGTTTCAGAGAGTGATAGAGAGTGTCAGAGAGTGTCAGAGAGTGTCAGAGAGTGTCAGAGAGTGTCAGAGAGTGATAGAGAGTGTCAGAGAGTGTCAGAGAGTGTCAGAGAGTGATAGAGAGTGATAGAGAGTTTCAGAGAGTGTCAGAGAGTGTCAGAGAGTGTCAGAGAGTGTCAGAGAGTGTCAGAGAGTGTCAGAGAGTGATAGAGAGTGTCAGAGAGTGTCAGAGAGTGTCAGAGAGTGTCAGAGAGTGATAGAGAGTGTCAGAGAGTGTCAGAGAGTGATAGAGAGCATCAGAGAGTGATAGAGGGTGTCAGAGAGTGTCAGAGAGTGGCAGAGAGTGATAGAGAGTGATAGAGAGTTTCAGAGAGTGTCAGAGAGTGTCAGAGAGTGTCAGAGAGTTTCAGAGAGTGTCTGAGAGTGTCTGAGAGTGTCAGAGAGTGTCAGAGAGTGTCAGAGAGTGTCAGAGAGTGACAGTGAGTGTCTGAGAGTGTCTGAGAGTGTCAGAGAGAGATAGAGAGTGTCAGAGAGTGTCAGAGAGTGTCAGAGAGTGATAGAGAGTGTCAGAGAGTGTCAGAGAGTTTCAGAGAGTGATAGAGAGTGATAGAGAGTGTCAGAGAGTATCAGAGAGTGTCAGAGAGTGTCAGAGAGTGATAGAGAGTGAAAGAGAGTGTCAGAGAGTGTCAGAGAGTGTCAGAGAGTGATAGAGAGTGATAGAGGGTGTCAGAGAGTGTCAGAGAGTGATAGAGAGTGTCAGAGAGTGTCAGAGAGTTTCAGAGAGTGATAGAGAGTGTCAGAGAGTGTCAGAGAGTGTCAGAGAGTGTCTGAGAGTGTCTGAGAGTGTCAGAGAGTGTCAGAGAGTGTCAGAGAGTGATAGTGAGTGATAGAGAGTGTCAGAGAGTGTCAGAGAGTGATAGAGAGTGTCAGAGAGTGTCAGAGAGTGTCAGAGAGTGTCAGAGAGTGATAGAGAGTGTCAGAGAGTGTCAGAGAGTGATAGTGAGTGTCAGAGAGTGTCAGAGAGTGTCAGAGAGTGTCAGAGAGTGATAGTGAGTGTCTGAGAGTGTCAGAGAGTGTCAGAGAGTGTCAGAGAGTGATAGTGAGTGTCAGAGAGTGTCAGAGAGTGTCAGAGAGTGTCAGAGAGTGATAGTGAGTGTCAGAGAGTGTCAGAGAGTGTCAGAGAGTGTCAGAGAGTGATAGTGAGTGTCTGAGAGTGTCAGAGAGTGTCAGAGAGTGATAGTGAGTGTCAGAGAGTGCTAGAGAGTGTCTGAGAGTGTCAGAGAGTGTCAGAGAGTGTCAGAGAGTGACAGTGAGTGTCAGAGAGTGTCAGAGAGTGTCAGAGAGTGATAGTGAGTGATAGAGAGTGTCAGAGAGTGTCAGAGAGTGATAGAGAGTGATAGAGAGTGTCAGAGAGTGTCAGAGAGTGATAGAGAGTGTCAGAGAGTGTCAGAGAGTGTCAGAGAGTGATAGAGAGTGTCAGAGAGTGTCAGAGAGTGTCAGAGAGTGATAGTGAGTGTCAGAGAGTGTCAGAGAGTGATAGAGAGTGTCAGAGAGTGTCAGAGAGTGTCAGAGAGTGATAGTGAGTGTCAGAGAGTGTCAGAGAGTGATAGTGAGTGTCTGAGAGTGTCAGAGAGTGATAGAGAGTGTCAGAGAGTGTCAGAGAGTGTCAGAGAGTGATAGTGAGTGTCAGAGAGTGTCAGAGAGTGATAGAGAGTGTCAGAGAGTGTCAGAGAGTGTCAGAGAGTGATAGAGAGTGTCAGAGAGTGTCAGAGAGTGTCAGAGAGTGATAGTGAGTGTCTGAGAGTGTCAGAGAGTGTCAGAGAGTGATAGAGAGTGTCAGAGAGTGTCAGAGAGTTTCAGAGAGTGATAGAGAGTGTCAGAGAGTATCAGAGAGTGTCAGAGAGTGTCAGAGAGTGTCTGAGAGTGTCAGAGAGTGTCAGAGAGTGTCAGAGAGTGATAGAGAGTGTCAGAGAGTGTCAGAGAGTGATAGAGAGTGATAGAGAGTGTCAGAGAGTGTCAGAGAGTGTCAGAGAGTGATAGAGAGTGTCAGAGAGTGTCAGAGAGTGTCAGAGAGTGATAGAGAGTGTCAGAGAGTGTCAGAGAGTGTCAGAGAGTGTCAGAGAGTGATAGTGAGTGTCAGAGAGTGTCAGAGAGTGATAGTGAGTGTCTGAGAGTGTCAGAGAGTGTCAGAGAGTGATAGTGAGTGTCAGAGAGTGATAGAGAGTGATAGAGAGTGTCAGAGAGTGTCAGAGAGTGTCAGAGAGTGTCAGAGAGTGTCAGAGAGTGATAGAGAGTGATAGAGAGTGTCATAGAGTGTCAGAGAGTGATAGTGAGTGTCAGAGAGTGATAGAGAGTGATAGAGAGTGTCAGAGAGTGTCTGAGAGTGTCAGAGAGTGTCAGAGAGTGTCAGAGAGTGATAGTGAGTGTCAGAGAGTGTCAGAGAGTGATAGAGAGTGATAGAGAGTGTCAGAGAGTGTCAGTGAGTGTCAGAGAGTGATAGAGAGTGTCAGAGAGTGTCAGAGAGTGATAGTGAGTGTCAGAGAGTGTCAGAGAGTGATAGAGAGTGTCAGAGAGTGTCAGAGAGTGTCAGAGAGTGATAGAGAGTGTCAGAGAGTGTCAGAGAGTGTCAGAGAGTGATAGAGAGTGATAGAGAGTTTCAGAGAGTGTCAGAGAGTGTCAGAGAGTGTCAGAGAGTGTCAGAGAGTGTCAGAGAGTGTCAGAGAGTGATAGAGAGTGTCAGAGAGTGTCAGAGAGTGTCAGAGAGTGTCAGAGAGTGATAGAGAGTGTCAGAGAGTGTCAGAGAGTGATAGAGAGCATCAGAGAGTGATAGAGGGTGTCAGAGAGTGTCAGAGAGTGGCAGAGAGTGATAGAGAGTGATAGAGAGTTTCAGAGAGTGTCAGAGAGTGTCAGAGAGTGTCAGAGAGTTTCAGAGAGTGTCTGAGAGTGTCTGAGAGTGTCAGAGAGTGTCAGAGAGTGTCAGAGAGTGTCAGAGAGTGACAGTGAGTGTCTGAGAGTGTCTGAGAGTGTCAGAGAGAGATAGAGAGTGTCAGAGAGTGTCAGAGAGTGTCAGAGAGTGATAGAGAGTGTCAGAGAGTGTCAGAGAGTTTCAGAGAGTGATAGAGAGTGATAGAGAGTGTCAGAGAGTATCAGAGAGTGTCAGAGAGTGTCAGAGAGTGATAGAGAGTGAAAGAGAGTGTCAGAGAGTGTCAGAGAGTGTCAGAGAGTGATAGAGAGTGATAGAGGGTGTCAGAGAGTGTCAGAGAGTGATAGAGAGTGTCAGAGAGTGTCAGAGAGTTTCAGAGAGTGATAGAGAGTGTCAGAGAGTGTCAGAGAGTGTCAGAGAGTGTCTGAGAGTGTCTGAGAGTGTCAGAGAGTGTCAGAGAGTGTCAGAGAGTGATAGTGAGTGATAGAGAGTGTCAGAGAGTGTCAGAGAGTGATAGAGAGTGTCAGAGAGTGTCAGAGAGTGTCAGAGAGTGTCAGAGAGTGATAGAGAGTGTCAGAGAGTGTCAGAGAGTGATAGTGAGTGTCAGAGAGTGTCAGAGAGTGTCAGAGAGTGTCAGAGAGTGATAGTGAGTGTCTGAGAGTGTCAGAGAGTGTCAGAGAGTGTCAGAGAGTGATAGTGAGTGTCAGAGAGTGTCAGAGAGTGTCAGAGAGTGTCAGAGAGTGATAGTGAGTGTCAGAGAGTGTCAGAGAGTGTCAGAGAGTGTCAGAGAGTGATAGTGAGTGTCTGAGAGTGTCAGAGAGTGTCAGAGAGTGATAGTGAGTGTCAGAGAGTGCTAGAGAGTGTCTGAGAGTGTCAGAGAGTGTCAGAGAGTGTCAGAGAGTGACAGTGAGTGTCAGAGAGTGTCAGAGAGTGTCAGAGAGTGATAGTGAGTGATAGAGAGTGTCAGAGAGTGTCAGAGAGTGATAGAGAGTGATAGAGAGTGTCAGAGAGTGTCAGAGAGTGATAGAGAGTGTCAGAGAGTGTCAGAGAGTGTCAGAGAGTGATAGAGAGTGTCAGAGAGTGTCAGAGAGTGTCAGAGAGTGATAGTGAGTGTCAGAGAGTGTCAGAGAGTGATAGAGAGTGTCAGAGAGTGTCAGAGAGTGTCAGAGAGTGATAGTGAGTGTCAGAGAGTGTCAGAGAGTGATAGTGAGTGTCTGAGAGTGTCAGAGAGTGATAGAGAGTGTCAGAGAGTGTCAGAGAGTGTCAGAGAGTGATAGTGAGTGTCAGAGAGTGTCAGAGAGTGATAGAGAGTGTCAGAGAGTGTCAGAGAGTGTCAGAGAGTGATAGAGAGTGTCAGAGAGTGTCAGAGAGTGTCAGAGAGTGATAGTGAGTGTCTGAGAGTGTCAGAGAGTGTCAGAGAGTGATAGAGAGTGTCAGAGAGTGTCAGAGAGTTTCAGAGAGTGATAGAGAGTGTCAGAGAGTATCAGAGAGTGTCAGAGAGTGTCAGAGAGTGTCTGAGAGTGTCAGAGAGTGTCAGAGAGTGTCAGAGAGTGATAGAGAGTGTCAGAGAGTGTCAGAGAGTGATAGAGAGTGATAGAGAGTGTCAGAGAGTGTCAGAGAGTGTCAGAGAGTGATAGAGAGTGTCAGAGAGTGTCAGAGAGTGTCAGAGAGTGATAGAGAGTGTCAGAGAGTGTCAGAGAGTGTCAGAGAGTGTCAGAGAGTGATAGTGAGTGTCAGAGAGTGTCAGAGAGTGATAGTGAGTGTCTGAGAGTGTCAGAGAGTGTCAGAGAGTGATAGTGAGTGTCAGAGAGTGATAGAGAGTGATAGAGAGTGTCAGAGAGTGTCAGAGAGTGTCAGAGAGTGTCAGAGAGTGTCAGAGAGTGATAGAGAGTGATAGAGAGTGTCATAGAGTGTCAGAGAGTGATAGTGAGTGTCAGAGAGTGATAGAGAGTGATAGAGAGTGTCAGAGAGTGTCTGAGAGTGTCAGAGAGTGTCAGAGAGTGTCAGAGAGTGATAGTGAGTGTCAGAGAGTGTCAGAGAGTGATAGAGAGTGATAGAGAGTGTCAGAGAGTGTCAGTGAGTGTCAGAGAGTGATAGAGAGTGTCAGAGAGTGTCAGAGAGTGATAGTGAGTGTCAGAGAGTGTCAGAGAGTGATAGAGAGTGATAGAGAGTGTCAGAGAGTGTCAGAGAGTGTCAGAGAGTGATAGAGAGTGTCAGAGAGTGTCAGAGAGTGTCAGAGAGTGATAGTGAGTGTCTGAGAGTGTCAGAGAGTGATAGAGAGTGATAGAGAGTGTCAGAGAGTGTCAGAGAGTGTCAGAGAGTGTCAGAGAGTGATAGTGAGTGTCAGAGAGTGTCAGAGAGTGATAGAGAGTGATAGAGAGTGTCAGAGAGTGTCAGAGAGTGTCAGAGAGTGATAGAGAGTGTCAGAGAGTGTCAGAGAGTGATAGAGAGTGATAGAGAGTGTCAGAGAGTGTCAGTGAGTGTCAGAGAGTGATAGAGAGTGTCAGAGAGTGTCAGAGAGTGATAGTGAGTGTCAGAGAGTGTCAGAGAGTGATAGAGAGTGATAGAGAGTTTCAGAGAGTGTCAGAGAGTGTCAGAGAGTGATAGAGAGTGTCAGAGAGTGTCAGAGAGTGTCAGAGAGTGATAGTGAGTGTCTGAGAGTGTCAGAGAGTGATAGAGAGTGATAGAGAGTGTCAGAGAGTGTCAGAGAGTGTCAGAGAGTGTCAGAGAGTGATAGTGAGTGTCAGAGAGTGTCAGAGAGTGATAGAGAGTGATAGAGAGTGTCAGAGAGTGTCAGAGAGTGATAGTGAGTGTCTGAGAGTGTCAGAGAGTGTCAGAGAGTGTCAGAGAGTGATAGAGATTGATAGAGAGTGTCAGAGAGTGATAGAGAGTGATAGAGAGTGTCAGAGAGTGTCAGAGAGTGTCAGAGAGTGTCAGAGAGTGATAGTGAGTGTCAGAGAGTGTCAGAGAGTGATAGAGAGTGATAGAGAGTGTCAGAGAGTGTCAGAGAGTGTCAGAGAGTGATAGAGAGTGTCAGAGAGTGTCAGAGAGTGTCAGAGAGTGATAGTGAGTGTCAGAGAGTGTCAGAGAGTGATAGAGAGTGATAGAGAGTGTCAGAGAGTGTCAGAGAGTGTCAGAGAGTGATAGAGAGTGTCAGAGAGCGTCAGAGAGTGTCAGAGAGTGTCAGAGAGTGATAGTGAGTGTCAGAGAGTGTCAGAGAGTGATAGAGAGTGACAGAGAGTGATAGAGAGTGTCAGAGAGTGTCAGAGAGTGTCAGAGAGTGATAGTGAGTGTCTGAGAGTGTCAGAGAGTGTCAGAGAGTGATAGAGAGTGATAGAGAGTGTCAGAGAGTGTCAGAGAGTGTCAGAGAGTGATAGAGAGTGATAGAGAGTGTCAGAGAGTGATAGAGAGTGTCAGAGAGTGTCAGAGAGTGTCAGAGAGTGATAGTGAGTGTCTGAGAGTGTCAGAGAGTGATAGAGAGTGTCAGAGAGTGTCAGAGAGTGATAGAGAGTGATAGAGAGTGTCAGAGAGTGTCAGAGAGTGATAGAGATTGTCAGAGAGTGTCAGAGAGTGTCAGAGAGTGATAGTGAGTGTCAGAGAGTGTCAGAGAGTGATAGAGAGTGTCAGAGAGTGTCAGAGAGTGTCAGAGAGTGTCAGAGAGTGATAGAGAGTGTCATAGAGTGTCAGAGAGTGTCAGAGAGTGATAGAGAGTGATAGAGAGTGTCAGAGAGTGTCTGAGAGTGTCAGAGAGTGTCTGAGAGTGTCAGAGAGTGATAGAGAGTGTCAGAGAGTGTCAGAGAGTGTCAGAGAGTGTCAGAGAGTGATAGTGAGTGTCTGAGAGTGTCAGAGAGTGTCAGAGAGTGTCAGAGAGTGATAGTGAGTGTCTGAGAGTGTCAGAGAGTGTCAGAGAGTGTCAGAGAGTGATAGTGAGTGTCTGAGAGTGTCAGAGAGTGTCAGAGAGTGATAGAGAGTGATAGAGAGTGTCAGAGAGTGTCAGAGAGTGATAGAGAGTGTCAGAGAGTGTCAGAGAGTGTCAGAGAGTGTCAGAGAGTGTCAGAGAGTGATAGTGAGTGTCTGAGAGAGTCAGCGAGTGTCAGAGAGTGTCAGAGAGTGTCAGAGAGTGTCAGAGAGTGTCAGAGAGTGATAGTGAGTGTCTGAGAGTGTCAGAGAGTGTCAGAGAGTGATAGAGAGTGTCAGAGAGTGATAGTGAGTGTCTGAGAGTGTCAGAGAGTGTCAGAGAGTGATAGTGAGTGTCTGAGAGTGTCAGAGAGTGTCAGAGAGTGATAGAGAGTGATAGAGAGTGTCAGAGAGTGTCAGAGAGTGATAGAGAGTGTCAGAGAGTGTCAGAGAGTGATAGAGAGTGTCAGAGAGTGTCAGAGAGTGTCAGAGAGTGTCAGAGAGTGATAGTGAGTGTCTGAGAGTGTCAGAGAGTGATAGAGAGTGTCAGAGAGTGTCAGAGAGTGTCAGAGAGTGTCAGAGAGTGATAGTGAGTGTCTGAGAGTGTCAGACAGTGTCAGAGAGTGATAGAGATTGTCAGAGAGTGTCAGAGAGTGATAGAGAGTGATAGAGAGTGTCATAGAGTGTCAGAGAGTGTCAGAGAGTGATAGAGAGTGTCAGAGAGTGTCAGAGAGTGTCAGAGAGTGATAGTGAGTGTCTGAGAGTGTCAGACAGTGTCAGAGAGTGTCAGAGAGTGTCAGAGAGTGATAGAGAGTGATAGAGAGTGTCATAGAGTGTCAGAGAGTGTCAGAGAGTGATAGAGAGTGTCAGAGAGTGTCATAGAGTGTCAGAGAGTGATAGAGAGTGATAGAGAGTGTCAGAGAGTGTCAGAGAGTGTCAGAGAGTGATAGTGAGTGTCAGAGAGTGTCAGAGAGTGTCAGAGAGTGATAGTGAGTGTCTGAGAGTGTCAGACAGTGTCAGAGAGTGATAGAGATTGTCAGAGAGTGTCAGAGAGTGATAGAGAGTGATAGAGAGTGTCATAGAGTGTCAGAGAGTGTCAGAGAGTGATAGAGAGTGTCAGAGAGTGTCAGAGAGTGTTAGTGAGTGTCAGAGAGTGTCAGAGAGTGATAGAGAGTGATAGAGAGTGTCAGAGAGTGTCAGAGAGTGATAGAGAGTGTCAGAGAGTGTCAGAGAGTGTCAGAGAGTGTCAGAGAGTGATAGTGAGTGTCAGAGAGTGTCAGAGAGTGTCAGAGAGTGATAGTGAGTGTCTGAGAGTGTCAGAGTGTCAGAGAGTGTCCGAGAGTGTTAGAGAGTAATAGAGAGTGTCAGAGAGTGTCAGAGAGTGATAGAGAGTGATAGTGAGTGTCTGAGAGTGTCAGAGAGTGTCAGAGAGTGTCAGAGAGTGTTAGAGAGTAATAGAGAGTGTCAGAGAGTGTCAGAGAGTGTCAGAGAGTGTCAGAGAGTGTCAGAGAGTGATAGTGAGTGTCTGAGAGTGTCAGAGAGTGTCAGAGAGTGATAGAGAGTGATAGAGAGTGTCAGAGAGTGTCAGAGAGTGTCAGAGAGTGTCAGAGAGTGATAGTGAGTGTCAGAGAGTGATAGAGAGTGTCAGAGAGTGTCAGAGAGTGTCAGAGAGTGTCAGAGAGTGATAGTGAGTGTCTGAGAGTGTCAGAGAGTGTCAGAGAGTGATAGAGAGTGATAGAGAGTGTCAGAGAGTGTCAGAGAGTGTCAGAGAGTGATAGTGAGTGTCAGAGAGTGATAGAGAGTGATAGAGAGTGTCAGAGAGTGTCAGAGAGCGTCAGAGAGTGCCAGAGAGTGATAGAGAGTGATAGAGAGTGTCAGAGAGTGTCAGAGAGTGATAGAGAGTGTCAGAGAGTGTCAGAGAGTGTCAGAGAGTGTCAGAGAGTGATAGTGAGTGTCTGAGAGTGTCAGAGAGTGTCAGAGAGTGATAGAGAGTGTCAGAGAGTGATAGTGAGTGTCAGAGAGTGATAGTGAGTGTCTGAGAGTGTCAGAGAGTGTCAGAGAGAGATAGAGAGTGTCAGAGAGTGTCAGAGAGTGTCAGAGAGTGTCAGAGAGTGTCAGAGAGTGATAGTGAGTTTCTGAGAGTGATAGTGAGTGTCTGAGAGTGTCAGAGAGTGATAGAGAGTGATAGAGAGTGTCAGAGAGTGTCAGAGAGTGATAGAGAGTGTCAAAGAGTGTCAGAGAGTGTCAGAGAGTGATAGTGAGTGTCTGAGAGTGTCAGACAGTGTCAGAGAGTGATAGAGATTGTCAGAGAGTGTCAGAGAGTGATAGAGAGTGATAGAGAGTGTCATAGAGTGTCAGAGAGTGTCAGAGAGTGATAGAGAGTGTCAGAGAGTGTCAGAGAGTGTTAGTGAGTGTCAGAGAGTGTCAGAGAGTGATAGAGAGTGATAGAGAGTGTCAGAGAGTGTCAGAGAGTGATAGAGAGTGTCAGAGAGTGTCAGAGAGTGTCAGAGAGTGTCAGAGAGTGATAGTGAGTGTCAGAGAGTGTCAGAGAGTGATAGAGAGTGATAGAGAGTGTCAGAGAGTGTCAGAGAGTGTCAGTGAGTGTCAGAGAGTGATAGTGAGTGTCAGAGAGTGTCAGAGAGTGTCAGAGAGTGTCAGAGAGTGATAGAGAGTGTCAGAGAGTGTCAGAGAGTGTCAGAGAGTGATAGAGAGTGTCAGAGAGTGTCAGAGAGTGTCAGAGAGTGATAGTGAGTGTCAGAGAGTGTCAGAGAGTGTCAGAGACTGTCAGAGAGTGTCAGAGAGTGATAGAGAGTGTCAGAGAGTGTCAGAGAGTGTCAGAGAGTGATAGAGAGTGTCAGAGAGTGTCAGAGAGTGTCAGAGAGTGATAGTGAGTGTCAGAGAGTGTCAGAGAGTGTCAGAGAGTGATAGAGAGTGAAAGAGAGTGTCAGAGAGTGTCAGAGAGTGATAGAGAGTGATAGAGAGTGTCAGAGAGTGTCAGAGAGTGATAGAGAGTGTCAGAGAGTGTCAGAGAGTGTCAAAGAGTGTCAGAGAGTGATAGTGAGTGTCTGAGAGTGTCAGAGAGTGTCAGAGAGTGATAGAGAGTGTCAGAGAGTGTCAGAGAGTGATAGAGAGTGTCAGAGAGTGTCAGAGAGTGTCAGAGAGTGTCAGAGAGTGATAGTGAGTGCCTGAGAGTGTCAGAGAGTGTCAGAGAGTGATAGAGAGTGATAGAGAGTGTCAGAGAGTGTCAGAGAGTGTCAGAGATTGTCAGAGAGTGTCAGAGAGTGATAGAGAGTGATAGAGAGTGTCAGAGAGTGTCAGAGAGTGTCAGAGAGTGATAGAGAGTGTCAGAGAGTGTCAGAGAGTGTCAGAGAGTGTCAGAGAGTGTCAGAGAGTGTCAGAGAGTGATAGTGAGTGTCTGAGAGTGTCAGAGAGTGATAGAGAGTGATAGAGAGTTTCAGAGAGTGTCAGAGAGTGTCAGAGTGTCAGAGAGTGCCAGAGAGTGATAGAGAGTGATAGAGAGTGTCAGAGAGTGATAGAGAGTGATAGAGAGTTTCAGAGAGTGTCAGAGAATGTCAGAGCGTGATAGAGAGTGTCAAAGAGTGATAGAGAGTTTCAGAGAGTGTCAGAGAGTGTCTGAGAGTGTCAGAGAGTGATAGAGAGTGATAGAGAGTGTCAGAGAGTGTCAGAGAGTGATAGAGAGTGATTGAGAGTGTCAGAGAGTGATAGAGAGTGTCAGAGAGTGTCAGAGAGTGGCAGAGACTGATAGAGAGTGATAGAGAGTTTCAGAGAGTGTCAGAGAATGTCAGATAGTGATAGAGAGTGTCAAAGAGTGATAGAGAGTGTCAGAGAGTGTCAGAGAGAGTCAGAGAGTGATAGAGAGTGATAGAGAGTTTCAGAGAGTGTCAGAGAGTGATAGTGAGTGATAGAGAGTGATAGAGAGTGTCAGAGAGTGTCAGAGAGTGTCAGAGAGTGATAGAGAGTTTCAGAGAGTGTCAGAGAGTGTCAGAGAGTGTCTGAGAGAGTCAGAGAGTGATAGAGAGTGATAGAGAGTGTCAGAGAGTGTCAGAGACTGTCAGAGACTGTCAGAGAGTGTCAGAGAGTGAGAGAGAGTGTCAGAGATTTTCAGAGAGTGTCAGAGAGTGATAGTGAGTGATAGAGAGTGTCAGAGGGTGTCTGAGAGTGTCAGAGAGTGTCAGAGAGTGATAGAGAGTGATAGAGAGTGTCAGAGAGTGTCAGAGAGTGATAGAGAGTGATAGAGAGTGATAGAGAGTGTCAGAGAGTGTCAGAGAGTGTCAGAGAGTGTCAGAGAGTGTCAGAGAGTGTCAGAGAGTGATAGAGAGTGATAGAGAGTGTCAGAGAGTGATAGAGAGTGATAGAGAGTGATAGAGAGTGTCAGAGAGTGATAGAGAGTGTCAGAGAGTGTCAGAGAGTGTCAGAGAGTGTCAGAGAGTGTCAGAGAGTGATAGAGAGTGATAGAGAGTGATAGAGAGTGATAGAGAGTGATAGAGAGTTTCAGAGAGTGTCAGAGAGTCTCTGAGAGAGTCAGAGAGTGATAGAGAGTGATAGAGAGTGTCAGAGAGTGTCAGCGACTGTCAGAGAGTGTCAGAGAGTGAGAGAGAGTGTCAGAGAGTGTCTGAGAGAGTCAGAGAGTGATAGAGAGTGATAGAGAGTGTCAGAGAGTGTCAGAGACTGTCAGAGACTGTCAGAGAGTGTCAGAGAGTGTCAGAGAGTGTCAGAGAGTGATAGAGAGTGTCAGAGAGTGTCAGAGAGTGTCAGAGAGTGTCAGAGAGTGTCAGAGAGTGATAGAGAGTGATAGAGAGTGATAGAGAGTGTCAGAGAGTGTCAGAGAGCGATAGAGAGTGATAGAGAGTGTCAGAGAGTGTCAGAGAGTGATAGAGAGTGTCAAAGAGTGATAGAGAGTGTCAGAGAGTGTCAGAGAGTGTCAGAGAGTGATAGAGAGTGATAGAGAGTTTCAGAGAGTGTCAGAGAGTGATAGAGAGTGTCAAAGAGTGTCAGAGAGTGTCAGAGAGTGTCAGAGACTGTCAGAGACTGTCAGAGAGTGTCAGAGAGTGAGAGAGAGTGTCAGAGATTTTCAGAGAGTGTCAGAGAGTGATAGTGAGTGATAGAGAGTGTCAGAGGGTGTCTGAGAGTGTCAGAGAGTGATAGAGAGTGATAGAGAGTGTCAGAGAGTGTCAGAGAGTGATAGAGAGTGATAGAGAGTGATAGAGAGTGTCAGAGAGTGTCAGAGAGTGTCAGAGAGTGTCAGAGAGTGTCAGAGAGTGATAGAGAGTGATAGAGAGTGTCAGAGAGTGTCAGAGAGTGATAGAGAGTGATAGAGAGTGATAGAGAGTGTCAGAGAGTGTCAGAGAGTGTCAGAGAGTGTCAGAGAGTGATAGAGAGTGATAGAGAGTGATAGAGAGTGATAGAGAGTGATAGAGAGTTTCAGAGAGTGTCAGAGAGTCTCTGAGAGAGTCAGAGAGTGATAGAGAGTGATAGAGAGTGTCAGAGAGTGTCAGCGACTGTCAGAGAGTGTCAGAGAGTGAGAGAGAGTGTCAGAGAGTGTCTGAGAGAGTCAGAGAGTGATAGAGAGTGATAGAGAGTGTCAGAGACTGTCAGAGACTGTCAGAGAGTGTCAGAGAGTGTCAGAGAGTGTCAGAGAGTGTCAGAGAGTGTCAGAGAGTGATAGAGAGTGATAGAGAGTGTCAGAGAGTGTCAGAGAGCGATAGAGAGTGATAGAGAGTGTCAGAGAGTGTCAGAGAGTGATAGAGAGTGTCAAAGAGTGATAGAGAGTGTCAGAGAGTGTCAGAGAGTGTCAGAGAGTGATAGAGAGTGATAGAGAGTTTCAGAGAGTGTCAGAGAGTGTCTGAGAGTGTCAGAGAGTGATAGAGAGTGATAGAGAGTGATAGAGAGTGTCAGAGAGTGTCAGAGAGTGTCAGAGACTGTCAGAGAGTGTCAGAGAGTGTCAGAGAGTGTCAGAGATTTTCAGAGAGTGTCAGAGAGTGTCTGAGAGTGACAGAGAGTGATAGAGAGTGATAGAGAGTGTCAGAGAGTGTCAGAGAGTGTCAGAGAGTGTCAGAGAGTGATAGAGAGTGATAGAGAGTGATAGAGAGTGTCAGAGAGTGTCAGAGAGTGATAGAGAGTGATAGAGTGTGTCAGAGAGTGTCAGAGAGTGGTAGAGAGTGGCAGAGAGTGATAGTGATAGAGAGTTTCAGAGAATGTCAGAGAGTGATAGAGAGTGTCAAAGAGTGATAGAGAGTGTCAAAGAGTGATAGAGAGTGTCAGAGAGTGACAGAGTGTCAGAGAGTGATAGAGAGTGATAGAGAGTTTCAGAGAGTGTCAGAGAGTGTCTGAGAGTGTCAGAGAGTGATAGAGAGTGATAGAGAGTGTCAGAGAGTGCCAGAGAGTGATAGAGAGTGATAGAGAGTGTCAGAGAGTGTCAGAGAGTGTCAGAGAGTGATAGTGAGTGTCTGAGAGTGATAGAGAGTGTCAGAGAGTGATAGAGAGTGATAGAGAGTTTCAGAGAGTGTCAGAGAATGTCATAGCGTGATAGAGAGTGTCAAAGAGTGATAGAGAGTTTCAGAGAGTGTCAGAGAGTCTCTGAGAGTGTCAGAGAGTGTCAGAGAGTGATAGAGAGTGATAGAGAGTGTCAGAGAGTGTCAGAGAGTGTCAGAGAGTGATAGAGAGTGATTGAGAGTGTCAGAGAGTGATAGAGAGTGTCAGAGAGTGTCAGAGAATGTCAGATAGTGATAGAGAGTGTCAAAGAGTGATAGAGAGTGTCAGAGAGTGATAGAGAGTGATAGAGAGTGATAGAGAGTGTCAGAGAGTGTCAAAGAGTGTCAGAGAGTGATAGAGAGTGATAGAGAGTTTCAGAGAGTGTCAGAGAGTGTCTGAGAGAGTCAGAGAGTGATAGAGAGTGATAGAGAGTGATAGAGAGTGATAGAGAGTGTCAGAGAGTGTCAAAGAGTGTCAGAGAGTGATAGAGAGTGATAGAGATTTTCAGAGAGTGTCAGAGAGTGTCTGAGAGTGTCTGAGAGTGTCTGAGAGTGTCTGAGAGTGTCTGAGAGTGTCAGAGAGTGTCATAGAGTGTCAGAGAATGTCAGAGAGTGTCAGAGAGTGATAGAGAGTGATAGAGAGTGTCAGAGAGTGTCAGAGAGTGATAGAGAGTGATAGAGAGAGTCAGAGAGTGTCAGAGAGTGGTAGAGAGTGGCAGAGAGTGATAGAGAGTTTCAGAGAGTGTCAGAGAGTGTCAGAGAGTGTCAGAGAGTGATAGAGAGTTTCAGAGAGTGTCAGAGAGTGTCTGAGAGTGTCAGAGAGTGATAGAGAGTGATAGAGAGTGTCAGAGAGTGTCAGAGAGTGTCAGAGTGTGATAGAGAGTGATAGAGAGTGATAGAGAGTGTCAGAGAGTGATAGTGAGTGCCTGAGAGTGATAGAGAGTGTCAGAGAGTGTCAGAGAGTGTCAGAGAGAGGCAGAGAGTGGCAGAGAGTGGCAGAGAGTGATAGAGAGTTTCAGAGAATGTCAGAGCGTGATAGAGAGTGTCAAAGAGTGATAGAGAGTTTCAAAGAGTGTCAGAGAGTATCAGACAGTGTCAGAGAGTGATAGAGAGTGATTGAAAGTGTCAGAGAGTGATAGAGAGTGTCAGAGAGTGTCAGAGAGTGTCAGAGAGTGGCAGAGAGTGGCAGAGAGTGGCAGAGAGTGGCAGAGAGTGATAGAGAGTTTCAGAGAGTGTCAGAGAATGTCAGATAGTGATAGAGAGTGTCAAAGAGTGATAGAGAGTGTCAGAGAGTGTCAGAGAGAGTCAGAGAGTGATAGAGAGTGTCAGAGAGTGTCAGAGAGTGTCAGAGAGTGATATAGAGTGATATAGAGTGATAGAGAGTGTCAGAGAGTGTCAGAGAGTGTCAGAGAGTGTCAGAGAGTGATAGAGAGTGATAGAGAGTGTCAGAGAGTGTCAGAGAGTGAGAGAGAGTGTCAGAGATTTTCAGAGAGTGTCAGAGAGTGTCTGAGAGTGTCAGGGAGTGCTAGAGAGTGATAGCGAGGTTCAGAGAGTGTCAGAGAGTGTCAGAGAGTGTCAGAGAGTGATAGAGAGTGATAGAGAGTGTCAGAGAGTGTCAGAGAGTGATAGAGATTGATAGAGAGTGTCAGAGAGTGTCAGAGAGTGGTAGAGAGTGTCAGAGAGTGGTAGAGAGTGGCAGAGAGTGATAGAGAGTGATAGAGAGTGATAGAGAGTTTCAGAGAGTGTCAGAGAATTTCAGAGAGTGATAGAGAGTGTCAAAGAGTGATAGAGAGTGTCAGAGAGTGTCAGAGAGTGTCAGAGAGTGATAGAGAGTGATAGAGAGTTTCAGAGAGTGTCAGAGAGTGTCTGAGAGTGTCAGAGAGTGATAGAGAGTGATAGGGAGTGATAGAGAGTGTCAGAGAGTGTCAGAGAGTGATAGTGAGTGTCTGAGAGTGATAGAGAGTGTCAGAGAGTGGCAGAGAGTGGCAGAGAGTGATAGAGAGTTTCAGAGAGTGTCAGAGAATGTCAGAGCGTGATAGAGAGTGTCAAAGAGTGATAGAGAGTTTCAGAGAGTGTCAGAGAGTGTCTGAGAGTGTCAGAGAGTGATAGAGAGTGATAGAGAGTGTCAGAGAGTGTCAGAGAGTGTCAGAGAGTGATAGAGAGTGATAGAGAGTGATTGAAAGTGTCAGAGAGTGATAGAGAGTGTCAGAGAGTGTCAGAGAGTGTCAGAGAGTGTCAGAGAGTGTCAGAGAGTGTCAGAGAGTGATAGAGAGTGTCAGAGAGTGTCAGATAGTGATAGTGAGTGTCTGAGAGTGTCAGAGTGTGATAGAGAGTGTCAGAGAGTGTCAGAGAGTGTCAGAGAGTGTCTGAGAGTGTCAGAGAGTGATAGAGAGTGATAGAGAGTGATAGAGAGTGTCAGAGAGTGTCTGAGAGTGTCAGAGAGTGTCTGAGAGTGTCAGAGAGTGATAGAGAGTGATAGAGAGTGTCAGAGAGTGTCAGACAGTGTCAGAGAGTGATAGAGAGTGATAGAGAGGTTCAGAGAGTGTCAGAGAGTGATAGAGAGTGTCAGAGAGTGATAGAGAGTGTCAGAGAGTGTCAGAGAGTGTCAGAGAGTGTCAGAGAGTGGTAGAGATTGATAGAGAGTTTCAGAGAGTGTCAGAGAGTTTCAGAGAGTGATAGAGAGTGTCAGAGAGTGATAGAGAGTGTCAGAGAGTGTCAGAGAGTGATAGTGAGTGATAGAGAGTTTCAGAGTGTGTCAGAGAGTGTCAGAGAGTGTCAGAGAGTGATAGAGAGTGTCAGAGAGTGTCAGAGAGTGATAGTGAGTGATAGAGAGTTTCAGAGAGTGTCAGAGAGTATCTGAGAGTGTCAGAGAGTGATAGAGAGTGTCAGAGAGTGTCAGAGAGTGATAGTGAGTGTCTGAGAGTGTCAGAGAGTGATAGTGAGTGATAGTGAGTGATAGAGAGTGTCAGAGAGTGTCAGAGAGTGATAGTGAGTGTCTGAGAGTGTCAGAGAGTGATAGTGAGTGATAGTGAGTGATAGAGAGTGTCAGAGAGTGTCAGAGAGTGATAGTGAGTGTCTGAGAGTGTCAGAGAGTGATAGAGAGTGTCAGAGAGTGATAGTGAGTGATAGAGAGTGTCAGAGAGTGTCAGAGAGTGATAGTGAGTGATAGTGAGTGATAGAGAGTTTCAGAGAGTGTCAGAGAGTGTCAGAGAGTGTCAGAGAGTGATAGAGAGTGTCAGAGAGTGATAGTGAGTGATAGAGAGTTTCAGAGAGTGTCAGAGAGTGTCTGAGAGTGTCAGAGAGTGATAGAGATTGTCAGAGAGTGTCAGAGAGTGATAGAGATTGTCAGAGAGTGTCAGAGAGTGATAGAGAGTGTCAGAGAGTGTCAGAGAGTGATAGTGAGTGATAGAGAGTTTCAGAGAGTGTCAGAGAGTGTCTGAGAGTGTCAGAGAGTGATAGAGATTGTCAGAGAGTGTCAGAGAGTGATAGAGATTGTCAGAGAGTGTCAGAGAGTGATAGAGAGTGTCAGAGAGTGTCAGAGAGTGATAGTGAGTGATAGAGAGTTTCAGAGAGTGTCAGAGAGTGTCTGAGAGTGTCAGAGAGTGATAGAGAGTGTCAGAGAGTATCAGAGAGTGATAGAGATTGTCAGAGAGTATCGGAGAGTGATAGTGAGTGTCTGAGAGTGTCAGAGAGTGATAGAGATTGTCAGAGAGTGTCAGAGAGTGATAGAGATTGTCAGAGAGTGTCAGAGAGTGATAGAGAGTGTCAGAGAGTGTCAGAGAGTGATAGTGAGTGATAGAGAGTTTCAGAGAGTGTCAGAGAGTGTCTGAGAGTGTCAGAGAGTGATAGAGAGTGTCAGAGAGTATCAGAGAGTATCAGAGAGTGATAGAGATTGTCAGAGAGTGTCGGAGAGTGATAGTGAGTGTCTGAGAGTGTCAGAGAGTGATAGTGAGTGATAGTGAGTGATAGAGAGTGTCAGAGAGTGTCAGAGAGTGATAGTGAGTGTCTGAGAGTGTCAGAGAGTGATAGAGAGTGTCAGAGAGTGATAGTGAGTGATAGAGAGTTTCAGAGAGTGTCAGAGAGTGTCTGAGAGTGTCAGAGAGTGATAGAGAGTGTCAGAGAGTGTCAGAGACTGATAGTGAGTGATAGAGAGTTTCAGAGAGTGTCAGAGAGTGTCTGAGAGTGTCAGAGATTGTCAGAGAGTGTCAGAGAGTGTCAGAGAGTGATAGTGAGTGTCTGAGAGTATCAGATAGTGATAGAGAGTGTCAGAGAGTGTCAGAGAGTGATAGAGAGTGATAGAGAGTGTCAGAGAGTGATAGAGAGTGTCAGAGAGTGATAGAGAGTGTCAGAGACTGACAGAGAGTGTCAGAGAGTGTCAGAGAGTGACAGAGAGTTTCAGAGAGTGTCAGAGAATGTCAGAGAGTGATAGAGAGTGTCAGAGAGTGATAGAGAGTGTCAGAGAGTGTCAGAGAGCGATACAGAGTGATAGAAACTGTCAGAGAGTGATAGAGAGTGATAGAGAGTTTCAGAGAGTGTCAGAGAATGTCAGAGAGTGATAGAGAGTGTCAGAGAGTGTCAGAGAGTGATATAGAGTGTCAGAGAGTGTCAGAGAGTGATAGAGAGTAATAGAAAGTGTCAGAGAGTGTCAGAGAGTGTCAGATAGGGATAGTGAGTGATAGAGAGTCTCAGAGAGTGATAGAGAGTGTCAGAGAGTGTCAGAGAGTGTCAGAGAGTGTCAGAGAGTGATATAGAGCGATAGAGAGTTTCAGAAAGTGTCAGAGAGTGTCTGAGAGTGTCAGAGAGTGAGAGAGAGTGATAGAGAGTGTCAGAGAGTGTCAGAGAGTGTCAGAGAGTGTCAGACAGTGTCTGAGAGTGTCAGAGAGTGATAGAGAGTGATAGAGAGTGTCAGAGAGTGTCAGAGAGTGTCAGACAGTGTCTGAGAGTGTCAGAGAGTGATAGAGAGGGTCAGAGAGTGTCAGAGAGTGTCAGAGAGTGTCAGAGAGTGTCAGAAAGTGATAGAGAGTGTCAGAGAGTGTCAGAGAGTGTCAGACAGTGTCTGAGAGTGTCAGAGAGTGATAGAGAGGGTCAGAGAGTGTCAGAGAGTGTCAGAGAGTGTCAGAAAGTTTTAGAGAGAGATAGAGAGTGTCAGAGAGTGTCAGAGAGTGTCAGAGAGTGATAGAGAGTGATAGAGAGGTTCAGAGAGTGTCAGAGAGTGATAGAGAGTGTCAGAGAGTGTCAGAGAGCGTCAGATAGTGATGGTGAGTGTCAGAGAGTGATAGAGAGTGTCAGAGAGTGTCGGAGAGTGTCAGAGAGTGAGAGAGAGTGATAGAGAGTGTCAGAGAGTGTCAGAGAGTGTCAGACAGTGTCTGAGAGTGTCAGAGAGTGATAGAGAGGGTCAGAGAGTGTCAGAGAGTGTCAGAGAGTGTAAGACAGTGATAGAGAGTGATAGAGAGTGTCAGAGAGTGTCAGAGAGTGATAGAGAGTGATAGAGAGGTTCAGAGAGTGTCAGAGAGTGATAGAGAGTGTCAGAGAGTGTCAGAGAGCGTCAGAGAGCGTCAGATAGTGATGGTGAGTGTCAGAGAGTGATAGAGAGTGTCAGAGACAGTCAGAGAGTGTCAGAGAGTGATAGAGAGTGTCAGAGATTGTCAGAGAGTGTCAGAGAGTGATAGAGAGTGATAGAGAGTTTCAGAGATTGTCAGAGAGTGTCAGAGAGTGTCAGAGAGTGATAGAGAGTGATAGACAGTGTCAGAGAGTGTCAGAGAGTGTCAGAGAGTGATAGTGAGTGTCAGAGAGTGTCAGAGAGTGTCAGAGAGTGTCAGAGAGTGTCAGAGAGTGATAGAGAGTGATAGAGAGGTTCAGAGAGTGATAGAGAGTGTCAGAGAGTGATAGAGAGTGATAGAGAGTGTCAGAGAGTGTCAGAGAGTGATAGAGAGTGATAGAGAGTGATAGAGAGTGTCAGAGAGTGATAGAGAGTGTCAGAGAGTGTCTGAGAGTGATAGAGAGTGTCAGAGAGTGATAGAGAGTGATAGAGAGTGATAGAGCATGTCAGAGAGTGTCAGAGAGTGTCAGAGAGTGATAGAGAGTGTCAGAGAGTGTCAGAGAGTGATAGAGAGTGAAAGAGAGTGTCAGAGAGTGTCAGAGAGTGATAGAGAGTGATAGAGAGTGTCAGAGAGTGTCAGAGAGTGTCAGATAGTGATAGTGAGTGTCAGAGCGTGTCAGAGAGTGATAGAGAGTGAAAGAGAGTGTCAGAGATTGTCAGTGAGTGATAGAGAGTGATAGAGAGTGTCAGAGAGTGTCAGAGAGTGTCAGATAGTGATAGTGAGTGTCAGAGAGTGTCAGAGAGTGTCACAGAGTGATAGAGAGTGAAAGAGAGTGTCAGAGATTGTCAGTGAGTGATAGAGAGTGATAGAGAGTGTCAGAGAGTGTCAGAGAGTGTCAGATAGTGATAGTGAGTGTCAGAGAGTGTCAGAGAGTGATAGAGAGTGAAAGAGAGTGAAAGAGAGTGTCAGAGATTGTCAGTGAGTGATAGAGAGTGATAGAGAGTGTCAGAGAGTGTCAGAGAGTGTCAGATAGTGATAGTGAGTATCAGAGAGTGAAAGAGAGTGTCAGAGAGTGTCAGAGAGTGATAGAGAGTGTCAGAGAGTGTCAGAGATTGTCAGATAGTGATAGTGAGTGTCTGAGAGAGTCAGAGAGTGTCAGATAGTGATAGAGAGTGTCAGAGAGTGTCAGAGAGTGTCAGAGAGTGATAGAGAGTGCCAGAGAGTGTCAGAGAGTGATAGAGAGTGATAGAGAGTGATAGAGAGTGATAGAGAGTGATAGAGAGTGTCAGAGAGTGTCAGAGAGTGATAGAGAGTGATAGAGATGTCAGAGAGTGTCAGAGAGTGTCAGAGAGTGTCTGAGAGTGATAGAGAGTTTCAGAGAGTTTCAGAGAGTGTCTGAGAATGTCTGAGAGTGTCAGAGAGTGTCAGAGAGTGATAGAGAGTGATAGAGCGTGTCAGAGATTGTCAGAGAGTGTCAGAGAGTGTCAGAGAGTGTCAGAGAGTGTCAGAGAGTGTCAGAGAGTGATAGAGAGTGATAGAGAGTGATAGAGAGTGTCAGAGAGTGTCAGAGAGTGTCAGAGAGTGTCAGAGAATGTCAGAGAGTGATAGAGAGTGTCAGAGAGTGATAGAGAGTGTCAGAGAGTGTCAGAGAGTGTCAGAGAGTGTCAGAGAATGTCAGAGAGTGATAGAGAGTGTCAGAGAGTGATAGAGAGTGTCAGAGAGTGTCAGAGAGTGATAGAGAGTGATAGAAAGTGTCAGAGAGTGTCAGAGAGTGTCAGAGAGTGTCAGAGAGTGATAGAGAGTAATAGAAAGTGTCAGAGAGTGTCAGAGAGTGTCAGATAGTGATAGTGAGTGATAGAGAGTCTCAGAGAGTGATAGAGAGTGTCAGAGAGTGTCAGAGAGTGTCAGAGAGTGTCAGAGAGTGATATAGAGCGATAGAGAGTGTCAGAAAGTGTCAGAGAGTGTCTGAGAGTGTCAGAGAGTGAGAGAGAGTGATAGAGAGTGTCAGAGAGTGTCAGAGAGTGTCAGACAGTGTCTGAGAGTGTCAGAGAGTGATAGAGAGGGTCAGAGAGTGTCAGAGAGTGATAGAGAGGGTCAGAGAGTGTCAGAGAGTGTCAGAGAGTGTCAGAGAGTGTCAGACAGTGTCAGACAGTGATAGAGAGTGATAGAGAGTGTCAGAGAGTGATAGAGAGGGTCAGAGAGTGTCAGAGAGTGTCAGAGAGTGTCAGACAGTGATAGAGAGTGATAGAGAGTGTCAGAGAGTGTCAGAGAGTGATAGAGAGGGATAGAGAGGTTCAGAGAGTGTCAGAGAGTGATAGAGAGTGTCAGAGAGCGTCAGATAGTGATGGTGAGTGTCAGAGAGTGATAGAGAGTGTCAGAGATTGTCAGAGAGTGGCAGAGAGTGATAGAGAGTGATAGAGAGTGATAGAGATTTTCAGAGAGTGTCAGAGAATGTCAGAGAGTGATAGAGAGTGTCAAAGAGTGTGAGATAGTGTCAGAGAGTGTCAGAGAGTGATAGAGAGTGATAGAGAGTGATAGAGAGTTTCAGAGATTTTCAGAGAGTGTCAGAGAGTGTCAGAGAGTGATAGAGAGTGATAGAGAGTGATAGAGAGTGATAGACAGTGTCAGAGAGTGTCAGAGAGTGTCAGAGAGTGATAGTGAGTGTCAGAGAGTGTCAGAGAGTGTCAGAGAGTGTCAGAGAGTGATAGAGAGTGATAGAGAGGTTCAGAGAGTGTCAGAGAGTGATAGAGAGTGTCAGAGAGTGTCAGAGAGTGTCAGAGAGTGATAGAGAGTGATAGAGCATGTCAGAGAGTGTCAGAGAGTGTCAGAGAGTGTCAGATAGTGATAGAGAGTGTCAGAGAGTGTCAGAGAGTGTCAGAGAGTGTCAGAGAGTGATAGAGAGTGAAAGAGAGTGTCAGAGATTGTCAGTGAGTGATAGAGAGTGATAGAGAGTGTCAGAGAGTGTCAGAGAGTGTCAGAGAGTGTCAGATAGTGATAGTGAGTGTCAGAGAGTGTCAGAGAGTGTCAGATAGTGATAGAGAGTGCCAGAGAGTGTCAGAGAGTGTCAGAGAGTGATAGAGAGAGAAAGAGAGTGTCAGAGAGTGTCAGAGAGTGTCAGAGAGTGATAGAGAGTGATAGAGAGTGTCAGAGAGTGTCAGAGAGTGTCAGATAGTGATAGTGAGTGTCAGAGAGTGTCAGAAAGTGTCAGAGAGTGATAGAGAGTGGAAGAGAGTGTCAGAGATTGTCAGTGAGTGATAGAGAGTGATAGAGAGTGTCAGAGAGTGTCAGAGAGTGTCAGATAGTGATAGTGAGTGTCAGAGAGTGTCAGAGAGTGATAGAGAGTGAAAGAGAGTGTCAGAGATTGTCAGTGAGTGATAGAGAGTGATAGAGAGTGTCAGAGAGTGTCAGAGAGTGTCAGATAGTGATAGTGAGTGTCAGAGAGTGTCAGAGAGTGATAGAGAGTGTCAGATAGTGTCAGAGAGTGTCAGATAGTGATAGTGAGTGTCAGAGAGTGTCAGAGAGTGTCAGAGAGTGATAGAGAGTGAAAGAGAGTGTCAGAGAGTGATAGAGAGTGAAGAGTGTGTCAGGAGTGACAGAGAGTGACAGAGAGTGATAGAGAGTGTCCGAGAGTGTCAGAGAGTGTCAGATAGTGATAGTGAGTGTCTGAGAGTGTCAGAGAGTGTCAGAGAGTGTCAGAGAGTGATAGAGAGTGTCAGAGAGTGTCAGAGAGTGTCAGAGAGTGATAGAGAGTGATAGAGATGTCAGAGAGTGTCAGAGAGTGTCAGAGAGAGTCAGAGAGTGTGTGAGAGCGATAGAGAGTGTCAGAGAGTGTCAGAGAGTGTCAGAGAGTGATAGAGAGTGATAGAGCGTGTCAGAGAGTGTCAGAGAGTGTCAGAGAGTGTCAGAGAGTGATAGAGAGTGATAGAGAGTGTCAGATAGTGTCAGAGAGTGTCAGATAGTGATAGAGAGTGTCAGAGAGTGTCAGAGAGTGTCAGAGAGTGATAGAGAGTGAAAGAGAGTGAAAGACAGTGTCAGAGAGTGTCAGAGAGTGATAGAGAGTGTCAGAGAGTGTCAGAGAGTGTCAGAGAGTGTCAGATAGTGATAGTGAGTGTCTGAGAGTGTCAGAGATTGTCAGCTAGTGACAGAGAGTGTCAGAGAGTGTCAGAGAGTGATAGAGACTGATAGAGAGTGTCAGAGAGTGTCAGAGAGTGTCAGAGAGTGTCAGAGAGTGTCAGAGAGTGTCAGAGAGTGATAGAGAGTGATAGAGATTGTCAGAGAGTGTCAGAGAGTGATAGAGAGTGATAGAGAGGTTCAGAGAGTGTCAGAGAGTGTCAGAGAGTGTCAGAGAGTGTCAGAGAGTGATAGAGAGTGTCAGAGAGTGATAGAGAGTGTCAGAGATTGTCAGAGAGAGGCAGAGAGTGATAGAGAGTGATAGAGAATTTCAGAGAGTGTCAGAGAATGTCAGAGAGTGATAGAGAGTGTCAAAGAGTGATAGATAGTGTCAGAGAGTGTCAGAGAGTGATAGAGAGTGATAGAGAGTTTCAGAGAGTGTCAGAGAGTGTCAGAGAGTGATAGAGAGTGATAGAGAGTGTCAGAGAGTGTCAGAGAGTGATAGTGAGTGTCAGAGAGTGTCAGAGAGTGTCAGAGAGTGTCAGAGAGTGTCAGAGAGTGATAGAGAGTGATAGAGAGTGTCAGAGAGTGATAGTGAGTGTCAGAGAGTGTCAGAGAGTGTCAGAGAGTGATAGAGAGTGTCAGAGAGTGTCAGAGAGTGCCAGAGAGTGTCAGAGAGTGATAGAGAGTGTCAGAGAGTGTCAGAGAGTGTCAGAGAGTGTCAGAGAGTGAAAGAGAGTGTCAGAGAGTGTCAGAGAGTGATAGAGTGTGATAGAGAGTGTCAGAGAGTGTCAGAGAGTGTCAGAGAGTGTCAGATAGTGATAGTGAGTGTCAGAGAGTGTCAGAGAGTGATAGAGAGTGAAAGAGAGTGTCAGTGAGTGTCAGAGAGTGTCAGAGAGTGATAGAGAGGGAAAGAGAGTGTCAGAGAGTGTCAGAGAGTGATAGAGAGTGATAGAGAGTGTCAGAGAGTGTCAGATAGTGATAGTGAGTGTCTGAGAGTGTCAGAGAGTTTCAGAGAGTGTCAGAGAGTGATAGAGAGTGCCAGAGAGTGTCAGAGAGTGTCAGAGAGTGATAGAGAGTTTCAGAGAGTGTCTGAGAATGTCTGAGAGTTTCAGAGAGTGTCAGAGAGTGATAGAGAGTGATAGAGCGTGTCAGAGAGTGTCAGAGAGTGTCAGAGAGTGTCAGAGAGTGATAGAGAGTGATAGAGAGTGTCAGAGAGTGTCAGAGAGTGTCAGATAGTGATAGAGAGTGTCAGAGAGTGTCAGAGAGTGATAGAGAGTGAAAGAGAGTGAAAGAGAGTGTCAGAGAGTGTCAGAGAGTGATAGAGAGTGATAGAGAGTGTCAGAGAGTGTCAGAGAGTGTCAGACAGTGTCAGAGAGTGATAGTGAGTGTCTGAGAGCGTCAGAGAGTGTCAGATAGTGATAGAGAGTGTCAGAGAGTGTCAGAGAGTGATAGAGAGTGATAGAGAGTGTCAGAGAGTGTCAGAGAGTGATAGTGAGTGTCTGAGAGCGTCAGAGAGTGTCAGATAGTGATAGAGAGTGTCAGAGAGTGTCAGAGAGTGATAGAGAGTGATAGAGAGTGTCAGAGAGTGTCAGATAGTGATAGTGAGTGTCTGAGAGTGTCAGAGAGTGTCAGAGAGTGTCAGAGAGTGTCAGAGAGTGATAGATAGTGATAGAGAGTGTCAGAGAGTGTCAGAGAGTGTCAGAGAGTGATAGAGAGTGATTGAAAGTGTCAGAGAGTGATAGAGAGTGTCAGAGAGTGTCAGAGAGTGGCAGAGAGTGGCATAGAGTGGCAGAGAGTGATAGAGAGTTTCAGAGAGTGTCAGAGAATGTCAGATAGTGATAGAGAGTGTCAAAGAGTGATAGAGAGTGTCAGAGAGTGTCAGAGAGTGTCAGAGAGTGATAGAGAGTGATAGAGAATGATAGAGAGTTTCAGAGAGTGTCAGAGAGTGTCAGAGAGTGTCAGAGAGTGATAGAGAGTGATAGAGAGTGTCAGAGAGTGTCAGAGAGTGATAGAGAGTGATAGAGAGTGTCAGAGAGTGTCAGAGAGTGATATAGAGAGATAGAGAGTGTCAGAGAGTGGTAGAGAGTGTCAGAGAGTGATAGAGAGTGATATAGAGTGTCAGAGAGAGTCAGAGACTGTCAGAGAGTGTCAGAGAGTGTCAGAGAGTGAGAGAGAGTGTCAGAGATTTTCAGAGAGTGTCAGAGAGTGTCTGAGAGTGTCAGAGAGTGATAGAGAGTGATAGAGAGTGATAGAGAGGTTCAGAGAGTGTCAGAGAGTGTCAGAGAGTGATAGAGAGTGATAGAGAGTGATAGAGAGTGATAGAGAGTGTCAGAGAGTGTCAGAGAGTGATAGAGAGTGATAGAGAGTGATAGAGAGTGTCAGAGAGTGTCAGAGAGTGATAGTGAGTGTCTGAGAGTGATAGAGAGTATCAGAGAGTGTCAGAGAGTGTCAGAGAGTGTCAGAGAGTGTCAGAGAGTGATAGAGAGTTTCAGAGAGTGTCAGAGAGTGTCTGAGAGTGTCAGAGAGTGATAGAGAGTGATAGAGAGTGTCAGAGAGTGTCAGAGAGTGATAGAGTGTGATAGAGAGTGTCAGAGAGTGTCACAGAGTGATAGTGAGTGTCTGAGAGTGATAGAGAGTGTCAGAGAGTGTCAGAGAGTGTCAGAGAGTGGCAGAGAGTGATAGAGAGTGATAGAGAGTTTCAGAGAGTGTCAGAGAGTGTCAGAGAGTGTCTGAGAGTGTCAGAGAGTGATAGAGAGTGATAGAGAGTGTCAGAGAGTGTCAGAGAGTGTCAGAGAGTGATAGAGAGTGATTGAGAGTGTCAGAGAGTGTCAGAGAGTGTCAGAGAGTGATAGAGAGTGATAGAGAGTGATAGAGAGTGTCAGAGAGTGTCAGAGAGTGATAGAGAGTGTCAGAGAGTGATAGAGAGTGATAGAGAGTGTCAGAGAGTGTCAGAGAGTGTCAGAGAGTGATAGAGAGTGATTGAGAGTGTCAGAGAGTGTCAGAGAGTGTCAGAGAGTGATAGAGAGTGATAGAGAGTGATAGAGAGTGTCAGAGAGTGTCAGAGAGTGATAGAGAGTTTCAGAGAGTGTCAGATAGTGATAGTGAGTGTCTGAGAGTGTCAGAGAGTGATAGAGAGTGATAGAGAGTGTCAGAGAGTGTCAGAGAGTGTCAGAGAGTGATAGAGTGTGATAGAGAGTGTCAGAGAGTGTCACAGAGTGATAGTGAGTGTCAGAGAGTGATAGAGAGTGATAGAGAGTGTCAGAGAGTGTCAGAGAGTGATAGAGTGTGATAGAGAGTGTCAGAGAGTGTCACAGAGTGATAGTGAGTGTCTGAGAGTGATAGAGAGTGTCAGAGAGTGTCAGAGAGTGTCAGAGAGTGGCAGAGAGTGATAGAGAGTGATAGAGAGTTTCAGAGAGTGTCAGAGAGTGTCAGAGAGTGTCTGAGAGTGTCAGAGAGTGATAGAGAGTGATAGAGAGTGTCAGAGAGTGTCAGAGAGTGTCAGAGAGTGATAGAGAGTGATTGAGAGTGTCAGAGAGTGTCAGAGAGTGTCAGAGAGTGATAGAGAGTGATAGAGAGTGATAGAGAGTGTCAGAGAGTGTCAGAGAGTGATAGAGAGTTTCAGAGAGTGTCAGATAGTGATAGTGAGTTTCCGAGAGTGTCAGATAGTGATAGTGAGTGTCTGAGAGTGTCAGAGAGTGTCAGATAGTGATAGAGAGTGTCAGAGAGTGTCAGAGAGTGTCAGAGAGTGTCAGAGAGTGATAGAGAGTGTCAGAGAGTGTCAGAGAGTGTCAAAGAGTGTCAAAGAGTGTCAGAGAGTGATAAAGAGTGATAGAGAGTGTCAGAGAGTGTCAGATAGTGATAGTGAGTGTCTGCGAGTGTCAGAGAGTGTCAGAGAGTGTCAGAGAGTGAGAGAGAGTGTCAGAGATTTTCAGAGAGTGTCAGAGAGTGTCTGAGAGTGTCAGAGAGTGATAGAGAGTGATAGAGAGGTTCAGAGAGTGTCAGAGAGTGTCAGAGAGTGATAGAGAGTGATAGAGAGTGATAGAGAGTGATAGAGAGTGTCAGAGAGTGTCAGAGAGTGATAGTGAGTGTCTGAGAGTGATAGAGAGTATCAGAGAGTGTCAGAGAGTGTCAGAGAGTGTCAGAGAGTGTCAGATAGTGATAGTGAGTGTCTGAGAGTGTCACAGAGTGTCAGATAGTGATAGAGAGTGTCAGAGAGTGTCAGAGGGTGTCAGAGAGTGTCAGAGAGTGATAGAGAGTGATAGAGAGTGATAGAGAGTGTCAGAGAGTGTCTGAGAGTGTCAGAGAGTGATAGAGAGTGTCAGAGAGTGATAGAGAATGATAGAGAGTGTCAGAGAGTGTCAGAGAGTTATAGTGAGTGTCTGAGAGTGATAGAGAGTGTCAGAGAATGTCAGAGAGTGGCAGAGTGATAGAGAGTGATAGAGAGTTTCAGAGAGTGTCAGAGAATGTCAGAGCGTGATAGAGAGTGTCAAAGAGTGATAGAGAGTTTCAGAGAGTGTCAGAGAGTGCCTGAGAGTGTCAGAGAGTGATAGAGAGTGATAGAGAGTGCCTGAGAGTGTCAGAGAGTGATAGAGAGTGATAGAGAGTGTCAGAGAGTGTCAGAGAGTGATAGAGAGTGATTGAAAGTGTCAGAGAGTGATAGAGAGTGATAGAGAGTGACAGAGAGTGTCAGAGAGTGGCAGAGAGTGATAGAGAGTTTCAGAGAGTGTCTGAGAATGTCAGAGAGTGATAGAGAGTGATAGAGAGTGATAGAGAGTGTCAGAGGGTGTCTGAGAGTGTCAGAGAGTGATAGAGAGTGTCAGAGAGTGTCAGAGAGTGATAGAGAGTGATAGAGAGTGTCAGAGAGTGTCAGAGAGTGATAGAGAGTGATAGAGAGTGTCAGAGAGTGTCAGAGAGTGTCAGAGAGTGGTAGAGAGTGTCAGAGAGTGATAGAGAGTGATATAGAGCGTCAGAGAGTGTCAGAGACTGTCAGAGAGTGTCAGAGAGTGAGAGAGAGTGTCAGAGATTTTCAGAGAGTGTCAGAGAGTGTCTGAGAGTGTCAGAGAGTGACAGAGAGTAATAGAGAGTGATAGAGAGTGATAGAGAGTGTCAGAGGGTGTCTGAGAGTGTCAGATAGTGATAGTGAGTGATAGAGAGTGTCAGAGAGTGTCAGAGAGTGTCAGATAGTGATAGTGAGTGTCTGAGAGTGTCAGAGAGTGATAGAGAGTGTCAGAGAGTGTCAGAGAGTGTCAGAGAGTGTCTGAGAGTGTCAGAGAGTGATAGAGAGTGATAGAGAGTGATAGAGAGTGTCAGAGAGTGTCAGAGAGTGTCTGACAGTGTCAGAGAGTGATAGAGAGTGATAGAGAGTGTCAGAGAGTGTCAGACAGTGTCAGAGAGTGATAGAGAGTGATAGAGAGGTTCAGAGAGTGTCAGAGAGTGATAGAGAGTGTCAGAGAGTGATAGAGAGTGTCAGAGAGTGTCAGAGAGTGTCAGAGAGTGATAGAGATTGATAGAGAGTTTCAGAGAGTGTCAGACAGTGTCAGAGAGTGTCAGAGAGTGTCAGATAGTGATAGTGAGTGTCTGAGAGTGTCAGAGAGTGATAGAGAGTGTCAGAGAGTGTCAGAGAGTGTCAGAGAGTGTCTGAGAGTGTCAGAGAGTGATAGAGAGTGATAGAGAGTGATAGAGAGTGTCAGAGAGTGTCAGAGAGTGTCTGACAGTGTCAGAGAGTGATAGAGAGTGATAGAGAGTGTCAGAGAGTGTCAGACAGTGTCAGAGAGTGATAGAGAGTGATAGAGAGGTTCAGAGAGTGTCAGAGAGTGATAGAGAGTGTCAGAGAGTGATAGAGAGTGTCAGAGAGTGTCAGAGAGTGTCAGAGAGTGATAGAGATTGATAGAGAGTTTCAGAGAGTGTCAGACAGTGTCAGAGAGTGATAGAGAGTGATAGAGAGGTTCAGAGAGTGTCAGAGAGTGATAGAGAGTGTCAGAGAGTGATAGAGAGTGTCAGAGAGTGTCAGAGAGTGTCAGAGAGTGTCAGAGAGTGATAGAGATTGATAGAGAGTTTCAGAGAGTGTCAGAGAGTTTCAGAGAGTGATAGAGAGTGTCAGAGAGTGATAGAGAGTGTCAGAGAGTGTCAGAGAGTGATAGTGAGTGATAGAGAGTTTCAGAGTGTGTCAGAGAGTGTCTGAGAGTGTCAGAGAGTGATAGAGAGTGTCAGAGAGTGTCAGAGAGTGTCAGAGAGTGTCAGAGAGAGATAGTGAGTGATAGAGAGTTTCAGAGTGTGTCAGAGAGTGTCTGAGAGTGTCAGAGAGTGATAGAGAGTGTCAGAGAGTGTCAGAGAGTGATAGTGAGTGTCTGAGAGTGTCAGAGAGTGATAGAGAGTGTCAGAGAGTGTCAGAGAGTGATAGTGAGTGTCTGAGAGTGTCAAATAGTGTCAGAGAGTGGCAGAGAGTGGCAGAGAGTGGCAGAGAGTGATAGAGAGTTTCAGAGAGTGTCAGAGAGAGTCAGAGAGTGATAGAGAGTGATAGAGAGTTTCAGAGAGTGTCTGAGAATGTCAGAGAGTGATAGAGAGTGTCAGAGGGTGTCTGAGAGGGTCAGAGAGTGATAGAGAGTGATAGAGAGTGATAGAGAGTGTCAGAGAGTGTCAGAGAGTGATAGAGAGTGATAGAGAGTGATAGAGAGTGTCAGAGAGTGTCAGAGAATGTCAGAGAATGTCAGAGAGTGATAGAGAGTGTCAGAGAGTGATAGAGAGTGATAGAGAGTGTCAGAGAGTGTCAGAGAGTGGTAGAGAGTGTCAGAGAGTGATAGAGAGTGATATAGAGGGTCAGAGAGTGTCTGAGAGTGTCAGAGAGTGATAGAGAGTGATAGAGAGGTTCAGAGAGTGTCAGAGAGTGTCAGAGAGTGTCAGAGAGTGTCAGAGAGTGGCAAAGAGTGATAGAGAGTGATAGAGAGTTTCAGAGAGTGTCAGAGAATGTCAGAGCGTGATAGAGAGTGTCAAAGAGTGATAGAGAGTTTCAGAGAGTTTCAGAGAGTGTCAGAGAGTTTCAGAGAGTGTCAGAGAGTGTCTGAGAGTGTCAGAGAGTGATAGAGAGTGATAGAGAGTGTCAGAGAGTGTCAGAGAGTGATAGAGAGTGATTGAAAGTGTCAGAGAGTGATAGAGAGTGTCAGAGAGTGTCAGAGAGTGGCAGAGAGTGATAGAGAGTTTCAGAGAGTGTCAGAGAATGTCAGATAGTGATAGAGAGTGTCAAAGAGTGATAGAGAGTGTCAGAGAGTGTCAGAGAGAGTCAGAGAGTGATAGAGAGTGATAGAGAGTTTCAGAGAGTGTCAGAGAGTGATAGAGAGTGTCAGAGAGTGATAGAGAGTGATAGAGAGTGATAGAGAGTGATAGAGAGTGATAGAGAGTGTCAGAGGGTGTCTGAGAGTGTCAGAGAGAGATAGAGAGTGATAGAGAGTGATAGAGAGTGATAGAGAGTGTCAGAGAGTGTCAGAGAGTGTCAGATAGTGATAGTGAGTGTCTGAGAGTGTCAGAGAGTGATAGAGAGTCTCAGAGAGTGTCAGAGAGTGTCAGAGAGTGTCAGAGAGTGATAGAGAGTGATAGAGAGTGATAGAGAGGTTCAGAGAGTTTCAGAGAGTGTCAGAGAGTTTCAGAGAGTGAGAGAGAGTTTCAGAGAGTGTCAGAGAGTGTCAGAGAGTGTCAGAGAGTGATAGAGAGTGATAGAGAGTTTCAGAGTGTGTCAGACAGTGTCAGAGCGTGATAGAGAGTGATAGAGAGGTTCAGAGAGTGTCAGAGAGTGATAGAGAGTGTCAGAGAGTGATAGAGAGTGTCAGAGAGTGTCAGAGAGTGTCAGAGAGTGTCAGAGAGTGATAGAGATTGATAGAGAGTTTCAGAGAGTGTCAGAGAGTGATAGAGAGTGTCAGAGAGTGATAGAGAGTGTCAGAGAGTGTCAGAGAGTGATAGTGAGTGATAGAGAGTTTCAGAGTGTGTCAGAGAGTGTCTGAGAGTGTCAGAGAGTGATAGAGAGTGTCAGAGAGTGTCAGAGAGTGTCAGAGAGTGTCAGAGAGTGATAGTGAGTGATAGAGAGTTTCAGAGTGTGTCAGAGAGTGTCTGAGAGTGTCAGAGAGTGATAGAGAGTGTCAGAGAGTGATAGTGAGTGTCTGAGAGTGTCAGATAGTGTCAGAGAGTGGCAGAGAGTGGCAGAGAGTGGCAGAGAGTGATAGAGAGTGATAGAGAGTTTCAGAGAGTGTCAGAGAATGTCAGAGCGTGATAGAGAGTGTCAAAGAGTGATAGAGAGTTTCAGAGAGTGTCAGAGGGTGTCTGAGAGGGTCAGAGAGTGATAGAGAGTGATAGAGAGTGTCAGAGAGTGTCAGAGAGTGTCAGAGAGTGATAGAGAGTGTCAGAGAGTGTCAGAGAGTGTCAGAGAGTGTCAGAGAGTGATAGTGAGTGATAGAGAGTTTCAGAGAGTGTCAGAGAGTGTCTGAGAGTGTCAGAGAGTGATAGAGAGTGTCAGAGAGTGTCAGAGAGTGATAGTGAGTGTCTGAGAGTGTCAGATAGTGTCAGAGAGTGTCAGAGAGTGATAGAGAGTGTCAGAGAGTGTCAGAGAGTGATAGTGAGTGATAGAGAGTTTCAGAGAGTGTCAGAGAGTGTCTGAGAGTGTCAGAGAGTGATAGAGAGTGTCAGAGAGTGTCAGAGAGTGATAGTGAGTGTCTGAGAGTGTCAGATAGTGTCAGAGAGTGTCAGAGAGTGTCAGAGAGTGTCTGAGAGTGTCAGAGAGTGATAGAGAGTGTCAGAGAGTGTCAGAGAGTGATAGTGAGTGTCTGAGAGTGTCAGATAGTGTCAGAGAGTGTCAGAGAGTGGCAGAGAGTGGCAGAGAGTGGCAGAGAGTGATAGAGAGTTTCAGAGAGTGTCAGAGAATGTCAGAGAATGTCAGAGCGTGATAGAGAGTGTCAAAGAGTGATAGAGAGTTTCAGAGAGTGTCAGAGAGAGTCAGAGAGTGATAGAGAGTGATAGAGAGTTTCAGAGAGTGTCAGAGAGTGTCTGAGAATGTCAGAGAGTGATAGAGAGTGTCAGAGGGTGTCTGAGAGGGTCAGAGAGTGATAGAGAGTGATAGAGAGTGATAGAGAGTGTCAGAGAGTGTCAGAGAGTGATAGAGAGTGATAGAGAGTGATAGAGAGTGTCAGAGAGTGTCAGAGAATGTCAGAGAATGTCAGAGAGTGATAGAGAGTGTCAGAGAGTGTCAGAGAGTGATAGAGAGTGATAGAGAGTGTCAGAGAGTGTCAGAGAGTGGTAGAGAGTGTCAGAGAGTGATAGAGAGTGATATAGAGGGTCAGAGAGTGTCTGAGAGTGTCAGAGAGTGATAGAGAGTGATAGAGAGGTTCAGAGAGTGTCAGAGAGTGTCAGAGAGTGTCAGAGAGTGTCAGAGAGTGATAGAGAGTGATAGAGAGTGATAGAGAGTGTCAGAGAGTGTCAGAGAATGTCAGAGCGTGATAGAGAGTGTCAAAGAGTGATAGAGCGTTTCAGAGAGTGTCAGAGAGTGTCTGAGAGTGTCAGAGAGTGATAGAGAGTGATAGTGAGTGTCTGAGAGTGATAGAGAGTGTCAGAGAGTGTCAGAGAGTGGCAGAGAGTGATAGAGAGTGATAGAGAGTTTCAGAGAGTGTCAGAGAATGTCAGAGCGTGATAGAGAGTGTCAAAGAGTGATAGAGAGTTTCAGAGAGTTTCAGAGAGTGTCAGAGAGTGTCTGAGAGTGTCAGAGAGTGATAGAGAGTGATAGAGAGTGTCAGAGAGTGTCAGAGAGTGATAGAGAGTGATTGAAAGTGTCAGAGAGTGATAGAGAGTGTCAGAGAGTGTCAGAGAGTGGCAGAGAGTGATAGAGAGTTTCAGAGAGTGTCAGAGAATGTCAGATAGTGATAGAGAGTGTCAAAGAGTGATAGAGAGTGTCAGAGAGTGTCAGAGAGAGTCAGAGAGTGATAGAGAGTGATAGAGAGTTTCAGAGAGTGTCAGAGAGTGTCTGAGAGTGTCAGAGAGTGATAGAGAGTGATAGAGAGTGATAGAGAGTGTCAGAGGGTGTCTGAGAGTGTCAGAGAGAAATAGAGAGTGATAGAGAGTGATAGAGAGTGATAGAGAGTGTCAGAGAGTGTCAGAGAGTGTCAGATAGTGATAGTGAGTGTCTGAGAGTGTCAGAGAGTGATAGAGAGTGTCAGAGAGTGTCAGAGAGTGTCAGAGAGTGATAGAGAGTGATAGAGAGTGATAGAGAGGTTCAGAGAGTTTCAGAGAGTGTCAGAGAGTTTCAGAGAGTGATAGAGAGTGTCAGAGAGTGATAGACAATGTCAGAGAGTGTCAGAGAGTGATAGTGAGTGATAGAGAGTTTCAGAGTGTGTCTGAAAGTGTCTGAAAGTGTCTGAGAGTGATAGAGAGTGATAGAGAGTGTCAGAGAGTGTCTGAGAGTGTCAGAGAGTGATAGAGAGTGATAGAGAGTGTCAGAGAGTGTCAGACAGTGTCAGAGAGTGATAGAGAGTGATAGAGAGTGATAGAGAGTGTCAGAGAGTGTCAGAGAGTGATAGAGAGTGTCAGAGAGTGTCAGAGAGTGATAGTGAGTGTCTGAGAGTGTCAGATAGTGTCAGATGTGTCAGATAGTGTCAGAGAGTGTCAGAGAGTGATAGAGAGTGTCAGAGAGTGATAGTGAGTGTCTGAGAGTGTCAGATATTGTCAGAGAGTGTCAGATAGTGTCAGAGAGTGTCAGAGAGTGTCAGAGAGTGTCAGAGAGTGTCAGAGAGTGCCAGAGAGTGATAGTTAGTGTCTGAGAGTATCAGATAGTGATAGAGAGTGTCAGAGAGTTTCAGATAGTGATAGTGAGTGTCTGGGAGTTTCAGAGAGTGTCAGAGAGTGATAGAGAGTGTCAGAGAGTGTCAGAGAGTGTCAGAGAGTGATAGAGAGTGATAGAGAGTGATAGAGAGTGATAGAGAGTGTCAGAGAGTGTCAGAGAATGTCAGAGCGTGATAGAGAGTGTCAAAGAGTGATAGAGCGTTTCAGAGAGTGTCAGAGAGTGTCTGAGAGTGTCAGAGAGTGATAGAGAGTGATAGAGAGGTTCAGAGAGTGTCAGAGAGTGTCAGAGAGTGTCAGAGAGTGTCAGAGAGTGATAGAGAGTGATAGAGAGTGATAGAGAGTGTCAGAGAGTGTCAGAGAATGTCAGAGCGTGATAGAGAGTGTCAAAGAGTGATAGAGCGTTTCAGAGAGTGTCAGAGAGTGTCTGAGAGTGTCAGAGAGTGATAGAGAGTGATAGTGAGTGTCTGAGAGTGATAGAGAGTGTCAGAGAGTGTCAGAGAGTGGCAGAGAGTGATAGAGAGTGATAGAGAGTTTCAGAGAGTGTCAGAGAATGTCAGAGCGTGATAGAGAGTGTCAAAGAGTGATAGAGAGTTTCAGAGAGTTTCAGAGAGTGTCAGAGAGTGTCTGAGAGTGTCAGAGAGTGATAGAGAGTGATAGAGAGTGTCAGAGAGTGTCAGAGAGTGATAGAGAGTGATTGAAAGTGTCAGAGAGTGATAGAGAGTGTCAGAGAGTGTCAGAGAGTGGCAGAGAGTGATAGAGAGTTTCAGAGAGTGTCAGAGAATGTCAGATAGTGATAGAGAGTGTCAAAGAGTGATAGAGAGTGTCAGAGAGTGTCAGAGAGAGTCAGAGAGTGATAGAGAGTGATAGAGAGTTTCAGAGAGTGTCAGAGAGTGTCTGAGAGTGTCAGAGAGTGATAGAGAGTGATAGAGAGTGATAGAGAGTGTCAGAGGGTGTCTGAGAGTGTCAGAGAGAAATAGAGAGTGATAGAGAGTGATAGAGAGTGATAGAGAGTGTCAGAGAGTGTCAGAGAGTGTCAGATAGTGATAGTGAGTGTCTGAGAGTGTCAGAGAGTGATAGAGAGTGTCAGAGAGTGTCAGAGAGTGTCAGAGAGTGATAGAGAGTGATAGAGAGTGATAGAGAGGTTCAGAGAGTTTCAGAGAGTGTCAGAGAGTTTCAGAGAGTGATAGAGAGTGTCAGAGAGTGATAGACAATGTCAGAGAGTGTCAGAGAGTGATAGTGAGTGATAGAGAGTTTCAGAGTGTGTCTGAAAGTGTCTGAAAGTGTCTGAGAGTGATAGAGAGTGATAGAGAGTGTCAGAGAGTGTCTGAGAGTGTCAGAGAGTGATAGAGAGTGATAGAGAGTGTCAGAGAGTGTCAGACAGTGTCAGAGAGTGATAGAGAGTGATAGAGAGTGATAGAGAGTGTCAGAGAGTGTCAGAGAGTGATAGAGAGTGTCAGAGAGTGTCAGAGAGTGATAGTGAGTGTCTGAGAGTGTCAGATAGTGTCAGATGTGTCAGATAGTGTCAGAGAGTGTCAGAGAGTGATAGAGAGTGTCAGAGAGTGATAGTGAGTGTCTGAGAGTGTCAGATATTGTCAGAGAGTGTCAGATAGTGTCAGAGAGTGTCAGAGAGTGTCAGAGAGTGTCAGAGAGTGTCAGAGAGTGCCAGAGAGTGATAGTTAGTGTCTGAGAGTATCAGATAGTGATAGAGAGTGTCAGAGAGTTTCAGATAGTGATAGTGAGTGTCTGGGAGTTTCAGAGAGTGTCAGAGAGTGATAGAGAGTGTCAGAGAGTGTCAGAGAGTGTCAGAGAGTGATAGAGAGTGATAGAGAGTGATAGAGAGTGATAGAGAGTGATAGAGAGTGTCAGAGAGTGATAGAGAGTGTCAGAGAGTGATAGAGAGTGCCAGAGACTGTCAGAGAGTGTCAGAGATTGATAGAGAGTGACAGAGAGTTTCAGAGAGTGTCAGAGAGTGATAGTGAGTGTCTGAGAGTGTCAGATAGTGTCAGAGAGTGGTAGAGAGTGTCAGAGAGTGATAGAGAGTGATAGAGAGTTTCAGAGAGTGTCAGAGAATGTCAGAGCGTGATAGAGAGTGTAAAAGAGTGATAGAGAGTTTCAGAGAGTGTCAGAGAGTGTCAGAGAGTGTCAGAGAGTGATAGAGAGTGATAGAGAGTGTCAGAGAGTGATAGAGAGTGATTGAAAGTGTCAGAGAGTGATAGAGAGTGTCAGAGAGTGGCAGAGAGTGATAGAGAGTTTCAGAGAGTGTCAGAGAATGTCAGATAGTGGTAGAGAGTGTCAAAGAGTGATAGAGAGTGTCAGAGAGTGTCAGAGAGAGTCAGAGAGTGATAGAGAGTTTCAGAGAGTGTCAGAGAGTGTCTGAGAATGTCAGAGAGTGATAGAGAGTGATAGAGAGTGTCAGAGGGTGTCTGAGAGGGTCAGAGAGTGATAGAGAGTGATAGAGAGTGTCAGAGAGTGTCAGAGAGTGATAGAGAGTGATAGAGAGTGTCAGAGAGTGTCAGAGAGTGTCAGAGAGTAATAGAGAGTGATGGAGAGTGTCAGAGAGTGTCAGAGAGTGATAGAGAGTGATAGAGAGTGTCAGAGAGTGTCAGAGAGTGGTAGAGAGTGGTAGAGAGTGGTAGAGAGTGTCAGAGAGTGATAGAGAGTGATATAGAGTGTCAGAGAGTGTCAGAGACTGTCAGAGAGTGTCAGAGAGTGAGAGAGAGTGTCAGATATTTTCAGAGAGTGTCAGAGAGTGTCTGAGAGTGTCAGAGAGTGTCAGAGAGTGATAGAGAGTGATAGAGAGTGATAGAGAGTGATAGAGAGTGATAGAGAGGTTCAGAGAGTGTCAGAGAGTGTCAGAGAGTGTCAGAGAGTGATAGAGAGTGTCAGAGAGTGTCAGAGAGTGTCAGAGAGTGTCAGAGAGTGTCAGAGAGTGATAGAGAGTGTCAGAGAGTGATAGAGAGTTGCAGAGAGTTTCAGAGAGTCTCTGAGAATGTCTGAGAGTGTCAGAGAGTGTCAGAGAGTGATAGAGAGTGTCAGAGAGTGTCAGAGAGTGTCAGAGAGTGATAGAGTGTGATAGAGAGTGTCAGAGAGTGTCAGAGAGTGTCAGAGAGTGATTGAGACTGATAGAGAGTGTCAGAGAGTGTCAGAGAGTGTCAGAGAGTGTCAGAGAGTGATAGAGAGTTGCAGAGAGTTTCAGAGAGTCTCTGAGAATGTCAGAGAGTGTCTGAGAGTGTCAGAGAGTGATAGAGAGTGATAGAGAGTGTCAGAGAGTGTCAGAGAATGTCAGAGCGTGATAGAGAGAGTCAAAGAGTGATAGAGAGTTTCAGAGAGTGTCAGAGAGTGTCTGAGAGTGTCAGAGAGTGGCAGAGAGTGGCAGAGAGTGATAGAGAGTGATAGAGAGTGATAGAGAGTTTCAGAGAGTGTCAGAGAATGTCAGAGCGTGATAGAGAGTGTCAAACAGTGATAGAGATTTTCCGAGAGTGTCAGAGAATGTCAGATAGTGATAGAGAGTGTCAAAGAGTGATAGAGAGTGTCTGAGAGTGTCAGAGAGTGTCAGAGAGTGATAGAGAGTGATAGAGAGTGTCAGAGAGTGTCAGAGAGTGTCAGATAGTGTCAGATAGTGATAGTGAGTGTCAGAGAGTGTCAGAGAGAGTCAGAGAGTGATAGAGAGTGATAGAGAGTTTCAGAGAGTGTCAGAGAGTGTCTGAGAGTGTCTGAGAGTGTCAGAGAGTGATAGAGAGTGATAGAGAGTGATAGAGAGTGATAGAGAGTGATAGAGAGTGATAGAGAGTGTCAGAGGGTGTCTGAGTGTGTCTGAGAGTGTCAGAGAGTGTCAGAGAGTGATAGAGAGTGATAGAGAGTGTCAGAGAGTGTCAGAGAGTGTCAGAGAGTGTCAGATAGTGTCAGATAGTGATAGTGAGTGATAGAGAGTGATAGAGAGTGTCAGAGAGTGTCAGAGAGTGTCAGAGAGTGATAGAGAGTGATAGAGAGGTTCAGAGAGTGTCAGAGAGTGATAGAGAGTGTCAGAGAGTGTCGGAGAGTGTCTGACAGTGTCAGAGAGTGATAGAGAGTGATAGAGAGTGATAGAGAGTGTCAGAGAGTGTCAGAGAGTGATAGAGAGTGATAGAGAGTTTCAGAGAGTGTCAGAGAATGTCAGAGCGTGATAGAGAGTGTCAAACAGTGATAGAGATTTTCCGAGAGTGTCAGAGAATGTCAGATAGTGATAGAGAGTGTCAAAGAGTGATAGAGAGTGTCTGAGAGTGTCAGAGAGTGTCAGAGAGTGATAGAGAGTGATAGAGAGTGATAGAGAGTGTCAGAGAGTGTCAGAGAGTGTCAGATAGTGTCAGATAGTGATAGTGAGTGTCAGAGAGTGTCAGAGAGAGTCAGAGAGTGATAGAGAGTGATAGAGAGTTTCAGAGAGTGTCAGAGAGTGTCTGAGAGTGTCTGAGAGTGTCTGAGAGTGTCAGAGAGTGATAGAGAGTGATAGAGAGTGATAGAGAGTGATAGAGAGTGATAGAGAGTGTCAGAGGGTGTCTGAGTGTGTCTGAGAGTGTCAGAGAGTGTCAGAGAGTGATAGAGAGTGATAGAGAGTGTCAGAGAGTGTCAGAGAGTGTCGGAGAGTGTCTGACAGTGTCAGAGAGTGATAGAGAGTGATAGAGAGTGATAGAGAGTGTCAGAGAGTGTCAGAGGGTGTCAGAGAGTGATAGAGAGTGATAGAGAGGTTCAGAGAGTGTCAGAGAGTGATAGAGAGTGTCAGAGAGTGTCGGAGAGTGTCTGACAGTGTCAGAGAGTGATAGAGAGTGATAGAGAGTGATAGAGAGTGTCAGAGAGTGTCAGAGAGTGTCAGAGAGTGATAGAGAGTGATAGAGAGGTTCAGAGAGTGTCAGAGAGTGATAGAGAGTGTCAGAGAGTGATAGAGAGTGTCAGAGAGTGTCAGAGAGTGTCAGATAGTGATAGAGATTGATAGAGAGTTTCAGAGAGTGTCAGAGAGTTTCAGAGAGTGTTAGAGAGTGTCAGAGAGTGATAGAGAGTGTCAGAGAGTGTCAGAGAGTGTCAGAGAGTGATAGTG
The DNA here is from genome assembly GCF_036365525.1 of Heterodontus francisci. Lineage (NCBI taxonomy): Eukaryota > Metazoa > Chordata > Chondrichthyes > Heterodontiformes > Heterodontidae > Heterodontus > Heterodontus francisci. Next base: position 135,460,182 of record NC_090378.1, read on the forward strand.
AGTGATAGAGAGTTTCAGAGTGTGTCAGAGAGTGTCTGAGAGTGTCAGAGAGTGTCAGAGAGTGTCAGAGAGTGTCAGAGAGTGTCAGAGAGTGTCAGAGTGTGTCAGAGAGTGATAGTGAGTGATAGAGAGTTTCAGAGTGTGTCAGAGAGTGTCTGAGAGTGTCTGAGAGTGTCAGAGAGTGATAGAGAGTGTCAGAGAGTGTCAGAGAGTGATAGTGAGTGTCTGAGAGTGTCAGAGAGTGTCTGAGAGTGTCTGAGAGTGTCTGAGAGTGTCAGAGAGTGATAGAGAGTGATAGAGAGTGATAGTGAGTGATAGAGAGTGTCAGAGAGTGTCAGAGAGTGATAGTGAGTGTCTGAGAGTGTCAGATAGTGTCAGAGAGTGTCAGAGAGTGTCAGAGAGTGATAGAGAGTGATAGAGAGTGTCAGAGAGTGTCAGAGAATGTCAGAGCGTGATAGAGAGAGTCAAAGAGTGATAGAGAGTTTCAGAGAGTGTCAGAGAGTGTCTGAGAGTGTCAGAGAGTGATAGAGAGTGATATTGAGTGTCTGAGAGTGATAGAGAGTGTCAGAGAGTGTCAGAGAGTGGCAGAGAGTGGCAGAGAGTGATAGAGAGTGATAGAGAGTGATAGAGAGTTTCAGAGAGTGTCAGAGAATGTCAGAGCGTGATAGAGAGTGTCAAACAGTGATAGAGATTTTCCGAGAGTGTCAGAGAATGTCAGATAGTGATAGAGAGTGTCAAAGAGTGATAGAGAGTGTCTGAGAGTGTCAGAGAGTGTCAGAGAGTGATAGAGAGTGATAGAGAGTGTCAGAGAGTGTCAGAGAGTGTCAGATAGTGTCAGATAGTGATAGTGAGTGTCAGAGAGTGTCAGAGAGAGTCAGAGAGTGATAGAGAGTGATAGAGAGTTTCAGAGAGTGTCAGAGAGTGTCTGAGAGTGTCTGAGAGTGTCTGAGAGTGTCAGAGAGTGATAGAGAGTGATAGAGAGTGATAGAGAGTGATAGAGAGTGATAGAGAGTGATAGAGAGTGTCAGAGGGTGTCTGAGTGTGTCTGAGAGTGTCAGAGAGTGTCAGAGAGTGATAGAGAGTGATAGAGAGTGTCAGAGAGTGTCAGAGAGTGTCAGAGAGTGTCAGATAGTGTCAGATAGTGATAGTGAGTGATAGAGAGTGATAGAGAGTGTCAGAGAGTGTCAGAGAGTGTCAGAGAGTGATAGAGAGTGATAGAGAGGTTCAGAGAGTGTCAGAGAGTGATAGAGAGTGTCAGAGAGTGTCGGAGAGTGTCTGACAGTGTCAGAGAGTGATAGAGAGTGATAGAGAGTGATAGAGAGTGTCAGAGAGTGTCAGAGAGTGATAGAGAGTGATAGAGAGTTTCAGAGAGTGTCAGAGAATGTCAGAGCGTGATAGAGAGTGTCAAACAGTGATAGAGATTTTCCGAGAGTGTCAGAGAATGTCAGATAGTGATAGAGAGTGTCAAAGAGTGATAGAGAGTGTCTGAGAGTGTCAGAGAGTGTCAGAGAGTGATAGAGAGTGATAGAGAGTGATAGAGAGTGTCAGAGAGTGTCAGAGAGTGTCAGATAGTGTCAGATAGTGATAGTGAGTGTCAGAGAGTGTCAGAGAGAGTCAGAGAGTGATAGAGAGTGATAGAGAGTTTCAGAGAGTGTCAGAGAGTGTCTGAGAGTGTCTGAGAGTGTCTGAGAGTGTCAGAGAGTGATAGAGAGTGATAGAGAGTGATAGAGAGTGATAGAGAGTGATAGAGAGTGATAGAGAGTGTCAGAGGGTGTCTGAGTGTGTCTGAGAGTGTCAGAGAGTGTCAGAGAGTGATAGAGAGTGATAGAGAGTGTCAGAGAGTGTCAGAGAGTGTCGGAGAGTGTCTGACAGTGTCAGAGAGTGATAGAGAGTGATAGAGAGTGATAGAGAGTGTCAGAGAGTGTCAGAGAGTGTCAGAGAGTGATAGAGAGTGATAGAGAGGTTCAGAGAGTGTCAGAGAGTGATAGAGAGTGTCAGAGAGTGTCGGAGAGTGTCTGACAGTGTCAGAGAGTGATAGAGAGTGATAGAGAGTGATAGAGAGTGTCAGAGAGTGTCAGAGAGTGTCAGAGAGTGATAGAGAGTGATAGAGAGGTTCAGAGAGTGTCAGAGAGTGATAGAGAGTGTCAGAGAGTGATAGAGAGTGTCAGAGAGTGTCAGAGAGTGTCAGAGAGTGATAGAGATTGATAGAGAGTTTCAGAGAGTGTCACAGAGTTTCAGAAAGTGTTAGAGAGTGTCAGAGAGTGATAGAGAGTGTCAGAGAGTGTCAGAGAGTGTCAGAGAGTGATAGTGAGTGATAGAGAGTTTCAGAGTGTGTCAGAGAGTGTCTGAGAGTGTCTGAGAGTGTCAGAGAGTGATAGAGAGTGTCAGAGAGTGTCAGAGAGTGATAGTGAGTGTCTGAGAGTGTCAGAGAGTGTCTGAGAGTGTCTGAGAGTGTCTGAGAGTGTCAGAGAGTGATAGAGAGTGATAGAGAGTGATAGAGAGTGATAGAGAGTGATAGTGAGTGATAGTGAGTGATAGAGAGTGTCAGAGAGTGTCAGAGAGTGATAGTGAGTGTCTGAGAGTGTCAGAGAGTGATAGAGAGTGTCAGAGAGTGATAGAGAGTGTCAGAGAGTGTCAGAGAGTGATAGTGAGTGTCTGAGAGTGTCAGAGAGTGTCTGAGAGTGTCTGAGAGTGTCTGAGAGTGTCAGAGAGTGATAGAGAGTGATAGAGAGTGATAGAGAGTGATAGTGAGTGATAGAGAGTGTCAGAGAGTGTCAGAGAGTGATAGTGAGTGTCTGAGAGTGTCAGATAGTGTCAGAGAGTGTCAGAGAGTGTCAGAGAGTGGCAGAGAGTGGCAGAGAGTGATAGAGAGTGATAGAGAGTTTCAGAGAGTGTCAGAGAATGTCAGAGCGTGATAGAGAGTGTCAAAGAGTGATAGAGAGTTTCAGAGAGTGATAGAGAGTGTCAGAGAGTGTCAGAGAGTGATAGAGAGTGATAGAGAGTGATTGAAAGTGTCAGAGAGTGATAGAGAGTGTCAGAGAGTGGCAGAGAGTGGCAGAGAGTGATAGAGAGTTTCAGAGAGTGTCAGAGAATGTCAGATAGTGATAGAGAGTGTCAAAGAGTGATAGAGAGTGTCAGAGAGTGTCAGAGAGAGTGATAGAGAGTGATAGAGAGTGATAGAGAGTGATAGAGAGTGATAGAGAGTGTCAGAGAGTGTCAGAGGGTGTCAGAGGGTGTCTGAGAGGGTCAGAGAGTGATAGAGAGTGATAGAGAGTGTCAGAGAGTGTCAGAGAGTGATAGAGAGTGATAGAGAGTGTCAGAGAGTGTCAGAGAGTGTCAGAGAGTGATAGAGAGTGATAGAGAGTGATAGAGAGTGTCAGAGAGTGTCAGAGAGTGATAGAGAGTCTCAGACAGTGTCACACAGTGTCAGAGAGTGATAGAGAGTGATAGAGAGGTTCAGAGAGTGTCAGAGAGTGATAGAGAGTGTCAGAGAGTGATAGAGAGTGTCAGAGAGTGTCAGAGAGTGTCAGAGATTGATAGGGAGTTTCAGAGAGTGTCAGAGAGTGGCAGAGAGTTTCAGAGAGTGATAGAGAGTGTCAGAGAGTGATAGTGAGTGATAGAGAGTTTCAGAGTGTGTCAGAGAGTGTCTGAGAGTGTCAGAGAGTGATAGAGAGTGTCAGAGAGTGTCAGAGAGTGTCAGAGAGTGATAGTGAGTGATAGAGAGTTTCAGAGAGTGTCAGAGAGTGTCTGAGAGTGTCAGAGAGTGATAGAGAGTGTCAGAGAGTGTCAGAGAGTGTCAGAGAGTGTCTGAGAGTGTCAGAGAGTGTCAGAGAGTGTCAGAGAGTGATAGAGAGTGTCAGAGAGTGATAGAGAGTGTCAGAGAATGTCAGAGAGTGATAGAGAGTGTCAGAGAGTGTCAGAGAGTGATAGAGAGTGATAGAGAGTGTCAGAGAGTGTCAGAGAGTGGTAGAGAGTGTCAGAGAGTGATAGAGAGTGATATAGAGTGTCAGAGAGTGTCTGAGAGTGTCAGAGAGTGATAGAGAGTGATAGAGAGGTTCAGAGAGTGTCAGAGAGTGTCTGAGAGTGTCTGAGAGTGTCAGAGAGTGATAGAGAGTGATAGAGAGTGTCAGAGAGTGTCTGAGAGTGTCAGAGAGTGATAGAGAGTGATAGAGAGGTTCAGAGAGTGTCAGAGAGTGTCAGAGAGTGTCAGAGAGTGATAGTGAGTGTCTGAGAGTGATAGAGAGTGTCAGAGAGTGTCAGAGAGTGATAGAGAGTTTCAGAGAGTGTCAGAGAGTGTCTGAGAGTGTCAGAGAGTGATAGAGAGTGATAGAGAGTGTCAGAGAGTGTCAGAGAATGTCAGAGCGTGATAGAGAGTGTCAAAGAGTGATAGAGAGTTTCAGAGAGTGTCAGAGAGTGTCTGAGAGTGTCAGAGAGTGATAGAGAGTGATAGAGAGTGATAGTGAGTGTCTGAGAGTGTCAGAGAGTGTCTGAGAGTGTCTGAGAGTGTCTGAGAGTGTCAGAGAGTGATAGAGAGTGATAGAGAGTGATAGAGAGTGATAGTGAGTGATAGAGAGTGTCAGAGAGTGTCAGAGAGTGATAGTGAGTGTCTGAGAGTGTCAGATAGTGTCAGAGAGTGTCAGAGAGTGTCAGAGAGTGGCAGAGAGTGGCAGAGAGTGATAGAGAGTGATAGAGAGTTTCAGAGAGTGTCAGAGAATGTCAGAGCGTGATAGAGAGTGTCAAAGAGTGATAGAGAGTTTCAGAGAGTGATAGAGAGTGTCAGAGAGTGTCAGAGAGTGATAGAGAGTGATAGAGAGTGATTGAAAGTGTCAGAGAGTGATAGAGAGTGTCAGAGAGTGTCAGAGAGTGGCAGAGAGTGATAGAGAGTTTCAGAGAGTGTCAGAGAATGTCAGATAGTGATAGAGAGTGTCAAAGAGTGATAGAGAGTGTCAGAGAGTGTCAGAGAGAGTGATAGAGAGTGATAGAGAGTGATAGAGAGTGATAGAGAGTGATAGAGAGTGTCAGAGAGTGTCAGAGGGTGTCAGAGGGTGTCTGAGAGGGTCCGAGAGTGATAGAGAGTGATAGAGAGTGTCAGAGAGTGTCAGAGAGTGATAGAGAGTGATAGAGAGTGTCAGAGAGTGTCAGAGAGTGTCAGAGAGTGATAGAGAGTGATAGAGAGTGATAGAGAGTGTCAGAGAGTGTCAGAGAGTGATAGAGAGTCTCAGACAGTGTCACACAGTGTCAGAGAGTGATAGAGAGTGATAGAGAGGTTCAGAGAGTGTCAGAGAGTGATAGAGAGTGTCAGAGAGTGATAGAGAGTGTCAGAGAGTGTCAGAGAGTGTCAGAGATTGATAGGGAGTTTCAGAGAGTGTCAGAGAGTGGCAGAGAGTTTCAGAGAGTGATAGAGAGTGTCAGAGAGTGATAGTGAGTGATAGAGAGTTTCAGAGTGTGTCAGAGAGTGTCTGAGAGTGTCAGAGAGTGATAGAGAGTGTCAGAGAGTGTCAGAGAGTGTCAGAGAGTGATAGTGAGTGATAGAGAGTTTCAGAGAGTGTCAGAGAGTGTCTGAGAGTGTCAGAGAGTGATAGAGAGTGTCAGAGAGTGTCAGAGAGTGTCAGAGAGTGTCTGAGAGTGTCAGAGAGTGTCAGAGAGTGATAGAGAGTGTCAGAGAGTGATAGAGAGTGTCAGAGAATGTCAGAGAGTGATAGAGAGTGTCAGAGAGTGTCAGAGAGTGATAGAGAGTGATAGAGAGTGTCAGAGAGTGGTAGAGAGTGTCAGAGAGTGATAGAGAGTGATATAGAGTGTCAGAGAGTGTCTGAGAGTGTCAGAGAGTGATAGAGAGTGATAGAGAGGTTCAGAGAGTGTCAGAGAGTGTCTGAGAGTGTCTGAGAGTGTCAGAGAGTGATAGAGAGTGATAGAGAGTGTCAGAGAGTGTCTGAGAGTGTCAGAGAGTGATAGAGAGTGATAGAGAGGTTCAGAGAGTGTCAGAGAGTGTCAGAGAGTGTCAGAGAGTGATAGTGAGTGTCTGAGAGTGATAGAGAGTGTCAGAGAGTGTCAGAGAGTGATAGAGAGTTTCAGAGAGTGTCAGAGAGTGTCTGAGAGTGTCAGAGAGTGATAGAGAGTGATAGAGAGTGTCAGAGAGTGTCAGAGAATGTCAGAGCGTGATAGAGAGTGTCAAAGAGTGATAGAGAGTTTCAGAGAGTGTCAGAGAGTGTCTGAGAGTGTCAGAGAGTGATAGAGAGTGATAGAGAGTGATAGTGAGTGTCTGAGAGTGATAGAGAGTGTCAGAGAGTGTCAGAGAGTGGCAGAGAGTGATAGAGAGTGATAGAGAGTTTCAGAGAGTGTCAGAGAATGTCAGAGCGTGATAGAGAGTGTCAAAGAGTGATAGAGAGTTTCAGAGAGTGTCAGAGAGTGTCTGAGAGTGTCAGAGAGTGATAGAGAGTGATAGAGAGTGTCAGAGAGTGTCAGAGAGTGATAGAGAGTGATTGAAAGTGTCAGAGAGTGATAGAGAGTGTCAGAGAGTGTCAGAGAGTGTCAGAGAGTGATAGAGAGTTTCAGAGAGTGTCAGAGAATGTCAGATAGTGATAGAGAGTGTCAAAGAGTGATAGAGAGTGTCAGAGAGTGTCAGAGAGCGTCAGATAGTGATAGAGAGTGTCAGAGAGTGTCAGAGAGTGATAGAGAGTGAAAGAGAGTGAAAGAGAGTGTCAGAGAGTGTCAGAGAGTGATAGAGAGTGATAGAGAGTGTCAGAGAGTGTCACAGAGTGTCACAGAGTGTCAGAGAGTGATAGTGAGTGTCTGAGAGTGTCAGAGAGGGTCAGCTAGTGATAGAGAGTGACAGAGCGTGTCAGAGAGTGTCAGAGAGTGATAGAGACTGATAGAGAGTGTCAGAGAGTGTCAGAGAGTGTCAGAGAGTGTCAGAGAGTGATAGAGAGTGATAGAGATAGTCAGAGAGTGTCAGAGAGTGATAGAGAGTGATAGAGAGGTTCAGAGAGTGTCAGAGAGTGATAGAGAGTGTCAGAGAGTGTCAGAGAGTGTCAGATAGTGATAGTGAGTGTCAGAGAGTGATAGAGAGTGTCAGAGAGTGTCAGAGAATGATAGAGAGTGTCAGAGATTGTCAGAGAGTGGCAGAGAGTGATAGAGAGTGATAGAGAGTTTCAGAGAGTGTCAGAGAATGTCAGAGAGTGATAGAGAGTGTCAAAGAGTGAAATATAGTGTCAGAGAGTGTCAGAGAGTGATAGAGAGTGATAAAGAGTGTCAGAGAGTGTCAGAGAGTGATAGAGAGTGATAGAGAGTGTCAGAGAGTGATAGTGAGTGTCAGAGAGTGTCAGAGAGTGTCAGAGAGTGATAGAGAGTGATAGAGAGTGTCAGAGAGTGCCAGAGAGTGTCAGAGAGTGCCAGAGAGTGATAGCGAGTGTCAGAGAGTGTCAGAGTGTGTCAGAGAGTGATAGAGAGTGATAGAGAGTGTCAGAGATTGTCAGAGAGTGATAGAGATTGAAAAAGAGTGTCAGAGAGAGTCAGAGAGTGATAGAGAGTGATAGAGAGTGTCAGAGAGTGTCAGAGAGTGTCAGAGAGTGTCAGATAGTGATAGTGAGTGTCAGAGAGTGTCAGAGAGTGATAGAGAGTGAAAGAGAGTGTCAGAGAGTGTCAGAGAGTGATAGAGAGTGATAGAGAGTGTCAGAGAGTGTCAGAGAGTGATAGAGAGTGATAGAGAGTGTCAGAGAGTGTCAGAGAGTGTCAGATAGTGATAGTGAGTGTCAGAGAGTGTCAGAGAGTGATAGAGATTGAAAGAGAGTGTCAGAGAGTGTCAGAGAGTGATAGAGAGTGATAGAGAGTGATAGAGAGTGTCAGAGAGTGTCAGAGAGTGTCAGATAGTGATAGTGAGTGTCAGAGAGTGTCAGAGAGTGTCAGAGAGTGATAGAGAGTGAAAGAGAGTGTCAGAGAGTGTCAGAGAGTGATAGAGAGTGATAGAGAGTGTCAGAGAGTGTCAGAGAGTGTCAGAGAGTGTCAGATAGTGATAGTGAGTGCCAGAGAGTGTCAGAGAGTGTCAGAGAGTGTCATCGAGTGTCAGAGAGTGTCAGAGGGTTTCAGAGAGTGTCTGAGAATGTCTGAGAGTGTCAGAGAGTGTCAGAGAGTGATAGAGAGTGATAGAGAGTGATAGAGCGTGTCAGAGAGTGTCAGAGAGTGTCAGAGAGTGTCAGAGAGTGTCAGAGAGTGATAGAGAGTGATAGAGAGTGTCAGAGAGTGTCAGAGAGTGTCAGGTAGTGATAGAGAGTGAAACAGAGTGTCAGAGAGTGTCAGAGAATGATAGAGAGTGATAGAGAGTGTCAGAGAGCGTCAGAGAGTGTCAGATATTGATAGTGAGTGTCTGAGAGTGATAGAGAGTTTCAGAGAGTTTCAGAGAGTGTCTGAGAATGTCTGAGAGTGTCAGAGAGTGTCAGAGAGTGATAGAGAGTGATAGAGCGTGTCAGAGAGTGTCAGAGAGTGTCAGAGAGTGTCAGAGAGTGATAGAGAGTGTCAGAGAGTGTCAGAGAGTGTCAGAGAGTGTCAGAGAGTGATAGAGAGTGATAGAGCGTGTCAGAGAGTGTCAGAGAGTGTCAGAGAGTGATAGAGAGTGTCAGAGAGTGTCAGAGAGTGTCAGATAGTGATAGAGAGCGTCAGAGAGTGTCAGAGACTGTCAGAGAGTGATAGAGAGTGAAAGAGAGTGTCAGAGAGTTTCAGAGAGTGATAGAGAGTGTCAGAGAGTGTCAAAGAGTGTCAGAGAGTGATAGAGAGTGTCAGAGAGTGATAGAGAGTGAAAGAGAGTGTCAGAGAGTGTCAGATAGTGATAGAGAGTGACAGAGAGTGTCAGAGAGCGTCAGAGAGTGTCAGATAGTGATAGAGAGTGTCAGAGAGTTTCAGAGAGTGATAGAGAGTGTCAGAGAGTGTCAAAGAGTGTCAGAGAGTGATAGAGAGTGTCAGAGAGTGATAGAGAGTGAAAGAGAGTGTCAGAGAGTGTCAGAGAGTGATAGAGAGTAATAGAGAGTGATAGAGAGTGATAGAGAGTGTCAGAGAGTGTCAGAGAGTGTCAGCGAGTGATAGAGAGTGATAGAGAGTGTCAGAGAGTGATAGAGAGTTTCAGAGAGTGATAGAGAATGAAAGAGAGTGTCAGAGAGTGTCAGAGAGTGTCAGAGAGTGTCAGAGAGTGATAGAGAGTGATAGAGAGTGATAGACAGTGTCAGAGAGTGTCAGAGAGTGTCAGATAGTGATAGTGAGTGTCTGAGAGTGTCAGAGAGTGTCAGATAGTGATAGAGAGTGACAGAGAGTGTCAGAGAGCGTCAGAGAGTGTCAGATAGTGATAGAGAGTGTCAGAGAGTTTCAGAGAGTGATAGAGAGTGTCAGAGAGTGTCAAAGAGTGTCAGAGAGTGATAGAGAGTGTCAGAGAGTGATAGAGAGTGAAAGAGAGTGTCAGAGAGTGTCAGAGAGTGATAGAGAGTAATAGAGAGTGATAGAGAGTGATAGAGAGTGTCAGAGAGTGTCAGAGAGTGTCAGCGAGTGATAGAGAGTGATAGAGAGTGTCAGAGAGTGTCAGAGAGTGTCAGATAGTGATAATGAGTGTCTAAGAGTGATAGTGAGTGTCTGAGAGTGTCAGAGAGTGTCAGATAGTGATAGAGAGTGTCAGAGAGTGTCAGAGAGTGTCAGAGAGTGTCAGAGAGTGTCAGAGAGTGTCAGAGAGTGATTGAGAGTGTCAGAGAGTGTCAGAGAGTGTCAGAGAGTGATAGAGAGTGTCAGAGAGTGTCAGAGAGTGTCAGAGAGTGTCAGAGAGTGATAGAGAGTGTCAGAGAGTGTCAGAGAGTGTCTGAGAGTGTCTGAGAGTGTCAGAGAGTGATAGAGAGTGATAGAGAGTGTCAGAGAGTGTCAGAGAGTGATAGAGAGTGTCAGAGAGTGTCAGAGAGTGTCAGAGAGTGTCAGAGAGTGATAGAGAGTGATAGAGAGTGTCAGAGAGTGTCAGAGAGTGTCAGAGAGTGATAGAGAGTGAAAGAGAGTGTCAGAGAGTGTCAGAGAGTGTCAGAGAGTGATAGAGAGTTTCAGAGAGTGTCAGAGAGTGTCAGAGAGTGTCAGAGAGTGATAGAGAGTGATAGAGAGTGATAGAGAGTGTCAGAGAGTGTCAGAGAGTGTCAGAGAGTGATAGAGAGTGATAGAGAGTGATAGAGAGTGTCAGAGAGTGTCAGATAGTGATAGTGAGTGTCAGAGAGTGTCAGAGAGTGTCAGAGAGTGTCAGAGAGTGATAGAGAGTGTCAGAGAGTGTCAGATAGTGATAGTGAGAGTCTGAGAGTGTCAGAGAGTGTCAGAGAGTGTCAGAGAGTGATAGAGAGTGATAGAGAGTGATAGAGTGTCAGAGAGTGTCAGAGAGTGATAGAGAGTGATAGAGAGTGATAGAGAGTGTCAGAGAGTGTCAGAGAGTGTCAGAGAGTGATAGAGAGTGTCAGAGAGTGTCAGAGAGTTTCAGAGAGTGTCAGAGAGTGAAAGAGAGTGTCAGAGAGTGTCAGAGAGTGTCAGAGAGTGTCAGAGAGTGTCAGAGAGTGATAGAGAGTGTCAGAGAGTGTCAGAGAGTGATAGAGAGTGAAAGAGAGTGTCAGAGAGTGTCAGAGAGTGTCAGAGAGTGATAGAGAGTGATGGAGAGTGTCAGAGAGTGATAGAGAGTGTCAGAGAGTGTCAGAGAGTGTCAGAGAGTGTCAGAGAGTGTCAGAGAGTGATAGAGAGTGATAGAGAGTGAAAGAGAGTGAAAGAGAGTGTCAGAGAGTGTCAGAGATTGATAGAGAGTGATAGAGAGTGTCAGAGAGTGTCAGAGAGTGTCAGAGAGTGTCAGAGAGTGATAGAGAGTGATAGAGAGTGATAGAGAGTGATAGAGAGTGATAGAGAGTGATAGAGAGTGTCAGAGAGTGTCAGATAGTGATAGTGAGTGTCAGAGAGTGTCAGAGAGTGTCAGAGAGTGTCAGAGAGTGATAGAGAGTGTCAGAGAGTGTCAGATAGTGATAGTGAGAGTCTGAGAGTGTCAGAGAGTGTCAGAGAGTGTCAGAGAGTGATAGAGAGTGATAGAGAGTGATAGAGAGTGTCAGAGAGTGTCAGAGAGTGATAGAGAGTGATAGAGAGTGTCAGAGAGTGTCAGAGAGTGTCAGAGAGTGTCAGAGAGTGATAGAGAGTGTCAGAGAGTGTCAGAGAGTTTCAGAGAGTGTCAGAGAGTGAAAGAGAGTGTCAGAGAGTGTCAGAGAGTGTCAGAGAGTGTCAGAGAGTGATAGAGAGTGTCAGAGAGTGTCAGAGAGTGATAGAGAGTGAAAGAGAGTGTCAGAGAGTGTCAGAGAGTGTCAGAGAGTGATAGAGAGTGATGGAGAGTGTCAGAGAGTGATAGAGAGTGTCAGAGAGTGTCAGAGAGTGTCAGAGAGTGTCAGAGAGTGTCAGAGAGTGATAGAGAGTGATAGAGAGTGAAAGAGAGTGAAAGAGAGTGTCAGAGAGTGTCAGAGAGTGTCAGAGATTGATAGAGAGTGATAGAGAGTGTCAGAGAGTGTCAGAGAGTGTCAGATAGTGATAGTGAGTGTCTGAGAGTGTCAGAGAGTGTCAGATAGTGATAGAGAGTGTCAGAGAGTGTCAGAGAGTGATAGAGAGTGATAGAGAGTGTCAGAGAGTGTCAGAGAGTGTCAGAGAGTGTCAGAGAGTGATAGAGAGTGTCAGAGAGTGTCAGAGAGTGATAGAGAGTGATAGAGAGTGTCAGAGAGTGTCAGAGAGTGTCAGAGAGTGTCAGAGAGTGATAGAGAGTGTCAGAGAGTGATACAGAGTGATAGAGAGTGTCAGAGAGTGTCAGAGAGTGTCAGAGAGTGAAAGAGAGTGAAAGAGAGTGTCAGAGAGTGTCAGAGAGTGTCAGAGAGTGTCAGAGAGTGATAGAGAGTGTCAGAAAGTGTCAGAGAGTGATAGAGAGTGATAGAGAGTGATAGAGAGTGTCAGAGAGTGTCAGAGAGTGATAGAGAGTGAAAGAGAGTGTCAGAGAGTGTCAGAGAGTGTCAGAGAGTGATAGAGAGTGTCAGAGAGTGATAGAGAGTGTCAGAGAGTGTCAGAGAGTGTCAGAGAGTGATAGAGAGTGATAGAGAGTGATAGAGAGTGTCATAGAGTGTCAGAGAGTGTCAGAGAGTGTCAGAGAGTGTCAGAGAGTGATAGAGAGTGTCAGAGAGTGTCAGAGAGTGTCAGAGAGTGTCAGATAGTGATAGTGAGTGTCAGAGAGTGTCAGAGAGTGTCAGAGAGTGATAGAGAGTGAAAGAGAGTGTCAGAGAGTGTCAGAGAGTGATAGAGAGTGATAGAGAGTGTCAGATAGTGATAGTGAGTGCCAGAGAGTGTCAGAGAGTGTCAGAGAGTGATAGAGAGTGATAGAGAGTGTCAGAGAGTGTCAGAGAGTGTCAGAGGGTTTCAGAGAGTGTCTGAGAATGTCTGAGAGTGTCAGAGAGTGTCAGAGAGTGATAGAGAGTGATAGAGAGTGATAGAGAGTGATAGAGCGTGTCAGAGAGTGTCAGAGAGTGTCAGAGAGTGTCAGAGAGTGTCAGAGAGTGATAGAGAGTGATAGAGAGTGTCAGAGAGTGTCAGAGAGTGTCAGGTAGTGATAGAGAGTGAAACAGAGTGTCAGAGAGTGTCAGAGAATGATAGAGAGTGATAGAGAGTGTCAGAGAGCGTCAGAGAGTGTCAGATAGTGATAGTGAGTGTCTGAGAGTGATAGAGAGTTTCAGAGAGTTTCAGAGAGTGTCTGAGAATGTCTGAGAGTGTCAGAGAGTGTCAGAGAGTGATAGAGAGTGATAGAGAGTGATAGAGCGTGTCAGAGAGTGTCAGAGAGTGTCAGAGAGTGATAGAGAGTGTCAGAGAGTGTCAGAGAGTGTCAGATAGTGATAGAGAGCGTCAGAGAGTGTCAGAGAGTGTCAGAGAGTGATAGAGAGTGAAAGAGAGTGTCAGAGAGTGTCAGAGAGTGTCAGAGAGTGTCAGAGAGTGATAGTGAGTGTCTGAGAGCGTCAGAGAGTGTCAGAGAGTGATAGAGAGTGATAGAGAGTGTCAGAGAGTGATAGAGAGTGTCAGAGAGTGATAGAGAGTGAAAGAGAGTGTCAGAGAGTGTCAGAGAGTGTCAGCGAGTGATAGAGAGTGATAGAGAGTGTCAGAGAGTGTCAGAGAGTGTCAGATAGTGATAATGAGTGTCTAAGAGTGTCAGAGAGTGTCAGATAGTGTCAGAGAGTGTCAGAGAGTGTCAGAGAGTGTCAGAGAGTGTCAGAGAGTGATTGAGAGTGTCAGAGAGTGTCAGAGAGTGATAGAGAGTGATAGAGAGTGTCAGAGAGTGTCAGAGAGTGTCAGAGAGTGATAGAGAGTGTCAGAGAGTGTCAGAGAGTGTCAAAGAGTGATAGAGAGTGATAGAGAGTGTCAGAGAGTGTCAGAGAGTGTCTGAGAGTGTCTGAGAGTGTCAGAGAGTGATAGAGAGTGTCAGAGAGTGATAGAGAGTGTCAGAGAGTGTCAGAGAGTGATAGAGAGTGTCAGAGAGTGTCAGAGAGTGTCAGAGAGTGATAGAGAGTGATAGAGAGTGTCAGAGAGTGTCAGAGAGTGTCAGAGAGTGATAGAGAGTGAAAGAGAGTGTCAGAGAGTGTCAGAGAGTGATAGAGAGTTTCAGAGAGTGTCAGAGAGTGTCAGAGAGTGTCAGAGAGTGATAGAGAGTGATAGAGAGTGATAGAGAGTGTCAGAGAGTGTCAGAGAGTGTCAGAGAGTGATAGAGAGTGATAGAGAGTGATAGAGAGTGTCAGAGAGTGTCAGATAGTGATAGTGAGTGTCAGACAGTGTCAGAGAGTGTCAGAGAGTGTCAGAGAGTGATAGAGAGTGTCAGAGAGTGTCAGATAGTGATAGTGAGAGTCTGAGAGTGTCAGAGAGTGTCAGAGAGTGTCAGAGAGTGATAGAGAGTGATAGAGAGTGTCAGAGAGTGTCAGAGAGTGATAGAGAGTGAAAGAGAGTGTCAGAGAGTGTCAGAGAGTGATAGAGAGTGATGGAGAGTGTCAGAGAGTGTCAGAGAGTTTCAGAGAGTGTCAGAGAGTGATAGAGAGTGAAAGAGAGTGAAAGAGAGTGTCAGAGAGTGTCAGAGAGTGTCAGAGAGTGGTAGAGAGTGTCAGAGAGTGTCAGAGAGTGTCAGAGAGTGTCAGAGAGTGTCAGAGAGTGATAGAGAGTGTCAGAGAGTGTCAGAGAGTGATAGAGAGTGAAAGAGAGTGTCAGAGAGTGTCAGAGAGTGATAGAGAGTGATGGAGAGTGTCAGAGAGTGATAGAGAGTGTCAGAGAGTGTCAGAGAGTGTCAGAGAGTGTCAGAGAGTGATAGAGAGTGATGGAGAGTGTCAGAGAGTGATAGAGAGTGTCAGAGAGTGTCAGAGAGTGTCAGAGAGTGTCAGAGAGTGTCAGAGAGTGAAAGAGAGTGAAAGAGAGTGAAAGAGAGTGTCAGAGAGTGTCAGAGAGTGTCAGATAGTGATAGTGAGTGTCTGAGAGTGTCAGAGAGTGTCAGATAGTGATAGAGAGTGTCAGAGAGTGTCAGAGAGTGATAGAGAGTGATAGAGAGTGTCAGAGAGTGTCAAAGAGTGTCAGAGAGTGTCAGAGAGTGAAAGAGTGTGTCAGAGAGTGTCAGAGAGTGTCAGAGAGTGATAGAGAGTGTCAGAGAATGATAGAGAGTGATAGAGAGTGTCAGAGAGCGTCAGAGAGTGTCAGATAGTGATAGTGAGTGTCTGAGAGTGATAGAGAGTTTCAGAGAGTTTCAGAGAGTGTCTGAGAATGTCTGAGAGTGTCAGAGAGTGTCAGAGAGTGATAGAGAGTGATAGAGCGTGTCAGAGAGTGTCAGAGAGTGTCAGAGAGTGATAGAGAGTGTCAGAGAGTGTCAGAGAGTGTCAGATAGTGATAGAGAGCGTCAGAGAGTGTCAGAGAGTGTCAGAGAGTGATAGAGAGTGAAAGAGAGTGTCAGAGAGTGTCAGAGAGTGTCAGAGAGTGTCAGAGAGTGATAGTGAGTGTCTGAGAGCGTCAGAGAGTGTCAGAGAGTGATAGAGAGTGATAGAGAGTGTCAGAGAGTGATAGAGAGTGTCAGAGAGTGATAGAGAGTGAAAGAGAGTGTCAGAGAGTGTCAGAGAGTGTCAGCGAGTGATAGAGAGTGATAGAGAGTGTCAGAGAGTGTCAGAGAGTGTCAGATAGTGATAATGAGTGTCTAAGAGTGTCAGAGAGTGCCAGATAGTGTCAGAGAGTGTCAGAGAGTGTCAGAGAGTGTCAGAGAGTGTCAGAGAGTGATTGAGAGTGTCAGAGAGTGTCAGAGAGTGATAGAGAGTGATAGAGAGTGTCAGAGAGTGTCAGAGAGTGTCAGAGAGTGATAGAGAGTGTCAGAGAGTGTCAGAGAGTGTCAAAGAGTGATAGAGAGTGATAGAGAGTGTCAGAGAGTGTCAGAGAGTGTCTGAGAGTGTCTGAGAGTGTCAGAGAGGGATAGAGAGTGATAGAGAGTGATAGAGAGTGTCAGAGAGTGTCAGAGAGTGATAGAGAGTGTCAGAGAGTGTCAGAGAATGTCAGAGAGTGATAGAGAGTGATAGAGAGTGTCAGAGAGTGTCAGAGAGTGTCAGAGAGTGATAGAGAGTGAAAGAGAGTGTCAGAGAGTGTCAGAGAGTGATAGAGAGTTTCAGAGAGTGTCAGAGAGTGTCAGAGAGTGTCAGAGAGTGATAGAGAGTGATAGAGAGTGTCAGAGAGTGTCAGAGAGTGTCAGAGAGTGTCAGAGAGTGATAGAGAGTGATAGAGAGTGATAGAGAGTGTCAGAGAGTGTCAGAGAGTGTCAGAGAGTGTCAGAGAGTGTCAGAGAGTGATTGAGAGTGTCAGAGAGTGTCAGAGAGTGATAGAGAGTGATAGAGAGTGTCAGAGAGTGTCAGAGAGTGTCAGAGAGTGATAGAGAGTGTCAGAGAGTGTCAGAGAGTGTCAAAGAGTGATAGAGAGTGATAGAGAGTGTCAGAGAGTGTCAGAGAGTGTCTGAGAGTGTCTGAGAGTGTCAGAGAGGGATAGAGAGTGATAGAGAGTGATAGAGAGTGTCAGAGAGTGTCAGAGAGTGATAGAGAGTGTCAGAGAGTGTCAGAGAATGTCAGAGAGTGATAGAGAGTGATAGAGAGTGTCAGAGAGTGTCAGAGAGTGTCAGAGAGTGATAGAGAGTGAAAGAGAGTGTCAGAGAGTGTCAGAGAGTGATAGAGAGTTTCAGAGAGTGTCAGAGAGTGTCAGAGAGTGTCAGAGAGTGATAGAGAGTGATAGAGAGTGATAGAGAGTGTCAGAGAGTGTCAGAGAGTGTCAGAGAGTGATAGAGAGTGATAGAGAGTGATAGAGAGTGTCAGAGAGTGTCAGATAGTGATAGTGAGTGTCAGAGAGTGTCAGAGAGTGTCAGAGAGTGTCAGAGAGTGATAGAGAGTGTCAGAGAGTGTCAGATAGTGATAGTGAGAGTCTGAGAGTGTCAGAGAGTGTCAGAGAGTGATAGAGAGTGATAGAGAGTGATAGAGAGTGATAGAGAGTGTCAGAGAGTGTCAGAGAGTGTCAGAGAGTGATAGAGAGTGATAGAGAGTGTCAGAGAGTGTCAGAGAGTTTCAGAGAGTGTCAGAGAGTGATAGAGAGTGAAAGAGAGTGAAAGAGAGTGTCAGAGAGTGTCAGAGAGTGTCAGAGAGTGGTAGAGAGTGTCAGAGAGTGTCAGAGAGTGTCAGAGAGTGATAGAGAGTGTCAGAGAGTGATAGAGAGTGTCAGAGAGTGTCAGAGAGTGTCAGAGAGTGATAGAGAGTGATAGAGAGTGATAGAGAGTGTCAGAGAGTGTCAGAGAGTGTCAGAGAGTGATAGAGAGTGAAAGAGAGTGTCAGAAAGTGTCAGAGAGTGATAGAGAGTGATAGAGAGTGTCAGAGAGTGTCAGAGAGTGTCAGAGAGTGTCAGAGAGTGTCAGAGAGTGATAGAGAGTGATAGAGAGTGATAGAGAGTGATAGAGAGTGTCAGAGAGTGTCAGAGAGTGTCAGAGAGTGATAGAGAGTGTCAGAGAGTGTCAGAGAGTGTCAGAGAGTGATAGAGTGTGTCAGAGAGTGTCAGAGAGTGTCAGAGAGTGATAGAGAGTGAAAGAGAGTGTCAGAGAGTGTCAGAGAGTGATAGAGAGTGATAGAGAGTGTCAGAGAGTGTCAGAGAGTGTCAGAGAGTGTCAGAGAGTGATAGAGAGTGATAGAGAGTGTCAGAGAGTGTCAGAGAGTGTCAGAGAGTGTCAGAGAGTGATAGAGAGTGAAAGAGAGTGTCAGAGAGTGTCAGAGAGTGATAGAGAGTGTCAGAGAGTGTCAGAGAGTGATAGAGAGTGATAGAGAGTGATAGAGAGTGATAGAGAGTGTCAGAGAGTGTCAGAGAGTGTCAGAGATTGATAGAGAGTGATAGAGAGTGTCAGAGAGTGTCAGAGAGTGTCAGAGAGTGATAGAGAGTGATAGAGAGTCTCAGAGAGTGTCAGAGAGTGTCAGAGAGTGATAGAGAGTGTCAGAGAGTGTCAGAGAGTGTCAGAGAGTGATAGAGAGTGATAGAGAGAGATAGAGAGTGTCAGAGAGTGTCAGAGAGTGTCAGAGAGTGATAGAGAGTGATAGAGAGTGTCAGAGAGTGTCAGAGAGTGTCAGAGAGTGATAGAGAGTGATAGAGAGTGATAGAGAGTGTCAGAGAGTGTCAGAGAGTGTCAGAGAGTGTCAGAGAGTGATAGAGAGTGAAAGAGAGTGTCAGAGAGTGTCAGAGAGTGTCAGAGAGTGTCAGAGAGTGTCAGAGAGTGATAGAGAGTGTCAGAGAGTGATAGAGAGTGTCAGAGAGTGTCAGAGAGTGTCAAAGAGTGATAGAGAGTGATAGAGAGTGATAGAGAGTGTCAGAGAGTGTCAGAGAGTGTCAGAGAGTGATAGAGAGTGAAAGAGAGTGTCAGAGAGTGTCAGAGAGTGATAGAGAGTGTCAGAGAGTGTCAGAGAGTGTCAGAGAGTGATAGAGAGTGATAGAGAGTGATAGAGAGTGATAGAGAGTGATAGAGAGTGTCAGAGAGTGTCAGAGAGTGATAGAGAGTGAAAGAGAGTGATAGAGAGTGTCAGAGAGTTTCAGAGAGTGTCAGAGAGTGTCAGAGAGTGTCAGAGAGTGTCAGAGAGTGTCAGAGAGTGTCAGAGAGTGTCAGAGAGTGTCAGAGAGTGATAGAGAGTGATAGAGAGTGTCAGAGAGTGTCAGAGAGTGTCAGTGAGTGATAGAGAGTGAAAGAGAGTCTCAGAGAGTGTCAGAGAGTGTCAGAGTGATAGAGAGTGTCAGAGAGTGTCAGAGAGTGATAGAACATAGAACATAGAACATACAGCACAGAACAGGCCCTTCGGCCCACAATGTTGTGCCGATCCTTTGTCCTCTGTCAAGGACAATTTAATCTATACCCCATCATTCTCCTTTATCCATATACCTATCCAAAAGCCTTTTGAAAGTCCCTAAAGTTTCTGACTCAACAACTTCCCCGGGCAAGGCATTCCATGCCTCGACCACTCTCTGGGTAAAGAACCTTCCCCTGACATCCCCCTTATATCTCCCACCCTTCACCTTAAATTTATGACCCCTTGTAACGCTTTGCTCCACCCGGGGAAAAAGTTTCTGACTGTCTACCCTATCTATTCCCCTGATCATCTTATAAACCTCTATCATGTCACCCCTCATCCTTCTCCTTTCTAATGAGAAGAGGCCTAGAATGTTCAGCCTTTCCTCGTAAGACTTATTCTCCATTCCAGGCAACATCCTGGTAAATCTCCTCTGCACCCTCTCCAAGGCTTCCACATCCTTCCTAAAATGAGGCGACCAGAACTGCACACAGTACTCCAAATGAGGCCTTACCAAGGTCCTGTACAGCTGCATCATCACCTCACGGCTCTTAAATTCAATCCCTCTGCTAATGAACGCTAACACCCCATATGCCTTCTTCACAGCCCTATCCACTTGAGTTGCAACTTTCAATGATCTATGCACATAGACCCCAAGGTCTCTCTGCTCCTCCACATGCCCAAGAACCCTACCGTTAACCCAGTATTTTGCATTCATGTTTGTCCTTCCAAAATGGACGACCTCACACTTTTCAGGGTTAAACTCCATCTGCCACTTTTCAGCCCAGCACTGCAACCTATCCAAGTCCCTTTGCAGACGACAATAGCCCTCCTCGGTATCCACAACTCCACCAACCTTTGTATCATCTGCAAATTTACTGACCCACCCTTCGACTTCCTCATCCAAGTCGTTAATAAAAATCACAAACAGGAGAGGACCCAGAACTGATCCCTGCGGCACGCCACTGGTAACTGGGCTCCAGGCTGAGTATTTACCATCTAAGACCACTCTCTGCCTTCTATCAGTTAGCCAATTCTTAATCCAACTGGCCACATTCCCCACTATCCCATGCCTCCTGACTTTCTCCATAAGTCTACCATGGGGGACCTTATCAAATGCCTTACTAAAATCCATGTACACCACATCCACTGGTTTACCCTCATCCACTTGCTTGGTCACCTGCTCAAAGAATTCAATCAGGCTTGTGAGGCAAGACCTACCCCTCACAAAACCGTGCTGACTGTCCCGAATCAAGCAGTGTCTTTCCAGATGCTCAGAAATCCTATCCCTCAGCACCTTTTCCATCAACTTGCCTACCACCGAAGTAAGACTAACTGGCCTGTAATTCCCAGGGTTGTTCCTATTCCCTTTCTTGAACAGGGGCACAACATTTGCCACCCTCCAATCACCTGGTACCACCCCCGTCAGCAGAGAAGATGAAAAGATCATTGCCAGCGGCTCTGCAATTTCATCCCTTGCTTCCCATAACATCCTTGGATATACCCCGTCAGGCCCGGGAGACTTGTCTATCTTCAAGTTATTCAAAAACCCCAACACATCTTCCCTCCTAACGAGCACTTCCTCGAGCTTACCAGTCTGCTTCCCACCGTCCTCTTCAGTAATACACCCCTTCTCATTCGTAAATACCGAAGAGAAGTACTCATTCAAAACCTCACTTATCTCTTCCGGCTCAACACACAGTCTCCCGCTATTGTCCTTGACCGGACCTACGGTCCCCCTAGTCATCCTCATATTTCTGACATACGCGTAAAAGGCCTTGGGGTTTTCTTTTATCCTACCCGCCAAGCATTTTTCATGCCCTCTCTTAGCTCTCCTAATCCCTTTCTTCAGATCCTTCCTGGCCATCTTGTATCCCTCCAGAGCTATGCCTGTGCCCTTTTTCCTCAACTTTATATACGCATCCTTCTTCTTCCTAACAAGACTCTCAACCTCTCTTGTCAACCACGGTTCCCTCACATGACCATCCCTTCCCTGTCTGACAGGGACATGCTTATCAATGGCCCCTACTATCTGCTCCTTGAAAAAGTTCCACATTTCGACCGTGCCCTTCCCTGCCAGCATATGCTCCCAACTTATGCTCCTCAGTTCCTGCCTGACAGCATCATATCTACCCTTCCCCCAATTGTAAACCTTGCCCTGTTGCACATACCTATCCCTCTCCATTACCACAGTGAATGCTACAGAATTGTGATCACTATCTCCAAAGTGCTCGCCCACCAACAGCTCTATCACTTGCCCTGGTTCATTACCTAGTACCAAATCCAATATTGCCTCCCCTCTGGTCGGGCAGTCTACATACTGAGTCAGAAAAGCTTCCTGGACATACTGCACAAACACTACCCCATCCAAACTATTCGATCTAAAGAGTTGCCAATCAATATTTGGGAAGTTGAAATCCCCCATAATTACTACCCTGTGACTTCTGCTCCTTTCCAAAATCTGTTTCCCAATCTGCTCTTCCACCTCCCTGCTGCTATTGGGGGGCCTATAGAAAACTCCCATCAAGGTGACTGCTCCTTTCCTGTTCCTGACCTCAACCCACAGTGCCTCAGTCGGCAGATCCTCCTCGAAAATTCTTTCAGCAGTTGTTACACTATTTCTAACTAACAATGCCACCCCCCCACCTCTTTTACCACCATTCCTAATCTTATGAAAACATCTATAACCAGGTACCTCCAAAAACCATTCCTCCCCCTCACCTATCCACGTTTCAGTGATGGCCACAACATCGTAGTCCCAAGTGCCCATCCACGCCTTCAATTCACTCACCTTATTCCTGATGCTTCTTGCGTTGAAGTATACGCACTTTAACCCTTCTCCGTGCCCATCTGTCCTCTGTGACAGTGCTACCTTCCCCAATACCTCACTACACTCTTTGTCTTTCTGAGTGGACCCACTGGTCCCTGGATTACAAGTCCGGTTCCCATCCCCCTCCCAAACTAGTTTAAACCCTCCCGAACAGTACTAGCAAACCTCCGTCCCAGGATATTGGTGCCCCTCTGGTTCAGATGCAGCCCGTCCTGTTTGAACAGGTCCCATCTTCCCCAGAATGCAGTCCAATTATCCAAGAACTGGAAGCCCTCCCTCCTACACCATTCCTGCAGCCACGTGTTCAGCTGTGCTCTCTCCCTATTCCTAGCCTCACTATCACGTGGCGCCGGCAACAAACCAGAGATAACAACTCTGTCCGTCCGAGCTTTCAGCTTCCAGCCTAACTCCCTAAACTCACTTCTAACATCTGTGCCACCGTTCCTTCCTACGTCGTTGGTGCCAATGTGCACCACGACCTCTCAGAGAGTGATAGAGAGTGATAGAGAGTGTCAGAGAGTGATAGAGAGTGTCAGAGAGTGTCAGAGAGTGTCAGAGAGTGTCAAAGAGTGATAGAGAGTGATAGAGAGTGATAGAGAGTGTCAGAGAGTGTCAGAGAGTGTCAGAGAGTGATAGAGAGTGATAGAGAGTGTCAGAGAGTGATAGAGAGTGATAGAGACAGTCAGAGAGTGTCAGAGAGTGATTGTGAGTGTCAGAGAGTGTTAGAGAGTGATAGAGAGTTTCAGAGAGTGTCAGAGAGTGTCAGAGAGTGTCTGAGAGTGTCAGAGAGTGTCAGAGATTGATAGAGAGTGTCAGAGAGTGTCAGAGAGTGTCAGAGAGTGTCTGAGAGTGTCAGAGAGTGTCAGAGAGTGATAGAGAGTGATAGAGACAGTCAGAGAGTGTCAGATAGTGTCAGAGAGTGATAGTGAGTGTCAGAGAGTGTCAGAGAGTGTCAGAGAGTGTCAGAGAGTGATAGAGAGTGATAGAGAGTTTCAGAGAGTGTCAGAGAGTGTCAGAGAGTGTCTGAGAGTGTCAGAGAGTGTCAGAGAGTGTCAGAGAGTGCTAGAGACTGTCAGAGAGTGTCAGAGAGTGTCAGAGAGTGATCGTGAGTGTCAGAGAGTGTCAGAGAGTTTTAGAGAGTGATAGAGAGTTTCAGAGAGTGTCAGAGAGTGTCAGAGAGTGTCTGAGAGTGTCAGAGAGTGTCAGAGAGTGATAGAGAGTGTCAGAGAGTGTCAGAGAGTGTCAGAGAGTGTCTGAGAGTGTCAGAGAGTGTCAGAGAGTGATAGAGAGTGATAGAGACTGTCAGAGAGTGTCAGAGAGTGATGGTGAGTGTCAGAGAGTGTCAGAGAGTGTCAGAGAGGGTCAGAGAGTGATAGAGAGTGATAGAGAGTTTCAGAGAGTGTCAGAGAGTGTCAGAGAGTGTCTGAGAGTGTCAGAGAGTGTCAGAGAGTGATAGAGAGTGATAGAGACTGTCAGAGAGTGTCAGAGAGTGATAGTGAGTGTCTGAGAGTGTCAGAGAGTGTTAGAGAGTGATAGAGAGTTTCAGAGAGTGTCAGAGAGTGTCAGAGAGTGTCTGAGAGTGTCAGAGAGTGTCAGAGAGTGTCAGAGAGTGATAGAGAGTGTCAGAGAGTGTCAGAGAGTGTCAGAGAGTGTCAGAGAGTGTCAGAGAGTGATAGAGAGTGATAGAGACTGTCAGAGAGTGTCAGAGAGTGTCAGAGAGTGATAGTGAGTGTCAGAGAGTGTCAGAGAGTGTCAGAGAGTGTCAGAGAGTGATAGAGAGTGATAGAGAGTTTCAGAGAGTGTCAGAGAGTGTCAGAGAGTGTCAGAGAGTGATAGTGAGTGTCTGAGAGTGATAGAGAGTGATAGAGAGTTTCAGAGAGTGTCAGAGAGTGTCAGAGAGTGTTAGAGAGTGATAGAGAGTTTCAGAGAGTGTCAGAGAGTGATAGAGAGTGATAGAGAGTTTCAGAGAGTGTCAGAGAGTGTCAGAGAGTGTCTGAGAGTGTCAGAGAGTGTCAGAGAGTGATAGAGAGTGATAGAGAATGTCAGAGAGTGTCAGAGAGTGTCAGAGAGTGATAGTGAGTGTCTGAGAGTGTCAGAGAGTGTTAGAGAGTGATAGAGAGTTTCAGAGAGTGTCAGAGACTGTCAGAGATTATCTGAGAGTGTCAGAGAGCGTCAGAGAGTGATAGAGAGTGTCAGAGAGTGTCAGAGAGTGTCAGAGAGTGTCTGAGAGTGTCAGAGAGTGATAGAGACTGTCAGAGAGTGTCAGAGAGTGTCAGAGAGTGATAGTGAGTGTCAGAGAGTGTCAGAGAGTGTCAGAGAGTGTCAGAGAGTGATAGAGAGTGATAGAGAGTTTCAGAGAGTGTCAGAGAGTGTCAGAGAGTGTCAGAGAGTGTTAGAGAGTGATAGAGAGTGATAGAGAGTTTCAGAGAGTGTCAGAGAGTGTCAGAGAGTGATAGAGAGTGACAGAGAGTATCAGAGAGTGTCAGAGAGTGTCAGAGAGTGTCAGAGAGTGATAGAGAATGATAGAGACTGTCAGAGAGTGTCAGAGAGTGTCAGAGAGTGATAGTGAGTGTCAGAGAGTGTCAGAGAGTGTCAGAGAGTGTCAGAGAGTGATAGAGAGTGATAGAGAGTGTCAGAGAGTGTCAGAGAGTGTCAGAGAGTGTCTGAGAGTGTCAGAGAGTGTCAGAGAGTGATAGAGAGTGATAGAGACTGTCAGAGAGTGTCAGAGAGTTTCAGAGAGTGTCAGAGAGTGATAGAGAGTGATAGAGAGTTTCAGAGAGTGTCAGAGAGTGTCAGAGAGTGTCTGAGAGTGTCAGAGAGTGTCAGAGAGTGTTAGAGAGTGATAGAGACTGTCAGAGAGTGTCAGAGAGTGTCTGAGAGTGTCAGAGAGTGTCAGAGAGTGATAGAGAGTGATAGAGACTGTCAGAGAGTGTCAGAGAGTGTCAGAGAGTGATAGAGACTGTCAGAGAGTGTCAGAGAGTGTCAGAGAGTGATAGTGAGTGTCAGAGAGTGTCAGAGAGTGTCAGAGAGCGTCAGAGAGTGATAGAGAGTGATAGAGAGTTTCAGAGAGTGTCAGAGAGTGTCAGAGAGTGTCTGAGAGTGTCAGAGAGTGTCAGAGAGTGTCAGAGAGTGATAGAGAGTGATAGAGAGTTTCAGAGAGTGTCAGAGAGTGTCAGAGAGTGTTAGAGAGTGATAGAGAGTTTCAGAGCGTGTCAGAGAGTGTCAGAGAGTGTCTGAGAGTGTCAGAGAGTGTCAGAGAGTGATAGAGAGTGTCAGAGAGTGTCAGAGAGTGTCAGAGAGTGTCTGAGAGTGTCAGAGAGTGTCAGAGAGTGATAGAGAGTGATAGAGACTGTCAGAGAGTGTCAGAGAGTGTCAGAGAGTGATAGTGAGTGTCAGAGAGTGTCAGAGAGTGTCAGAGAGTGATAGAGAGTGATAGAGAGTTTCAGAGAGTGTCAGAGAGTGTCAGAGAGTGTCAGAGAGTGTTAGAGAGTGATAGAGAGTTTCAGAGAGTGTCAGAGAGTGTCAGAGAGTGTCTGAGAGTGTCAGAGAGTGATAGAGAGTTTCAGAGAGTGTCAGAGAGTGTCAGAGAGTGTCTGAGAGTGTCAGAGAGTGTCAGAGAGTGATAGAGAGTGTCTGAGAGTGTCAGAGAGTGTCAGAGAGTGTCAGAGAGTGTCTGAGAGTGTCAGAGAGTGTCAGAGAGTGATAGAGAGTGATAGAGACTGTCAGAGAGTGTCAGAGAGTTTCAGAGAGTGTCAGAGAGTGATAGAGAGTGATAGAGAGTTTCAGAGAGATGTCAGAGAGTGTCAGAGAGTGTCAGAGAGTGATAGTGAGTGTCAGAGAGTGTCAGAGAGTGTCAGAGTGTGATAGAGAGTGATAGAGAGTTTCAGAGAGTGTCAGAGAGTGTCAGAGAGTGTTAGAGAGTGGTAGAGAGTTTCAGAGAGTGTCAGAGAGTGATAGAGAGTGATAGAGAGTTTCAGAGAGTGTCAGAGAGTGTCAGACAGTGTCTGAGAGTGTCAGAGAGTGATAGAGAGTGATAGAGAATGTCAGAGAGTGTCAGAGAGTGTCAGAGAGTGATAGTGAGTGTCTGAGAGTGATAGAGAGTGATAGAGAGTTTCAGAGAGTGTCAGAGAGTGTCAGAGAGTGTTAGAGAGTGATAGAGAGTTTCAGAGAGTGTCAGAGAGTGATAGAGAGTGATAGAGAGTTTCAGAGAGTGTCAGAGAGTGTCAGAGAGTGTCTGAGAGTGTCAGAGAGTGTCAGAGAGTGATAGAGAGTGATAGAGAATGTCAGAGAGTGTCAGAGAGTGTCAGAGAGTGATAGTGAGTGTCTGAGAGTGTCAGAGAGTGTTAGAGAGTGATAGAGAGTTTCAGAGAGTGTCAGAGAGTGTCAGAGATTATCTGAGAGTGTCAGAGAGCGTCAGAGAGTGATAGAGAGTGTCAGAGAGTGTCAGAGAGTGTCAGAGAGTGTCTGAGAGTGTCAGAGAGTGATAGAGACTGTCAGAGAGTGTCAGAGAGTGTCAGAGAGTGATAGTGAGTGTCAGAGAGTGTCAGAGAGTGTCAGAGAGTGTCAGAGAGTGATAGAGAGTGATAGAGAGTTTCAGAGAGTGTCAGAGAGTGTCAGAGAGTGTCAGAGAGTGTTAGAGAGTGATAGAGAGTGATAGAGAGTTTCGGAGAGTGTCAGAGAGTGTCAGAGAGTGATAGAGAGTGACAGAGAGTATCAGAGAGTGTCAGAGAGTGTCAGAGAGTGTCAGAGAGTGATAGCGAGTGATAGAGACTGTCAGAGAGTGTCAGAGAGTGTCAGAGAGTGATAGTGAGTGTCAGAGAGTGTCAGAGAGTGTCAGAGAGTGTCAGAGAGTGATAGAGAGTGATAGAGAGTTTCAGAGAGTGTCAGAGAGTGTCAGAGAGTGTCTGAGAGTGTCAGAGATTGTCAGAGAGTGATAGAGAGTGATAGAGACTGTCAGAGAGTGTCAGAGAGTGATAGTGAGTGTCTGAGAGTGTCAGAGAGTGTTAGAGAGTGATAGAGAGTTTCAGAGAGTGTCAGAGAGTGGCAGAGAGTGTCTGAGAGTGTCAGAGAGTGTCAGAGAGTGATAGAGAGTGTCAGAGAGTGTCAGAGAGTGTCTGAGAGTGTCAGAGAGTGTCAGAGAGTGATAGAGAGTGATAGAGACTGTCAGAGAGTGTCAGAGAGTGTCAGAGAGTGATAGTGAGTGTCAGAGAGTGTCAGAGAGTGTCAGAGAGTGTCAGAGAGTGATAGAGAGTGATAGAGAGTTTCAGAGAGTGTCAGAGAGTGTCAGAGAGTGTTAGAGAGTGATAGAGAGTTTCAGAGAGTGTCAGAGAGTGTCAGAGAGTGATAGAGAGTTTCAGAGAGTGTCAGAGAGTGTCAGACAGTGTCTGAGAGTGTCAGAGAGTGTCAGAGAGTGATAGAGAGTGATAGAGAATGTCAGAGAGTGTCAGAGAGTGTCAGAGAGTGATAGTGAGTGTCTGAGAGTGATAGAGAGTGATAGAGAGTTTCAGAGAGTGTCAGAGAGTGTCAGAGAGTGTTAGAGAGTGATAGAGAGTTTCAGAGAGTGTCAGAGAGTGATAGAGAGTGATAGAGAGTTTCAGAGAGTGTCAGAGAGTGTCAGAGAGTGTCTGAGAGTGTCAGAGAGTGTCAGAGAGTGATAGAGAGTGATAGAGAATGTCAGAGAGTGTCAGAGAGTGTCAGAGAGTGATAGTGAGTGTCTGAGAGTGTCAGAGAGTGTTAGAGAGTGATAGAGAGTTTCAGAGAGTGTCAGAGAGTGTCAGAGATTATCTGAGAGTGTCAGAGAGCGTCAGAGAGTGATAGAGAGTGTCAGAGAGTGTCAGAGAGTGTCAGAGAGTGTCAGAGAGTGATAGTGAGTGTCTGAGAGTGATAGAGAGTGATAGAGAGTTTCAGAGAGTGTCAGAGAGTGTCAGAGAGTGTTAGAGAGTGATAGAGAGTTTCAGAGAGTGTCAGAGAGTGATAGAGAGTGATAGAGAGTTTCAGAGAGTGTCAGAGAGTGTCAGAGAGTGTCTGAGAGTGTCAGAGAGTGTCAGAGAGTGATAGAGAGTGATAGAGAATGTCAGAGAGTGTCAGAGAGTGTCAGAGAGTGATAGTGAGTGTCTGAGAGTGTCAGAGAGTGTTAGAGAGTGATAGAGAGTTTCAGAGAGTGTCAGAGAGTGTCAGAGATTATCTGAGAGTGTCAGAGAGCGTCAGAGAGTGATAGAGAGTGTCAGAGAGTGTCAGAGAGTGTCAGAGAGTGTCTGAGAGTGTCAGAGAGTGATAGAGACTGTCAGAGAGTGTCAGAGAGTGTCAGAGAGTGATAGTGAGTGTCAGAGAGTGTCAGAGAGTGTCAGAGAGTGTCAGAGAGTGATAGAGAGTGATAGAGAGTTTCAGAGAGTGTCAGAGAGTGTCAGAGAGTGTCAGAGAGTGTTAGAGAGTGATAGAGAGTGATAGAGAGTTTCGGAGAGTGTCAGAGAGTGTCAGAGAGTGATAGAGAGTGACAGAGAGTATCAGAGAGTGTCAGAGAGTGTCAGAGAGTGTCAGAGAGTGATAGCGAGTGATAGAGACTGTCAGAGAGTGTCAGAGAGTGTCAGAGAGTGATAGTGAGTGTCAGAGAGTGTCAGAGAGTGTCAGAGAGTGTCAGAGAGTGATAGAGAGTGATAGAGAGTTTCAGAGAGTGTCAGAGAGTGTCAGAGAGTGTCTGAGAGTGTCAGAGATTGTCAGAGAGTGATAGAGAGTGATAGAGACTGTCAGAGAGTGTCAGAGAGTGATAGTGAGTGTCTGAGAGTGTCAGAGAGTGTTAGAGAGTGATAGAGAGTTTCAGAGAGTGTCAGAGAGTGGCAGAGATTGTCTGAGAGTGTCAGAGAGTGTCAGAGAGTGATAGAGAGTGTCAGAGAGTGTCAGAGAGTGTCTGAGAGTGTCAGAGAGTGTCAGAGAGTGATAGAGAGTGATAGAGAGTGTCAGAGAGTGTCAGAGAGTGTCAGAGAGTGATAGTGAGTGTCAGAGAGTGTCAGAGAGTGTCAGAGAGTGTCAGAGAGTGATAGAGAGTGATAGAGAGTTTCAGAGAGTGTCAGAGAGTGTCAGAGAGTGTCAGAGAGTGTTAGAGAGTGATAGAGAGTTTCAGAGAGTGTCAGAGAGTGTCAGAGAGTGTCTGAGAGTGTCAGAGAGTGTCAGAGAGTGATAGAGAGTGTCTGAGAGTGTCAGAGAGTGTCAGAGAGTGTCAGAGAGTGTCAGAGAGTGTCAGAGAGTGATAGAGAGTGATAGAGACTGTCAGAGAGTGTCAGAGAGTTTCAGAGAGTGTCAGACAGTGATAGAGAGTGATAGAGAGCTTCAGAGAGTGTCAGAGAGTGTCAGAGAGTGTCAGAGAGTGTCAGAGAGTGTCAGAGAGTGATAGAGAGTGATAGAGACTGTCAGAGAGTGTCAGAGAGTGTCTGAGAGTGTCAGAGAGTGTCAGAGAGTGATAGAGAGTGATAGAGACTGTCAGAGAGTGTCAGAGAGTGTCAGAGAGTGATAGTGAGTGTCAGAGAGTGTCAGAGAGTGATAGAGACTGTCAGAGAGTGTCAGAGAGTGTCAGAGAGTGATAGTGAGTGTCAGAGAGTGTCAGAGAGTGTCAGAGAGTGTCAGAGAGTGATAGAGAGTGATAGAGAGTTTCAGAGAGTGTCAGAGAGTGTCAGAGAGTGTCAGAGAGTGTCAGAGAGTGTCAGAGAGTGATAGAGAGTGATAGAGACTGTCAGAGAGTGTCAGAGAGTGTCAGAGAGTGATAGAGAGTGATAGAGACTGTCAGAGAGTGTCAGAGAGTGATAGTGAGTGTCTGAGAGTGTCAGAGAGTGTTAGAGAGTGATAGAGAGTGATAGAGACTGTCAGAGAGTGTCAGAGAGTGTCAGAGAGTGATAGTGAGTGTCAGAGAGTGTCAGAGAGTGTCAGAGAGTGTCAGAGAGTGATAGAGAGTGATAGAGAGTTTCAGAGAGTGTCAGAGAGTGTCAGAGAGTGTCAGAGAGTGTCAGAGAGTGTTAGAGAGTGATAGAGAGTTTCAGAGAGTGTCAGAGAGTGTCAGAGAGTGTCTGAGAGTGTCAGAGAGTGATAGAGAGTGTCAGAGAGTGTCTGAGAGTGTCAGAGAGTGTCAGAGAGTGTCAGAGAGTGTCTGAGAGTGTCAGAGAGTGTCAGAGAGTGATAGAGAGTGATAGAGACTGTCAGAGAGTGTCAGAGAGTTTCAGAGAGTGTCAGAGAGTGATAGAGAGTGATAGAGAGTTTCAGAGAGTGTCAGAGAGTGTCAGAGAGTGTCAGAGAGTGTCTGAGAGTGATAGTGAGTGTCAGAGAGTGTCAGAGAGTGTCAGAGAGTGATAGAGAGTGATAGAGAGTGATAGAGAGTTTCAGAGAGTGTCAGAGAGTGTCAGAGAGTGTTAGAGAGTGATAGAGAGTTTCAGAGAGTGTCCGAGAGTGTCAGAGAGTGATAGAGAGTGATAGAGACTGTCAGAGAGTGTCAGAGAGTTTCAGAGAGTGTCAGAGAGTGATAGAGAGTGATAGAGAGTTTCAGAGAGTGTCAGAGAGATGTCAGAGAGTGTCAGAGAGTGTCAGAGAGTGATAGTGAGTGTCAGAGAGTGTCAGAGAGTGTCAGAGAGTGATAGAGAGTGATAGAGAGTTTCAGAGAGTGTCAGAGAGTGTCAGAGAGTGTTAGAGAGTGATAGAGAGTTTCAGAGAGTGTCAGAGAGTGATAGAGAGTGATAGAGAGTTTCAGAGAGTGTCAGAGAGTGTCAGACAGTGTCTGAGAGTGTCAGAGAGTGTCAGAGAGTGATAGAGAGTGATAGAGAATGTCAGAGAGTGTCAGAGAGTGTCAGAGAGTGATAGTGAGTGTCTGAGAGTGATAGAGAGTGATAGAGAGTTTCAGAGAGTGTCAGAGAGTGTCAGAGAGTGTTAGAGAGTGATAGAGAGTTTCAGAGAGTGTCAGAGAGTGATAGAGAGTGATAGAGAGTTTCAGAGAGTGTCAGAGAGTGTCAGAGAGTGTCTGAGAGTGTCAGAGAGTGTCAGAGAGTGATAGAGAGTGATAGAGAATGTCAGAGAGTGTCAGAGAGTGTCAGAGAGTGATAGTGAGTGTCTGAGAGTGTCAGAGAGTGTTAGAGAGTGATAGAGAGTTTCAGAGAGTGTCAGAGAGTGTCAGAGATTATCTGAGAGTGTCAGAGAGCGTCAGAGAGTGATAGAGAGTGTCAGAGAGTGTCAGAGAGTGTCAGAGAGTGTCTGAGAGTGTCAGAGAGTGATAGAGACTGTCACAGAGTGTCAGAGAGTGTCAGAGAGTGATAGTGAGTGTCAGAGAGTGTCAGAGAGTGTCAGAGAGTGTCAGAGAGTGATAGAGAGTGATAGAGAGTTTCAGAGAGTGTCAGAGAGTGTCAGAGAGTGTCAGAGAGTGTTAGAGAGTGATAGAGAGTGATAGAGAGTTTCGGAGAGTGTCAGAGAGTGTCAGAGAGTGATAGAGAGTGACAGAGAGTATCAGAGAGTGTCAGAGAGTGTCAGAGAGTGTCAGAGAGTGATAGCGAGTGATAGAGACTGTCAGAGAGTGTCAGAGAGTGTCAGAGAGTGATAGTGAGTGTCAGAGAGTGTCAGAGAGTGTCAGAGAGTGTCAGAGAGTGATAGAGAGTGATAGAGAGTTTCAGAGAGTGTCAGAGAGTGTCAGAGAGTGTCTGAGAGTGTCAGAGATTGTCAGAGAGTGATAGAGAGTGATAGAGACTGTCAGAGAGTGTCAGAGAGTGATAGTGAGTGTCTGAGAGTGTCAGAGAGTGTTAGAGAGTGATAGAGAGTTTCAGAGAGTGTCAGAGAGTGGCAGAGAGTGTCTGAGAGTGTCAGAGAGTGTCAGAGAGTGATAGAGAGTGTCAGAGAGTGTCAGAGAGTGTCTGAGAGTGTCAGAGAGTGTCAGAGAGTGATAGAGAGTGATAGAGACTGTCAGAGAGTGTCAGAGAGTGTCAGAGAGTGATAGTGAGTGTCAGAGAGTGTCAGAGAGTGTCAGAGAGTGTCAGAGAGTGATAGAGAGTGATAGAGAGTTTCAGAGAGTGTCAGAGAGTGTCAGAGAGTGTTAGAGTGTGATAGAGAGTTTCAGAGAGTGTCAGAGAGTGATAGAGAGTGATAGAGAGTTTCAGAGAGTGTCAGAGAGTGTCAGACAGTGTCTGAGAGTGTCAGAGAGTGTCAGAGAGTGATAGAGAGTGATAGAGAATGTCAGAGAGTGTCAGAGAGTGATAGTGAGTGTCTGAGAGTGATAGAGAGTGATAGAGAGTTTCAGAGAGTGTCAGAGAGTGTCAGAGAGTGTTAGAGAGTGATAGAGAGTTTCAGAGAGTGTCAGAGAGTGATAGAGAGTGATAGAGAGTTTCAGAGAGTGTCAGAAAGTGACAGAGAGTGTCTGAGAGTGTCAGAGAGTGTCAGAGAGTGATAGAGAGTGATAGAGAATGTCAGAGAGTGTCAGAGAGTGTCAGAGAGTGATAGTGAGTGTCTGAGAGTGTCAGAGAGTGTTAGAGAGTGATAGAGAGTTTCAGAGAGTGTCAGAGAGTGTCAGAGATTATCTGAGAGTGTCAGAGAGCGTCAGAGAGTGATAGAGAGTGTCAGAGAGTGTCAGAGAGTGTCAGAGAGTGTCAGAGAGTGTCAGAGAGTGATAGTGAGTGTCTGAGAGTGATAGAGAGTGATAGAGAGTTTCAGAGAGTGTCAGAGAGTGTCAAAGAGTGTTAGAGAGTGATAGAGAGTTTCAGAGAGTGTCAGAGAGTGATAGAGAGTGATAGAGAGTTTCAGAGAGTGTCAGAGAGTGTCAGAGAGTGTCTGAGAGTGTCAGAGAGTGTCAGAGAGTGATAGAGAGTGATAGAGAATGTCAGAGAGTGTCAGAGAGTGTCAGAGAGTGATAGTGAGTGTCTGAGAGTGTCAGAGAGTGTTAGAGAGTGATAGAGAGTTTCAGAGAGTGTCAGAGAGTGTCAGAGATTATCTGAGAGTGTCAGAGAGCGTCAGAGAGTGATAGAGAGTGTCAGAGAGTGTCAGAGAGTGTCAGAGAGTGTCTGAGAGTGTCAGAGAGTGATAGAGACTGTCAGAGAGTGTCAGAGAGTGTCAGAGAGTGATAGTGAGTGTCAGAGAGTGTCAGAGAGTGTCAGAGAGTGTCAGAGAGTGATAGAGAGTGATAGAGAGTTTCAGAGAGTGTCAGAGAGTGTCAGAGAGTGTCAGAGAGTGTTAGAGAGTGATAGAGAGTGATAGAGAGTTTCGGAGAGTGTCAGAGAGTGTCAGAGAGTGATAGAGAGTGACAGAGAGTATCAGAGAGTGTCAGAGAGTGTCAGAGAGTGTCAGAGAGTGATAGCGAGTGATAGAGACTGTCAGAGAGTGTCAGAGAGTGTCAGAGAGTGATAGTGAGTGTCAGAGAGTGTCAGAGAGTGTCAGAGAGTGTCAGAGAGTGATAGAGAGTGATAGAGAGTTTCAGAGAGTGTCAGAGAGTGTCAGAGAGTGTCTGAGAGTGTCAGAGATTGTCAGAGAGTGATAGAGAGTGATAGAGACTGTCAGAGAGTGTCAGAGAGTGATAGTGAGTGTCTGAGAGTGTCAGAGAGTGTTAGAGAGTGATAGAGAGTTTCAGAGAGTGTCAGAGAGTGGCAGAGAGTGTCTGAGAGTGTCAGAGAGTGTCAGAGAGTGATAGAGAGTGTCAGAGAGTGTCAGAGAGTGTCTGAGAGTGTCAGAGAGTGATAGAGAGTGATAGAGACTGTCAGAGAGTGTCAGAGAGTGTCAGAGAGTGATAGTGAGTGTCAGAGAGTGTCAGAGAGTGTCAGAGAGTGTCAGAGAGTGATAGAGAGTGATAGAGAGTTTCAGAGAGTGTCAGAGAGTGTCAGAGAGTGTCAGAGAGTGTTAGAGAGTGATAGAGAGTTTCAGAGAGTGTCAGAGAGTGTCAGAGAGTGTCTGAGAGTGTCAGAGAGTGTCAGAGAGTGATAGAGAGTGTCAGAGAGTGTCAGAGAGTGTCTGAGAGTGTCAGAGAGTGTCAGAGAGTGTCAGAGAGTGTCAGAGAGTGTCTGAGAGTGTCAGAGAGTGTCAGAGAGTGATAGAGAGTGATAGAGACTGTCAGAGAGTGTCAGAGAGTTTCAGAGAGTGTCAGACAGTGATAGAGAGTGATAGAGAGCTTCAGAGAGTGTCAGAGAGTGTCAGAGAGTGTCTGAGAGTGTCAGAGAGTGATAGAGAGTGATAGAGACTGTCAGAGAGTGTCAGAGAGTGTCTGAGAGTGTCAGAGAGTGTCAGAGAGTGATAGAGAGTGATAGAGACTGTCAGAGAGTGTCAGAGAGTGTCAGAGAGTGATAGTGAGTGTCAGAGAGTGTCAGAGAGTGATAGAGACTGTCAGAGAGTGTCAGAGAGTGTCAGAGAGTGATAGTGAGTGTCAGAGAGTGTCAGAGAGTGTCAGAGAGTGTCAGAGAGTGATAGAGAGTGATAGAGAGTTTCAGAGAGTGTCAGAGAGTGTCAGAGAGTGTCTGAGTGTGTCAGAGAGTGTCAGAGAGTGATAGAGAGTGATAGAGAGTGATAGAGACTGTCAGAGAGTGTCAGAGAGTGATAGTGAGTGTCTGAGAGTGTCAGAGAGTGTTAGAGAGTGATAGAGAGTTTCAGAGAGTGTCAGAGAGTGTCAGAGAGTGTCTGAGAGTGTCAGAGAGTGTCAGAGAGTGATAGAGAGTGTCAGAGAGTGTCAGAGAGTGTCAGAGAGTGTCTGAGAGTGTCAGAGAGTGTCAGAGAGTGATAGAGAGTGATAGAGACTGTCAGAGAGTGTCAGAGAGTGTCAGAGAGTGATAGTGAGTGTCAGAGAGTGTCAGAGAGTGTCAGAGAGTGTCAGAGAGTGATAGAGAGTGATAGAGAGTTTCAGAGAGTGTCAGAGAGTGTCAGAGAGTGTCAGAGAGTGTCAGAGAGTGATAGAGAGTTTCAGAGAGTGTCAGAGAGTGTCAGAGAGTGTCTGAGAGTGTCAGAGAGTGATAGAGAGTGTCAGAGAGTGTCTGAGAGTGTCAGAGAGTGTCAGAGAGTGTCAGAGAGTGTCTGAGAGTGTCAGAGAGTGTCAGAGAGTGATAGAGAGTGATAGAGACTGTCAGAGAGTGATAGAGAGTTTCAGAGAGTGTCAGAGAGTGTCAGAGAGTGTCAGAGAGTGTCTGAGAGTGATAGTGAGTGTCAGAGAGTGTCAGAGAGTGTCAGAGAGTGTCAGAGAGTGATAGAGAGTGATAGAGAGTTTCAGAGAGTGTCAGAGAGTGTCAGAGAGTGTTAGAGAGTGATAGAGAGTTTCAGAGAGTGTCAGAGAGTGATAGAGAGTGATAGAGAGTTTCAGAGAGTGTCAGAGAGTGTCAGAGAGTGTCTGAGAGTGTCAGAGAGTGTCAGAGAGTGATAGAGAGTGATAGAGAATGTCAGAGAGTGTCAGAGAGTGTCAGAGAGTGATAGTGAGTGTCTGAGAGTGATAGAGAGTGATAGAGAGTTTCAGAGAGTGTCAGAGAGTGTCAGAGAGTGATAGAGAGTTTCAGAGAGTGTCAGAGAGTGATAGAGAGTGATAGAGAGTTTCAGAGAGTGTCAGAGAGTGTCAGAGAGTGTCTGAGAGTGTCAGAGAGTGTCAGAGAGTGATAGAGAGTGATAGAGAATGTCAGAGAGTGTCAGAGAGTGTCAGAGAGTGATAGTGAGTGTCTGAGAGTGTCAGAGAGTGTTAGAGAGTGAAAGAGAGTTTCAGAGAGTGTCAGAGAGTGTCAGAGAGTATCTGAGAGTGTCAGAGAGCGTCAGAGAGTGATAGAGAGTGTCTGAGAGTGTCAGAGAGTGATAGAGACTGTCAGAGAGTGTCAGAGAGTGTCAGAGAGTGATAGTGAGTGTCAGAGAGTGTCAGAGAGTGTCAGAGAGTGATAGAGAGTGATAGAGAGTTTCAGAGAGTGTCAGAGAGTGTCAGAGAGTGTCAGAGAGTGTCAGAGAGTGTTAGAGAGTGATAGAGAGTGATAGAGAGTTTCAGAGAGTGTCAGAGAGTGTCAGAGAGTGATAGAGAGTGACAGAGAGTATCAGAGAGTGTCAGAGAGTGTCAGAGAGTGTCAGAGAGTGATAGAGAGTGATAGAGACTGTCAGAGAGTGTCAGAGAGTGTCAGAGAGTGATAGTGAGTGTCAGAGAGTGTCAGAGAGTGTCAGATTTTGTCAGAGAGTGATAGAGAGTGATAGAGAGTTTCAGAGAGTGTCAGAGAGTGTCAGAGAGTGTCTGAGAGTGTCAGAGATTGTCAGAGAGTGATAGAGAGTGATAGAGACTGTCAGAGAGTGTCAGAGAGTGATAGTGAGTGTCTGAGAGTGTCAGAGAGTGTTAGAGAGTGATAGAGAGTTTCAGAGAGTGTCAGAGAGTGGCAGAGAGTGTCTGAGAGTGTCAGAGAGTGTCAGAGAGTGATAGAGAGTGTCAGAGAGTGTCAGAGAGTGTCTGAGACTGTCTGAGAGTGTCAGAGAGTGTCAGAGAGTGATAGAGAGTGATAGAGACTGTCAGAGAGTGTCAGAGAGTGTCAGAGAGTGATAGTGAGTGTCAGAGAGTGTCAGAGAGTGTCTGAGAGTGTCAGAGAGTGATAGAGAGTGTCAGAGAGTGTCTGAGAGTGTCAGAGAGTGTCAGAGAGTGTCAGAG
Source organism: Heterodontus francisci (assembly GCF_036365525.1). Taxonomy (NCBI): domain Eukaryota; kingdom Metazoa; phylum Chordata; class Chondrichthyes; order Heterodontiformes; family Heterodontidae; genus Heterodontus; species Heterodontus francisci. The sequence goes on from NC_090378.1 coordinate 135,495,970, forward strand.
AGTGTCTGAGAGTGTCAGAGAGTGTCAGAGAGTGATAGAGAGTGATAGAGACTGTCAGAGAGTGTCAGAGAGTTTCAGAGAGTGTCAGAGAGTGATAGAGAGTGATAGAGAGTTTCAGAGAGTGTCAGAGAGTGTCAGAGAGTGTCAGAGAGTGTCTGAGAGTGATAGTGAGTGTCAGAGAGTGTCAGAGAGTGTCAGAGAGTGTCAGAGAGTGATAGAGAGTGATAGAGAGTTTCAGAGAGTGTCAGAGAGTGTCAGAGAGTGTTAGAGAGTGATAGAGAGTTTCAGAGAGTGTCAGAGAGTGATAGAGAGTGATAGAGAGTTTCAGAGAGTGTCAGAGAGTGTCAGAGAGTGTCTGAGAGTGTCAGAGAGTGTCAGAGAGTGATAGAGAGTGATAGAGAATGTCAGAGAGTGTCAGAGAGTGTCAGAGAGTGATAGTGAGTGTCTGAGAGTGATAGAGAGTGATAGAGAGTTTCAGAGAGTGTCAGAGAGTGTCAGAGAGTGATAGAGAGTTTCAGAGAGTGTCAGAGAGTGATAGAGAGTGATAGAGAGTTTCAGAGAGTGTCAGAGAGTGTCAGAGAGTGTCTGAGAGTGTCAGAGAGTGTCAGAGAGTGATAGAGAGTGATAGAGAATGTCAGAGAGTGTCAGAGAGTGATAGAGAGTGATAGAGAGTGATAGAGAGTTTCAGAGAGTGTCAGAGAGTGTCAGAGAGTGTCTGAGAGTGATAGTGAGTGTCAGAGAGTGTCAGAGAGTGTCAGAGAGTGTCAGAGAGTGATAGAGAGTGATAGAGAGTTTCAGAGAGTGTCAGAGAGTGTCAGAGAGTGTTAGAGAGTGATAGAGAGTTTCAGAGAGTGTCAGAGAGTGATAGAGAGTGATAGAGAGTTTCAGAGAGTGTCAGAGAGTGTCAGAGAGTGTCTGAGAGTGTCAGAGAGTGTCAGAGAGTGATAGAGAGTGATAGAGAATGTCAGAGAGTGTCAGAGAGTGTCAGAGAGTGATAGTGAGTGTCTGAGAGTGATAGAGAGTGATAGAGAGTTTCAGAGAGTGTCAGAGAGTGATAGAGAGTTTCAGAGAGTGTCAGAGAGTGATAGAGAGTGATAGAGAGTTTCAGAGAGTGTCAGAGAGTGTCAGAGAGTGTCTGAGAGTGTCAGAGAGTGTCAGAGAGTGATAGAGAGTGATAGAGAATGTCAGAGAGTGTCAGAGAGTGTCAGAGAGTGATAGTGAGTGTCTGAGAGTGTCAGAGAGTGTTAGAGAGTGAAAGAGAGTTTCAGAGAGTGTCAGAGAGTGTCAGAGAGTATCTGAGAGTGTCAGAGAGCGTCAGAGAGTGATAGAGAGTGTCTGAGAGTGTCAGAGAGTGATAGAGACTGTCAGAGAGTGTCAGAGAGTGTCAGAGAGTGATAGTGAGTGTCAGAGAGTGTCAGAGAGTGTCAGAGAGTGTCAGAGAGTGTCAGAGAGTGATAGAGAGTTTCAGAGAGTGTCAGAGAGTGTCAGAGAGTGTCAGAGAGTGTCTGAGAGTGTCTGAGAGTGTCAGAGATTGTCAGAGAGTGATAGAGAGTGATAGAGACTGTCAGAGAGTGTCAGAGAGTGATAGTGAGTGTCTGAGAGTGTCAGAGAGTGTTAGAGAGTGATAGAGAGTTTCAGAGAGTGTCAGAGAGTGGCAGAGAGTGTCTGAGAGTGTCAGAGAGTGTCAGAGAGTGATAGAGAGTGTCAGAGAGTGTCAGAGAGTGTCTGAGAGTGTCAGAGAGTGTCAGAGAGTGATAGAGAGTGATAGAGACTGTCAGAGAGTGTCAGAGAGTGTCAGAGAGTGATAGTGAGTGTCAGAGAGTGTCAGAGAGTGTCTGAGAGTGTCAGAGAGTGATAGAGAGTGTCAGAGAGTGTCTGAGAGTGTCAGAGAGTGTCAGAGAGTGTCAGAGAGTGTCTGAGAGTGTCAGAGAGTGTCAGAGAGTGATAGAGAGTGATAGAGACTGTCAGAGAGTGTCAGAGAGTTTCAGAGAGTGTCAGAGAGTGATAGAGAGTGATAGAGAGTTTCAGAGAGTGTCAGAGAGTGTCAGAGAGTGTCAGAGAGTGTCTGAGAGTGATAGTGAGTGTCAGAGAGTGTCAGAGAGTGTCAGAGAGTGATAGAGAGTGATAGAGAGTTTCAGAGAGTGTCAGAGAGTGTCAGAGAGTGTTAGAGAGTGATAGAGAGTTTCAGAGAGTGTCAGAGAGTGATAGAGAGTGATAGAGAGTTTCAGAGAGTGTCAGAGAGTGTCAGAGAGTGTCTGAGAGTGTCAGAGAGTGTCAGAGAGTGATAGAGAGTGATAGAGAATGTCAGAGAGTGTCAGAGAGTGTCAGAGAGTGATAGTGAGTGTCTGAGAGTGATAGAGAGTGATAGAGAGTTTCAGAGAGTGTCAGAGAGTGTCAGAGAGTGATAGAGAGTTTCAGAGAGTGTCAGAGAGTGATAGAGAGTGATAGAGAGTTTCAGAGAGTGTCAGAGAGTGTCAGAGAGTGTCTGAGAGTGTCAGAGAGTGTCAGAGAGTGTCAGAGAGTGATAGAGAGTGATAGAGAATGTCAGAGAGTGTCAGAGAGTGTCAGAGAGTGATAGTGAGTGTCTGAGAGTGTCAGAGAGTGTTAGAGAGTGAAAGAGAGTTTCAGAGAGTGTCAGAGAGTGTCAGAGAGTATCTGAGAGTGTCAGAGAGCGTCAGAGAGTGATAGAGAGTGTCTGAGAGTGTCAGAGAGTGATAGAGACTGTCAGAGAGTGTCAGAGAGTGTCAGAGAGTGATAGTGAGTGTCAGAGAGTTTCAGAGAGTGTCAGAGAGTGTCAGAGAGTGTCAGAGAGTGTCAGAGAGTGTTAGAGAGTGATAGAGAGTGATAGAGAGTTTCAGAGAGTGTCAGAGAGTGTCAGAGAGTGATAGAGAGTGACAGAGAGTATCAGAGAGTGTCAGAGAGTGTCAAAGAGTGTCAGAGAGTGATAGAGAGTGATAGAGACTGTCAGAGAGTGTCAGAGAGTGTCAGAGAGTGATAGTGAGTGTCAGAGAGTGTCAGAGAGTGTCAGAGAGTGTCAGAGAGTGATAGAGAGTGATAGAGAGTTTCAGAGAGTGTCAGAGAGTGTCAGAGAGTGTCTGAGAGTGTCAGAGATTGTCAGAGAGTGATAGAGAGTGATAGAGACTGTCAGAGAGTGTCAGAGAGTGATAGTGAGTGTCTGAGAGTGTCAGAGAGTGTTAGAGAGTGATAGAGAGTTTCAGAGAGTGTCAGAGAGTGGCAGAGAGTGTCTGAGAGTGTCAGAGAGTGTCAGAGAGTGATAGAGAGTGTCAGAGAGTGTCAGAGAGTGTCTGAGAGTGTCAGAGAGTGTCAGAGAGTGATAGAGAGTGATAGAGACTGTCAGAGAGTGTCAGAGAGTGTCAGAGAGTGATAGTGAGTGTCAGAGAGTGTCAGAGAGTGTCAGAGAGTGTCAGAGAGTGATAGAGAGTGATAGAGAGTTTCAGAGAGTGTCAGAGAGTGTCAGAGAGTGTCAGAGAGTGTTAGAGAGTGATAGAGAGTTTCAGAGAGTGTCAGAGAGTGTCAGAGAGTGTCAGAGAGTGTCTGAGAGTGTCAGAGAGTGTCAGAGAGTGATAGAGAGTGTCAGAGGGTGTCAGAGAGTGTCTGAGAGTGTCTGAGAGTGTCAGAGAGTGTCAGAGAGTGTCTAAGAGTGTCAGAGAGTGTCAGAGAGTGATAGAGAGTGATAGAGACTGTCAGAGAGTGTCAGAGAGTTTCAGAGAGTGTCAGAGAGTGATAGAGAGTGATAGAGAGTTTCAGAGAGTGTCAGAGAGTGTCAGAGAGTGTCTGAGAGTGTCAGAGAGTGTCAGAGAGTGATAGAGAGTGATAGAGACTGTCAGAGAGTGTCAGAGAGTGTCTGAGAGTGTCAGAGAGTGTCAGAGAGTGATAGAGAGTGATAGAGACTGTCAGAGAGTGTCAGAGAGTGTCAGAGCGTGATAGAGAGTGATAGAGAGTTTCAGAGAGTGTCAGAGAGTGTCAGAGAGTGTCAGAGAGTGTTAGAGAGTGATAGAGAGTGATAGAGAGTTTCAGAGAGTGTCAGAGAGTGTCAGAGAGTGATAGAGAGTGACAGAGGGTATCAGAGAGTGTCAGAGAGTGTCAGAGAGTGTCAGAGAGTGATAGAGAGTGTTGCAGAGTTTCAGAGAGTGTCAGAGAGTGTCTGAGCGTGTCAGAGAGTGTCAGAGAGTGATAGAGAGTGATAAAGAGTGTCAGAGAGTGTCAGAGAGTGATAGAGGGTGATAGAGAGTGATAGAGAGAGTCAGAGAGTGTCAGAGAGTGTCTGAGAGTGTCAGAGAGTGTCAGAGAGTGATAGAGACTGTCAGAGAGTGTCAGAGAGTGTCAGAGAGTGATAGTGAGTGTCAGAGAGTGTCAGAGAGTGTCAGAGAGTGTCAGAGAGTGATAGAGAGTTTCAGAGAGTGTCAGAGAGTGTCAGAGAGTGTCAGAGAGTGTCAGAGAGTGTTAGAGAGTGATAGAGAGTGATAGAGAGTTTCAGAGAGTGTCAGAGAGTGTCAGAGAGTGATAGAGAGTGACAGAGAGTATCAGAGAGTGTCAGAGAGTGTCAGAGAGTGTCAGAGAGTGTCAGAGAGTGATAGAGAGTGATAGAGACTGTCAGAGAGTGTCAGAGAGTGATAGTGAGTGTCTGAGAGTGTCAGAGAGTGTTAGAGAGTGATAGAGAGCTTCAGAGAGTGTCAGAGAGTGTCAGAGAGTGTCTGAGAGTGTCAGAGAGTGTCAGAGAGTGATAGAGAGTGTCAGAGAGTGTCAGAGAGTGTCTGAGAGTGTCAGAGAGTGTCAGAGAGTGATAGAGAGTGATAGAGACTGTCAGAGAGTGTCAGAGAGTGTCAGAGAGTGATAGTGAGTGTCAGAGAGTGTCAGAGAGTGTCAGAGAGTGTCAGAGAGTGATAGAGAGTGATAGAGAGTTTCAGAGAGTGTCAGAGAGTGTCAGAGAGTGTCAGAGAGTGTTAGAGAGTGATAGAGAGTTTCAGAGAGTGTCAGAGAGTGGCAGAGAGTGTCTGAGAGTGTCAGAGAGTGTCAGAGAGTGATAGAGAGTGTCAGAGTGTGTCAGAGAGTGTCTGAGAGTGTCAGAGAGTGTCAGAGAGTGTCAGAGAGTGTCTGAGAGTGTCAGAGAGTGTCAGAGAGTGATAGAGAGTGATAGAGACTGTCAGAGAGTGTCAGAGAGTTTCAGAGAGTGTCAGATAGTGATAGAGAGTGATAGAGAGTGATAGAGAGTTTCAGAGAGTGTCAGAGAGTGTCAGAGAGTGTCAGAGAGTGTTAGAGAGTGATAGAGAGTTTCAGAGAGTGTCAGAGAGTGTCAGAGAGTGTCAGAGAGTGTCTGAGAGTGTCAGAGAGTGTCAGAGAGTGATAGAGAGTGTCAGAGAGTGATAGAGAGTGTCAGAGAGTGTCAGAGAGTGTCTGAGAGTGTCAGAGAGTGTCAGAGAGTGTCAGAGAGTGTCTGAGAGTGTCAGAGAGTGTCAGAGAGTGATAGAGAGTGATAGAGACTGTCAGAGAGTGTCAGAGAGTTTCAGAGAGTGTCAGAGAGTGATAGAGAGTGATAGAGAGTGATAGAGAGTTTCAGAGAGTGTCAGAGAGTGTCAGAGAGTGTCTGAGAGTGTCAGAGAGTGTCAGAGAGTGATAGAGAGTGATAGAGACTGTCAGAGAGTGTCAGAGAGTGTCTGAGAGTGTCAGAGAGTGTCAGAGAGTGATAGAGAGTGATAGAGACTGTCAGAGAGTGTCAGAGAGTGTCAGAGAGTGATAGTGAGTGTCAGAGAGTGTCAGAGAGTGATAGAGAGTGATAGAGAGTTTCAGAGAGTGTCAGAGAGTGTCAGAGAGTGTCAGAGAGTGTCAGAGAGTGTTAGAGAGTGATAGAGAGTGATAGAGAGTTTCAGAGAGTGTCAGAGAGTGTCAGAGAGTGATAGAGAGTGACAGAGGGTATCAGAGAGTGTCAGAGAGTGTCAGAGAGTGTCAGAGAGTGATAGAGAGTGTTGCAGAGTTTCAGAGAGTGTCAGAGAGTGTCTGAGCGTGTCAGAGAGTGTCAGAGAGTGATAGAGAGTGATAAAGAGTGTCAGAGAGTGTCAGAGAGTGATAGAGGGTGATAGAGAGTTTCAGAGAGTGTCTGAGTGTGTCAGAGAGTGTCAGAGAGTGTCAGAGAGTGATAGAGAGTGTCAGAGAGTGTCAGAGAGTGATAGAGAGTGTCAGAGAGTGATAGAGAGAGTCAGAGAGTGTCAGAGAGTTTCAGAGAGTGTCAGAGAGTGTCAGAGAGTGATAGAGAGTGTCAGAGAGTGTCAGAGAGTGATAGTGAGTGTCAGAGAGTGTCAGAGAGTGTCCGAGAGTGTCAGAGAGTGATAGAGAGTTTCAGAGAGTGTCAGAGAGTGTCAGAGAGTGTCAGAGAGTGTCAGAGAGTGTTAGAGAGTGATAGAGAGTGATAGAGAGTTTCAGAGAGTGTCAGAGAGTGTCAGAGAGTGATAGAGAGTGACAGAGAGTATCAGAGAGTGTCAGAGAGTGTCAGAGAGTGTCAGAGAGTGATAGAGAGTGATAGAGACTGTCAGAGAGTGTCAGAGAGTGTCAGAGAGTGATAGTGAGTGTCAGAGAGTGTCAGAGAGTGATAGAGAGTGATAGAGAGTTTCAGAGAGTGTCAGAGAGTGTCAGAGAGTGTCAGAGAGTGTCAGAGAGTGTCAGAGAGTGATAGAGAGTGATAGAGACTGTCAGAGAGTGTCAGAGAGTGATAGTGAGTGTCTGAGAGTGTCAGAGAGTGTTAGAGAGTGATAGAGAGCTTCAGAGAGTGTCAGAGAGTGTCAGAGAGTGTCTGAGAGTTTCAGAGAGTGTCAGAGAGTGATAGAGAGTGTCAGAGAGTGTCAGAGAGTGTCAGAGAGTGTCAGAGAGTGATAGAGAGTGATAGAGACTGTCAGAGAGTGTCAGAGAGTGTCAGAGAGTGATAGTGAGTGTCAGAGAGTGTCAGAGAGTGTCAGAGAGTGTCAGAGAGTGATAGAGAGTGATAGAGAGTTTCAGAGAGTGTCAGAGAGTGTCAGAGAGTGTCAGAGAGTGTTAGAGAGTGATAGAGAGTTTCAGAGAGTGTCAGAGAGTGTCAGAGAGTGTCTGAGAGTGTCAGAGAGTGTCAGAGAGTGATAGAGAGTGTCAGAGTGTGTCAGAGAGTGTCTGAGAGTGTCAGAGAGTGTCAGAGAGTGTCTGAGAGTGTCTGAGAGTGTCAGAGAGTGTCAGAGAGTGATAGAGACTGTCAGAGAGTGTCAGAGAGTTTCAGAGAGTGTCAGAGAGTGATAGAGAGTGATAGAGAGTTTCAGAGAGTGTCAGAGAGTGTCAGAGAGTGTCTGAGAGTGTCAGAGAGTGTCAGAGAGTGATAGAGAGTGATAGAGACTGTCAGAGAGTGTCAGAGAGTGTCTGAGAGTGTCAGAGAGTGTCAGAGAGTGATAGAGAGTGATAGAGACTGTCAGAGAGTGTCAGAGAGTGTCAGAGAGTGATAGTGAGTGTCAGAGAGTGTCAGAGAGTGTCAGAGAGTGTCAGAGAGTGATAGAGAGTGATAGAGAGTTTCAGAGAGTGTCAGAGAGTGTCAGAGAGTGTCTGAGAGTGTCAGAGAGGGTCAGAGAGTGATAGAGAGTGATAGAGAATGTCAGAGAGTGTCAGAGAGTGACAGAGAGTGATAGTGAGTGTCTGAGAGTGTCAGATGGTGTTAGAGAGTGATAGAGAGTTTCAGAGAGTGTCAGAGAGTGTCAGAGAGTGTCTGAGAGTGTCAGAGAGCGTCAGAGAGTGTCAGAGAGTGTCAGAGAGTGTCAGAGAGTGTCAGAGAGTGATAGAGACTGTCAGAGAGTGTCAGAGAGTGTCAGAGAGTGATAGTGAGTGTCAGAGAGTGTCAGAGAGTGATAGAGAGTGATAGAGAGTTTCAGAGAGTGTCAGAGAGTGTCAGAGAGTGTCAGAGAGTGTTAGAGAGTGATAGAGAGTGATAGAGAGTTTCAGAGAGTGTCAGAGAGTGTCAGAGAGTGATAGAGAGTGACAGAGAGTATCAGAGAGTGTCAGAGAGTGTCAGAGAGTGTCAGAGAGTGATAGAGAGTGATAGAGACTGTCAGAGAGTGTCAGAGAGTGTCAGAGAGTGATAGTGAGTGTCAGAGAGTGTCAGAGAGTGATAGAGAGTGATAGAGAGTTTCAGAGAGTGTCAGAGAGTGTCAGAGAGTGTCTGAGAGTGTCAGAGAGTGTCAGAGATTGATAGAGAGTGATAGAGACTGTCAGAGAGTGTCAGAGAGTGATAGTGAGTGTCTGAGAGTGTCAGAGAGTGTTAGAGAGTGATAGAGAGCTTCAGAGAGTGTCAGAGAGTGTCAGAGAGTGTCTGAGAGTGTCAGAGAGTGTCAGAGAGTGATAGAGAGTGTCAGAGAGTGTCAGAGAGTGTCTGAGAGTGTCAGAGAGTGTCAGAGAGTGATAGAGAGTGACAGAGACTGTCAGAGAGTGTCAGAGAGTGTCAGAGAGTGATAGTGAGTGTCAGAGAGTGTCAGAGAGTGTCAGAGAGTGTCAGAGAGTGATAGAGAGTGATAGAGAGTTTCAGAGAGTGTCAGAGAGTGTCAGAGAGTGTCAGAGAGTGTTAGAGAGTGATAGAGAGTTTCAGAGAGTGTCAGAGAGTGTCAGAGAGTGTCTGAGAGTGTCAGAGAGTGTCAGAGAGTGATAGAGAGTGTCAGAGTGTGTCAGAGAGTGTCTGAGAGTGTCAGAGAGTGTCAGAGAGTGTCAGAGAGTGTCTGAGAGTGTCAGAGAATGTCAGAGAGTGATAGAGAGTGATCGAGACTGTCAGAGAGTGTCAGAGAGTTTCAGAGAGTGTCAGAGAGTGTCAGAGAGTGATAGAGAGTTTCAGAGAGTGTCAGAGAGTGTCAGAGAGTGTCTGAGAGTGTCAGAGAGTGTCAGAGAGTGATAGAGAGTGATAGAGACTGTCAGAGAGTGTCAGAGAGTGTCTGAGAGTGTCAGAGAGTGTCAGAGAGTGATAGAGAGTGATAGAGACTGTCAGAGAGTGTCAGAGAGTGTCAGAGAGTGATAGTGAGTGTCAGAGAGTGTCAGAGAGTGTCAGAGAGTGTCAGAGAGTGATAGAGAGTGATAGAGAGTTTCAGAGAGTGTCAGAGAGTGTCAGAGAGTGTCTGAGAGTGTCAGAGAGGGTCAGAGAGTGATAGAGAGTGATAGAGAATGTCAGAGAGTGTCAGAGAGTGTCAGAGAGTGATAGTGAGTGTCTGAGAGTGTCAGATGGTGTTAGAGAGTGATAGAGAGTTTCAGAGAGTGTCAGAGAGTGTCAGAGAGTGTCTGAGAGTGTCAGAGAGCGTCAGAGAGTGATAGAGAGTGTCAGAGAGTGTCAGAGAGTGTCAGAGAGTGTCTGAGAGTGTCAGAGAGTGTCAGAGAGTGATAGAGACTGTCAGAGAGTGTCAGAGAGTGTCAGAGAGTGATAGTGAGTGTCAGAGAGTGTCAGAGAGTGTCAGAGAGTGATAGAGAGTGATAGAGAGTTTCAGAGAGTGTCAGAGATTGTCAGAGAGTGATAGAGAGTGATAGAGAGTGATAGAGACTGTCAGAGAGTGTCAGAGAGTGATAGTGAGTGTCTGAGAGTGTCTGAGAGTGTCAGAGAGTGATAGAGACTGTCAGAGAGTATCAGAGAGTGTCAGAGAGTGATAGTGAGTGTCAGAGAGTGTCAGAGAGTGTCAGAGAGTGATAGAGAGTGATAGAGAGTTTCAGAGAGTGTCAGAGAGTGTCAGAGAGTGTCAGAGAGTGTCTGAGAGTGTCAGAGAGTGTCAGAGAGTGATAGAGACTGTCAGAGAGTGTCAGAGAGTGTCAGAGAGTGATAGTGAGTGTCAGAGAGTGTCAGAGAGTGTCAGAGAGTGATAGAGAGTGATAGAGAGTTTCAGAGAGTGTCAGAGATTGTCAGAGAGTGATAGAGAGTGATAGAGAGTGATAGAGACTGTCAGAGAGTGTCAGAGAGTGATAGTGAGTGTCTGAGAGTGTCAGAGAGTGTTAGAGAGTGATAGAGAGTTTCAGAGAGTGTCAGAGAGTGTCAGAGAGTGTCTGAGAGTGTCAGAGAGTGTCAGAGAGTGATAGAGAGTGTCAGAGAGTGTCAGAGAGTGTCTGAGAGTGTCAGAGAGTGTCAGAGAGTGATAGAGAGTGATAGAGACTGTCAGAGAGTGTCAGAGAGTGTCAGAGAGTGATAGTGAGTGTCAGAGAGTGTCAGAGAGTGTCAGAGAGTGTCAGAGAGTGATAGAGAGTGATAGAGAGTTTCAGAGAGTGTCAGAGAGTGTCAGAGAGTGTCAGAGAGTGTTAGAGAGTGATAGAGAGTTTCAGAGAGTGTCAGAGAGTGTCAGAGAGTGTCTGAGAGTGTCAGAGAGTGTCAGAGAGTGATAGAGAGTGTCAGAGTGTGTCAGAGAGTGTCTGAGAGTGTCAGAGAGTGTCAGAGAGTGTCAGAGAGTGTCTGAGAGTGTCAGAGAGTGTCAGAGAGTGATAGAGAGTGATAGAGACTGTCAGAGAGTGTCAGAGAGTTTCAGAGAGTGTCAGAGAGTGATAGAGAGTGATAGAGAGTTTCAGAGAGTGTCAGAGAGAGTCAGAGAGTGTCTGAGAGTGTCAGAGAGTGTCAGAGAGTGATAGAGAGTGATAGAGACTGTCAGAGAGTGTCAGAGAGTGTCTGAGAGTGTCAGAGAGTGTCAGAGAGTGATAGAGAGTGATAGAGACTGTCAGAGAGTGTCAGAGAGTGTCAGAGAGTGATAGTGAGTGTCAGAGAGTGTCAGAGAGTGTCAGAGAGTGATAGAGAGTGATAGAGAGTTTCAGAGAGTGTCAGAGAGTGTCAGAGAGTGTCTGAGAGTGTCAGAGAGGGTCAGAGAGTGATAGAGAGTGATAGAGAATGTCAGAGAGTGTCAGAGAGTGACAGAGAGTGATAGTGAGTGTCTGAGAGTGTCAGATGGTGTTAGAGAGTGATAGAGAGTTTCAGAGAGTGGCAGAGAGTGTCAGAGAGTGTCTGAGAGTGTCAGAGAGCGTCAGAGAGTGATAGAGAGTGTCAGAGAGTGTCAGAGAGTGTCAGAGAGTGATAGAGACTGTCAGAGAGTGTCAGAGAGTGTCAGAGAGTGATAGTGAGTGTCAGAGAGTGTCAGAGAGTTTCAGAGAGTGTCAGAGAGTGATAGAGAGTGATAGAGAGTTTCAGAGAGTGTCAGAGAGTGTCAGAGAGTGTCAGAGAGTGATAGAGAGTGATAGAGAGTTTCAGAGAGTGTCAGAGAGTGTCAGAGAGTGATAGAGAGTGACAGAGAGTATCAGAGAGTGTCAGAGAGTGTCAGAGAGTGTCAGAGAGTGATAGAGAGTGATAGAGACTGTCAGAGAGTGTCAGAGAGTGTCAGAGAGTGATAGTGAGTGTCAGAGAGTGTCAGAGAGTGATAGAGAGTGATAGAGAGTTTCAGAGAGTGTCAGAGAGTGTCAGAGAGTGTCTGAGAGTGTCAGAGAGTGTCAGAGAGTGATAGAGAGTGATAGAGACTGTCAGAGAGTGTCAGAGAGTGATAGTGAGTGTCTGAGAGTGTCAGAGAGTGTTAGAGAGTGATAGAGAGCTTCAGAGAGTGTCAGAGAGTGTCGGAGAGTGTCTGAGAGTGTCAGAGAGTGTCAGAGAGTGTCAGAGAGTGATAGTGAGTGTCAGAGAGTGTCAGAGAGTGTCAGAGAGTGTCAGAGAGTGATAGAGAGTGATAGAGAGTTTCAGAGAGTGTCAGAGAGTGTCAGAGAGTGTCAGAGAGTGTTAGAGAGTGATAGAGAGTTTCAGAGAGTGTCAGAGAGTGTCAGAGAGTGTCTGAGAGTGTCAGAGAGTGATAGAGAGTGTCAGAGTGTGTCAGAGAGTGTCTGAGAGTGTCAGAGAGTGTCAGAGAGTGTCAGAGAGTGTCTGAGAGTGTCAGAGAGTGTCAGAGAGTGATAGAGAGTGATAGAGACTGTCAGAGAGTGTCAGAGAGTTTCAGAGAGTGTCAGAGAGTGATAGAGAGAGATAGAGAGTTTCAGAGAGTGTCAGAGAGTGTCAGAGAGTGTCTGAGAGTGTCAGAGAGTGTCAGAGAGTGATAGAGAGTGATAGAGACTGTCAGAGAGTGTCAGAGAGTGTCTGAGAGTGTCAGAGAGTGTCAGAGAGTGATAGAGAGTGATAGAGACTGTCAGAGAGTGTCAGAGAGTGTCAGAGAGTGATAGTGAGTGTCAGAGAGTGTCAGAGAGTGTCAGAGAGTGTCAGAGAGTGATAGAGAGTGATAGAGAGTTTCAGAGAGTGTCAGAGAGTGTCAGAGAGTGTCTGAGAGTGTCAGAGAGGGTCAGAGAGTGATAGAGAGTGATAGAGAATGTCAGAGAGTGTCAGAGAGTGTCAGAGAGTGATAGTGAGTGTCTGAGAGTGTCAGATGGTGTTAGAGAGTGATAGAGAGTTTCAGAGAGTGTCAGAGAGTGTCAGAGAGTGTCTGAGAGTGTCAGAGAGCGTCAGAGAGTGATAGAGAGTGTCAGAGAGTGTCAGAGAGTGTCAGAGAGTGTCTGAGAGTGTCAGAGAGTGTCAGAGAGTGATAGAGACTGTCAGAGAGTGTCAGAGAGTGTCAGAGAGTGATAGTGAGTGTCAGAGAGTGTCAGAGAGTGTCAGAGAGTGATAGAGAGTGATAGAGAGTTTCAGAGAGTGTCAGAGAGTGTCAGAGAGTGTCAGAGAGTGTTAGAGAGTGATAGAGAGTGATAGAGAGTTTCAGAGAGTGTCAGAGAGTGTCAGAGAGTGATAGAGAGTGACAGAGAGTATCAGAGAGTGTCAGAGAGTGTCAGAGAGTGTCAGAGAGTGATAGAGAGTGTTGCAGAGTTTCAGAGAGTGTCAGAGAATGTCTGAGCGTGTCAGAGAGTGTCAGAGAGTGATAGAGAGTGATAAAGAGTGTCAGAGAGTGTCAGAGAGTGATAGAGGGTGATAGAGAGTTTCAGAGAGTGTCTGAGTGTGTCAGAGAGTGTCAGAGAGTGTCAGAGAGTGATAGAGAGTGTCAGAGAGTGTCAGAGAGTGATAGAGAGTGATAGAGAGTGTCAGAGAGTGATAGAGAGTGTCAGAGAGTGTCAGAGAGTGTCTGAGAGTGTCAGAGAGTGTCAGAGAGTGATAGAGAGTGATAGAGAGTTTCAGAGAGTGCCAGAGAGTGTCAGAGAGGGATAGTGAGTGTCTGAGAGTGTCTGAGAGTGACAGAGAGTGTCAGAGAGTGATAGTGAGCGTCTGAGAGTGTCAGAGAGTGTCAGAGAGTGATAGTGAGTGTCAGAGTGTGTCAGAGAGTGTCAGAGAGTGATAGAGAGTACCAGAGAGTGTCAGAGAGTGTCAGAGGGTGTCTGAGAGTGTCAGAGAGTGATAGAGAGTGATAGAGAGTGTCAGAGAGTGTCAGAGAGTGTCAGAGAGTGATAGTGAGTGATAGAGAGTGTCAGAGGGTGTCTGAGAGTGTCAGAGAGTGACAGAGAGTGATAGAGAGTGTCAGAGAGTGTCAGAGAGTGTCAGAGAGTGATAGAGAGTGATAGCGAGTGTCAGAGAGTGTCTGAGAGTGTCAGAGAGTGTCAGAGAGTGTCAGAGAGTGATAGTGAGTGATAGAGAGTGTCAGAGAGTGTCAGAGAGTGTCAGAGAGTGATAGAGAGTGATAGAGACTGTCAGAGAGTGTCAGAGAGTGCCAGATAGTGATAGAGAGTGTCAGAGAGTGTCAGAGAGTGTCAGAGAGTGATAGAGACTGTCAGAGAGTGTCAGAGAGTGTCAGAGAGTGATAGAGAGTGATAGAGAGTTTCAGAGAGTGTCAGAGAGTGTCAGAGAGTGTCAGAGAGTGTTAGAGAGTGATAGAGAGTGATAGAGAGTTTCAGAGAGTGTCAGAGAGTGTCAGAGAGTGATAGAGAGTGACAGAGAGTATCAGAGAGTGTCAGAGAGTGTCAGAGAGTGTCAGAGAGTGATAGAGAGTGATAGAGACTGTCAGAGAGTGTCAGAGAGTGTCAGAGAGTGATAGTGAGTGTCAGAGAGTGTCAGAGAGTGATAGAGAGTGATAGAGAGTTTCAGAGAGTGTCAGAGAGTGTCAGAGAGTGTCTGAGAGTGTCAGAGAGTGTCAGAGATTGATAGAGAGTGATAGAGACTGTCAGAGAGTGTCAGAGAGTGATAGTGAGTGTCTGAGAGTGTCAGAGAGTGTTAGAGAGTGATAGAGAGCTTCAGAGAGTGTCAGAGAGTGTCAGAGAGTGTCTGAGAGTGTCAGAGAGTGTCAGAGAGTGATAGAGAGTGTCAGAGAGTGTCAGAGAGTGTCTGAGAGTGTCAGAGAGTGTCAGAGAGTGATAGAGAGTGACAGAGACTGTCAGAGAGTGTCAGAGAGCGTCAGAGAGTGATAGTGAGTGTCAGAGAGTGTCAGAGAGTGTCAGAGAGTGATAGAGAGTGATAGAGAGTTTCAGAGAGTGTCAGAGAGTGTCAGAGAGTGTCAGAGAGTGTTAGAGAGTGATAGAGAGTTTCAGAGAGTGTCAGAGAGTGTCAGAGAGTGTCTGAGAGTGTCAGAGAGTGTCAGAGAGTGATAGAGAGTGTCAGAGTGTGTCAGAGAGTGTCTGAGAGTGTCAGAGAGTGTCAGAGAGTGTCAGAGAGTGTCTGAGAGTGTCAGACAGTGTCAGAGAGTGATAGAGAGTGATCGAGACTGTCAGAGAGTGTCAGAGAGTTTCAGAGAGTGTCAGAGAGTGATAGAGAGTGATAGAGAGTTTCAGAGAGTGTCAGAGAGTGTCAGAGAGTGTCTGAGAGTGTCAGAGAGTGTCAGAGAGTGATAGAGAGTGATAGAGACTGTCAGAGAGTGTCAGAGAGTGTCTGAGAGTGTCAGAGAGTGTCAGAGAGTGATAGAGAGTGATAGAGACTGTCAGAGAGTGTCAGAGAGTGTCAGAGAGTGATAGTGAGTGTCAGAGAGTGTCAGAGAGTGTCAGAGAGTGTCAGAGAGTGTCAGAGAGTGTCTGAGAGTGTCAGAGAGGGTCAGAGAGTGATAGAGAGTGATAGAGAATGTCAGAGAGTGTCAGAGAGTGTCAGAGAGTGATAGTGAGTGTCTGAGAGTGTCAGATGGTGTTAGAGAGTGATAGAGAGTTTCAGAGAGTGTCAGAGAGTGTCAGAGAGTGTCTGAGAGTGTCAGAGAGCGTCAGAGAGTGATAGAGAGTGTCAGAGAGTGTCAGAGAGTGTCAGAGAGTGTCTGAGAGTGTCAGAGAGTGTCAGAGAGTGATAGAGACTGTCAGAGAGTGTCAGAGAGTGTCAGAGAGTGATAGTGAGTGTCAGAGAGTGTCAGAGAGTGTCAGAGAGTGATAGAGAGTGATAGAGAGTTTCAGAGAGTGTCAGAGATTGTCAGAGAGTGATAGAGAGTGATAGAGAGTGATAGAGACTGTCAGAGAGTGTCAGAGAGTGATAGTGAGTGTCTGAGAGTGTCTGAGAGTGTCAGAGAGTGATAGAGACTGTCAGAGAGTGTCAGAGAGTGTCAGAGAGTGATAGTGAGTGTCAGAGAGTGTCAGAGAGTGTCAGAGAGTGATAGAGAGTGATAGAGAGTTTCAGAGAGTGTCAGAGAGTGTCAGAGAGTGTCAGAGAGTGTCTGAGAGTGTCAGAGAGTGTCAGAGAGTGATAGAGACTGTCAGAGAGTGTCAGAGAGTGTCAGAGAGTGATAGTGAGTGTCAGAGAGTGTCAGAGAGTGTCAGAGAGTGATAGAGAGTGATAGAGAGTTTCAGAGAGTGTCAGAGATTGTCAGAGAGTGATAGAGAGTGATAGAGAGTGATAGAGACTGTCAGAGAGTGTCAGAGAGTGATAGTGAGTGTCTGAGAGTGTCAGAGAGTGTTAGAGAGTGATAGAGAGTTTCAGAGAGTGTCAGAGAGTGTCAGAGAGTGTCTGAGAGTGTCAGAGAGTGTCAGAGAGTGATAGAGAGTGTCAGAGAGTGTCAGAGAGTGTCTGAGAGTGTCAGAGAGTGTCAGAGAGTGATAGAGAGTGATAGAGACTGTCAGAGAGTGTCAGAGAGTGTCAGAGAGTGATAGTGAGTGTCAGAGAGTGTCAGAGAGTGTCAGAGAGTGTCAGAGAGTGATAGAGAGTGATAGAGAGTTTCAGAGAGTGTCAGAGAGTGTCAGAGAGTGTCAGAGAGTGTTAGAGAGTGATAGAGAGTTTCAGAGAGTGTCAGAGAGTGTCAGAGAGTGTCTGAGAGTGTCAGAGAGTGTCAGAGAGTGATAGAGAGTGTCAGAGTGTGTCAGAGAGTGTCTGAGAGTGTCAGAGAGTGTCAGAGAGTGTCAGAGAGTGTCTGAGAGTGTCAGAGAGTGTCAGAGAGTGATAGAGAGTGATAGAGACTGTCAGAGAGTGTCAGAGAGTTTCAGAGAGTGTCAGAGAGTGATAGAGAGTGATAGAGAGTTTCAGAGAGTGTCAGAGAGTGTCAGAGAGTGTCTGAGAGTGTCAGAGAGTGTCAGAGAGTGATAGAGAGTGATAGAGACTGTCAGAGAGTGTCAGAGAGTGTCTGAGAGTGTCAGAGAGTGTCAGAGAGTGATAGAGAGTGATAGAGACTGTCAGAGAGTGTCAGAGAGTGTCAGAGAGTGATAGTGAGTGTCAGAGAGTGTCAGAGAGTGTCAGAGAGTGATAGAGAGTGATAGAGAGTTTCAGAGAGTGTCAGAGAGTGTCAGAGAGTGATAGAGAATGTCAGAGAGTGTCAGAGAGTGACAGAGAGTGATAGTGAGTGTCTGAGAGTGTCAGATGGTGTTAGAGAGTGATAGAGAGTTTCAGAGAGTGGCAGAGAGTGTCAGAGAGTGTCTGAGAGTGTCAGAGAGCGTCAGAGAGTGATAGAGAGTGTCAGAGAGTGTCAGAGAGTGTCAGAGAGTGTCAGAGAGTGATAGAGACTGTCAGAGAGTGTCAGAGAGTGTCAGAGAGTGATAGTGAGTGTCAGAGAGTGTCAGAGAGTTTCAGAGAGTGTCAGAGAGTGATAGAGAGTGATAGAGAGTTTCAGAGAGTGTCAGAGAGTGTCAGAGAGTGTCAGAGAGTGTTAGAGAGTGATAGAGAGTGATAGAGAGTTTCAGAGAGTGTCAGAGAGTGTCAGAGAGTGATAGAGAGTGACAGAGAGTATCAGAGAGTGTCAGAGAGTGTCAGAGAGTGTCAGAGAGTGATAGAGAGTGATAGAGACTGTCAGAGAGTGTCAGAGAGTGTCAGAGAGTGATAGTGAGTGTCAGAGAGTGTCAGAGAGTGATAGAGAGTGATAGAGAGTTTCAGAGAGTGTCAGAGAGTGTCAGAGAGTGTCTGAGAGTGTCAGAGAGTGTCAGAGAGTGATAGAGAGTGATAGAGACTGTCAGAGAGTGTCAGAGAGTGATAGTGAGTGTCTGAGAGTGTCAGAGAGTGTTAGAGAGTGATAGAGAGCTTCAGAGAGTGTCAGAGAGTGTCGGAGAGTGTCTGAGAGTGTCAGAGAGTGTCAGAGAGTGATAGAGAGTGTCAGAGAGTGTCAGAGAGTGTCTGAGAGTGTCAGAGA
Source organism: Heterodontus francisci (assembly GCF_036365525.1). Lineage (NCBI taxonomy): Eukaryota > Metazoa > Chordata > Chondrichthyes > Heterodontiformes > Heterodontidae > Heterodontus > Heterodontus francisci. Next base: position 135,513,411 of record NC_090378.1, read on the forward strand.
GTGTCAGAGAGTGATAGAGAGTGTCAGAGTGTGTCAGAGAGTGTCTGAGAGTGTCAGAGAGTGTCAGAGAGTGTCAGAGAGTGTCTGAGAGTGTCAGAGAGTGTCAGAGAGTGATAGAGAGTGATAGAGACTGTCAGAGAGTGTCAGAGAGTTTCAGAGAGTGTCAGAGAGTGATAGAGAGTGATAGAGAGTTTCAGAGAGTGTCAGAGAGTGTCAGAGAGTGTCTGAGAGTGTCAGAGAGTGTCAGAGAGTGATAGAGAGTGATAGAGACTGTCAGAGAGTGTCAGAGAGTGTCTGAGAGTGTCAGAGAGTGTCAGAGAGTGATAGTGAGTGTCAGAGAGTGTCAGAGAGTGTCAGAGAGTGATAGAGAGTGATAGAGAGTTTCAGAGAGTGTCAGAGAGTGTCAGAGAGTGATAGAGAATGTCAGAGAGTGTCAGAGAGTGACAGAGAGTGATAGTGAGTGTCTGAGAGTGTCAGATGGTGTTAGAGAGTGATAGAGAGTTTCAGAGAGTGGCAGAGAGTGTCAGAGAGTGTCTGAGAGTGTCAGAGAGCGTCAGAGAGTGATAGAGAGTGTCAGAGAGTGTCAGAGAGTGTCAGAGAGTGTCAGAGAGTGATAGAGACTGTCAGAGAGTGTCAGAGAGTGTCAGAGAGTGATAGTGAGTGTCAGAGAGTGTCAGAGAGTTTCAGAGAGTGTCAGAGAGTGATAGAGAGTGATAGAGAGTTTCAGAGAGTGTCAGAGAGTGTCAGAGAGTGTCAGAGAGTGTTAGAGAGTGATAGAGAGTGATAGAGAGTTTCAGAGAGTGTCAGAGAGTGTCAGAGAGTGATAGAGAGTGACAGAGAGTATCAGAGAGTGTCAGAGAGTGTCAGAGAGTGTCAGAGAGTGATAGAGAGTGATAGAGACTGTCAGAGAGTGTCAGAGAGTGTCAGAGAGTGATAGTGAGTGTCAGAGAGTGTCAGAGAGTGATAGAGAGTGATAGAGAGTTTCAGAGAGTGTCAGAGAGTGTCAGAGAGTGTCTGAGAGTGTCAGAGAGTGTCAGAGAGTGATAGAGAGTGATAGAGACTGTCAGAGAGTGTCAGAGAGTGATAGTGAGTGTCTGAGAGTGTCAGAGAGTGTTAGAGAGTGATAGAGAGCTTCAGAGAGTGTCAGAGAGTGTCGGAGAGTGTCTGAGAGTGTCAGAGAGTGTCAGAGAGTGATAGAGAGTGTCAGAGAGTGTCAGAGAGTGTCTGAGAGTGTCAGAGAGTGTCAGAGAGTGATAGAGAGTGATAGAGACTGTCAGAGAGTGTCAGAGAGTGTCAGAGAGTGATAGTGAGTGTCAGAGAGTGTCAGAGAGTGTCAGAGAGTGTCAGAGAGTGATAGAGAGTGATAGAGAGTTTCAGAGAGTGTCAGAGAGTGTCAGAGAGTGTCAGAGAGTGTTAGAGAGTGATAGAGAGTTTCAGAGAGTGTCAGAGAGTGTCAGAGAGTGTCTGAGAGTGTCAGAGAGTGTCAGAGAGTGATAGAGAGTGTCAGAGTGTGTCAGAGAGTGTCTGAGAGTGTCAGAGAATGTCAGAGAGTGTCAGAGAGTGTCTGAGAGTGTCAGAGAGTGTCAGAGAGTGATAGAGAGTGATAGAGACTGTCAGAGAGTGTCAGAGAGTTTCAGAGAGTGTCAGAGAGTGATAGAGAGTGATAGAGAGTTTCAGAGAGTGTCAGAGAGTGTCAGAGAGTGTCTGAGAGTGTCAGAGAGTGTCAGAGAGTGATAGAGAGTGATAGAGACTGTCAGAGAGTGTCAGAGAGTGTCTGAGAGTGTCAGAGAGTGTCAGAGAGTGATAGAGAGTGATAGAGACTGTCAGAGAGTGTCAGAGAGTGTCAGAGAGTGATAGTGAGTGTCAGAGAGTGTCAGAGAGTGTCAGAGAGTGTCAGAGAGTGATAGAGAGTGATAGAGAGTTTCAGAGAGTGTCAGAGAGTGTCAGAGAGTGTCTGAGAGTGTCAGAGAGGGTCAGAGAGTGATAGAGAGTGATAGAGAATGTCAGAGAGTGTCAGAGAGTGTCAGAGAGTGATAGTGAGTGTCTGAGAGTGTCAGATGGTGTTAGAGAGTGATAGAGAGTTTCAGAGAGTGTCAGAGAGTGTCAGAGAGTGTCTGAGAGTGTCAGAGAGCGTCAGAGAGTGATAGAGAGTGTCAGAGAGTGTCAGAGAGTGTCAGAGAGTGTCTGAGAGTGTCAGAGAGTGTCAGAGAGTGATAGAGACTGTCAGAGAGTGTCAGAGAGTGTCAGAGAGTGATAGTGAGTGTCAGAGAGTGTCAGAGAGTGTCAGAGAGTGATAGAGAGTGATAGAGAGTTTCAGAGAGTGTCAGAGAGTGTCAGAGAGTGTCAGAGAGTGTTAGAGAGTGATAGAGAGTGATAGAGAGTTTCAGAGAGTGTCAGAGAGTGTCAGAGAGTGATAGAGAGTGACAGAGAGTATCAGAGAGTGTCAGAGAGTGTCAGAGAGTGTCAGAGAGTGATAGAGAGTGTTGCAGAGTTTCAGAGAGTGTCAGAGAATGTCTGAGCGTGTCAGAGAGTGTCAGAGAGTGATAGAGAGTGATAAAGAGTGTCAGAGAGTGTCAGAGAGTGATAGAGGGTGATAGAGAGTTTCAGAGAGTGTCTGAGTGTGTCAGAGAGTGTCAGAGAGTGTCAGAGAGTGATAGAGAGTGTCAGAGAGTGTCAGAGAGTGATAGAGAGTGATAGAGAGTGTCAGAGAGTGATAGAGAGTGTCAGAGAGTGTCAGAGAGTGTCTGAGAGTGTCAGAGAGTGTCAGAGAGTGATAGAGAGTGATAGAGAGTTTCAGAGAGTGCCAGAGAGTGTCAGAGAGGGATAGTGAGTGTCTGAGAGTGTCTGAGAGTGACAGAGAGTGTCAGAGAGTGATAGTGAGCGTCTGAGAGTGTCAGAGAGTGTCAGAGAGTGATAGTGAGTGTCAGAGTGTGTCAGAGAGTGTCAGAGAGTGATAGAGAGTACCAGAGAGTGTCAGAGAGTGTCAGAGGGTGTCTGAGAGTGTCAGAGAGTGATAGAGAGTGATAGAGAGTGTCAGAGAGTGTCAGAGAGTGTCAGAGAGTGATAGTGAGTGATAGAGAGTGTCAGAGGGTGTCTGAGAGTGTCAGAGAGTGATAGAGAGTGATAGAGAGTGTCAGAGAGTGTCAGAGAGTGATAGAGAGTGATAGCGAGTGTCAGAGAGTGTCTGAGAGTGTCAGAGAGTGTCAGAGAGTGTCAGAGAGTGATAGTGAGTGATAGAGAGTGTCAGAGAGTGTCAGAGAGTGTCAGAGAGTGATAGAGAGTGATAGAGACTGTCAGAGAGTGTCAGAGAGTGCCAGATAGTGATAGAGAGTGTCAGAGAGTGTCAGAGAGTGTCAGAGAGTGATAGAGACTGTCAGAGAATGTCAGAGAGTGCCAGAGAGTGATAGAGAGTGTCAGAGAGTGTCTGAGAGTGTCAGAGAGTTTCAGAGAGTGATAGAGAGTGATAGAGAGTTTCAGAGAGTTTCAGAGAGTGTCTGAGAGTGTCTGAGAGTGTCAGAGAGAGTCAGAGAGTGATAGTGAGTGATAGAGAGTGTCAGAGAGTGTCAGAGAGTGTCAGAGTGTGTCAGAGAGTGTCAGAGAGCGATAGAGAGTGATAGAGAGTTTCAGAGAGTGTCAGAGAGTGTCAGAGAGTGTCTGAGAGTGTCAGAGAGTGTCAGAGAGTGATAGAGACGGTCAGAGAGTGTCAGAGAGTGTCAGAGAGTGTCAGAGAGTGATAGAGAGTGATAGAGAGTGTCAGAGAGTGTCAGAGAGTGTCAGAGAGTGATAGAGAGTGATAGAGAGTTTCAGAGAGTTTCAGAGAGTGTCTGAGAGTGTCTGAGAGTGTCAGAGAGTGTCAGAGAGTGATAGTGAGTGATAGAGAGTGTCAGAGAGTGTCAGAGAGTGTCAGAGTGTGTCAGAGAGTGTCAGAGAGCGATAGAGAGTGATAGAGACAGTCAGAGAGTGTCAGAGAGTGATCGTGAGTGTCAGAGAGTGTCAGAGAGTGTTAGAGAGTGATAGAGAGTTTCAGAGAGTGTCAGAGAGTGTCAGATAGTGTCTGAGAGTGTCAGAGAGTGTCAGAGAGTGATAGAGAGTGTCAGAGAGTGTCAGAGAGTGTCCGAGAGTGTCTGAGAGTGTCAGAGAGTGTCAGAGAGTGATAGAGAGTGATAGAGACTGTCAGAGAGTGTCAGAGAGTGTCAGAGAGTGATAGTGAGTGTCAGAGAGTGTCAGAGAGTGATAGCGAGTGATAGAGAGTTTCAGAGAGTGTCAGAGAGTGTCAGAGAGTGTCTGAGAGTGTCAGAGAGTGTCAGAGAGTGTCAGAGAGTGATAGAGACTGTCAGAGAGTGTCAGAGAGTGTCAGAGAGTGATCGTGAGTGTCAGAGAGTGTCAGAGAGTGTTAGAGAGTGATAGAGAGTTTCAGAGAGTGTCAGAGAGTGTCAGAGAGTGTCTGAGAGTGTCAGAGAGTGTCAGAGAGTGATAGAGAGTGTCAGAGAGTGTCAGAGAGTGTCAGAGAGTGTCTGAGAGTGTCAGAGAGTGTCAGAGAGTGATAGAGAGTGATAGAGACTGTCAGAGAGTGTCAGAGAGTGTCAGAGAGTGATAGTGAGTGTCAGAGAGTGTCAGAGAGTGTCAGAGAGTGTCAGAGAGTGATCGTGAGTGTCAGAGAGTGTCAGAGAGTGATAGAGAGTGATAGAGAGTTTCAGAGAGTGTCAGAGAGTGTCAGAGAGTGTCTGAGAGTGTCAGAGAGTGTCAGAGAGTGATAGAGAGTGATAGAGACTGTCAGAGAGTGTCAGAGAGTGATAGTGAGTGTCTGAGAGTGTCAGAGAGTGTTAGAGAGTGATACAGAGTTTCAGAGAGTGTCAGAGAGTGTCAGAGAGTGTCTGAGAGTGTCAGAGAGTGTCAGAGAGTGATAGAGAGTGTCAGAGAGTGTCAGAGACTGTCAGAGAGTGTCTGAGAGTGTCAGAGAGTGTCAGAGAGTGATAGAGAGTGATAGAGACTGTCAGAGAGTGTCAGAGAGTGTCAGAGAGTGATAGTGAGTGTCTGAGAGTGTCAGAGAGTGTTAGAGAGTGATACAGAGCTTCAGAGAGTGTCAGAGAGTGTCAGAGAGTGTCTGAGATTGTCAGAGAGTGTCAGAGAGTGATAGAGAGTGTCAGAGAGTGTCAGAGACTGTCAGAGAGTGTCTGAGAGTGTCAGAGAGTGTCAGAGAGTGATAGAGAGTGATAGAGACTGTCAGAGAGTGTCAGAGAGTGATAGTGAGTGTCAGAGAGTGTCAGAGAGTGTCAGAGTGTCAGAGAGTGATAGAGAGTGATAGAGAGTTTCAGAGAGTGTCAGAGAGTGTCAGAGAGTGTCAGAGAGTGTTAGAGAGTGATAGAGAGTTTCAGAGAGTGTCAGAGAGTGTCAGAGAGTGTCTGAGAGTGTCAGAGAGTGTCAGAGAGTGATAGAGAGTGTCGGAGAGTGTCAGAGAGTGATAGAGAGTGATAGAGACTGTCAGAGAGTGTCAGAGAGTGTCAGAGAGTGATAGAGAGTGATAGAGAGTTTCAGAGAGTGTCAGAGAGTGTCAGAGAGTGTCTGAGAGTGTCAGAGAGTGTCAGAGAGTGTCAGAGACTGATAGAGAGTGATAGAGACTGTCAGAGAGTGTCAGAGAGTGTCAGAGAGTGTCAGAGAGTGATAGAGAGTGATAGAGACTGTCAGAGAGTGTCAGAGAGTGATAGTGAGTGTCAGAGAGTGTCAGAGAGTGATAGAGAGTGTCAGAGAGTGTCAGAGAGTGTCAGAGAGTGTCAGAGAGTGATATTGAGTGTCTGAGAGTGTCAGAGAGTGTCAGAGAGTGATAGAGAGTGATAGAGACTGTCAGAGAGTGTCAGAGAGTGTCAGAGAATGTCAGAGAGTGATAGAGAGTGATAGAGAGTTTCCGAGAGTGTCAGAGAGTGTCAGAGAGTGTCTGAGAGTGTCAGAGAGTGTCAGAGAGTGTCAGAGAGTGATAGAGAGTGATAGAGAGTGATAGAGAGTTTCAGAGAGTATCAGAGAGTGTCAGAGAGTGTCTGAGAGTGTCAGAGAGTGTCAGAGAGTGATAGAGAGTGATAGAGAGTTTCAGAGAGTGTCAGAGAGTGTCAGAGAGTGTCTGAGAGTGTCAGAGAGTGTCAGAGAGTGATAGAGAGTGTCAGAGAGTGTCAGAGAGTGTCAGAGAGTGATAGAGAGTGATAGAGAGTTTCAGAGAGTTTCAGAGAGTGTCAGAGAGTGTCTGAGAGTGATAGAGACTGTCAGAGAGTGTCAGAGAGTGTCAGAGAGTGTCAGAGAGTGATAGAGAGTGATAGAGACTGTCAGAGAGTGTCAGAGAGTGTCAGAGAGTGATAGTGAGTGTCAGAGAGTGATAGAGACTGTCAGAGAGTGTCAGAGAGTGTCAGAGAGTGTCAGAGAGTGATAGAGAGTGATAGAGACTGTCAGAGAGTGTCAGAGAGTGTCAGAGAGTGATAGTGAGTGTCTGAGAGTGTCAGAGAGTGTCAGAGAGTGATAGAGACTGTCAGAGACTGTCAGAGAGTTTCAGAGAGTGTCAGAGAGTGTCAGAGAGTGTCTGAGAGTGTCAGAGAGTGATAGAGACTGTCAGAGAGTGTCAGAGAGTGTCAGAGAGTGTCAGAGAGTGATAGAGAGTGTCAGAGAGTGTCAGAGAGTGTCAGAGAGTGATAGAGAGTGATAGAGACTGTCAGAGAGTGTCAGAGAGTGTCAGAGAGTGATAGAGAGTGATAGAGAGTGATAGAGAGTTTCAGAGAGTATCAGAGAGTGTCAGAGAGTGTCTGAGAGTGTCAGAGAGTGTCAGAGAGTGATAGTGAGTGTCAGAGAGTGTCAGAGAGTGATAGAGAGTGTCAGAGAGTGTCAGAGAGTGTCAGAGAGTGTCAGAGAGTGATATTGAGTGTCTGAGAGTGTCAGAGAGTGTCAGAGAGTGATAGAGAGTGATAGAGACTGTCAGAGAGTGTCAGAGAGTGTCAGAGAATGTCAGAGAGTGATAGAGAGTGATAGAGAGTTTCCGAGAGTGTCAGAGAGTGTCAGAGAGTGTCTGAGAGTGTCAGAGAGTGTCAGAGAGTGTCAGAGAGTGATAGAGAGTGATAGAGAGTTTCAGAGAGTATCAGAGAGTGTCAGAGAGTGTCTGAGAGTGTCAGAGAGTGTCAGAGAGTGATAGAGAGTGATAGAGAGTTTCAGAGAGTGTCAGAGAGTGTCAGAGAGTGTCTGAGAGTGTCAGAGAGTGTCAGAGAGTGATAGAGAGTGTCAGAGAGTGTCAGAGAGTGTCAGAGAGTGATAGAGAGTGATAGAGAGTTTCAGAGAGTTTCAGAGAGTGTCAGAGAGTGTCTGAGAGTGATAGAGACTGTCAGAGAGTGTCAGAGAGTGTCAGAGAGTGTCAGAGAGTGATAGAGAGTGATAGAGACTGTCAGAGAGTGTCAGAGAGTGTCAGAGAGTGATAGTGAGTGTCAGAGAGTGATAGAGACTGTCAGAGAGTGTCAGAGAGTGTCAGAGAGTGTCAGAGAGTGATAGAGAGTGATAGAGACTGTCAGAGAGTGTCAGAGAGTGTCAGAGAGTGATAGTGAGTGTCTGAGAGTGTCAGAGAGTGTCAGAGAGTGATAGAGACTGTCAGAGACTGTCAGAGAGTTTCAGAGAGTGTCAGAGAGTGTCAGAGAGTGTCTGAGAGTGTCAGAGAGTGATAGAGACTGTCAGAGAGTGTCAGAGAGTGTCAGAGAGTGTCAGAGAGTGATAGAGACTGTCAGAGAGTGTCAGAGAGTGTCAGAGAGTGATAGAGAGTGATAGAGACTGTCAGAGAGTGTCAGAGAGTGTCAGAGAGTGATAGTGAGTGTCTGAGAGTGTCAGAGAGTGTCAGAGAGTGTCAGAGAGTGATAGAGACTGTCAGAGAGTGTCAGAGAGTGTCAGAGAGTGTCAGAGAGTGTCAGAGAGTGATAGAGAGTGATAGAGAGTGATAGAGAGTGATAGAGAGTGTCAGAGAGTGTCAGAGAGAGTCAGAGAGTGATAGTGAGAGTCTGAGAGTGTCAGAGAGTGTCAGAGAGTGTCAGAGAGTGATAGAGAGTGATAGAGAGTTTCAGAGAGTGTCAGAGAGTGTCTGAGAGTGTCAGAGAGTGTCAGAGAGTGATAGAGAGTGATAGAGACTGTCAGAGAGTGTCAGAGAGTGTCAGAGAGTGCCAGAGAGTGATAGAGAGTGTCAGAGAGTGTCAGAGAGTGTCAGAGAGTGATAGAGAGTGATAGAGAGTGTCAGAGAGTGTCAGTGAGTGTCAGAGAGTGATAGAGAGTTTCAGAGAGTTTCAGAGAGTGTCTGAGAATGTCAGAGAGTGTCAGAGAGTGATAGAGAGTGATAGAGACTGTCAGCGAGTGTCAGAGAGTGACAGAGAGTGCCAGAGAGTGATAGAGAGTGTCAGAGAGTGTCAGAGAGTGTCAGAGAGTGATAGAGAGTGATAGAGAGTGTCAGAGAGTGTCAGAGAGTGATAGAGAGTTTCAGAGAGTGTCTGAGAATGTCAGAGAGTGTCAGGGAGTTATGGTGAGTGATAGAGAGTGTCAGAGAGTGTCAGAGAGTGTCAGAGGGTGATAGAGAGTGATAGAGAGTTTCATAGAGTGTCAGAGAGTGTCAGAGAGTGTCGGAGAGAGTCAGAGAGTGTCAGAGAGTGATAGAGAGTGATAGAGACTGTCAGAGAGTGTCAGAGAGTGTCAGAGAGTGATAGTGAGTGTCAGAGAGTGTCAGAGAGTGTCAGAGAGTGATAGAGAGTGATAGAGAGTTTCAGAGAGTGTCAGAGAGTGTCAGAGAGTGTCAGAGAGTGTCAGAGAGTGCCAGAGAGTGATAGAGAGTGTCAGAGAGTGTCTGAGAGTGTCAGAGAGTGTCAGAGAGCGATAGAGAGTGATAAAGAGTGTCAGAGAGTGTCAGAGATTGTCAGAGAGTGATAGAGAGAGATAGAGAGTTTTAGAGAGGTTCAGAGAGTGTCTGAGAGTGTCAGAGAGTGTCAGAGAGTGATAGTGAGTGATAGAGAGTGTCAGAGAGTGTCAGAGAGTGTCAGAGAGTGATAGAGAGTGATAGAGAGTTTCAGAGAGTGTCAGAGAGTGTCTGAGAGTGTCAGAGAGTGTCAGAGAGTGTCAGAGAGTGATAGTGAGTGATAGAGAGTGTCAGAGAGTGTCAGAGAGTGATAGAGAGTGATAGAGTGTTTCAGAGAGTGTCAGAGAGTGTCAGAGAGTGATAGAGAGGGTCAGAGGGTGTCAGAGAGTTTCAGAGAGTGTCAGAGAGTGATAGAGAGTGATAGAGAGTTTCAGGGAGTGTCAGAGAGTGTTTGAGAGTGTCAGAGAGTGTCAGAGGGTGATAGAGAGTGATAGAGAGTGTCAGAGAGTGTCAGAGAGTATCAGAGATTGATAGTGAGTGTCTGAGAGTGTCAGAGAGTGTCAGAGAGTGATACTGAGTGTCTGAGAGTGTCAGAGAGTGTCAGAGAGTGATAGAGAGTGACAGAGAGTGTCAGAGAGTGTCAGAGAGTGTCAGAGATTGTCAGAGAGTGATAGAGAGTGATAGAGAGTTTCAGAGAGTTTCAGAGAGTGTCTGAGTGTGTCAGAGAGTGTCAGAGAGTGATAGTGAGTGATAGAGAGTGTCAGAGAGTGTCAGAGAGTGATAGTGAGTGTCTGAGAGTGTCAGAGAGAGTCAGAGAGTGTCAGAGAGTGTCAGAGAGTGTCGGAGAGTGATAGTGAGTGATAGAGAGTGTCAGAGAGTGTCAGAGAGTGTCAGAGAGAGATAGTGAGTGTCTGAGAATGTCAGAGAGTGTTAGAGAGTGATAGAGAGTTTCAGAGAGTGTCAGAGAGTGTCAGAGAGTGTCAGAGGATGTCTGAGAGTGTCAGAGAGTGATAGAGAGTGATAGAGAGTGATAGAGACTGTCAGAGAGTGTCAGAGAGTGCCAGATAGTGATAGAGAGTGTCAGAGAGTGTCAGAGAGTGTCAGAGAGTGGCTGAGAGTGTCAGAGAGTGTCAGAGAGTGATAGAGAGTGATAGAGAGTGATAGAGACTGTCAGAGAATGTCAGAGAGTGCCAGAGAGTGATAGAGAGTGTCAGAGAGTGTCTGAGAGTGTCAGAGAGTGTCAGAGAGTGATAGAGAGTGATAGAGTGTTTCAGAGAGTGTCAGAGAGTGTCAGAGAGTGATAGAGAGGGTCAGAGGGTGTCAGAGAGTTTCAGAGAGTGTCAGAGAGTGATAGAGAGTGATAGAGAGTTTCAGGGAGTGTCAGAGAGTGTTTGAGAGTGTCAGAGAGTGTCAGAGGGTGATAGAGAGTGATAGAGAGTGTCAGAGAGTGTCAGAGAGTATCAGAGATTGATAGTGAGTGTCTGAGAGTGTCAGAGAGTGTCAGAGAGTGATACTGAGTGTCTGAGAGTGTCAGAGAGTGTCAGAGAGTGATAGAGAGTGACAGAGAGTGTCAGAGAGTGTCAGAGAGTGTCAGAGATTGTCAGAGAGTGATAGAGAGTGATAGAGAGTTTCAGAGAGTTTCAGAGAGTGTCTGAGTGTGTCAGAGAGTGTCAGAGAGTGATAGTGAGTGATAGAGAGTGTCAGAGAGTGTCAGAGAGTGTCAGAGAGTGATCGAGAGTGATAGAGAATTTCAGAGAGTGTCAGAGAGTGTCAGAGAGTGTCTGAGAGTGTCAGAGAGTGTCAGAGAGTGTCAGAGAGTGTCAGAGAGTGATAGAGAGTGATAGAGACTGTCTGAGAGTGTCAGAGAGTGTCAGAGAGTGATAGTGAGTGATAGAGAGTGTCAGAGAGTGTCAGAGAGTGTCAGAGAGTGATAGAGTGTGATAGAGAGTTTCAGAGAGTGTCAGAGAGTGTCAGAGAGTGATAGAGAGGGTCAGAGAGTGTCAGAGAGTTTCAGAGAGTGTCAGAGAGTGATCGAGAGTGATAGAGAGTATCAGGGAGTGTCAGAGAGTGTCTGAGAGTGTCAGAGAGTGTCAGAGGGTGATAGAGAGTGATAGAGAGTGTCAGAGAGTGTCAGAGAGTATCAGAGATTGATAGTGAGTGTCTGAGAGTGTCAGAGAGTGTCAGAGAGTGATAGTGAGTGTCTGAGAGTGTCAGAGAGTGTCAGAGAGTGATAGTGAGTGTCAGAGAGTGTCTGAGAGTGTCAGAGAGTGTCAGAGGGTGATAGAGAGTGATAGAGAGTATCAGAGAGTGTCAGAGAGTATCAGAGATTGATAGTGAGTGTCTGAGAGTGTCAGAGAGTGTCAGAGAGTGATAGTGAGTGTCTGAGAGTGTCAGAGAGAGTCAGAGAGTGTCAGAGAGTGTCAGAGAGTGTCGGAGAGTGATAGTGAGTGATAGAGAGTGTCAGAGAGTGTCAGAGAGTGTCAGAGAGAGATAGTGAGTGTCTGAGAATGTCAGAGAGTGTTAGAGAGTGATAGAGAGTTTCAGAGAGTGTCAGAGAGTGTCAGAGAGTGTCAGAGGGTGTCTGAGAGTGTCAGAGAGTGATAGAGAGTGATAGAGAGTGATAGAGACTGTCAGAGAGTGTCAGAGAGTGCCAGATAGTGATAGAGAGTGTCAGAGAGTGTCAGAGAGTGTCAGAGAGTGGCTGAGAGTGTCAGAGAGTGTCAGAGAGTGATAGAGAGTGATAGAGAGTGATAGAGACTGTCAGAGAATGTCAGAGAGTGCCAGAGAGTGATAGAGAGTGTCAGAGAGTGTCTGAGAGTGTCAGAGAGTGTCAGAGAGTGATAGAGAGTGATAGAGAGTTTCAGAGAGTTTCAGAGAGTGTCGGAGAGTGTCTGAGAGTGTCAGAGAGAGTCAGAGAGTGATAGTGAGTGATAGAGAGTGTCAGAGAGTGTCAGAGAGTGTCAGAGTGTGTCAGAGAGTGTCAGAGGGTGATAGAGAGTGATAGAGAGTGTCAGAGAGTGTCAGAGAGTATCAGAGATTGATAGTGAGTGTCTGAGAGTGTCAGAGAGTGTCAGAGAGTGATAGTGAGTGTCTGAGAGTGTCAGAGAGAGTCAGAGAGTGTCAGAGAGAGTCAGAGAGTGTCAGAGAGTGATAGTGAGTGATAGAGAGTGTCAGAGAGTGTCAGAGAGTGTCGGAGAGAGATAGAGAGTGACAGAGAGTTTCAGAGAGTGTCAGAGAGTGTCTGAGAGTGTCAGAGAGTGATAGAGAGTGTCAGAGAGTGTCAGAGAGTGTCAGAGGGTGTCTGAGAGTGTCAGAGAGTGATAGAGAGTGATAGAGAGTGTCAGAGAGTGTCAGAGAGTGTCAGAGAGTGATAGTGAGTGATAGAGAGTGTCAGAGAGTGTCAGAGAGTGTCAGAGAGTGTCAGAGAGTGATAGAGAGTGATAGAGACTGTCAGAGAGTGTCAGAGAGTGCCAGATAGTGATAGAGAGTGTCAGAGAGTGTCAGAGAGTGTCAGAGAGTGGCTGAGAGTGTCAGAGAGTGTCAGAGAGTGATAGAGAGTGATAGAGACTGTCAGAGAATGTCAGAGAGTGCCAGAGAGTGATAGAGAGTGTCAGAGAGTGTCTGAGAGTGTCAGAGAGTGTCAGAGAGTGATAGAGAGTGATAGAGAGTTTCAGAGAGTTTCAGAGAGTGTCGGAGAGTGTCTGAGAGTGTCAGAGAGAGTCAGAGAGTGATAGTGAGTGAAAGAGAGTGTCAGAGAGTGTCAGAGAGTGTCAGAGTGTGTCAGAGAGTGTCAGAGAGCGATAGAGAGTGATAGAGAGTTTCAGAGAGTGTCAGAGAGTGTCAGAGAGTGTCTGAGAGTGTCAGAGAGTGTCAGAGAGTGATAGAGAGTGATAGAGACTGTCAGAGAGTGTCAGAGAGTGTCAGAGAGTGTCAGAGAGTGATAGAGAGTGATAGAGAGTGTCAGAGAGTGTCAGAGAGTGTCAGAGAGTGTCAGAGAGTGATAGAGAGTGATAGAGTGTTTCAGAGAGTTTCAGAGAGTGTCTGAGAGTGTCTGAGAGTGTCAGAGAGTGTCAGAGAGTGATAGTGAGTGATAGAGAGTGTCAGAGAGTGTCAGAGAGTGTCAGAGTGTGTCAGAGAGTGTCAGAGAGCGATAGAGAGTGATAGAGAGTTTCAGAGAGTGTCAGAGCGTGTCAGAGAGTGTCTGAGAGTGTCAGAGAGTGTCAGGGAGTGATAGAGAGTGATAGAGACAGTCAGAGAGTGTCAGAGAGTGATTGTGAGTGTCAGAGAGTGTCAGAGAGTGTTAGAGAGTGATAGAGAGTTTCAGAGAGTGTCAGAGAGTGTCAGAGAGTGTCTGAGAGTGTCAGAGAGTGTCAGAGAGTGATAGAGAGTGATAGAGACTGTCAGAGAGTGTCAGAGAGTGTCAGAGAGTGATAGTGAGTGTCAGAGAGTGTCAGAGAGTGTCAGAGAGTGATAGAGAGTGATAGAGAGTTTCAGAGAGTGTCAGAGAGTGTCAGAGAGTGTCTGAGAGTGTCTGAGAGTGTCAGAGAGTGTCAGAGAGTGATAGAGACTGTCAGAGAGTGTCAGAGAGTGTCAGAGAGTGATCGTGAGTGTCAGAGAGTGTCAGAGAGTGTTAGAGAGTGATAGAGAGTTTCAGAGAGTGTCAGAGAGTGTCAGAGAGTGTCTGAGAGTGTCAGAGAGTGTCAGAGAGTGATAGAGAGTGTCAGAGAGTGTCAGAGAGTGTCAGAGAGTGTCTGAGCGTGTCAGAGAGTGTCAGAGAGTGATAGAGAGTGATAGAGACTGTCAGAGAGTGTCAGAGAGTGTCAGAGAGTGATAGTGAGTGTCAGAGAGTGTCAGAGAGTGTCAGAGAGTGTCAGAGAGTGATAGAGAGCGATAGAGAGTTTCAGAGAGTGTCAGAGAGTGTCAGAGAGTGATAGTGAGTGATAGAGAGTGTCAGAGAGTGTCAGAGAGTGTCAGAGAGTGATCGAGAGTGATAGAGAATTTCAGAGAGTGTCAGAGAGTGTCAGAGAGTGTCTGAGAGTGTCAGAGAGTGTCAGAGAGTGTCAGAGAGTGTCAGAGAGTGATAGAGAGTGATAGAGACTGTCTGAGAGTGTCAGAGAGTGTCAGAGAGTGATAGTGAGTGATAGAGAGTGTCAGAGAGTGTCAGAGAGTGTCAGAGAGTGATAGAGTGTGATAGAGAGTTTCAGAGAGTGTCAGAGAGTGTCAGAGAGTGATAGAGAGGGTCAGAGAGTGTCAGAGAGTTTCAGAGAGTGTCAGAGAGTGATCGAGAGTGATAGAGAGTATCAGGGAGTGTCAGAGAGTGTCTGAGAGTGTCAGAGAGTGTCAGAGGGTGATAGAGAGTGATAGAGAGTGTCAGAGAGTGTCAGAGAGTATCAGAGATTGATAGTGAGTGTCTGAGAGTGTCAGAGAGTGTCAGAGAGTGATAGTGAGTGTCTGAGAGTGTCAGAGAGAGTCAGAGAGTGTCAGAGAGTGTCAGAGAGTGTCGGAGAGTGATAGTGAGTGATAGAGAGTGTCAGAGAGTGTCAGAGAGTGTCAGAGAGAGATAGTGAGTGTCTGAGAATGTCAGAGAGTGTTAGAGAGTGATAGAGAGTTTCAGAGAGTGTCAGAGAGTGTCAGAGAGTGTCAGAGGGTGTCTGAGAGTGTCAGAGAGTGATAGAGAGTGATAGAGAGTGATAGAGACTGTCAGAGAATGTCAGAGAGTGCCAGAGAGTGATAGAGAGTGTCAGAGAGTGTCTGAGAGTGTCAGAGAGTGTCAGAGAGTGATAGAGAGTGATAGAGAGTTTCAGAGAGTTTCAGAGAGTGTCGGAGAGTGTCTGAGAGTGTCAGAGAGAGTCAGAGAGTGATAGTGAGTGATAGAGAGTGTCAGAGAGTGTCAGAGAGTGTCAGAGTGTGTCAGAGAGTGTCAGAGGGTGATAGAGAGTGATAGAGAGTGTCAGAGAGTGTCAGAGAGTATCAGAGATTGATAGTGAGTGTCTGAGAGTGTCAGAGAGTGTCAGAGAGTGATAGTGAGTGTCTGAGAGTGTCAGAGAGAGTCAGAGAGTGTCAGAGAGTGTCAGAGAGAGTCAGAGAGTGTCAGAGAGTGATAGTGAGTGATAGAGAGTGTCAGAGAGTGTCAGAGAGTGTCGGAGAGAGATAGAGAGTGACAGAGAGTTTCAGAGAGTGTCAGAGAGTGTCTGAGAGTGTCAGAGAGTGATAGAGAGTGTCAGAGAGTGTCAGAGAGTGTCAGAGGGTGTCTGAGAGTGTCAGAGAGTGATAGAGAGTGATAGAGAGTGTCAGAGAGTGTCAGAGAGTGTCAGAGAGTGATAGTGAGTGATAGAGAGTGTCAGAGAGTGTCAGAGAGTGTCAGAGAGTGTCAGAGAGTGATAGAGAGTGATAGAGACTGTCAGAGAGTGTCAGAGAGTGCCAGATAGTGATAGAGAGTGTCAGAGAGTGCCAGATTGTGATAGAGAGTGTCAGAGAGTGTCAGAGAGTGTCAGAGAGTGGCTGAGAGTGTCAGAGAGTGTCAGAGAGTGATAGAGAGTGATAGAGACTGTCAGAGAATGTCAGAGAGTGCCAGAGAGTGATAGAGAGTGTCAGAGAGTGTCTGAGAGTGTCAGAGAGTGTCAGAGAGTGATAGAGAGTGATAGAGAGTTTCAGAGAGTTTCAGAGAGTGTCGGAGAGTGTCTGAGAGAGTCAGAGAGTGATAGTGAGTGAAAGAGAGTGTCAGAGAGTGTCAGAGAGTGTCAGAGTGTGTCAGAGAGTGTCAGAGAGCGATAGAGAGTGATAGAGAGTTTCAGAGAGTGTCAGAGAGTGTCAGAGAGTGTCTGAGAGTGTCAGAGAGTGTCAGAGAGTGATAGAGAGTGATAGAGACTGTCAGAGAGTGTCAGAGAGTGTCAGAGAGTGTCAGAGAGTGATAGAGAGTGATAGAGAGTGTCAGAGAGTGTCAGAGAGTGTCAGAGAGTGTCAGAGAGTGATAGAGAGTGATAGAGTGTTTCAGAGAGTTTCAGAGAGTGTCTGAGAGTGTCTGAGAGTGTCAGAGAGTGTCAGAGAGTGATAGTGAGTGATAGAGAGTGTCAGAGAGTGTCAGAGAGTGTCAGAGTGTGTCAGAGAGTGTCAGAGAGCGATAGAGAGTGATAGAGAGTTTCAGAGAGTGTCAGAGCGTGTCAGAGAGTGTCTGAGAGTGTCAGAGAGTGTCAGGGAGTGATAGAGACAGTCAGAGAGTGTCAGAGAGTGATTGTGAGTGTCAGAGAGTGTCAGAGAGTGTTAGAGAGTGATAGAGAGTTTCAGAGAGTGTCAGAGAGTGTCAGAGAGTGTCTGAGAGTGTCAGAGAGTGTCAGAGAGTGATAGAGAGTGATAGAGACTGTCAGAGAGTGTCAGAGAGTGTCAGAGAGTGATAGTGAGTGTCAGAGAGTGTCAGAGAGTGTCAGAGAGTGATAGAGAGTGATAGAGAGTTTCAGAGAGTGTCAGAGAGTGTCAGAGAGTGTCTGAGAGTGTCTGAGAGTGTCAGAGAGTGTCAGAGAGTGATAGAGACTGTCAGAGAGTGTCAGAGAGTGTCAGAGAGTGATCGTGAGTGTCAGAGAGTGTCAGAGAGTGTTAGAGAGTGATAGAGAGTTTCAGAGAGTGTCAGAGAGTGTCAGAGAGTGTCTGAGAGTGTCAGAGAGTGTCAGAGAGTGATAGAGAGTGTCAGAGAGTGTCAGAGAGTGTCAGAGAGTGTCTGAGCGTGTCAGAGAGTGTCAGAGAGTGATAGAGAGTGATAGAGACTGTCAGAGAGTGTCAGAGAGTGTCAGAGAGTGATAGTGAGTGTCAGAGAGTGTCAGAGAGTGTCAGAGAGTGTCAGAGAGTGATAGAGAGCGATAGAGAGTTTCAGAGAGTGTCAGAGAGTGTCAGAGAGTGTCTGAGAGTGTCAGAGAGTGTCAGAGAGTGATAGAGAGTGATAGAGACTGTCAGAGAGTGTCAGAGAGTGTCAGAGAGAGATAGTGAGTGTCTGAGAATGTCAGAGAGTGTTAGAGAGTGATAGAGAGTTTCAGAGAGTGTCAGAGAGTGTCAGAGAGTGTCAGAGAGTGTCAGAGGGTGTCTGAGAGTGTCAGAGAGTGACAGAGAGTGATAGAGAGTGTCAGAGAGTGTCAGAGAGTGTCAGAGAGTGATAGTGAGTGATAGAGAGTGTCAGAGAGTGTCAGAGAGTGTCAGAGAGTGTCAGAGAGTGATAGAGAGTGATAGAGACTGTCAGAGAGTGTCAGAGAGTGCCAGATAGTGATAGAGAGTGTCAGAGAGTGTCAGAGAGTGTCAGAGAGTGGCTGAGAGTGTCAGAGAGTGTCAGAGAGTGATAGAGAGTGATAGAGACTGTCAGAGAATGTCAGAGAGTGCCAGAGAGTGATAGAGAGTGTCAGAGAGTGTCTGAGAGTGTCAGAGAGTGTCAGAGAGTGATAGAGAGTGATAGAGAGTTTCAGAGAGTTTCAGAGAGTGTCGGAGAGTGTCTGAGAGTGTCAGAGAGAGTCAGAGAGTGATAGTGAGTGATAGAGAGTGTCAGAGAGTGTCAGAGAGTGTCAGAGTGTGTCAGAGAGTGTCAGCGAGCGATAGAGAGTGATAGAGAGTTTCAGAGAGTGTCAGAGAGTGTCAGAGAGTGTCTGAGAGTGTCAGAGAGTGTCAGAGAGTGATAGAGAGTGATAGAGACTGTCAGAGAGTGTCAGAGAGTGTCAGAGAGTGATAGAGAGTGATAGAGACTGTCAGAGAGTGTCAGAGAGTGCCAGATAGTGATAGAGAGTGTCAGAGAGTGTCAGAGAGTGTCAGAGAGTGGCTGAGAGTGTCAGAGAGTGTCAGAGAGTGATAGAGAGTGATAGAGACTGTCAGAGAATGTCAGAGAGTGCCAGAGAGTGATAGAGAGTGTCAGAGAGTGTCTGAGAGTGTCAGAGAGTGTCAGAGAGTGATAGAGAGTGATAGAGAGTTTCAGAGAGTTTCAGAGAGTGTCGGAGAGTGTCTGAGAGTGTCAGAGAGAGTCAGAGAGTGATAGTGAGTGAAAGAGAGTGTCAGAGAGTGTCAGAGAGTGTCAGAGTGTGTCAGAGAGTGTCAGAGAGCGATAGAGAGCGATAGAGAGTTTCAGAGAGTGTCAGAGAGTGTCAGAGAGTGTCTGAGAGTGTCAGAGAGTGTCAGAGAGTGATAGAGAGTGATAGAGACTGTCAGAGAGTGTCAGAGAGTGTCAGAGAGTGTCAGAGAGTGATAGAGAGTGATAGAGAGTGTCAGAGAGTGTCAGAGAGTGTCAGAGAGTGTCAGAGAGTGATAGAGAGTGATAGAGAGTGATAGAGTGTTTCAGAGAGTTTCAGAGAGTGTCTGAGAGTGTCTGAGAGTGTCAGAGAGTGTCAGAGAGTGATAGTGAGTGATAGAGAGTGTCAGAGAGTGTCAGAGAGTGTCAGAGTGTGTCAGAGAGTGTCAGAGAGCGATAGAGAGTGATAGAGAGTTTCAGAGAGTGTCAGAGCGTGTCAGAGAGTGTCTGAGAGTGTCAGAGAGTGTCAGGGAGTGATAGAGAGTGATAGAGACAGTCAGAGAGTGTCAGAGAGTGATTGTGAGTGTCAGAGAGTGTCAGAGAGTGTTAGAGAGTGATAGAGAGTTTCAGAGAGTGTCAGAGAGTGTCAGAGAGTGTCTGAGAGTGTCAGAGAGTGTCAGAGAGTGATAGAGAGTGATAGAGACTGTCAGAGAGTGTCAGAGAGTGTCAGAGAGTGATAGTGAGTGTCAGAGAGTGTCAGAGAGTGTCAGAGAGTGTCAGAGAGTGTCAGAGAGTGATAGAGTGTGATAGAGAGTTTCAGAGAGTGTCAGAGAGTGTCAGAGAGTGTCTGAGAGTGTCTGAGAGTGTCAGAGAGTGTCAGAGAGTGATAGAGACTGTCAGAGAGTGTCAGAGAGTGTCAGAGAGTGATCGTGAGTGTCAGAGAGTGTCAGAGAGTGTTAGAGAGTGATAGAGAGTTTCAGAGAGTGTCAGAGAGTGTCAGAGAGTGTCTGAGAGTGTCGGAGAGTGTCAGAGAGTGATAGAGAGTGTCAGAGAGTGTCAGAGAGTGTCAGAGAGTGTCTGAGAGTGTCAGAGAGTGTCAGAGAGTGATAGAGAGTGATAGAGACTGTCAGAGAGTGTCAGAGAGTGTCAGAGAGTGATAGTGAGTGTCAGAGAGTGTCAGAGAGTGTCAGAGAGTGTCAGAGAGTGATAGAGAGCGATAGAGAGTTTCAGAGAGTGTCAGAGAGTGTCAGAGAGTGTCTGAGAGTGTCAGAGAGTGTCAGAGAGTGATAGAGAGTTTCAGAGAGTGTCAGAGAGTGTCAGAGAGTGTCAGAGAGTGTCAGAGGGTGTCTGAGAGTGTCAGAGAGTGATAGAGAGTTATAGAGAGTGTCAGAGAGTGTCAGAGAGTGTCAGAGAGTGATAGTGAGTGATAGAGAGTGTCAGAGAGTGTCAGAGAGTGTCAGAGAGTGTCAGAGAGTGATAGAGAGTGATAGAGACTGTCAGAGAGTGTCAGAGAGTGCCAGATAGTGATAGAGAGTGTCAGAGAGTGTCAGAGAGTGTCAGAGAGTGGCTGAGAGTGTCAGAGAGTGTCAGAGAGTGATAGAGAGTGATAGAGACTGTCAGAGAATGTCAGAGAGTGCCAGAGAGTGATAGAGAGTGTCAGAGAGTGTCTGAGAGTGTCAGAGAGTGTCAGAGAGTGATAGAGAGTGATAGAGAGTTTCAGAGAGTTTCAGAGAGTGTCGGAGAGTGTCTGAGAGTGTCAGAGAGAGTCAGAGAGTGATAGTGAGTGATAGAGAGTGTCAGAGAGTGTCAGAGAGTGTCAGAGTGTGTCAGAGAGTGTCAGAGAGCGATAGAGAGTGATAGAGAGTTTCAGAGAGTGTCAGAGAGTGTCAGAGAGTGTCTGAGAGTGTCAGAGAGTGTCAGAGAGTGATAGAGAGTGATAGAGACTGTCAGAGAGTGTCAGAGAGTGTCAGAGAGTGTCAGAGAGTGATAGAGAGTGATAGAGAGTGTCAGAGAGTGTCAGAGAGTGTCAGAGAGTGTCAGAGAGTGATAGAGAGTGATAGAGTGTTTCAGAGAGTTTCAGAGAGTGTCTGAGAGTGTCTGAGAGTGTCAGAGAGTGTCAGAGAGTGATAGTGAGTGATAGAGAATGTCAGAGAGTGTCAGAGAGTGTCAGAGTGTGTCAGAGAGTGTCAGAGAGCGATAGAGAGTGATAGAGAGTTTCAGAGAGTGTCAGAGCGTGTCAGAGAGTGTCTGAGAGTGTCAGAGAGTGTCAGGGAGTGATAGAGAGTGATAGAGACAGTCAGAGATTGTCAGAGAGTGATTGTGAGTGTCAGAGAGTGTCAGAGAGTGTTAGAGAGTGATAGAGAGTTTCAGAGAGTGTCAGAGAGTGTCAGAGAGTGATAGTGAGTGTCAGAGAGTGTCAGAGAGTGTCAGAGAGTGTCAGAGAGTGTCAGAGAGTGATAGAGAGTGTTAGAGAGTTTCAGAGAGTGTCAGAGAGTGTCAGAGAGTGTCTGAGAGTGTCAGAGAGTGTCAGAGAGTGTCAGAGAGTGATAGAGACTGTCAGAGAGTGTCAGAGAATGTCAGAGAGTGATCGTGAGTGTCAGAGAGTGTCAGAGAGTGTTAGAGAGTGATAGAGAGTTTCAGAGAGTGTCAGAGAGTGTCAGAGAGTGTCAGAGAGTGTCTGAGAGTGTCAGAGAGTGATAGAGAGTGTCAGAGAGTGTCAGAGAGTGTCAGAGAGTGTCTGAGAGTGTCAGAGAGTGTCAGAGAGTGATAGAGACTGTCAGAGAGTGTCAGAGAGTGTCAGAGAGTGTCAGAGAGTGTCAGAGAGTGATAGTGAGTGTCAGAGAGTGTCAGAGAGTGTCAGAGAGTGTCAGAGAGTGATAGAGAGTGATAGAGAGTTTCAGAGAGTGTCAGAGAGTGTCAGAGAGTGTCTGAGAGTGTCAGAGAGTGTCAGAGAGTGATAGAGAGTGATAGAGACTGTCAGAGAGTGTCAGAGAGTGTCAGAGAGAGATAGTGAGTGTCTGAGAATGTCAGAGAGTGTTAGAGAGTGATAGAGAGTTTCAGAGAGTGTCAGAGAGTGTCAGAGAGTGTCTGAGAGTGTCAGAGAGAGTCAGAGAGTGATAGAGAGTGTCAGAGAGTATCAGAGAGTGTCAGAGAGTGTCTGAGAGTGTCAGAGAGTGTCAGAGAGTGATAGAGAGTGATAGAGAGTGATAGAGACTGGCAGAGAGTGTCAGAGAGTGATAGTGAGTGTCAGAGAGTGTCAGAGAGTGATAGAGAGTGATAGAGAGTTTCAGAGAGTGTCAGAGAGTGTCAGAGAGTGTTAGAGAGTGATAGAGAGTGATAGAGAGTTTCAGAGAGTGTCAGAGAGTGTCAGAGATTGTCTGAGAGTGTCAGAGAGTGTCAGAGAGTGATAGAGAGTGTCAGAGAGTGATAGAGAGTGTCAGAGAGTGTCAGAGAGTGTCTGAGAGTGTCAGAGAGTGTCAGAGAGTTTCTGAGAGTGTCAGAGAGTGTCAGAGAGTGATAGAGAGTGAAAGAGACTGTCAGAGAGTGTCAGAGAGTGTCAGAGAGTGTCACAGAGTGATAGAGAGTGATAGAGAGTTTCAGAGAGTGTCAGAGAGTGTCAGAGAGTGTCTGAGAGTGTCAGAGAGTGTCAGAGAGTGTCAGAGAGTGTCAGAGAGTGATAGAGAGTGATAGAGACTGTCAGAGAGTGTCAGAGAGTGTCAGAGAGTGTCAGAGAGTGATAGAGAGTGTCAGAGAGTGTCAGAGAGTGTCAGAGAGTGATAGAGAGTGATAGAGAGTTTCAGAGAGTGTCAGAGAGTGTCAGAGAGTGTCAGAGAGTGTCTGAGAGTGTCAGAGAGTGTCAGAGAGTGATAGAGACTGTCAGAGAGTGTCAGAGAGTGTCAGAGAGTGATAGAGAGTGATAGAGACTGTCAGAGAGTGTCTGAGAGTGTCAGAGAGTGTCAGAGAGTGATAGTGAGTGTCAGAGAGTGTCAGAGAGTGTCAGAGAGTGATATAGAGTGATAGAGAGTTTCAGAGAGTGTCAGAGAGTGATAGTGAGTGTCTGAGAGTGTCAGAGAGTGTCAGAGAGTGATAGAGACTGTCAGAGAGTGTCAGAGAGTGTCAGAGAGTGTCAGAGAGTGATAGAGAGTGATAGAGACTGTCAGAGAGTGTCAGAGAGTGTCAGAGAGTGATAGTGAGTGTCTGAGAGTGTCAGAGAGTGTCAGAGAGTGATAGAGAGTGATAGAGAGTTTCAGAGAGTGTCTGAGAGTGTCTGAGAGTGTCAGAGAGTGTCAGAGAGTGATAGAGAGTGATAGAGACTGTCAGAGAGTGTCAGAGAGTGTCAGAGAGTGTCTGAGAGTGTCAGAGAGTGTCAGAGAGTGTCAGAGAGTGTCAGAGAGTGATAGAGAGTGATAGAGACTGTCAGAGAGTGTCAGAGAGTGTCAGAGAGTGATAGAGAGTGTCAGAGAGTGTCAGAGAGTGTCAGAGAGTGATAGAGAGTGATAGAGAGTTTCAGAGAGTGTCAGAGAGTGTCAGAGAGTGTCTGAGAGTGTCAGAGAGTGTCAGAGAGTGATAGAGACTGTCAGAGAGTGTCAGAGAGTGTCAGAGAGTGTCAGAGAGTGATAGAGAGTGATAGAGACTGTCAGAGAGTGTCAGAGAGTGTCAGAGAGTGATAGTGAGTGTCTGAGAGTGTCAGAGAGTGTCAGAGAGTGTCAGAGAGTGTCAGAGAGTGATAGAGACTGTCAGAGAGTGTCTGAGAGTGTCAGAGAGTGTCAGAGAGTGTCAGAGAGTGATAGAGAGTGATAGAGAGTGATAGAGAGTTTCAGAGAGTGTCAGAGAGTGTCAGAGAGTGTCAGAGAGTGTCAGAGAGTGATAGAGAGTGATAGAGAGTTTCAGAGAGTGTCAGAGAGTGTCAGAGAGTGTCTGAGAGTGTCAGAGAGTGTCAGAGAGTGATAGTGAGTGTCAGAGAGTGTCAGAGAGTGATAGAGAGTGATAGAGAGTTTCAGAGAGTGTCAGAGAGTGTCAGAGAGTGTCTGAGAGTGTCAGAGAGTGTCAGAGAGTGATAGAGAGTGATAGAGAGTTTCAGAGAGTGTCAGAGAGTGTCAGAGAGTGTCTGAGAGTGTCAGAGAGTGTCAGAGAGTGATAGTGAGTGTCAGAGAGTGTCAGAGAGTGTCAGAGAGTGATAGAGAGTGATAGAGAGTTTCAGAGAGTGTCAGAGAGTGATAGTGAGTGTCTGAGAGTGTCAGAGAGTGTCAGAGAGTGATAGAGACTGTCAGAGAGTGTCAGAGAGTGTCAGAGAGTGTCAGAGAGTGATAGAGAGTGATAGAGACTGTCAGAGAGTGTCAGAGAGTGTCAGAGAGTGATAGTGAGTGTCTGAGAGTGTCAGAGAGTGTCAGAGAGTGATAGAGAGTGATAGAGAGTTTCAGAGAGTGTCAGAGAGTGTCTGAGAGTGTCAGAGAGTGTCAGAGAGTGATAGAGAGTGATAGAGACTGTCAGAGAGTGTCAGAGAGTGTCAGAGAGTGCCAGAGAGTGATAGAGAGTGTCAGAGAGTGTCAGAGAGTGTCAGAGAGTGATAGAGAGTGATAGAGAGTGTCAGAGAGTGTCAGTGAGTGTCAGAGAGTGATAGAGAGTTTCAGAGAGTTTCAGAGAGTGTCTGAGAATGTCAGAGAGTGTCAGAGAGTGTCAGAGAGTGATAGAGAGTGATAGAGAATGTCAGAGAGTGTCAGAGAGTGACAGAGAGTGCCAGAGAGTGATAGAGAGTGTCAGAGAGTGTCAGAGAGTGTCAGAGAGTGATAGAGAGTGATAGAGAGTGTCAGAGAGTGTCAGAGAGTGTCAGAGAGTGATAGAGAGTTTCAGAGAGTTTCAGAGAGTGTCTGAGAATGTCAGAGAGTGTCAGAGAGTTATGGTGAGTGATAGAGAGTGTCAGAGAGTGTCAGAGAGTGTCAGAGAGTGATAGAGAGTGATAGAGAGTTTCAGAGAGTGTCAGAGAGTGTCTGAGAGTGTCAGAGAGTGTCAGAGAGTGATAGAGAGTGATAGAGACTGTCAGAGAGTGTCAGAGAGTGTCAGAGAGTGCCAGAGAGTGATAGAGAGTGTCAGAGAGTGTCAGAGAGTGTCAGAGAGTGATAGAGAGTGTCAGAGAGTGTCAGAGAGTGTCAGAGAGTGTCAGAGAGTGATAGAGAGTGATAGAGACTGTCAGAGAGTGTCAGAGAGTGACAGAGAGTGCCAGAGAGTGATAGAGAGTGTCAGAGAGTGTCAGAGAGTGTCAGAGAGTGTCAGAGAGTGATAGAGAGTGATAGAGAGTGTCAGAGAGTGTCAGAGAGTGTCAGAGAGTGATAGAGAGTTTCAGAGAGTTTCAGAGAGTGTCTGAGAATGTCAGAGAGTGTCAGAGAGTTATGGTGAGTGATAGAGAGTGTCAGAGAGTGTCAGAGAGTGTCAGAGAGTGATAGAGAGTGATAGAGAGTTTCAGAGAGTGTCAGAGAGTGTCAGAGAGTGTCGGAGAGAGTCAGAGAGTGTCAGAGAGTGATAGAGAGTGATAGAGACTGTCAGAGAGTGTCAGAGAGTGTCAGAGAGTGATAGTGAGTGTCAGAGAGTGTCAGAGAGTGTCAGAGAGTGATAGAGAGTGATAGAGAGTTTCAGAGAGTGTCAGAGAGTGTCAGAGAGTGTCAGAGAGTGTCTGAGAGTGTCAGAGAGTGTCAGAGAGTGTCAGAGAGCGATAGAGAGTGATAAAGAGTGTCAGAGAGTGTCAGAGAGTGTCAGAGATTGTCAGAGAGTGATAGAGAGAGATAGAGAGTTTCAGAGAGGTTCAGAGAGTGTCTGAGAGTGTCAGAGAGTGTCAGAGAGTGATAGTGAGTGATAGAGAGTGTCAGAGAGTGTCAGAGAGTGTCAGAGAGTGTCAGAGAGTGATAGAGAGTGATAGAGAGTTTCAGAGAGTGTCAGAGAGTGTCTGAGAGTGATAGAGAGGGTCAGAGGGTGTCAGAGAGTTTCAGAGAGTGTCAGAGAGTGATAGAGAGTGATAGAGAGTTTCAGGGAGTGTCAGAGAGTGTTTGAGAGTGTCAGAGAGTGTCAGAGGGTGATAGAGAGTGATAGAGAGTGTCAGAGAGTGTCAGAGAGTATCAGAGATTGATAGTGAGTGTCTGAGAGTGTCAGAGAGTGTCAGAGAGTGATAATGAGTGTCTGAGAGTGTCAGAGAGTGTCAGAGAGTGATAGAGAGTGACAGAGAGTGTCAGAGAGTGTCAGAGAGTGTCAGAGAGTGTCAGAGAGTGATAGAGAGTGATAGAGAGTTTCAGAGAGTGTCAGAGAGTGATAGTGAGTGTCTGAGAGTGTCAGAGAGTGTCAGAGAGTGATAGAGACTGTCAGAGAGTGTCAGAGAGTGTCAGAGAGTGTCAGAGAGTGATAGAGAGTGATAGAGACTGTCAGAGAGTGTCAGAGAGTGTCAGAGAGTGTCAGTGAGTGTCTGAGAGTGTCAGAGAGTGTCAGAGAGTGATAGAGAGTGATAGAGAGTTTCAGAGAGTGTCAGAGAGTGTCTGAGAGTGTCAGAGAGTGTCAGAGAGTGATAGAGAGTGATAGAGACTGTCAGAGAGTGTCAGAGAGTGTCAGAGAGTGCCAGAGAGTGATAGAGAGTGTCTGAGAGTGTCAGAGAGTGTCAGAGAGTGATAGAGAGTGATAGAGAGTGTCAGAGAGTGTCAGTGAGTGTCAGAGAGTGATAGAGAGTTTCAGAGAGTTTCAGAGAGTGTCTGAGAATGTCAGAGAGTGTCAGAGAGTGTCAGAGAGTGATAGAGAGTGATAGAGAATGTCAGAGAGTGTCAGAGAGTGACAGAGAGTGCCAGAGAGTGATAGAGAGTGTCAGAGAGTGTCAGAGAGTGTCAGAGAGTGATAGAGAGTGATAGAGAGTGTCAGAGAGTGTCAGAGAGTGTCAGAGAGTGATAGAGAGTTTCAGAGAGTTTCAGAGAGTGTCTGAGAATGTCAGAGAGTGTCAGAGAGTTATGGTGAGTGATAGAGAGTGTCAGAGAGTGTCAGAGAGTGTCAGAGAGTGATAGAGAGTGATAGAGAGTTTCAGAGAGTGTCAGAGAGTGTCTGAGAGTGTCAGAGAGTGTCAGAGAGTGATAGAGAGTGATAGAGACTGTCAGAGAGTGTCAGAGAGTGTCAGAGAGTGCCAGAGAGTGATAGAGAGTGTCAGAGAGTGTCAGAGAGTGTCAGAGAGTGATAGAGAGTGTCAGAGAGTGTCAGAGAGTGTCAGAGAGTGTCAGAGAGTGATAGAGAGTGATAGAGACTGTCAGAGAGTGTCAGAGAGTGACAGAGAGTGCCAGAGAGTGATAGAGAGTGTCAGAGAGTGTCAGAGAGTGTCAGAGAGTGATAGAGAGTGATAGAGAGTGTCAGAGAGTGTCAGAGAGTGTCAGAGAGTGATAGAGAGTTTCAGAGAGTTTCAGAGAGTGTCTGAGAATGTCAGAGAGTGTCAGAGAGTTATGGTGAGTGATAGAGAGTGTCAGAGAGTGTCAGAGAGTGTCAGAGAGTGATAGAGAGTGATAGAGAGTTTCAGAGAGTGTCAGAGAGTGTCAGAGAGTGTCGGAGAGAGTCAGAGAGTGTCAGAGAGTGATAGAGAGTGATAGAGACTGTCAGAGAGTGTCAGAGAGTGTCAGAGAGTGATAGTGAGTGTCAGAGAGTGTCAGAGAGTGTCAGAGAGTGATAGAGAGTGATAGAGAGTTTCAGAGAGTGTCAGAGAGTGTCAGAGAGTGTCAGAGAGTGTCTGAGAGTGTCAGAGAGTGTCAGAGAGTGTCAGAGAGTGTCAGAGAGCGATAGAGAGTGATAAAGAGTGTCAGAGAGTGTCAGAGAGTGTCAGAGATTGTCAGAGAGTGATAGAGAGAGATAGAGAGTTTCAGAGAGGTTCAGAGAGTGTCTGAGAGTGTCAGAGAGTGTCAGAGAGTGATAGTGAGTGATAGAGAGTGTCAGAGAGTGTCAGAGAGTGTCAGAGAGTGTCAGAGAGTGATAGAGAGTGATAGAGAGTTTCAGAGAGTGTCAGAGAGTGTCTGAGAGTGATAGAGAGGGTCAGAGGGTGTCAGAGAGTTTCAGAGAGTGTCAGAGAGTGATAGAGAGTGATAGAGAGTTTCAGGGAGTGTCAGAGAGTGTTTGAGAGTGTCAGAGAGTGTCAGAGGGTGATAGAGAGTGATAGAGAGTGTCAGAGAGTGTCAGAGAGTATCAGAGATTGATAGTGAGTGTCTGAGAGTGTCAGAGAGTGTCAGAGAGTGATAATGAGTGTCTGAGAGTGTCAGAGAGTGTCAGAGAGTGATAGAGAGTGACAGAGAGTGTCAGAGAGTGTCAGAGAGTGTCAGAGATTGTCAGAGAGTGATAGAGAGTGATAGAGAGTTTCAGAGAGTTTCAGAGAGTGTCTGAGTGTGTCAGAGAGTGTCAGAGAGTGATAGTGAGTGATAGAGAGTGTCAGAGAGTGTCAGAGAGTGTCAGAGAGTGATCGAGAGTGATAGAGAATTTCAGAGAGTGTCAGAGAGTGTCAGAGAGTGTCTGAGAGTGTCAGAGAGTGTCAGAGAGTGTCAGAGAGTGATAGAGAGTGATAGAGACTGTCTGAGAGTGTCAGAGAGTGTCAGAGAGTGATAGTGAGTGATAGAGAGTGTCAGAGAGTGTCAGAGAGTGTCAGAGAGTGATAGAGTGTGATAGAGAGTTTCAGAGAGTGTCAGAGAGTGTCAGAGAGTGTCAGAGAGTGATAGAGATGGTCAGAGAGTGTCAGAGAGTGTCTGAGAGTGTCAGAGAGTGTCAGAGGGTGATAGAGAGTGATAGAGAGTGTCAGAGAGTGTCAGAGAGTATCAGAGATTGATAGTGAGTGTCTGAGAGTGTCAGAGAGTGTCAGAGAGTGATAGTGAGTGTCTGAGAGTGTCAGAGAGAGTCAGAGAGTGTCAGAGAGTGTCAGAGATTGATAGAGAGTGTCAGAGAGTGTCAGAGAGTGTCAGAGAGTGTCAGAGAGTGATAGTGAGTGATAGAGAGTGTCAGAGAGTGTTAGAGAGTGTCGGAGAGTGATAGAGAGTGACAGAGAGTTTCAGAGAGTGTGAGAGAGTGTCAGAGAGTGATAGAGAGTGATAGAGAGTGTCAGAGAGTGTCAGAGAGTGTCAGAGAGTGTCAGAGAGTGTCAGAGAGTGATAGTGAGTGATAGAGAGTGTCAGAGAGTGTCAGAGAGTGTCAGAGAGTGATAGAGAGTGATAGAGACTGTCAGAGAGTGTCAGAGAGTGCCAGATAGTGATAGAGAGTGTCAGAGAGTGTCAGAGAGTGTCAGAGAGTGGCTGAGAGTGTCAGAGAGTGTCAGAGAGTGATAGAGAGTGATAGAGACTGTCAGAGAATGTCAGAGAGTGCCAGAGAGTGATAGAGAGTGTCAGAGAGTGTCAGAGAGTGTCAGAGAGTGATAGAGAGTGATAGAGAGTTTCAGAGAGTTTCAGAGAGTGTCGGAGAGTGTCTGAGAGTGTCAGAGAGAGTCAGAGAGTGATAGTGAGTGATAGAGAGGGTCAGAGAGTGTCAGAGAGTGTCAGAGTGTGTCAGAGTGTGTCAGAGAGCGATAGAGAGTGATAGAGAGTTTCAGAGAGTGTCAGAGAGTGTCAGAGAGTGTCTGAGAGTGTCAGAGAGTGTCAGAGAGTGATAGAGAGTGATAGAGACTGTCAGAGAGTGTCAGAGAGTGTCAGAGAGTGTCAGAGAGTGATAGAGAGTGATAGAGAGTGTCAGAGAGTGTCAGAGAGTGTCAGAGAGTGTCAGAGAGTGATAGAGAGTGATAGAGTGTTTCAGAGAGTTTCAGAGAGTGTCTGAGAGTGTCTGAGAGTGTCAGAGAGTGTCAGAGAGTGATAGTGAGTGATAGAGAGTGTCAGAGAGTGTCAGAGAGTGTCAGAGTGTGTCAGAGAGTGTCAGAGAGCGATAGAGAGTGATAGAGAGTTTCAGAGAGTGTCAGAGCGTGTCAGAGAGTGTCTGAGAGTGTCAGAGAGTGTCAGAGAGTGATAGAGAGTGATAGAGACAGTCAGAGAGTGTCAGAGAGTGATTGTGAGTGTCAGAGAGTGTCAGAGAGTGTTAGAGAGTGATAGAGAGTTTCAGAGAGTGTCAGAGAGTGTCAGAGAGTGTCTGAGAGTGTCAGAGAGTGTCAGAGAGTGATAGAGAGTGATAGAGAGTGATAGAGACTGTCAGAGAGTGTCAGAGAGTGTCAGAGAGTGATAGTGAGTGTCAGAGAGTGTCAGAGAGTGTCAGAGAGTGATAGAGAGTGATAGAGAGTTTCAGAGAGTGTCAGAGAGTGTCAGAGAGTGTCTGAGAGTGTCAGAGAGTGTCAGAGAGTGTCAGAGAGTGATAGAGACTGTCAGAGAGTGTCAGAGAGTGTCAGAGAGTGATCGTGAGTGTCAGAGAGTGTCAGAGAGTGTTAGAGAGTGATAGAGAGTTTCAGAGAGTGTCAGAGAGTGTCAGAGAGTGTCAGAGAGTGATAGAGAGTGTCAGAGAGTGTCAGAGAGTGTCTGAGAGTGTCAGAGAGTGTCAGAGAGTGATAGAGAGTGATAGAGACTGTCAGAGAGTGTCAGAGAGTGTCAGAGAGTGATAGTGAGTGTCAGAGAGTGTCAGAGAGTGTCAGAGAGTGTCAGAGAGTGATAGAGAGTGATAGAGAGTTTCAGAGAGTGTCAGAGAGTGTCAGAGAGTGTCTGAGAGTGTCAGAGAGTGTCAGAGAGTGATAGAGAGTGATAGAGACTGTCAGAGAGTGTCAGAGAGTGTCAGAGATAGATAGTGAGTGTCTGAGAATGTCAGAGAGTGTTAGAGAGTGATAGAGAGTTTCAGAGAGTGTCAGAGAGTGTCAGAGAGTGTCTGAGAGTGTCAGAGAGTGTCAGAGAGTGATAGAGAGTGTCAGAGAGTGTCAGAGAGTGTCAGAGAGTGTCTGAGAGTGTCAGAGAGTGTCAGAGAGTGATAGAGAGTGATAGAGACTGTCAGAGAGTGTCAGAGAGTGTCAGAGAGTGATAGTGAGTGTCAGAGAGTGTCAGAGAGTGTCAGAGAGTGTCAGAGAGTGATAGAGAGTGATAGAGAGTTTCAGAGAGTGTCAGAGAGTGTCAGAGAGTGTCAGAGAGTGTTAGAGAGTGATAGAGAGTTTCAGAGAGTGTCAGAGAGTGTCAGAGATTGTCTGAGAGTGTCAGAGAGTGTCAGAGAGTGATAGAGAGTGTCAGAGAGTGTCAGAGAGTGTCTGAGAGTGTCAGAGAGTGTCAGAGAGTGTCTGAGAGTGTCAGAGAGTGTCAGAGAGTGTCAGAGAGTGATAGAGAGTGATAGAGACTGTCAGAGAGTGTCAGAGAGTGTCAGAGAGTGTCAGAGAGTGATAGAGAGTGATAGAGAGTGATAGAGTCTGTCAGAGAGTGTCAGAGAGTGTCAGAGAGTGATAGTGAGTGTCAGAGAGTGTCAGAGAGTGATAGAGAGTGTCAGAGAGTGTCAGAGAGTGTCTGAGAGTGTCAGAGAGTGTCAGAGAGTGTCTGAGAGTGTCAGAGATTGTCAGAGAGTGATAGAGAGTGATAGGGACTGTCAGAGAGTGTCAGAGAGTGTCAGAGAGTGTCAGAGAGTGATAGAGAGTGATAGAGAGTTTCCGAGAGTGTCAGAGAGTGTCAGAGAGTGTCAGAGAGTGTCAGAGAGTGTCAGAGAGTGTCAGAGAGTGTCAGAGAGTTTCAGAGAGTGTCAGAGATTGATAGAGAGTGATAGAGAGTGATAGAGAGTTTCAGAGAGTGTCAGAGAGTGTCAGAGAGTGTCTGAGAGTGTCAGAGAGTGTCAGAGAGTGATAGAGAGTGATAGAGAGTTTCAGAGAGTGTCAGAGAGTGTCAGAGAGTGTCAGAGAGTGTCAGAGAGTGATAGAGAGTGATAAAGAGTTTCAGAGAGTGTCAGAGAGTGTCTGAGAGTGTCAGAGAGTGTCAGAGAGTGTCAGAGAGTGATAGAGAGTGATAGAGACTGTCAGAGAGTGTCAGAGAGTGTCAGAGAGTGCCAGAGAGTGATAGAGAGTGTCAGAGAGTGTCAGAGAGTGTCAGAGAGTGATAGAGAGTGATAGAGAGTGTCAGAGAGTGTCAGAGAGTGATAGAGAGTGATAGAGACTGTCAGAGAGTGTCAGAGAGTGTCAGAGAGTGCCAGAGAGTGATAGAGAGTGTCAGAGAGTGTCAGAGAATGTCAGAGAGTGATAGAGAGTGATAGAGAGTGTCAGAGAGTGTCAGAGAGTGTCAGAGAGTGTCAGAGAGTGTTAGAGAGTTTCAGAGAGTTTCAGAGAGTGTCTGAGAATGTCAGAGAGAGTCAGAGAGTTATGGTGAGTGATAGAGAGTGTCAGAGAGTGTCAGAGAGTGTCAGAGGGTGATAGAGAGTGATTGAGAGTTTCATAGAGTGTCAGAGAGTGTCAGAGAGTGTCAGAGAGAGTCAGAGAGTGTCAGAGAGTGATAGAGAGTGATAGAGACTGTCAGAGAGTGTCAGAGAGTGTCAGAGAGTGATAGTGAGTGTCAGAGAGTGTCAGAGAGGGTCAGAGAGTGATAGAGAGTGATAGAGAGTTTCAGAGAGTGTCAGAGAGTGTCAGAGAGTGTCAGAGAGTGTCAGAGAGTGCCAGAGAGTGTCAGAGAGTGTCAGAGAGTGTCAGAGATGGTCAGAGAGTGATAGAGAGAGATAGAGAGTTTCAGAGAGGTTCAGAGAGTGTCTGAGAGTGTCAGAGAGTGTCAGAGAGTGATAGTGAGTGATAGAGAGGGTCAGAGGGTGTCAGAGAGTTTCAGAGAGTGTCAGAGAGTGTTTGAGAGTGTCAGAGAGTGTCAGAGGGTGATAGAGAGTGATAGAGAGCGTCAGAGAGTATCAGAGATTGATAGTGATTGTCTGAGAGTGTCAGAGAGTGTCAGAGAGTGATACTGAGTGTCTGAGAGTGTCAGAGAGTGTCAGAGAGTGTCAGAGAGTGATAGAGAGTGATAGAGAGTGTCAGAGAGTGTCAGAGAGTGTCAGAGAGTGATAGAGAGTTTCAGAGAGTTTCAGAGAGTGTCTGAGAATGTCAGAGAGTGTCAGAGAGTGTCAGAGAGTGATAGAGAGTGATAGAGACTGTCAGAGAGTGTCAGAGAGTGTCAGAGAGTGCCAGAGAGTGATAGAGAGTGTCAGAGAGTGTCAGAGAGTGTCAGAGAGTGATAGAGAGTGATAGAGAGTGTCAGAGAGTGTCAGAGAGTGTCAGAGAGTGTCAGAGAGTGATAGAGAGTTTCAGAGAGTTTCAGAGAGTGTCTGAGAATGTCAGAGAGAGTCAGAGAGTTATGGTGAGTGATAGAGAGTGTCAGAGAGTGTCAGAGAGTGTCAGAGGGTGATAGAGAGTGATAGAGAGTTTCATAGAGTGTCAGAGAGTGTCAGAGAGTGTCAGAGAGAGTCAGAGAGTGATAGAGAGTGATAGAGACTGTCAGAGAGTGTCAGAGAGTGTCAGAGAGTGATAGTGAGTGTCAGAGAGTGTCAGAGAGGGTCAGAGAGTGATAGAGAGTGATAGAGAGTTTCAGAGAGTGTCAGAGAGTGTCAGAGAGTGTCAGAGAGTGCCAGAGAGTGTCAGAGAGTGTCAGAGAGTGTCAGAGATGGTCAGAGAGTGATAGAGAGAGATAGAGAGTTTCAGAGAGGTTCAGAGAGTGTCTGAGAGTGTCAGAGAGTGTCAGAGAGTGATAGTGAGTGATAGAGAGGGTCAGAGGGTGTCAGAGAGTTTCAGAGAGTGTCAGAGAGTGTTTGAGAGTGTCAGAGAGTGTCAGAGGGTGATAGAGAGTGATAGAGAGCGTCAGAGAGTGTCAGAGAGTATCAGAGATTGATAGTGATTGTCTGAGAGTGTCAGAGAGTGTCAGAGAGTGATACTGAGTGTCTGAGAGTGTCAGAGAGTGATAGAGAGTGTCAGAGAGTGTCAGAGAGTGTCAGAGAGCGATAGAGAGTGATAGAGAGTGTCAGAGAGTGTCAGAGAGTGTCAGAGATGGTCAGAGAGTGATAGAGAGAGATAGAGAGTTTCAGAGAGGTTCAGAGAGTGTCTGAGAGTGTCAGAGAGTGTCAGAGAGTGATAGTGAGTGATAGAGAGGGTCAGAGGGTGTCAGAGAGTTTCAAAGAGTGTCAGAGAGTGTTTGAGAGTGTCAGAGAGTGTCAGAGGGTGATAGAGAGTGATAGAGAGCGTCAGAGAGTGTCAGAGAGTATCAGAGATTGATAGTGAGTGTCTGAGAGTGTCAGAGAGTGTCAGAGAGTGATACTGAGTGTCTGAGAGTGTCAGAGAGTGTCAGAGAGTGATAGAGAGTGACAGAGAGTGTCAGAGAGTGTCAGAGAGTGTCAGAGAGTGTCAGAGATTGTCAGAGAGTGATAGAGAGTGATAGAGAGTTTCAGAGAGTTTCAGAGAGTGTCAGAGAGTGTCAGAGAGTGATAGAGAGTGACAGAGAGTGTCAGAGAGTGTCAGAGAGTGTCAGAGATTGTCAGAGAGTGATAGAGAGTGATAGAGAGTTTCAGAGAGTTTCAGAGAGTGTCTGAGTGTGTCAGAGAGTGTCAGAGAGTGATAGTGAGTGATAGAGAGTGTCAGAGAGTGTCAGAGAGTGATCGAGAGTGATAGAGAGTTTCAGAGAGTGTCAGAGAGTGTCAGAGAGTGATCGAGAGTGATAGAGAGTTTCAGAGAGTGTCAGAGAGTGTCAGAGAGTGTCAGAGAGTGTCAGAGAGTGTCAGAGAGTGATAGAGAGTGATAGAGAGTGATAGAGACTGTCTGAGAGTGTCAGAGAGTGTCAGAGAGTGTCAGAGAGTGATAGTGAGTGATAGAGAGTGTCAGAGAGTGTCAGAGAGTGTCAGAGAGTGATAGAGAGTGATAGAGAGTTTCAGAGAGTGTCAGAGAGTGTCAGAGAGTGATAGAGAGGGTCAGAGAGTGTCAGAGAGTTTCAGAGAGTGTCAGAGAGTGATAGAGAGTGATAGAGAGTTTCAGGGAGTGTCAGAGAGTGTCTGAGAGTGTCAGAGAGTGTCAGAGGGTGATAGAGAGTGATAGAGAGTGTCAGAGAGTGTCAGAGAGTATCAGAGATTGATAGTGAGTGTCTGAGAGTGTCTGAGAGTGTCAGAGAGTGTCAGAGAGTGATAGTGAGTGTCTGAGAGTGTCAGAGAGTGTCAGAGAGTGATAGAGAGTGATAGAGAGTTTCAGAGAGTGTCAGAGCGTGTCAGAGAGTTTCTGAGAGTGTCAGAGAGTGTCAGAGAGTGATAGAGAGTGATAGAGACTGTCAGAGACTGTCAGAGAGTGTCAGAGAGTGTCAGAGAGTGATAGAGAGTGATAGAGAGTTTCAGAGAGTGTCAGAGCGTGTCAGAGAGTTTCTGAGAGTGTCAGAGAGTGTCAGAGAGTGATAGAGAGTGATAGAGACTGTCAGAGAGTGTCAGAGAGTGTCAGAGAGTGCCAGAGAGTGATAGAGAGTGTCAGAGAGTGTCTGAGAGTGTCAGAGAGTGTCAGAGAGTGATAGAGAGTGATAGAGAGTGTCAGAGAGTGTCAGAGAGTGTCAGAGAGTGATAGAGAGTTTCAGAGAGTTTCAGAGAGTGTCAGAGAATGTCAGAGAGTGTCAGAGAGTGATAGTGAGTGATAGAGAGTGTCAGAGAGTGTCAGAGAGTGTCAGAGAGTGATAGAGAGTGATAGAGAGTTTCAGAGAGTGTCAGAGAGTGTCAGAGAGTGTCAGAGAGTGTCTGAGAGAGTCAGAGAGTGTCTGAAAGTGTTAGAGAGTGATAGAGACTGTCAGAGAGTGTCAGAGAGTGATAGTGAGTGTCAGAGAGTGTCAGAGCGTGTCAGAGAGTGATAGAGAGTGATAGAGAGTTTCAGAGAGTGTCAGAGAGTGTCAGAGAGTGCCAGAGAGTGATAGAGAGTGTCAGAGAGTGTCAGAGAGTGTCAGAGAGTGTCAGAGAGTGATAGAGAGTGATAGAGAGTCTCAGAGAGTGTCAGAGATTGTCAGAGAGTGATAGAGAGTGATAGAGAGTTTCAGAGAGTTTCAGAGAGTGTCTGAGAGTGTCAGAGAGTGTCAGAGAGTGATAGTGAGTGATAGAGAGTGTCAGAGAGTGTCAGAGAGTGTCAGAGAGTGATAGAGAGTGTCAGAGAGTGTCAGAGAGTGTCAGAGAGTGATAGAGAGTTTCAGAGAGTTTCAGAGAGTGTCAGAGAATGTCAGAGAGTGTCAGAGAGTGATAGTGAGTGATAGAGAGTGTCAGAGAGTGATAGAGAGTGATAGAGACTGTCAGAGAGTGTCAGAAAGTGCCAGAGAGTGATAGAGAGTGTCAGAGAGTGTCTGAGTGTCAGAGAGTGTCAGAGAGTGATAGAGAGTGATAGAGAGTGTCAGAGAGTGTCAGAGAGTGTCAGAGAGTGATAGAGAGTTTCAGAGAGTTTCAGAGAGTGTCAGAGAATGTCAGAGAGTGTCAGAGAGTGATAGTGAGTGATAGAGAGTGTCAGAGAGTGTCAGAGAGTGATAGAGAGTGATAGAGAGTTTCAGAGAGTGTCAGAGAGTGTCAGAGTGTGTCTGAGAGAGTCAGAGAGTGTCAGAGAGTGTTAGAGAGTGATAGAGACTGTCAGAGAGTGTCAGAGAGCGTCAGAGAGTGATAGTGAGTGTCAGAGAGTGTCAGAGAGTGTCAGAGAGTGTCAGAGAGTGCCAGAGAGTGATAGAGAGTGTCAGAGAGTTTCTGAGAGTGTCAGAGAGTGTCAGAGAGTGATAGAGAGTGATAGAGAGTCTCAGAGAGTGTCAGAGATTGTCAGAGAGTGATAGAGAGTGATAGAGAGTTTCAGAGAGTTTCAGAGAGTGTCTGAGAGTGTCAGAGAGTGTCAGAGAGTGATAGTGAGTGATAGAGAGTGTCAGAGAGTGTCAGAGAGTGTCAGAGAGTGATAGAGAGTGATAGAGAGTGATAGAGAGTTTCAGAGTGTGTCAGAGAGTGTCTGAGAGTGTCAGAGAGTGTCAGAGAGTGTCAGAGAGTGATAGAGACTGTCTGAGAGTGTCAGAGAGTGTCAGAGAGTGATAGTGAGTGATAGAGAGTGTCAGAGAGTGTCAGAGAGTGTCAGAGAGTGATAGAGAGTGATAGAGAGTTTCAGAGAGTGTCAGAGAGTGTCAGAGAGTGATAGAGAGGGTCAGAGAGTGTCAGAGAGTTTCAGAGAGTGTCAGAGAGTGATAGAGAGTTTCAGGGAGTGTCAGAGAGTGTCTGAGAGTGTCAGAGAGTGTCAGAGAGTGATAGAGAGTGATAGAGAGTGTCAGAGAGTGTCAGAGAGTGTCAGAGAGTGATAGAGAGTTTCAGAGAGTTTCAGAGAGTGTCAGAGAATGTCAGAGAGTGTCAGAGAGTGATAGTGAGTGAAAGAGAGTGTCAGAGAGTGTCAGAGAGTGATAGAGAGTGATAGAGAGTTTCAGAGAGTGTCAGAGAGTGTCAGAGTGTGTCTGAGAGAGTCAGAGAGTGTCAGAGAGTGTTAGAGAGTGATAGAGACTGTCAGAGAGTGTCAGAGAGCGTCAGAGAGTGATAGTGAGTGTCAGAGAGTGTCAGAGAGTGTCAGAGAGTGTCAGAGAGTGCCAGAGAGTGATAGAGAGTGTCAGAGAGTTTCTGAGAGTGTCAGAGAGTGTCAGAGAGTGATAGAGAGTGATAGAGAGTGATAGAGAGTCTCAGAGAGTGTCAGAGATTGTCAGAGAGTGATAGAGAGTGATAGAGAGTTTCAGAGAGTTTCAGAGAGTGTCAGAGAGTGTCAGAGAGTGTCAGAGAGTGATAGAGAGTGATAGAGACTGTCTGAGAGTGTCAGAGAGTGTCAGAGAGTGATAGTGAGTGATAGAGAGTGTCAGAGAGTGTCAGAGAGTGTCAGAGAGTGATAGAGAGTGATAGAGAGTTTCAGAGAGTGTCAGAGAGTGTCAGAGAGTGATAGAGAGGGTCAGAGAGTGTCAGAGAGTTTCAGAGAGTGTCAGAGAGTGATAGAGAGTTTCAGGGAGTGTCAGAGAGTGTCTGAGAGTGTCAGAGAGTGTCAGAGGGTGATAGAGAGTGATAGAGAGTGTCAGAGAGTGTCAGAGAGTATCAGAGATTGATAGTGAGTGTCTGAGAGTGTCAGAGAGTGATAGAGAGTGATAGAGAGTTTCAGAGAGTGTCAGAGCGTGTCAGAGAGTTTCTGAGAGTGTCAGAGAGTGTCAGAGAGTGATAGAGAGTGATAGAGACTGTCAGAGAGTGTCAGAGAGTGTCAGAGAGTGCCAGAGAGTGATAGAGAGTGTCAGAGAGTGTCTGAGAGTGTCAGAGAGTGTCAGAGAGTGATAGAGAGTGATAGAGAGTGTCAGAGAGTGTCAGAGAGTGTCAGAGAGTGTCAGAGAGTGATAGAGAGTTTCAGAGAGTTTCAGAGAGTGTCAGAGAATGTCAGAGAGTGTCAGAGAGTGATAGTGAGTGATAGAGAGTGTCAGAGAGTGTCAGAGAGTGTCAGAGAGTGATAGAGAGTGATAGAGAGTGTCAGAGAGTGTCAGAGAGTGTCAGAGAGTGTCTGAGAGAGTCAGAGAGTGTCTGAAAGTGTTAGAGAGTGATAGAGACTGTCAGAGAGTGTCAGAGAGTGATAGTGAGTGTCAGAGAGTGTCAGAGCGTGTCAGAGAGTGATAGAGAGTGATAGAGAGTTTCAGAGAGTGTCAGAGAGTGTCAGAGAGTGTCAGAGAGTGCCAGAGAGTGATAGAGAGTGTCAGAGAGTGTCAGAGAGTGTCAGAGAGTGATAGAGAGTGATAGAGAGTCTCAGAGAGTGTCAGAGATTGTCAGAGAGTGATAGAGAGTGATAGAGAGTTTCAGAGAGTTTCAGAGAGTGTCTGAGAGTGTCAGAGAGTGTCAGAGAGTGATAGTGAGTGATAGAGAGTGTCAGAGAGTGTCAGAGAGTGTCAGAGAGTGATAGAGAGTGTCAGAGAGTGTCAGAGAGTGTCAGAGAGTGATAGAGAGTTTCAGAGAGTTTCAGAGAGTGTCAGAGAATGTCAGAGAGTGTCAGAGAGTGATAGTGAGTGATAGAGAGTGTCAGAGAGTGATAGAGAGTGATAGAGACTGTCAGAGAGTGTCAGAAAGTGCCAGAGAGTGATAGAGAGTGTCAGAGAGTGTCTGAGAGTGTCAGAGAGTGTCAGAGAGTGATAGAGAGTGATAGAGAGTGTCAGAGAGTGTCAGAGAGTGTCAGAGAGTGATAGAGAGTTTCAGAGAGTTTCAGAGAGTGTCAGAGAATGTCAGAGAGTGTCAGAGAGTGATAGTGAGTGATAGAGAGTGTCAGAGAGTGTCAGAGAGTGATAGAGAGTGATAGAGAGTTTCAGAGAGTGTCAGAGAGTGTCAGAGTGTGTCTGAGAGAGTCAGAGAGTGTCAGAGAGTGTTAGAGAGTGATAGAGACTGTCAGAGAGTGTCAGAGAGCGTCAGAGAGTGATAGTGAGTGTCAGAGAGTGTCAGAGAGTGTCAGAGAGTGTCAGAGAGTGCCAGAGAGTGATAGAGAGTGTCAGAGAGTTTCTGAGAGTGTCAGAGAGTGTCAGAGAGTGATAGAGAGTGATAGAGAGTCTCAGAGAGTGTCAGAGATTGTCAGAGAGTGATAGAGAGTGATAGAGAGTTTCAGAGAGTTTCAGAGAGTGTCTGAGAGTGTCAGAGAGTGTCAGAGAGTGATAGTGAGTGATAGAGAGTGTCAGAGAGTGTCAGAGAGTGTCAGAGAGTGATAGAGAGTGATAGAGAGTTTCAGAGTGTGTCAGAGAGTGTCTGAGAGTGTCAGAGAGTGTCAGAGAGTGTCAGAGAGTGATAGAGAGTGATAGAGACTGTCTGAGAGTGTCAGAGAGTGTCAGAGAGTGATAGTGAGTGATAGAGAGTGTCAGAGAGTGTCAGAGAGTGTCAGAGAGTGATAGAGAGTGATAGAGAGTTTCAGAGAGTGTCAGAGAGTGTCAGAGAGTGATAGAGAGGGTCAGAGAGTGTCAGAGAGTTTCAGAGAGTGTCAGAGAGTGATAGAGAGTTTCAGGGAGTGTCAGAGAGTGTCTGAGAGTGTCAGAGAGTGTCAGAGGGTGATAGAGAGTGATAGAGAGTGTCAGAGAGTGTCAGAGAGTATCAGAGATTGATAGTGAGTGTCTGAGAGTGTCAGAGAGTGATAGAGAGTGTCAGAGAGTGATAGAGAGTGTCAGAGAGTGTCTGAGAGTGTCAGAGAGTGTCAGAGAGTGATAGAGAGTGATAGAGACTGTCAGAGAGTGTCAGAGAGTGTCAGAGAGTGCCAGAGAGTGATAGAGAGTGTCAGAGAGTGTCTGAGAGTGTCAGAGAGTGTCAGAGAGTGATAAGCAGTGATAGAGAGTGTCAGAGAGTGTCAGAGAGTGTCAGAGAGTGTCAGAGAGTGATAGAGAGTTTCAGAGAGTTTCAGAGAGTGTCTGAGAATGTCAGAGAGTGTCAGAGAGTGATGGTGAGTGATAGAGAGTGTCAGAGAGTGTCAGAGAATGTCAGAGGGTGATAGAGAGTGATAGAGAGTTTCATAGAGTGTCAGAGAGTGTCAGAGAGTGTCTGAGAGAGTCAGAGAGTGTCAGAGAGTGATAGAGAGTGATAGAGACTGTCAGAGAGTGTCAGAGAGTGTCAGAGAGTGATAGTGAGTGTCAGAGAGTGTCAGAGAGTGTCAGAGAGTGTCAGAGAGTGATAGAAAGTGATAGAGAGTTTCAGAGAGTGTCAGAGAGTGTCAGAGAGTGTCAGAGAGTGCCAGAGAGTGATAGAGAGTGTCAGAGAGTGTCTGAGAGTGTCAGAGAGTGTCAGAGAGTGATAGAGAGTGATAGATAGTGTCAGAGAGAGTCAGAGAGTGTCAGAGATTGTCAGAGAGTGATAGAGAGTGTTAGAGAGTTTCAGAGAGGTTCAGAGAGTGTCTGAGAGTGTCAGAGAGTGTCAGAGAGTGATAGTGAGTGATAGAGAGTGTCAGAGAGTGTCAGAGAGTGATAGAGAGTTATAGAGAGTTTCAGAGAGTGTCAGAGAGTGTCTGAGAGTGTCAGAGAGTGTCAGAGAGTGATAGAGAGTGATAGAGACTGTCTGAGAGTGTCAGAGAGTGTCAGAGAGTGATAGTGAGTGATAGAGAGTGTCAGAGAGTGTCAGAGAGTGATAGAGAGTGATAGAGTGTTTCAGAGAGTGTCAGAGAGTGTCAGAGAGTGATAGAGAGGGTCAGAGAGTGTCAGAGAGTTTCAGAGAGTGTCAGAGAGTGATAGAGAGTGATAGAGAGTTTCAGAGAGTTTCAGAGAGTGTCAGAGAGTGTCAGAGAGTGATAGTGAGTGATAGAGAGTGTCAGAGAGTGTCAGAGAGTGTCAGAGAGTGATAGAGAGTGATAGAGAGTTTCAGAGTGTGTCAGAGAGTATCTGAGAATGTCAGAGAGTGTCAGAGAGTGTCAGAGAGTGATAGAGAGTGATAGAGACTGTCTGAGAGTGTCAGAGAGTGTCAGAGAGTGATAGTGAGTGATAGAGAGTGTCAGAGAGTGTCAGAGAGTGTCAGAGAGTGATAGAGAGTGATAGAGAGTTTCAGAGAGTGTCAGAGAGTGTCAGAGAGTGATAGAGAGGGTCAGAGAGTGTCAGAGAGTTTCAGAGAGTGTCAGAGAGTGATAGAGAGTGATAGAGAGTTTCAGGGAGTGTCAGAGAGTGTCTGAGAGTGTCAGAGAGTGTCAGAGGGTGATAGAGAGTGATAGAGAGTGTCAGAGAGTGTCAGAGAGTATCAGAGATTAATAGTGAGTGTCTGAGAGTGTCAGAGAGTGTCTGAGAGTGTCAGAGAGTGATAGAGAGTGTCAGAGAGTGTCTGAGAGTGTCAGAGAGTGTCAGAGAGTGATAGAGAGTGATAGAGACTGTCAGAGAGTGTCAGAGAGTGTCAGAGAGTGCCAGAGAGTGATAGAGAGTGTCAGAGAGTGTCTGAGAGTGTCAGAGAGTGTCAGAGAGTGATAGAGAGTGATAGAGATTGTCAGAGAGTGTCAGAGAGTGTCAGAGAGTGATAGAGAGTTTCAGAGAGTGTCTGAGAATGTCAGAGAGTGTCAGAGAGTGATGGTGAGTGATAGAGAGTGTCAGAGAGTGTCAGAGAGTGTCAGAGGGTGATAGAGAGTGATAGAGAGTTTCATAGAGTGTCAGAGAGTGTCAGAGAGTGTCTGAGAGAGTCAGAGAGTGTCAGAGAGTGATAGAGAGTGATAGAGACTGTCAGAGAGTGTCAGAGAGTGATAGTGAGTGTCAGAGAGTGTCAGAGAGTGTCAGAGAGTGTCAGAGAGTGATAGAAAGTGATAGAGAGTTTCAGAGAGTGTCAGAGAGTGTCTGAGAGTGTCAGAGAGTGTCAGAGAGTGATAGAGAGTGATAGAGAGTGTCAGAGAGTGTCAGAGAGTGTCAGAGAGTGTCAGAGAGTGATAGAGAGTTTCAGAGAGTTTCAGAGAGTGTCAGAGAATGTCAGAGAGTGTCAGAGAGTGATAGTGAGTGATAGAGAGTGTCAGAGAGTGTCAGAGAGTGATAGAGAGTGATAGAGAGTTTCAGAGAGTGTCAGAGAGTGTCAGAGTGTGTCTGAGAGAGTCAGAGAGTGTCAGAGTGTTAGAGAGTGATAGAGACTGTCAGAGAGTGTCAGAGAGCGTCAGAGAGTGATAGTGAGTGTCAGAGAGTGTCAGAGAGTGTCAGAGAGTGTCAGAGAGTGCCAGAGAGTGATAGAGAGTGTCAGAGAGTGTCTGAGAGTGTCAGAGAGTGTCAGAGAGTGATAGAGAGTGATAGAGAGTCTCAGAGAGTGTCAGAGATTGTCAGAGAGTGATAGAGAGTTTCAGAGAGTGTCAGAGAGTGATAGTGAGTGATAGAGAGTGTCAGAGAGTGTCAGAGAGTGTCAGAGAGTGTCAGAGAGTGTCAGAGAGTGATAGAGAGTGATAGAGAGTTTCAGAGTGTGTCAGAGAGTGTCTGAGAGTGTCAGAGAGTGTCAGAGAGTGATAGAGAGTGATAGAGACCGTCTGAGAGTGTCAGAGAGTGTCAGAGAGTGATAGTGAGTGATAGAGAGTGTCAGAGAGTGTCAGAGAGTGTCAGAGAGTGTCAGAGAGTGATAGAGAGTGATAGAGAGTTTCAGAGAGTGTCAGAGAGTGTCAGAGAGTGATAGAGAGGGTCAGAGAGTGTCAGAGAGTTTCAGAGAGTGTCAGAGAGTGATAGAGAGTTTCAGGGAGTGTCAGAGAGTGTCTGAGAGTGTCAGAGAGTGTCA
This sequence comes from Heterodontus francisci, assembly GCF_036365525.1. Classification (NCBI taxonomy): domain Eukaryota; kingdom Metazoa; phylum Chordata; class Chondrichthyes; order Heterodontiformes; family Heterodontidae; genus Heterodontus; species Heterodontus francisci. Next base: position 135,555,341 of record NC_090378.1, read on the forward strand.
GAGGGTGATAGAGAGTGATAGAGAGTGTCAGAGAGTGTCAGAGAGTATCAGAGATTGATAGTGAGTGTCTGAGAGTGTCAGAGAGTGATAGAGAGTGTCAGAGAGTGATAGAGAGTGTCAGAGAGTGTCTGAGAGTGTCAGAGAGTGTCAGAGAGTGATAGAGAGTGATAGAGACTGTCAGAGAGTGTCAGAGAGTGTCAGAGAGTGCCAGAGAGTGATAGAGAGTGTCAGAGAGTGTCTGAGAGTGTCAGAGAGTGTCAGAGAGTGATAAGCAGTGATAGAGAGTGTCAGAGAGTGTCAGAGAGTGTCAGAGAGTGATAGAGAGTTTCAGAGAGTTTCAGAGAGTGTCTGAGAATGTCAGAGAGTGTCAGAGAGTGATGGTGAGTGATAGAGAGTGTCAGAGAGTGTCAGAGAGTGTCAGAGGGTGATAGAGATTGATAGAGAGTTTCATAGAGTGTCAGAGAGTGTCAGAGAGTGTCTGAGAGAGTCAGAGAGTGTCAGAGAGTGATAGAGAGTGATAGAGACTGTCAGAGAGTGTCAGAGAGTGTCAGAGAGTGATAGTGAGTGTCAGAGAGTGTCAGAGAGTGTCAGAGAGTGTCAGAGAGTGATAGAAAGTGATAGAGAGTTTCAGAGAGTGTCAGAGAGTGTCAGAGAGTGTCAGAGAGTGCCAGAGAGTGATAGAGAGTGTCAGAGAGTGATAGATAGTGTCAGAGAGAGTCAGAGAGTGTCAGAGATTGTCAGAGAGTGATAGAGAGTGTTAGAGAGTTTCAGAGAGGTTCAGAGAGTGTCTGAGAGTGTCAGAGAGTGTCAGAGAGTGATAGTGAGTGATAGAGAGTGTCAGAGAGTGTCAGAGAGTGTCAGAGAGTGATAGAGAGTTATAGAGAGTTTCAGAGAGTGTCAGAGAGTGTCTGAGAGTGTCAGAGAGTGCCAGAGAGTGTCAGAGAGTGTCAGAGAGTGATAGAGAGTGATAGAGACTGTCTGAGAGTGTCAGAGAGTGTCAGAGAGTGATAGTGAGTGATAGAGAGTGTCAGAGAGTGTCAGAGAGTGATAGAGAGTGATAGAGTGTTTCAGAGAGTGTCAGAGAGTGTCAGAGAGTGATAGAGACGGTCAGAGAGTGTCAGAGAGTTTCAGAGAGTGTCAGAGAGTGATAGAGAGTGATAGAGAGTTTCAGAGAGTTTCAGAGAGTGTCAGAGAGTGTCAGAGAGTGATAGTGAGTGATAGAGAGTGTCAGAGAGTGTCAGAGAGTGTCAGAGAGTGATAGAGAGTGATAGAGAGTTTCAGAGTGTGTCAGAGAGTATCTGAGAATGTCAGAGAGTGTCAGAGAGTGTCAGAGAGTGATAGAGAGTGATAGAGACTGTCTGAGAGTGTCAGAGAGTGTCAGAGAGTGATAGTGAGTGATAGAGAGTGTCAGAGAGTGTCAGAGAGTGTCAGAGAGTGATAGAGAGTGATAGAGAGTTTCAGAGAGTGTCAGAGAGTGTCAGAGAGTGATAGAGAGGGTCAGAGAGTGTCAGAGAGTTTCAGAGAGTGTCAGAGAGTGATAGAGAGTAATGGAGAGTTTCAGGGAGTGTCAGAGAGTGTCTGAGAGTGTCAGAGAGTGTCAGAGGGTGATAGAGAGTGATAGAGAGTGTCAGAGAGTGTCAGAGAGTATCAGAGATTGATAGTGAGTGTCTGAGAGTGTCAGAGAGTGTCTGAGAGTGTCAGAGAGTGATAGAGAGTGTCAGAGAGTGTCTGAGAGTGTCAGAGAGTGATAGAGAGTGATAGAGACTGTCAGAGAGTGTCAGAGAGTGTCAGAGAGTGCCAGAGAGTGATAGAGAGTGTCAGAGAGTGTCTGAGAGTGTCAGAGAGTGTCAGAGAGTGATAGAGAGTGATAGAGATTGTCAGAGAGTGTCAGAGAGTGTCAGAGAGTGATAGAGAGTTTCAGAGAGTTTCAGAGAGTGTCTGAGAATGTCAGAGAGTGATGGTGAGTGATAGAGAGTGTCAGAGAGTGTCAGAGAGTGTCAGAGGGTGATAGAGAGTGATAGAGAGTTTCATAGAGTGTCAGAGAGTGTCAGAGAGTGTCTGAGAGAGTCAGAGAGTGTCAGAGAGTGATAGAGAGTGATAGAGACTGTCAGAGAGTGTCAGAGAGTGTCAGAGAGTGATAGTGAGTGTCAGAGAGTGTCAGAGAGTGTCAGAGAGTGATAGAAAGTGATAGAGAGTTTCAGAGAGTGTCAGAGAGTGTCAGAGAGTGTCAGAGAGTGTCAGAGAGTGCCAGAGGGTGATAGAGAGTGTCAGAGAGTGTCTGAGAGTGTCAGAGAGTGTCAGAGAGTGATAGAGAGTGATAGAGAGTGTCAGAGAGAGTCAGAGAGTGTCAGAGATTGTCAGAGTGTGATAGAGAGTGTTAGAGAGTTTCAGAGAGGTTCAGAGAGTGTCTGAGAGTGTCAGAGAGTGTCAGAGAGTGATAGTGAGTGATAGAGAGTGTCAGAGAGTGTCAGAGAGTGTCAGAGAGTGATAGAGAGTTATAGAGAGTTTCAGAGAGTGTCAGAGAGTGTCTGAGAGTGTCAGAGAGTGTCAGAGAGTGTCAGAGAGTGTCAGAGAGTGATAGAGAGTGATAGAGACAGTCTGAGAGTGTCAGAGAGTGATAGTGAGTGATAGAGAGTGTCAGAGAGTGTCAGAGAGTGATAGAGAGTGATAGAGTGTTTCAGAGAGTGTCAGAGAGTGTCAGAGAGTGATAGAGAGGGTCAGAGAGTGTCAGAGAGTTTCAGAGAGTGTCAGAGAGTGATAGAGAGTGATAGAGAGTTTCAGGGAGTGTCAGAGAGTGTTTGAGAGTGTCAGAGAGTGTCAGAGGGTGATAGAGAGTGATAGAGAGTGTCAGAGAGTGTCAGAGAGTATCAGAGATTGATAGTGACTGTCTGAGAGTGTCAGAGAGTGTCAGAGAGTGATACTGAGTGTCTGAGAGTGTCAGAGAGTGTCAGAGAGTGATAGAGAGTGTCAGAGAGTGTCAGAGATTGTCAGAGAGTGATAGAGAGTGATAGAGAGTGATAGAGAGTGTCAGAGAGTGTCAGAGAGTATCAGAGATTGATAGTGAGTGTCTGAGAGTGTCAGAGAGTGTCTGAGAGTGTCAGAGAGTGATAGAGAGTGTCAGAGAGTGTCTGAGAGTGTCAGAGAGTGTCAGAGAGTGATAGAGAGTGATAGAGACTGTCAGAGAGTGTCAGAGAGTGTCAGAGAGTGCCAGAGAGTGATAGAGAGTGTCAGAGAGTGTCTGAGAGTGTGAGAGTGTGTCAGAGAGTGATAGAGAGTTATAGAGAGTGTCAGAGAGTGTCAGAGAGTGTCAGAGAGTGATGGTGAGTGATAGTGAGTGTCAGAGAGTGTCAGAGAGTGTCAGAGGGTGATAGAGAGTGATAGAGAGTTTCATAGAGTGTCAGAGAGTGTCAGAGAGTGTCTGAGAGAGTCAGAGAGTGTCAGAGAGTGATAGAGAGTGATAGAGACTGTCAGAGAGTGTCAGAGAGTGTCAGAGAGTGATAGTGAGTGTCAGAGAGTGTCAGAGAGTGTCAGAGAGTGTCAGAGAGTGATAGAAAGTGATAGAGAGTTTCAGAGAGTGTCAGAGAGTGTCAGAGAGTGTCAGAGAGTGTCAGAGAGTGTCAGAGAGTGATAGAGAGTGTCAGAGAGTGTCTGAGAGTGTCAGAGAGTGTCAGAGAGTGATAGAGAGTGATAGATAGTGTCAGAGAGAGTCAGAGAGTGTCAGAGATTGTCAGAGAGTGATAGAGAGTGTTAGAGTGTTTCAGAGAGGTTCAGAGAGTGTCTGAGAGTGTCAGAGAGTGTCAGAGAGTGATAGTGAGTGATAGAGAGTGTCAGAGAGTGTCAGAGAGTGTCAGAGAGTGATAGAGAGTTATAGAGAGTTTCAGAGAGTGTCAGAGAGTGTCTGAGAGTGTCAGAGAGTGCCAGAGAGTGTCAGAGAGTGTCAGAGAGTGATAGAGAGTGATAGAGACTGTCTGAGAGTGTCAGAGAGTGTCAGAGAGAGATAGTGAGTGATAGAGAGTGTCAGAGAGTGTCAGAGAGTGATAGAGAGTGATAGAGTGTTTCAGAGAGTGTCAGAGAGTGTCAGAGAGTGATAGAGAGGGTCAGAGAGTGTCAGAGAGTTTCAGAGAGTGTCAGAGAGTGATAGAGAGTGATAGAGAGTTTCAGAGAGTTTCAGAGAGTGTCAGAGAGTGTCAGAGAGTGATAGTGAGTGATAGAGAGTGTCAGAGAGTGTCAGAGAGTGTCAGAGAGTGATAGAGAGTGATAGAGAGTTTCAGAGTGTGTCAGAGAGTATCTGAGAATGTCAGAGAGTGTCAGAGAGTGTCAGAGAGTGATAGAGAGTGATAGAGACTGTCTGAGAGTGTCAGAGAGTGTCAGAGAGTGATAGTGAGTGATAGAGAGTGTCAGAGAGTGATAGAGAGTGATAGAGACTGTCAGAGAGTGTCAGAGAGTGTCAGAGAGTGATAGTGAGTGTCAGAGAGTGTCAGAGAGTGTCAGAGAGTGTCAGAGAGTGATAGAAAGTGATAGAGAGTTTCAGAGAGTGTCAGAGAGTGTCAGAGAGTGTCAGAGAGTGTCAGAGAGTGTCAGAGAGTGATAGAGAGTGTCAGAGAGTGTCTGAGAGTGTCTGAGAGTGTCAGAGAGTGTCAGAGAGTGATAGTGAGTGATAGAGAGTGTCAGAGAGTGATAGAGAGTGATAGAGACTGTCAGAGAGTGTCAGAGAGTGTCAGAGAGTGATAGTGAGTGTCAGAGAGTGTCAGAGAGTGTCAGAGAGTGTCAGAGAGTGATAGAAAGTGATAGAGAGTTTCAGAGAGTGTCAGAGAGTGTCAGAGAGTGTCAGAGAGTGATAGAGAGTTATAGAGAGTTTCAGAGAGTGTCAGAGAGTGTCTGAGAGTGTCAGAGAGTGTCAGAGAGTGTCAGAGAGTGTCAGAGAGTGATAGAGAGTGATAGAGACAGTCTGAGAGTGTCAGAGAGTGATAGTGAGTGATAGAGAGTGTCAGAGAGTGTCAGAGAGTGATAGAGAGTGATAGAGAGTGATAGAGTGTTTCAGAGAGTGTCAGAGAGTGTCAGAGAGTGATAGAGAGGGTCAGAGAGTGTCAGAGAGTTTCAGAGAGTGTCAGAGAGTGATAGAGAGTGATAGAGAGTTTCAGGGAGTGTCAGAGAGTGTTTGAGAGTGTCAGAGAGTGTCAGAGGGTGATAGAGAGTGATAGAGAGTGTCAGAGAGTGTCAGAGAGTGATACTGAGTGTCTGAGAGTGTCAGAGAGTGTCAGAGAGTGATAGAGAGTGACAGAGAGTGTCAGAGAGTGTCAGAGAGTGATAGAAAGTGATAGAGAGTTTCAGAGAGTGTCAGAGAGTGTCAGAGAGTGTCAGAGAGTGATAGAGAGTTATAGAGAGTTTCAGAGAGTGTCAGAGAGTGTCTGAGAGTGTCAGAGAGTGTCAGAGAGTGTCAGAGAGTGTCAGAGAGTGATAGAGAGTGATAGAGACAGTCTGAGAGTGTCAGAGAGTGATAGTGAGTGATAGAGAGTGTCAGAGAGTGTCAGAGAGTGATAGAGAGTGATAGAGTGTTTCAGAGAGTGTCAGAGAGTGTCAGAGAGTGATAGAGAGGGTCAGAGAGTGTCAGAGAGTTTCAGAGAGTGTCAGAGAGTGATAGAGAGTGATAGAGAGTTTCAGGGAGTGTCAGAGAGTGTTTGAGAGTGTCAGAGAGTGTCAGAGGGTGATAGAGAGTGATAGAGAGTGTCAGAGAGTGTCAGAGAGTGATACTGAGTGTCTGAGAGTGTCAGAGAGTGTCAGAGAGTGATAGAGAGTGACAGAGAGTGTCAGAGAGTGTCAGAGAGTGTCAGAGATTGTCAGAGAGTGATAGAGAGTGATAGAGAGTGATAGAGAGTGTCAGAGAGTGTCAGAGAGTATCAGAGATTGATAGTGAGTGTCTGAGAGTGTCAGAGAGTGTCTGAGAGTGTCAGAGAGTGATAGAGAGTGTCAGAGAGTGTCTGAGAGTGTCAGAGAGTGTCAGAGAGTGATAGAGAGTGATAGAGACTGTCAGAGAGTGTCAGAGAGTGTCAGAGAGTGCCAGAGAGTGCCAGAGAGTGATAGAGAGTGTCAGAGAGTGTCTGAGAGTGTCAGAGAGTGTCAGAGAGTGATAGAGAGTTATAGAGAGTGTCAGAGAGTGTCAGAGAGTGTCAGAGAGTGATGGTGAGTGATAGAGAGTGTCAGAGAGTGTCAGAGAGTGTCAGAGGGTGATAGAGAGTGATAGAGAGTTTCATAGAGTGTCAGAGAGTGTCAGAGAGTGTCTGAGAGAGTCAGAGAGTGTCAGAGAGTGATAGAGAGTGATAGAGACTGTCAGAGAGTGTCAGAGAGTGTCAGAGAGTGTCAGAGAGTGATAGTGAGTGTCAGAGAGTGTCAGAGAGTGTCAGAGAGTGTCAGAGAGTGATAGAAAGTGATAGAGAGTTTCAGAGAGTGTCAGAGAGTGTCAGAGAGTGTCAGAGAGTGATAGAGAGCGTCAGAGAGTGTCAGAGAGTGATAGAGAGTGATAGAGAGTGTCAGAGAGAGTCAGAGAGTGTCAGAGATTGTCAGAGAGTGATAGAGATTGTCAGAGAGTTTCAGAGAGGTTCAGAGAGTGTCAGAGAGTGTCAGAGAGTGTCAGAGAGTGTCAGAGAGTGATAGAGAGTGATAGAGACTGTCTGAGAGTGTCAGAGAGTGATAGTGAGTGATAGAGAGTGTCAGAGAGTGTCAGAGAGTGATAGAGAGTGATAGAGTGTTTCAGAGAGTGTCAGAGAGTGTCAGAGAGTGATAGAGAGGGTCAGAGAGTGTCAGAGAGTTTCAGAGAGTGTCAGAGAGTGATAGAGAGTGATAGAGAGTTTCAGGGAGTGTCAGAGAGTGTTTGAGAGTGTCAGAGAGTGTCAGAGGGTGATAGAGAGTGATAGAGAGTGTCAGAGAGTGTCAGAGAGTATCAGAGATTGATAGTGACTGTCTGAGAGTGTCAGAGAGTGTCAGAGAGTGATAGTGAGTGATAGAGAGTGTCAGAGAGTGTCAGAGAGTGTCAGAGAGTGATAGAGAGTGATAGAGAGTTTCAGAGAGTGTCAGAGAGTGTCAGAGAGTGATAGAGAGGGTCAGAGAGTGTCAGAGAGTTTCAGAGAGAGTCAGAGAGTGATAGAGAGTGATAGATAGTTTCAGGGAGTGTCAGAGAGTGTCTGAGAGTGTCAGAGAGTGTCAGAGGGTGATAGAGAGTGATAGAGAGTGTCAGAGAGTGTCAGAGTGTATCAGAGATTGATAGTGAGTGTCTGAGAGTGTCAGAGAGTGTCAGAGAGTGTCTGAGAGTGTCAGAGAGTGATAGAGAGTGTCAGAGAGTGTCAGAGAGTGCCAGAGAGTGATAGAGAGTGATAGAGACTGTCTGAGAGTGTCAGAGAGTGTCAGAGAGTGATAGTGAGTGATAGAGAGTGTCAGAGAGTGTCAGAGAGTGTCAGAGAGTGTCAGAGAGTGTCAGAGATTGATGGAGAGTGATAGAGAGTTTCAGAGAGTGTCAGAGAGTGTCAGAGAGTGATAGAGAAGGTCAGAGAGTGTCAGAGAGTTTCAGAGAGTGTCAGAGAGTGATAGAGAGTGATAGAGAGTTTCAGGGAGTGTCAGAGAGTGTCAGAGAGTGTCAGAGAGTGTCAGAAATTGTCAGAGAGTGATAGAGAGTGATAGAGAGTTTCAGAGAGTTTCAGAGAGTGTCTGAGAGTGTCAGAGAGTGTCAGAGAGTGATAGTGAGTGATAGAGAGTGTCAGAGAGTGTCAGAGAGTGTCAGAGAGTGTCAGAGAGTGATCGAGAGTGATAGAGAGCTTCAGAGAGTGTCAGAGAGTGTCAGAGAGTGTCTGAGAGTCTCAGAGAGTGTCAGAGAGTGTCAGAGAGTGTCAGAGAGTGATAGAGAGTGATAGAGACTGTCTGAGAGTGTCAGAGAGTGTCAGAGAGTGATAGTGAGTGATAGAGAGTGTCAGAGAGTGTCAGAGAGTGTCAGAGAGTGATAGAGAGTGATAGAGAGTTTCAGAGAGTGTCAGAGAGTGTCAGAGAGTGATAGAGAGGGTCAGAGAGTGTCAGAGAGTTTCAGAGAGTGTCAGAGAGTGATAGAGAGTGATAGAGAGTTTCAGGGAGTGTCAGATAGTGTCTGAGAGTGTCAGAGAGTGACAGAGGGTGATAGAGAGTGATAGAGATTGTCAGAGAGTGTCAGAGAGTATCAGAGATTGATAGTGAGTGTCTGAGAGTGTCAGAGAGTGTCAGAGAGTGATAGTGAGTGTCTGAGAGTGTCAGAGAGTGTCAGAGAGTGTCAGAGAGTGTCAGAGAGTGATAGAGAGTGATAGAGAGTTTCAGAGAGTGTCACAGAGTGTCAGAGTGTGTCTGAGAGTGTCAGAGAGTGTCAGAGAGTGATAGAGTGTGATAGAGACTGTCAGAGAGTGTCAGAGAGTGTCAGAGAGTGCCAGAGAGTGTTAGAGAGTGATAGAGAGTGTCAGAGAGTGTCAGAGAGTGTCAGAGAGTGATAGAGAGTGTCAGAGAGTGTCAGAGAGTGTCAGAGAGTGTCAGAGAGTGTTACAGAGTTTCAGAGAGTGTCAGAGAGTGTCAGAGAGTGATAGAGAGTGATAGAGAGTTTCAGAGAGTTTCAGAGAGCGTCAGAGAGTGTCTGAGAGTGTCTGAGAGTGTCAGAGAGTAATAGAGAGTGTCGGAGAGTGTCAGAGAGTGCCAGAGAGTGATAGAGAGTGTCAGAGAGTGTCAGAGAGTGTCAGAGAGTGTCAGAGAGTGTTACAGAGTTTCAGAGAGTGTCAGAGAGTGTCAGAGAGTGATAGAGAGTGATAGAGAGTTTCAGAGAGTGTCAGAGAGCGTCAGAGAGTGTCTGAGAGTGTCAGAGAGCGATAGAGAGTGTCAGAGAGTGTCAGAGAGTGTCAGAGAGTGATAGAGAGTGATAGAGAGTGATAGAGAGTTTCAGAGAGTGTCAGAGAGTGTCAGAGAGTGATAGAGAGTGATAGAGAGTGTCTGAGAGTGTCAGAGAGTGTCAGAGAGTGTCTGAGAGTGTCAGAGAGTGTCAGAGAGTGATAGAGAGTGATAGAGACTGTCTGAGAGTGTCAGAGAGTGTCAGAGAGTGATAGTGAGTGATAGAGAGTGTCAGAGAGTGTCAGAGAGTGATAGAGAGTGATAGAGAGTTTCAGAGAGTGTCAGAGAGTGTCAAAGAGTGATAGAGAGGGTCAGAGAGTGTCAGAGAGTTTCAGAGAGAGTCAGAGAGTGATAGAGAGTGATAGATAGTTTCAGGGAGTGTCAGAGAGTGTCTGAGAGTGTCAGAGAGTGTCAGAGGGTGATAGAGAGTGATAGAGAGTGTCAGAGAGTGTCAGAGAGTATCAGAGATTGATAGTGAGTGTCTGAGAGTGTCAGAGAGTGTCAGAGAGTGTCTGAGAGTGTCAGAGAGTGATAGAGAGTGATAGAGAGTGTCAGAGAGTGTCAGAGAGTGTCAGAGAGTGTCAGAGAGTGTTACAGAGTTTCAGAGCGTGTCAGAGAGTGTCAGAGAGTGATAGAGAGTGATAGAGAGTTTCAGAGAGTGTCAGAGAGCGTCAGAGAGTGTCTGAGAGTGTCAGAGAGCGATAGAGAGTGTCAGAGAGTGTCATAGAGTGTCAGAGAGTGATAGAGAGTGATAGAGAGTGATAGAGAGTTTCAGAGAGTGTCAGAGAGTGTCTGAGAGTGTCAGAGAGTGATAGAGAGTGATAGAGAGTGTCTGAGAGTGTCAGAGAGTGTCAGAGAGTGTCTGAGAGTGTCAGAGAGTGTCAGAGAGTGATAGAGAGTGATAGAGACTGTCTGAGAGTGTCAGAGAGTGTCAGAGAGTGATAGTGAGTGATAGAGAGTGTCAGAGAGTGTCAGAGAGTGTCAGAGAGTGATAGAGAGTGATAGAGAGTTTCAGAGAGTGTCAGAGAGTGTCAGAGAGTGATAGAGAGGGTCAGAGAGTGTCAGAGAGTTTCAGAGAGAGTCAGAGAGTGATAGAGAGTGATAGATAGTTTCAGGGAGTGTCAGAGAGTGTCTGAGAGTGTCAGAGAGTGTCAGAGGGTGATAGAGAGTGATAGAGAGTGTCAGAGAGTGTCAGAGAGTATCAGAGATTGATAGTGAGTGTCTGAGAGTGTCAGAGAGTGTCTGAGAGTGTCAGAGAGTGATAGAGAGTGTCAGAGAGTGTCAGAGAGTGCCAGAGAGTGATAGAGAGTGTCAGAGAGTGTCAGAGAGTGATAGAGAGTGATGGAGAGTTTCAGAGAGTGTCAGAGAGTGTCAGAGAACGTCTGAGAGTGTCAGAGAGTGATAGAGAGTGTCAGACAGTGTCAGAGAGTGATAGAGAGTTTCAGAGACTGTCAGAGAGTGTCAGAGAGTGTCTGAGAGTGTCTGAGAGTGTCAGAGAGTGATAGAGAGTGTCAGAGAGTGTCAGAGAGTGTCAGAGAGTGATAGAGAGTGATAGAGAGTTTCAGAGTGTGTCAGAGGGTGTCAGAGAGTGTCAGAGAGTGATAGAGAGTGATAGAGAGTTTCAGAGAGTGTCAGAGAGTGTCAGAGAGTGTCTGAGAGTGTCAGAGAATGATAGAGTGTGTCAGAGAGTGTCAGAGAGTGATAGAGAGTGATAGAGAGTGATAGAGAGTTTCAGAGAGTGTCAGAGAGTGTCTGAGAGTGTCAGAGAGCGATAGAGAGTGATAGAGAGTGACAGAGAGTGTCAGAGAGTGTATGAGAGTGTCAGAGAGTGTCTGAGAGTGTCTGAGAGAGTCTGAGAGTGTCAGAGAGTGATAGAGAGTGATAGAGACTGTCAGAGAGTGTCAGAGAACGTCAGAGAGTGTCTGAGAGTGTCAGAGTGTGATAGAGAGTGTCAGAGAGAGTCAGAGAGTGATAGAGACTGATAGAGAGTTCCAGATAGTGTCTGAGAGTGTCAGAGAGTGTCTGAGAGTGTCAGAGAGTGATAGAGAGTGTCAGAGAGGGTCAGAGAGTGATAGAGAGTGATAGAGAGTTTCAGAGAGTGTCAGAGAGTGTCTGAGAGTGTCAGAGAGTGACAGAGAGTGTCAGAGCGTGTCAGAGAGTGACAGAGTGTGATAGAGAGTGTCAGAGAGTGTCAGAGTGTGATAGAGTGATAGAGAGTTTCAGAGAGTGTCAGAGAGTGATAGAGAGTGTCAGAGAGTGTCAGAGATTGTCAGAGAGTGTCAGAAAGTGATAGAGAGATTCAGAGAGTGTCAGAGAGTGTCTGAGAGTGTCAGAGAGTGATAGAGAGTGTCAGAGAGTGTCAGAGAGTGTCAGAGAGTGTCAGAGAGTGTTACAGAGTTTCAGAGAGTGTCAGAGAGTGATAGAGAGTGATAGAGAGTTTCAGAGAGTGTCAGAGAGCGTCAGAGAGTGTCTGAGAGTGTCTGAGAGTGTCAGAGAGTGATAGAGAGTGTCGGAGAGTGTCAGAGAGTGCCAGAGAGTGATAGAGAGTGTCAGAGAGTGTCAGAGAGTGTTACAGAGTTTCAGAGAGTGCCAGAGAGTGTCAGAGAGTGATAGAGAGTGATAGAGAGTTTCAGAGAGTGTCAGAGAGCGTCAGAGAGTGTCAGAGAGTGATAGAGAGAGATAGAGAGTGTCTGAGAGTGATAGAGAGTGATAGAGAGTGTCAGAGAGTGTCTGAGAGTGTCTGAGAGTGTCAGAGAGTGATAGAGAGTGTCAGAGAGTGTCAGAGAGTGTCAGAGAGTGATAGAGAGTGATAGAGAGTTTCAGAGAGTGTCTGAGAGTGTCAGAGAGTGTCTGAGAGTGTCAGAGAGTGATAGAGAGTGTCAGAGAGTGTCAGAGAGTGATAGAGAGTTTCAGAGAGTGTCAGAGAGTGTCTGAGACTTTCAGAGAGCGATAGAGAGTGTCAGAGAGTGTCAGAGAGTGTCAGAGAGTGATAGAGAGTGATAGAGAGTTTCAGAGAGTGTCAGAGAGTGTCTGAGAGTGTCAGAGAGTGATAGAGAAAGATAGAGAGTGTCAGAGAGTGTCTGAGAGTGTCAGAGTGTCAGAGAGTGTCAGAGAGTGATAGAGAGTGATAGAGAGTTTCAGAGAGGGTCAGAGAGTGTCTGACAGTGTCAGAGAGTGTTAGAGAGTGGTAGAGAGTGTCAGAGAGTGTCTGAGAGTGTCCGAGAGTGTCAGCGAGTGTCTGAGAGTGTCAGAGAGTGATAGAGAGTGGTAGAGAGTGTCAGAGAGTGTCTGAGAGTGTCAGAGAGTGTCAGCGAGTGTCTGAGAGTGTCTGAGAGTGTCAGAGAGTGATAGAGAGTGATAGAGACTGTCAGAGAGTGTCAGAGAGTGTCAGAGAGTGTCAGAGAGTGATGGAGAGTTTCAGAGAGTGTCAGAGAGTGTCAGAGAGTGTCTGAGAGTGTCAGAGAGTGATAGAGAGTGTCAGAGAGTGTCAGAGAGTGTAAGATAGTGTCAGAGAGTGATAGAGAGTGATAGAGAGTTTCAGAGAGTGTCTGAGAGTGTCAGAGAGTGTCTGAGAGTGTCAGAGAGTGATAGAGAGCGATAGAGAGTGTCAGAGAGTGTCAGAGAGTGTCAGAGAGTGATAGAGAGTGATAGAGAGTGATAGAGAGTTTCAGAGTGTGTCAGAGAGGGTCAGAGACTGTCTGAGAGTGTCAGAGAGCGATAGAGAGTGTCAGAGAGTTTCAGAGAGTGATAGAGAGTGATAGAGAGTGATAGAGAGTTTCAGAGAGTGTCAGAGAGTGTCTGAGAGTGTCAGAGAGTGATAGAGAGTGATAGAGAGTGTCAGAGAGTGTCTGAGAGTGTCTGAGAGTGATAGAGAGTGATAGAGAGTGATAGAGAGTGATAGAGAGTGTCAGAGAGTGTCAGAGAGTGTCTGAGAGTGTCTGAGAGTGATAGAGAGTGATAGAGCGTTTCAGAGAGTGTCAGAGAGTGTCTGAGTGTGTCAGAGAGTGATAGAGAGTGATAGAGAGTGTCAGAGAGTGTCTGAGAGTGTCAGAGAGTGTCAGAGAGTGATAGAGAGTGTCAGAGAGTGGCAGAGAGTGTCAGAGAGTGATAGAGAGTGATAGAGAGTTTCAGAGTGTGTCAGAGGGTGTCAGAGAGTGTCAGAGAGTGATAGAGAGTGATAGAGAGTTTCAGAGAGTGTCAGAGAGTGTCAGAGAGTGTCTGAGAGTGTCAGAGAGTGATAGAGAGTGTCAGAGATTGTCAGAGAGTGATAGAGAGTGATAGAGAGTTTCAGAGAGTTTCAGAGAGTGTCAGAGAGTGTCAGAGAGTGTCGGAGAGTGATAGAGAGTGATAGAGAGTGATAGAGAGTGTCAGAGAGTGTCTGAGAGTGTCAGAGAGTGTCTGAGAGTGTCTGAGAGAGTCTGAGAGTGTCAGAGAGTGATAGAGAGTGATAGAGACTGTCAGAGAGTGTCAGAGAATGTCAGAGAGTGTCTAAGAGTGTCAGAGTGTGATAGAGAGTGTCAGAGAGTGTCAGAGAGTGATAGACACTGATAGAGAGTTCCAGAGAGTGTCTGAGAGTGTCAGAGAGTGTCTGAGAGTGTCAGAGAGTGATAGAGAATGTCAGAGAGTGTCAGAGAGTGATAGAGAGTGATAGAGTGTTTCAGAGAGTGTCAGAGAGTGTCTGAGAGTGACAGAGTGTGATAGAGAGTGTCAGAGAGTGTCAGAGTGTGATAGAGTGATAGAGAGTTTCAGAGAGTGTCAGAGAGTGATAGAGAGTGTCAGAGAGTGTCAGAGATTGTCAGAGAGTGTCAGAGAGTGATAGAGAGTGATAGAGAGTTTCAGAGTGTGTCAGAGGGTGTCAGAGAGTGTCAGAGAGTGATAGAGAGTGATAGAGAGTTTCAGAGAGTGTCAGAGAGTGTCTGAGAGTGTCAGAGAGTGATAGAGAGTGATAGAGAGTGTCAGAGAGTGTCTGAGAGTGTCTGAGAGTGATAGAGAGTGATAGAGAGTGATAGAGAGTGATAGAGAGTGTCAGAGAGTGTCAGAGAGTGTCTGAGAGTGTCTGAGAGTGATAGAGAGTGATAGAGCGTTTCAGAGAGTGTCAGAGAGTGTCTGGGTGTGTCAGAGAGTGATAGAGAGTGATAGAGAGTGTCAGAGAGTGTCTGAGAGTGTCAGAGAGTGTCAGAGAGTGATAGAGAGTGTCAGAGAGTGGCAGAGAGTGTCAGAGAGTGATAGAGAGTGATAGAGAGTTTCAGAGTGTGTCAGAGGGTGTCAGAGAGTGTCAGAGAGTGATAGAGAGTGATAGAGAGTTTCAGAGAGTGTCAGAGAGTGTCAGAGAGTGTCTGAGAGTGTCAGAGAGTGATAGAGAGTGTCAGAGATTGTCAGAGAGTGATAGAGAGTGATAGAGAGTTTCAGAGAGTTTCAGAGAGTGTCAGAGAGTGTCAGAGAGTGTCGGAGAGTGATAGAGAGTGATAGAGAGTGATAGAGAGTGTCAGAGAGTGTCTGAGAGTGTCAGAGAGTGTCTGAGAGTGTCTGAGAGAGTCTGAGAGTGTCAGAGAGTGATAGAGAGTGATAGAGACTGTCAGAGAGTGTCAGAGAATGTCAGAGAGTGTCTAAGAGTGTCAGAGTGTGATAGAGAGTGTCAGAGAGTGTCAGAGAGTGATAGACACTGATAGAGAGTTCCAGAGAGTGTCTGAGAGTGTCAGAGAGTGTCTGAGAGTGTCAGAGAGTGATAGAGAGTGTCAGAGAGTGTCAGAGAGTGATAGAGAGTGATAGAGTGTTTCAGAGAGTGTCAGAGAGTGTCTGAGAGTGACAGAGTGTGATAGAGAGTGTCAGAGAGTGTCAGAGTGTGATAGAGTGATAGAGAGTTTCAGAGAGTGTCAGAGAGTGATAGAGAGTGTCAGAGAGTGTCAGAGATTGTCAGAGAGTGTCAGAAAGTGATAGAGAGTTTCAGAGAGTGTCAGAGAGTGTCTGAGAGTGTCAGAGAGCGATAGAGAGTGTCAGAGAGTGTCAGAGAGCGATAGAGAGTGTCAGAGAGTGTCAGAGAGTGTCAGAGAGTGTCAGAGAGTGACATAGTGTGATAGAGAGTGTCAGAGAGTGTCAGAGTGTGATAGAGTGATAGAGAGTTTCAGAGAGTGTCAGAGAGTGATAGAGAGTGTCAGAGAGTGTCAGAGATTGTCAGAGAGTGTCAGAAAGTGATAGAGAGTTTCAGAGAGTGTCTGAGAGTGTCAGAGAGTGTCTGAGAGTGTCAGAGAGTGATAGAGAGTGTCAGAGAGTGTCAGAGAGTGTCAGAGAGTGTCAGAGAGTGTCAGAGAGTGTTACAGAGTTTCAGAGAGTGTCAGAGAGCGTCAGAGAGTGTCTGAGAGTGTCAGAGAGCGATAGAGAGTGTCAGAGAGTGTCAGAGAGTGTCAGAGAGTGATAGAGAGTGATAGAGAGTGATAGAGAGTTTCAGAGAGTGTCAGAGAGTGTCTGAGAGTGTCAGAGAGTGATAGAGAGTGATAGAGAGTGTCTGAGAGTGATAGAGAGTGATAGAGAGT
The DNA here is from genome assembly GCF_036365525.1 of Heterodontus francisci. NCBI lineage: Eukaryota > Metazoa > Chordata > Chondrichthyes > Heterodontiformes > Heterodontidae > Heterodontus > Heterodontus francisci. Next base: position 135,570,757 of record NC_090378.1, read on the forward strand.
GTCAGAGAGTGTCAGAGAGTGTCAGAGAGTGATAGAGAGTGATAGAGAGTTTCAGAGAGTGTCTGAGAGTGTCAGAGAGTGATAGAGAGTGATAGAGAGTGTCTGAGAGTGTCTGAGAGTGTCAGAGAGTGTCAGAGAGTGTCTGAGAGTGTCTGAGAGTGTCAGAGAGTGATAGAGAGTGATAGAGACTGTCAGAGAGTGTCAGAGAGTGCTGAGAGTGTCAGAGTGTGATAGAGAGTGTCAGAGAGTGATAGAGAGTGATAGAGAGTTTCAGAGAGTGTCTGAGAGTGTCAGAGAGTGTCTGAGAGTGTCAGAGAGTGATAGAGAGTGTCAGAGAGTGTCAGAGAGTGATAGAGAGTTTCAGAGAGTGTCAGAGAGTGTCTGAGAGTGTCAGAGAGCGATAGAGAGTGTCAGAGAGTGTCAGAGAGTGATAGAGAGTGATAGAGAGTGATAGAGTGTTTCAGAGAGTGTCTGAGAGTGTCTGAGTGTGTCAGAGAGTGATAGAGAGTGATAGAGACTGTCAGAGAGTGTCAGAGAGTGCTGAGAGTGTCAGAGTGTGATGGAGAGTGTCAGAGAGTGTCTGAGAGTGTCTGAGAGTGTCAGAGAGTGATAGAGAGTGATAGAGACTGTCAGAGAGTGTCAGAGAGTGCTGAGAGTGTCAGAGTGTGATAGAGAGTGTCAGAGAGTGTCAGAGAGTGTCAGAGAGTGATAGAGAGTGATAGAGAGTTTCAGAGAGTGTCTGAGAGTGTCAGAGAGTGTCTGAGAGTGTCAGAGAGTGATAGAGAGTGTCAGAGAGTGTCTGAGAGTGTCAGAGAGCGATAGAGAGTGTCAGAGAGTGTCAGAGAGCGATAGAGAGTGTCAGAGAGTGTCAGAGAGTGTCAGAGAGTGATAGAGAGTGTCAGAGAGTGATAGAGAGTGGTAGAGAGTGTCAGAGAGTGTCTGAGAGTGTCAGAGAGTGTCAGCGTGTGTCTGAGAGTGTCAGAGAGTGATAGAGAGTGGTAGAGAGTGTCAGAGAGTGTCTGAGAGTGTCAGAGAGTGTCAGCGAGTGTCTGAGAGTGTCTGAGAGTGTCAGAGAGTGTCAGAGAGTGATAGAGAGTGTCAGAGAGTGTCAGAGAGTGATAGAGAGTTTCAGAGAGTGTCAGAGAGTGTCTGAGAGTGTCAGAGAGCGATAGAGAGTGTCAGAGAGTGTCAGAGACTGTCAGAGAGTGATAGAGAGTGATAGAGAGTGATAGAGAGTTTCAGAGAGTGTCAGAGAGTGTCTGAGAGTGTCAGAGAGTGATAGAGAGTGTCTGAGAGTGTCAGAGAGTGTCAGAGAGTGTCTGAGAGTGTCTGAGAGTGTCAGAGAGTGATAGAGAGTGATAGAGACTGTCAGAGAGTGTCAGAGAGTGCTGAGAGTGTCAGAGTGTGATAGAGAGTGTCAGAGAGTGTCAGAGAGTGTCAGAGAGTGATAGAGAGTGATAGAGAGTTTCAGAGAGTGTCTGAGAGTGTCAGAGAGTGTCTGAGAGTGTCAGAGAGTGATAGAGAGTGTCAGAGAGTGTCAGAGAGTGTCTGAGAGTGTCAGAGAGCGATAGAGAGTGTCAGAGAGTGTCAGAGAGCGATAGAGAGTGTCAGAGAGTGTCAGAGAGTGTCAGAGAGTGATAGAGAGTGTCAGAGAGTGATAGAGAGTGGTAGAGAGTGTCAGAGAGTGTCTGAGAGTGTCAGAGAGTGTCAGAGAGTGTCTGAGAGTGTCAGAGAGTGATAGAGAGTGGTAGAGAGTGTCAGAGAGTGTCTGAGAGTGTCAGAGAGTGTCAGCGAGTGTCTGAGAGTGTCTGAGGGTGTCAGAGAGTGATAGAGAGTGATAGAGACTGTCAGAGAGTGTCAGAGAGTGATAGAGAGTGATGGAGAGTTTCAGAGAGTGTCGGAGAGTGTCAGAGAGTGGCTGAGAGTGTCAGAGAGTGATGGAGAGTTTCAGAGAGTGTCTGAGAGTGTCAGAGAGTGTCAGAGAGTGATAGAGAGTGATAGAGAGTGATAGAGAGTGTCAGAGAGTGTCAGAGAGTTTCTGAGAGTGTCAGAGAGTGATAGAGAGTGATAGAGAGTGTCAGAGAGTGTCTGAGAGTGTCAGAGTGTCAGAGAGTGTCAGAGAGTGATAGAGAGTGATAGAGAGTTTCAGAGAGTGTCAGAGAGTGTCTGAGAGTGTCAGAGAGTGATAGAGAGTGGTAGAGAGTGTCAGAGAGAGTCTGAGAGTGTCAGAGAGTGTCAGCGAGTGTCTGAGAGTGTCAGAGAGTGATAGAGAGTGGTAGAGAGTGTCAGAGAGTGTCTGAGAGTGTCAGAGAGTGTCAGCGAGTGTCTGAGAGTGTCTGAGAGTGTCAGAGAGTGATAGAGAGTGATAGAGACTGTCAGAGAGTGTCAGAGAGTGTCAGAGAGTGTCAGAGAGTGATAGAGAGTGATAGAGAGTTTCAGAGAGTGTCTGAGAGTGTCAGAGAGTGTCTGAGAGTGTCAGAGAGTGATAGAGAGTGTCAGAGAGTGTCTGAGAGTGTCAGAGAGTGTCAGAGAGTGTCAGAGAGTGTCTGAGAGTGTCAGAGAGTGATAGAGAGTTTCAGAGAGTGTCAGAGAGTGTCTGAGAGTGTCAGAGAGCGATAGAGAGTGTCAGAGAGTGTCAGAGACTGTCAGAGAGTGATAGAGAGTGATAGAGAGTGATAGAGAGTTTCAGAGAGTGTCAGAGAGTGTCTGAGAGTGTCAGAGAGTGATAGAGAGTGTCTGAGAGTGTCAGAGAGTGTCAGAGAGTGTCTGAGAGTGTCTGAGAGTGTCAGAGAGTGATAGAGAGTGATAGAGACTGTCAGAGAGTGTCAGAGAGTGCTGAGAGTGTCAGAGTGTGATAGAGAGTGTCAGAGAGTGTCAGAGAGTGTCAGAGAGTGATAGAGAGTGATAGAGAGTTTCAGAGAGTGTCTGAGAGTGTCAGAGAGTGTCTGAGAGTGTCAGAGAGTGATAGAGAGTGTCAGAGAGTGTCAGAGAGTGTCTGAGAGTGTCAGAGAGCGATAGAGAGTGTCAGAGAGTGTCAGAGAGCGATAGAGAGTGTCAGAGAGTGTCAGAGAGTGTCAGAGAGTGATAGAGAGTGTCAGAGAGTGATAGAGAGTGGTAGAGAGTGTCAGAGAGTGTCTGAGAGTGTCAGAGAGTGTCAGAGAGTGTCTGAGAGTGTCAGAGAGTGATAGAGAGTGGTAGAGAGTGTCAGAGAGTGTCTGAGAGTGTCAGAGAGTGTCAGCGAGTGTCTGAGAGTGTCTGAGGGTGTCAGAGAGTGATAGAGAGTGATAGAGACTGTCAGAGAGTGTCAGAGAGTGATAGAGAGTGATGGAGAGTTTCAGAGAGTGTCGGAGAGTGTCAGAGAGTGGCTGAGAGTGTCAGAGAGTGATGGAGAGTTTCAGAGAGTGTCTGAGAGTGTCAGAGAGTGTCAGAGAGTGATAGAGAGTGATAGAGAGTGATAGAGAGTGTCAGAGAGTGTCAGAGAGTTTCTGAGAGTGTCAGAGAGTGATAGAGAGTGATAGAGAGTGTCAGAGAGTGTCTGAGAGTGTCAGAGTGTCAGAGAGTGTCAGAGAGTGATAGAGAGTGATAGAGAGTTTCAGAGAGTGTCAGAGAGTGTCTGAGAGTGTCAGAGAGTGATAGAGAGTGGTAGAGAGTGTCAGAGAGAGTCTGAGAGTGTCAGAGAGTGTCAGCGAGTGTCTGAGAGTGTCAGAGAGTGATAGAGAGTGGTAGAGAGTGTCAGAGAGTGTCTGAGAGTGTCAGAGAGTGTCAGCGAGTGTCTGAGAGTGTCTGAGAGTGTCAGAGAGTGATAGAGAGTGATAGAGACTGTCAGAGAGTGTCAGAGAGTGTCAGAGAGTGTCAGAGAGTGATAGAGAGTGATAGAGAGTTTCAGAGAGTGTCTGAGAGTGTCAGAGAGTGTCTGAGAGTGTCAGAGATTGATGGAGAGTTTCAGAGAGTGTCAGAGAGTGTCAGAGAGTGTCTGAGAGTGTCAGAGAGTGATAGAGAGTGTCAGAGAGTGTCAGAGAGTGTAAGATAGTGTCTGAGAGTGATAGAGAGTGATAGAGAGTTTCAGAGAGTGTCTGAGAGTGTCAGAGAGTGTCAGAGAGTGTCAGAGAGTGATAGAGAGCGATAGAGAGTGATAGAGAGTTTCAGAGTGTGTCAGAGAGGGTCAGAGACTGTCTGAGAGTGTCAGAGAGCGATAGAGAGTGTCAGAGAGTTTCAGAGAGTGTCAGAGAGTGATAGAGAGCGATAGAGAGTGTCAGAGAGTGTCAGAGAGTGTCAGAGAGTGTCAGAGAGTGATAGAGAGCGATAGAGAGTGTCAGAGAGTGTCAGAGAGTGTCAGAGAGTGATAGAGAGTGATAGAGAGTGATAGAGAGTTTCAGAGAGTGTCAGATAGTGTCTGAGAGTGTCAGAGAGTGATAGAGAGTGGTAGAGAGTGTCAGAGAGTGTCTGAGAGTGTCAGAGAGTGTCAGCGAGTGTCTGAGAGTGTCTGAGAGTGTCAGAGAGTGATAGAGAGTGATAGAGACTGTCAGAGAGTGTCAGAGAGTGTCAGAGAGTGTCAGAGAGTGATAGAGAGTGATAGAGAGTTTCAGAGAGTGTCTGAGAGTGTCAGAGAGTGTCTGAGAGTGTCAGAGAGTGATGGAGAGTTTCAGAGAGTGTCAGAGAGTGTCAGAGAGTGTCTGAGAGTGTCAGAGAGTGATAGAGAGTGTCAGAGAGTGTCAGAGAGTGTAAGATAGTGTCTGAGAGTGATAGAGAGTGATAGAGAGTTTCAGAGAGTGTCTGAGAGTGTCAGAGAGTGTCAGAGAGTGTCAGAGAGTGATAGAGAGCGATAGAGAGTGATAGAGAGTTTCAGAGTGTGTCAGAGAGGGTCAGAGACTGTCTGAGAGTGTCAGAGAGCGATAGAGAGTGTCAGAGAGTTTCAGAGAGTGTCAGAGAGTGATAGAGAGCGATAGAGAGTGTCAGAGAGTGTCAGAGAGTGTCAGAGAGTGTCAGAGAGTGATAGAGAGTGATAGAGAGCGATAGAGAGTGTCAGAGAGTGTCAGAGAGTGTCAGAGAGTGATAGAGAGTGATAGAGAGTGATAGAGAGTTTCAGAGAGTGTCAGATAGTGTCTGAGAGTGTCAGAGAGTGATAGAGAGTGATAGAGAGTGTCAGAGAGTGTCTGAGAGTGTCAGAGAGTGTCTAAGTGTGTCAGAGAGTGATAGAGAGTGATAGAGAGTGTCAGAGAGTGTCTGAGAGTGTCAGAGAGTGTCAGAGAGTGTCTGAGAGTGTCTGAGAGTGTCAGAGAATGATAGAGAGTGATAGAGACTGTCAGAGAGTGTCAGAGAGTGCTGAGAGTGTCAGAGTGTGATAGAGAGTGTCAGAGAGTGTCAGAGAGTGTCAGAGAGTGATAGAGAGTGATAGAGAGTGATAGAGAGTGATAGAGAGTTTCAGAGAGTGTCTGAGAGTGTCAGAGAGTGTCTGAGAGTGTCAGAGAGTGATAGAGAGTGATAGAGAGTGTCAGAGAGTGTCTGAGAGTGTCAGAGTGTCAGAGAGTGTCAGAGAGTGATAGAGAGTGATAGAGAGTTTCAGAGAGTGTCAGAGAGTGTCTGAGAGTGTCAGAGAGTGATAGAGAGTGGTAGAGAGTGTCAGAGAGAGTCTGAGAGTGTCAGAGAGTGTCAGCGAGTGTCTGAGAGTGTCAGAGAGTGATAGAGAGTGGTAGAGAGTGTCAGAGAGTGTCTGAGAGTGTCAGAGAGTGTCAGCGAGTGTCTGAGAGTGTCTGAGAGTGTCAGAGAGTGATAGAGAGTGATAGAGACTGTCAGAGAGTGTCAGAGAGTGTCAGAGAGTGTCAGAGAGTGATAGAGAGTGATAGAGAGTTTCAGAGAGTGTCTGAGAGTGTCAGAGAGTGTCTGAGAGTGTCAGAGATTGATGGAGAGTTTCAGAGAGTGTCAGAGAGTGTCAGAGAGTGTCTGAGAGTGTCAGAGAGTGATAGAGAGTGTCAGAGAGTGTCAGAGAGTGTAAGATAGTGTCTGAGAGTGATAGAGAGTGATAGAGAGTTTCAGAGAGTGTCTGAGAGTGTCAGAGAGTGTCAGAGAGTGTCAGAGAGTGATAGAGAGCGATAGAGAGTGATAGAGAGTTTCAGAGTGTGTCAGAGAGGGTCAGAGACTGTCTGAGAGTGTCAGAGAGCGATAGAGAGTGTCAGAGAGTTTCAGAGAGTGTCAGAGAGTGATAGAGAGCGATAGAGAGTGTCAGAGAGTGTCAGAGAGTGTCAGAGAGTGTCAGAGAGTGATAGAGAGCGATAGAGAGTGTCAGAGAGTGTCAGAGAGTGTCAGAGAGTGATAGAGAGTGATAGAGAGTGATAGAGAGTTTCAGAGAGTGTCAGATAGTGTCTGAGAGTGTCAGAGAGTGATAGAGAGTGGTAGAGAGTGTCAGAGAGTGTCTGAGAGTGTCAGAGAGTGTCAGCGAGTGTCTGAGAGTGTCTGAGAGTGTCAGAGAGTGATAGAGAGTGATAGAGACTGTCAGAGAGTGTCAGAGAGTGTCAGAGAGTGTCAGAGAGTGATAGAGAGTGATAGAGAGTTTCAGAGAGTGTCTGAGAGTGTCAGAGAGTGTCTGAGAGTGTCAGAGAGTGATGGAGAGTTTCAGAGAGTGTCAGAGAGTGTCAGAGAGTGTCTGAGAGTGTCAGAGAGTGATAGAGAGTGTCAGAGAGTGTCAGAGAGTGTAAGATAGTGTCTGAGAGTGATAGAGAGTGATAGAGAGTTTCAGAGAGTGTCTGAGAGTGTCAGAGAGTGTCAGAGAGTGTCAGAGAGTGATAGAGAGCGATAGAGAGTGATAGAGAGTTTCAGAGTGTGTCAGAGAGGGTCAGAGACTGTCTGAGAGTGTCAGAGAGCGATAGAGAGTGTCAGAGAGTTTCAGAGAGTGTCAGAGAGTGATAGAGAGCGATAGAGAGTGTCAGAGAGTGTCAGAGAGTGTCAGAGAGTGTCAGAGAGTGATAGAGAGTGATAGAGAGCGATAGAGAGTGTCAGAGAGTGTCAGAGAGTGTCAGAGAGTGATAGAGAGTGATAGAGAGTGATAGAGAGTTTCAGAGAGTGTCAGATAGTGTCTGAGAGTGTCAGAGAGTGATAGAGAGTGATAGAGAGTGTCAGAGAGTGTCTGAGAGTGTCAGAGAGTGTCTAAGTGTGTCAGAGAGTGATAGAGAGTGATAGAGAGTGTCAGAGAGTGTCTGAGAGTGTCAGAGAGTGTCAGAGAGTGTCTGAGAGTGTCTGAGAGTGTCAGAGAATGATAGAGAGTGATAGAGACTGTCAGAGAGTGTCAGAGAGTGCTGAGAGTGTCAGAGTGTGATAGAGAGTGTCAGAGAGTGTCAGAGAGTGTCAGAGAGTGATAGAGAGTGATAGAGAGTGATAGAGAGTTTCAGAGAGTGTCTGAGAGTGTCAGAGAGTGTCTGAGAGTGTCAGAGAGTGATAGAGAGTGTCAGAGAGTGTCAGAGAGTGATAGAGAGTTTCAGAGAGTGTCAGAGAGTGTCAGAGAGTGTCTGAGAGTGTCAGAGAGCGATAGAGAGTGTCAGAGAGTGTCAGAGAGTGTCAGAGAGTGATAGAGAGTGATAGAGAGTGTCAGAGAGTGTCTGAGAGTGTCAGAGAGTGATAGAGAGTGATAGAGAGTGTCAGAGAGTGTCTGAGAGTGTCTGAGAGTGTCTGAGAGTGATAGAGAGTGATAGAGAGTGATAGAGAGTTTCAGAGAGTGTCAGAGAGTGTCTGAGAGTGTCAGAGAGTGATAGAGAGTGATAGAGAGTGTCAGAGAGTGTCTGAGAGTGTCAGAGTGTCAGAGAGTGTCAGAGAGTGATAGAGAGTTTCAGAGAGTGTCAGAGAGTGATAGAGAGTGGTAGAGAGTGTCAGAGAGTGTCAGAGAGTGTCTGAGAGTGTCTGAGAGAGTCTGAGAGTGTCAGAGAGTGATAGAGAGTGATAGAGACTGTCAGAGAGTGTCAGAGAATGTCAGAGAGTGTCTAAGAGTGTCAGAGTGTGATAGAGAGTGTCAGAGAGTGTCAGAGAGTGATAGAGACTGATAGAGAGTTCCAGAGAGTGTCTGAGAGTGATAGAGAGTGATAGAGAGTTTCAGAGAGTGTCAGAGAGTGTCAGAAAGTGATAGACACTGTCAGAGAGTGTCAGAGAGTGTCAGAGAGTGTCAGAGAGTGTCAGAGAGTGATAGAGATTTTCAGAGTGTGTCAGAGAGTGTTAGAGAGTGATAGAGAGTGATAGAGAGTGATAGAGAGTGTCAGAGAGTGTCTGAGAGTGTCAGAGAGAGATAGAGACTGTCAGAGAGTGTCAGAGAATGTCATAGAGTGATAGAGACTGATAGAGAGTGTCAGAGAGTGATAGAGAGCGATAGAGAGTGTCAGAGAGTGTCAGAGAGTGTCAGAGAGTGATAGAGAGTGATAGAGAGTGATAGAGAGTTTCAGAGTGTGTCAGAGAGCGTCAGAGAGTGTCTGAGAGTGTCAGAGAGTGATAGAGAGTGTCAGAGAGTGTCAGAGAGTGTCAGAGAGTGTTACAGAGTTTCAGAGAGTGTCAGAGAGTGTCGGAGAGTGATAGAGAGTGATAGAGAGTTTCAGAGAGTGTCAGAGAGCGTCAGAGAGTGTCTGAGAGTGTCAGAGAGCGATAGAGAGTGTCAGAGAGTGTCAGAGAGTGTCAGATAGTGATAGAGAGTGATAGAGAGTGTCTGAGAGTGTCAGAGAGTGATCGAGAGTGATAGAGATTGTCTGAGAGTGATAGAGAGTGATAGAGAGTGATAGAGAGTGTCAGAGAGTGTCAGAGAGTGATAGTGAGTGTCTGAGAGTGTCAGAGCGTGATAGAGAGTTTCAGAGAGTGTCAGAGAGTGTCAGAGAGTGTCTGAGAGTGTCAGAGAGTGACAGAGTGTGATAGAGTGTGTCAGAGAGTGTCAGAGTGTGATAGAGTGATAGAGAGTTTCAGAGAGTGTCAGAGAGTGATAGAGAGTGTCAGAGAGTGTCAGAGATTGTCAGAGAGTGTCAGAATGTGATAGAGAGTTTCAGAGAGTGTCAGAGAGTGTCAGAGAGTGTCTGAGAGTGTCAGAGAGTGATAGAGAGTGTCAGAGAGTGTCAGAGAGTGTCAGAGAGTGTTACAGAGTTTCAGAGAGTGTCAGAGAGTGTCAGAGAGTGATAGAGAGTGATAGAGAGTTTCAGAGAGTGTCAGAGAGCGTCAGAGAGTGTCTGAGAGTGTCAGAGAGCGATAGAGAGTGTCAGAGAGTGTTACAGAGTTTCAGAGAGTGTCAGAGAGTGATAGAGAGCGATAGAGAGTGTCAGAGAGTGTCAGAGATTGTCAGAGAGTGTCAGAAAGTGATAGAGAGTTTCAGAGAGTGTCTGAGAGTGTCTGAGAGTGTCAGAGAGTGATAGAGAGTGATAGAGACTGTCAGAGAGTGTCAGAGAGTGTCAGAGAGTGTCAGAGAGTGATAGAGAGTGATAGAGAGTTTCAGAGAGTGTCTGAGAGTGTCAGAGAGTGTCTGAGAGTGTCAGAGAGTGATGGAGAGTTTCAGAGAGTGTCAGAGAGTGTCTGAGAGTGTCAGAGAGTGATAGAGAGTGTCAGAGAGTGTCAGAGAGTGTAAGATAGTGTCAGAGAGTGATAGAGAGTGATAGAGAGTTTCAGAGAGTGTCTGAGAGTGTCAGAGAGTGTCTGAGAGTTTCAGAGAGTGATAGAGAGCGATAGAGAGTGTCAGAGATTGTCAGAGAGTGTCAGAGAGTGATAGAGAGTGATAGAGAGTGATAGAGAGTTTCAGAGTGTGTCAGAGAGCGCAGAGAGTGTCTGAGAGTGTCAGAGAGTGATAGAGAGTGTCAGAGAGTGTCAGAGAGTGATAGAGAGTGATAGAGAGTTTCAGAGAGTGTCAGAGAGTGTCTGAGAGTGTCAGAGAGTGATAGAGAGTGTCAGAGAGTGTCAGAGAGTGACAGAGAGTGACAGAGTGTGATAGAGAGTGTCAGAGAGTGTCAGAGATTGTCAGAGAGTGTCAGAAAGTGATAGAGAGTTTCAGAGAGTGTCAGAGAGTGTCTGAGAGTGTCAGAGAGTGTCAGAGAGTGTCAGAGAGTGTTACAGAGTTTCAGAGAGTGTCAGAGAGTGTCAGAGAGTGATAGAGAGTGATAGAGAGTTTCAGAGAGTGTCAGAGAGCGTCAGAGAGTGTCTGAGAGTGTCAGAGAGCGATAGAGAGTGTCAGAGAGTGTCAGAGAGTGTCAGAGAGTGATAGAGAGTGATAGAGAGTTTCAGAGAGTGTCAGAGAGTGCCTGAGTGTCAGAGAGTGATAGAGAGTGATAGAGAGTGTCTGAGAGTGATAGAGAGTGATAGAGAGTGATAGAGAGTGATAGAGAGTGATAGAGAGTTTCAGAGAGTGACAGAGTGTGATAGAGAGTGTCAGAGAGTGTCAGAGAGTGATAGAGACTGTCAGAGAGTGTCAGAGAGTGTCAGAGTGTGATAGAGAGTGATAGAGAGTGATAGAGAGTGTCTGAGAGTGATAGAGAGAGATAGAGAGTGATAGAGAGTTTCAGAGAGTGTCAGAGAGTGTCTGAGAGTGTCAGAGAGTGTCAGAGAGTGATAGAGACTGTCAGAGAGTGTCAGAGAGTGTCAGAGTGTGATAGAGAGTGATAGAGAGTGTCAGAGAGTGTCAGAGAGTGATAGTGAGTGTCTGAGAGTGTCAGAGCGTGATAGAGAGTTTCAGAGAGTGTCAGAGAGTGTCAGAGAGTGTCTGAGAGTTTCTGAGAGTGTCAGAGAGTGATAGAGACTGTCAGAGAGTGTCAGAGAGTGTCTGAGAGTGTCTGAGAGTGTCAGAGAGTGATAGAGACTGTCAGAGAGTGTCAGAGAGTGTCAGAGAGTGATATAGACTGTCAGAGAGTGTCAGAGAGTGTCAGAGAGTGTCTGAGAGTGTCAGAGAGTGTCTGAGAGTGTCAGAGAGTGATAGAGCCTGTCAGAGAGTGTCAGAGAGTGTCAGAGAGTGATAGTGAGTGTCTGAGAGTGTCAGAGAGTGATAGAGACTGTCAGAGAGTGTCAGAGAGTGTCAGAGTGTGATAGAGAGTGATAGAGAGTGTCTGAGAGTGTCAGAGATTGTCAGAGAGTGTCTGAGAGTGTCAGAGAGTGATAGTGAGTGTCTGAGAGTGATAGTGAGCGTCAGAGAGTGTCAGAGTGTGATAGAGAGTGATAGAGAGTGTCAGAGAGTGTCAGAGAGTGATAGAGAGTGATAGAGAGTGATAGAGAGTTTCAGAGAGTGTCAGAGAGTGTCAGTGAGTGTCTGAGAGTGTCTGAGAGTGTCAGAGAGTGATAGTGAGTGTCAGAGAGTGATAGTGAGTGTCAGAGAGTGATAGTGAGTGTCAGAGAGTGATAGTGAGTGTCTGAGAGTGATAGTGAGTGTCTGAGAGTGTCAGAGAGTGATAGTGAGTGTCTGAGAGTGTCAGAGAGTGATAGTGAGTGTCAGAGAGTGTCTGAAAGTATCAGAGAGTGTCAGAGAGTGATTGAGAGTGTCAGAGAGTGTCAGAGAGTGTCTGAGAGTGTCTGAGAGTGACAGTGAGTGTCTGAGAGTGTCAGAGAGTTATAGTGAGTGTCTGAGAGTGTCAGAGAGTGATAGTGAGTGTCAGAGAGTGTCAGAGAGTGTCAGAGAGTGTCAGAGAGTGTTACAGAGTTTCAGAGAGTGTCAGAGAGTGTCAGAGAGTGATAGAGAGTGATAGAGAGTTTCAGAGAGTGTCAGAGAGCGTCAGAGAGTGTCTGAGAGTGTCTGAGAGTGTCAGAGAGTGTCTGAGAGTGTCAGAGAGTGTCAGAGAGCGATAGAGAGTGTCAGAGAGTGTCAGAGAGTGTCAGAGAGTGATAGAGAGTGATAGAGAGTTTCAGAGAGTTTCAGAGAGTGTCTGAGAGTGTCTGAGAGTGTCAGAGAGTGATAGAGAGTGTCAGAGAATGTCAGAGAGTGTCAGAGAGTGTCAGAGAGTGTCAGAGAGTGTCAGAGAGTGATGGAGAGTGATAGAGAGTTTCAGAGAGTGTCAGAGAGTGTCAGAGAGTGTCTGAGAGTGTCAGAGAGTGTCAGAGAGTGATAGAGAGTGATAGAGACAGTCAGAGAGTGTCAGAGAGTGCCAGAGAGTGATGGAGAGTGTCAGAGAGTGTCTGAGAGTGTCAGAGAGTTTCAGAGAGTGACAGAGAGTGATAGAGAGTTTCAGAGAGCTTCAGAGAGTGTCTGAGAGTGTCAGAGAGTGTCAGAGAGTGATAGAGTGTGATAGAGAGTTTCAGAGAGTGTCAGAGAGTGTCAGAGAGTGATAGAGAGTGTCAGAGAGGGTCAGAGAGTGATAGAGAGTGATAGAGAGTTTCAGAGAGTGTCAGAGAGTGTCAGGGAGTGTCAGAGAGTGATAGAGAGTGATAGAGAGTGATAGAGACTGTCAGAGAGTGTCACAGAGTGTCAGAGAGTGTCAGAGAGTGTCAGAGAGTGTCAGAGAGTGTCAGAGCGTGATAGAGAGTGATAGAGAGTTTCAGAGAGTGTCAGAGAGTGTCAGAGAGTGATAGAGAGTGTCAGAGAGTGTCAGAGAGTGTCAGAGAGTGTCAGAGAGTGATAGAGAGTGATAGAGAGTTTCAGGGAGCGTCAGAGAGTGTCTGAGAGTGTCTGAGAGTGTCAGAGGGTGATAGAGAGTGATAGAGAGTGTCAGAGAGTGTCAGAGAGTATCAGCGAGTGATAGTGAGTGTCTGAGAGTGTCAGAGAGTGATAGAGAGTGTCAGAGAGTGTCAGAGAGTGATAGAGAGTTTCAGAGACTGTCAGAGAGTGTCAGAGAGTGTCTGAGAGTGTCAGAAAGTGATAGAGACTGTCAGAGAGTGTCAGAGAGTGTCAGAGAGTGTCAGAGAGTGATAGAGAATGATAGAGATTTTCAGAGTGTGTCAGAGAGTGTCAAAGAGTGATAGAGAGTGTCAGAGAGTGTCAGAGAGTGATAGTGAGTGATAGAGAGTGTCAGAGAGTGTCAGAGAGTGTCAGAGAGTGATAGAGAGTTTCAGAGAGTGTCAGAGAGTGATAGAGAGTGATAGAGAGTGATAGAGAGTTTCAGAGAGTGTCAGAGAGTGTCTGAGAGTGTCAGAGAGAGATAGAGACTGTCAGAGAGTGTCAGAGAATGTCAGAGAGTGATAGAGACTGATAGAGAGTGTCAGAGAGTGATAGAGAGCGATAGAGAGTGTCAGAGAGTGTCAGAGAGTGTCAGAGAGTGATAGAGAGTGATAGAGAGTGATAGAGAGTGATAGAGAGTTTCAGAGTGTGTCAGAGAGCGTCAGAGAGTGTCTGAGAGTGTCAGAGAGTGATAGAGAGTGTCAGAGAGTGTCAGAGAGTGATAGAGAGTGATAGAGAGTTTCAGAGAGTGTCAGAGAGTGTCTGAGAGTGTCAGAGAGTGATAGAGAGTGTCAGAGAGTGTCAGAGAGTGACAGAGTGTGATAGAGTGTGTCAGAGAGTGTCAGAGTGTGATAGAGTGATAGAGAGTTTCAGAGAGTGTCAGAGAGTGAATGAGAGTGTCAGAGAGTGTCAGAGATTGTCAGAGAGTGTCAGAAAGTGATAGAGAGTTTCAGAGAGTGTCAGAGAGTGTCTGAGAGTGTCAGAGAGTGATAGAGAGTGTCAGAGAGTGTCAGAGAGTGTCAGAGAGTGTCAGAGAGTGTTACAGAGTTTCAGAGAGTGTCAGAGAGTGTCAGAGAGTGATAGAGAGTGATAGAGAGTTTCAGAGAGTGTCAGAGAGCGTCAGAGAGTGTCTGAGAGTGTGAGAGAGCGATAGAGAGTGTCAGAGAGTGTCAGAGAGTGTCAGATAGTGATAGAGAGTGATAGAGAGTGTCTGAGAGTGTCAGAGAGTGATAGAGAGTGATAGAGATTGTCTGAGAGTGATAGAGAGTGATAGAGAGTGATAGAGAGTGTCAGAGAGTGTCAGAGAGTGATAGTGAGTGTCTGAGAGTGTCAGAGCGTGATAGAGAGTTTCAGAAAGTGTCAGAGAGTGTCAGAGAGTGTCTGAGAGTGTCAGAGAGTGACAGAGTGTGATAGAGAGTGTCAGAGAGTGTCAGAGTGTGATAGAGTGATAGAGAGTTTCAGAGAGTGTCAGAGAATGATAGAGAGTGTCAGAGAGTGTCAGAGATTGTCAGAGAGTGTCAGAATGTGATAGAGAGTTTCAGAGAGTGTCAGAGAGCGTCAGAGAGTGTCTGAGAGTGTCAGAGAGCGATAGAGAGTGTCAGAGAGTGTTACAGAGTTTCAGAGAGTGTCAGAGAGTGATAGAGAGTGATAGAGAGTGTCAGAGAGTGTCAGAGATTGTCAGAGAGTGTCAGAAAGTGATAGAGAGTTTCAGAGAGTGTCTGAGAGTGTCTGAGAGTGTCAGAGAGTGATAGAGAGTGATAGAGAGTGTCAGAGAGTGTCAGAGAGTGTCAGAGAGTGTCAGAGAGTGATAGAGAGTGATAGAGAGTTTCAGAGAGTGTCTGAGAGTGTCAGAGAGTGTCTGAGAGTGTCAGAGAGTGATGGAGAGTTTCAGAGAGTGTCAGAGAGTGATAGAGAGTGTCAGAGAGTGTCAGAGAGTGTAAGATAGTGTCAGAGAGTGATAGAGAGTGTCTGAGAGTTTCAGAGAGTGTCTGAGAGTGTCAGAGAGTGTCTGAGAGTGTCAGAGAGTGATAGAGAGCGATAGAGAGTGTCAGAGAGTGTCAGAGAGTGTCAGAGAGTGATAGAGAGTGATAGAGAGTGATAGAGAGTTTCAGAGTGTGTCAGAGAGCGCAGAGAGTGTCTGAGAGTGTCAGAGAGTGATAGAGAGTGTCAGAGAGTGTCAGAGAGTGATAGAGAGTGATAGAGAGTTTCAGAGAGTGTCAGAGAGTGTCAGAGAGTGTCTGAGAGTGTCAGAGAGTGATAGAGAGTGTCAGAGAGTGTCAGAGAGTGACAGAGTGTGATAGAGAGTGTCAGAGAGTGTCAGAGTGTGATAGAGTGATAGAGAGTGTCAGAGAGTGTCAGAGATTGTCAGAGAGTGTCAGAAAGTGATAGAGAGTTTCAGAGAGTGTCAGAGAGTGTCTGAGAGTGTCAGAGAGTGTCAGAGAGTGTCAGAGAGTGTTACAGAGTTTCAGAGAGTGTCAGAGAGCGTCAGAGAGTGTCTGAGAGTGTCAGAGAGCGATAGAGAGTGTCAGAGAGTGTCAGAGAGTGTCAGAGAGTGATAGAGAGTGATAGAGAGTGATAGAGAGTTTCAGAGAGTGTCAGAGAGTGTCTGAGTGTCAGAGAGTGATAGAGAGTGATAGAGAGTGTCTGAGAGTGATAGAGAGTGATAGAGAGTGATAGAGAGTTTCAGAGAGTGTCAGAGAGTGTCAGAGAGTGTCTGAGAATATCAGAGAGTGACAGAGTGTGATAGAGAGTGTCAGAGAGTGTCAGAGTGTGATAGAGTGATAGAGAGTTTCAGAGAGTGTCAGAGAGTGATAGTGAGTGTCTGAGAGTGTCAGAGCGTGATAGAGAGTTTCAGAGAGTGTCAGAGAGTGTCAGAGAGTGTCTGAGAGTGTCAGAGAGTGACAGAGTGTGATAGAGAGTGTCAGAGAGTGTCAGAGTGTGATAGAGTGATAGAGAGTTTCAGAGAGTGTCAGAGAGTGATAGAGAGTGTCAGAGAGTGATAGAGACTGATAGAGAGTGTCAGAGAGTGATAGAGAGCGATAGAGAGTGTCAGAGAGTGTCAGAGAGTGATAGAGAGTGATAGAGAGTTTCAGAGTGTGTCAGAGAGCGTCAGAGAGTGTCTGAGAGTGTCAGAGAGTGATAGAGAGTGTCAGAGAGTGTCAGAGAGTGATAGAGAGTGATAGAGAGTTTCAGAGAGTGTCAGAGAGTGTCTGAGAGTGTCAGAGAGTGATAGAAAGTGTCAGAGAGTGTCAGAGAGTGACAGAGTGTGATAGAGAGTGTCAGAGAGTGTCAGAGTGTGATAGAGTGATAGAGAGTTTCAGAGAGTGTCAGAGAGTGAATGAGAGTGTCAGAGAGTGTCAGAGATTGTCAGAGAGTGTCAGAAAGTGATAGAGAGTTTCAGAGAGTGTCAGAGAGTGTCTGAGAGTGTCAGAGAGTGATAGAGAGTGTCAGAGAGTGTCAGAGAGTGTCAGAGAGTGTCAGAGAGTGTTACAGAGTTTCAGAGAGTGTCAGAGAGTGTCAGAGAGTGATAGAGAGTGATAGAGAGTTTCAGAGAGTGTCAGAGAGCGTCAGAGAGTGTCTGAGAGTGTCAGAGAGCGATAGAGAGTGTCAGAGAGTGTCAGAGAGTGTCAGATAGTGATAGAGAGTTATAGAGAGTGTCTGAGAGTGTCAGAGAGTGATAGAGAGTGATAGAGAGTGTCAGAGAGTGTCAGAGTGTGATAGAGTGATAGAGAGTTTCAGAGAGTGTCAGAGAATGATAGAGAGTGTCAGAGAGTGTCAGAGATTGTCAGAGAGTGTCAGAATGTGATAGAGAGTTTCAGAGAGTGTCAGAGAGTGTCAGAGAGTGTCTGAGAGTGTCAGAGAGTGATAGAGAGTGTCAGAGAGTGTCAGAGAGTGTCAGAGAGTGTTACAGAGTTTCAGAGAGTGTCAGAGAGTGTCAGAGAGTGATAGAGAGTGATAGAGAGTTTCAGAGAGTGTCAGAGAGCGTCAGAGAGTGTCTGAGAGTGTCAGAGAGCGATAGAGAGTGTCAGAGAGTGTTACAGAGTTTCAGAGAGTGTCAGAGAGTGATAGAGAGTGATAGAGAGTGTCAGAGAGTGTCAGAGATTGTCAGAGAGTGTCAGAAAGTGATAGAGAGTTTCAGAGAGTGTCTGAGAGTGTCTGAGAGTGTCAGAGAGTGATAGAGAGTGATAGAGACTGTCAGAGAGTGTCAGAGAGTGTCAGAGAGTGTCAGAGAGTGATAGAGAGTGATAGAGAGTTTCAGAGAGTGTCTGAGAGTGTCAGAGAGTGTCTGAGAGTGTCAGAGAGTGATGGAGAGTTTCAGAGAGTGTCAGAGAGTGATAGAGAGTGTCAGAGAGTGTCAGAGAGTGTAAGATAGTGTCAGAGAGTGATAGAGAGTGATAGAGAGTTTCAGAGAGTGTCTGAGAGTGTCAGAGAGTGTCTGAGAGTGTCAGAGAGTGATAGAGAGCGATAGAGAGTGTCAGAGAGTGTCAGAGAGTGTCAGAGAGTGATAGAGAGTGATAGAGAGTGATAGAGAGTTTCAGAGTGTGTCAGAGAGCGCAGAGAGTGTCTGAGAGTGTCAGAGAGTGATAGAGAGTGTCAGAGAGTGTCAGAGAGTGATAGAGAGTGATAGAGAGTTTCAGAGAGTGTCAGAGAGTGTCTGAGAGTGTCAGAGAGTGATAGAGAGTGTCAGAGAGTGTCAGAGAGTGACAGAGTGTGATAGAGAGTGTCAGAGAGTGTCAGAGTGTGATAGAGTGATAGAGAGTGTCAGAGAGTGTCAGAGATTGTCAGAGAGTGTCAGAAAGTGATAGAGAGTTTCAGAGAGTGTCAGAGAGTGTCTGAGAGTGTCAGAGAGTGTCAGAGAGTGTCAGAGAGTGTTACAGAGTTTCAGAGAGTGTCAGAGAGCGTCAGAGAGTGTCTGAGAGTGTCAGAGAGCGATAGAGAGTGTCAGAGAGTGTCAGAGAGTGTCAGAGAGTGATAGAGAGTGATAGAGAGTGGTAGAGAGTTTCAGAGAGTGTCAGAGAGTGTCTGAGTGTCAGAGAGTGATAGAGAGTGATAGAGAGTGTCTGAGAGTGATAGAGAGTGATAGAGAGTGATAGAGAGTTTCAGAGAGTGTCAGAGAGTGTCAGAGAGTGTCTGAGAATATCAGAGAGTGACAGAGTGTGATAGAGAGTGTCAGAGAGTGTCAGAGTGTGATAGAGTGATAGAGAGTTTCAGAGAGTGTCAGAGAGTGATAGTGAGTGTCTGAGAGTGTCAGAGCGTGATAGAGAGTTTCAGAGAGTGTCACAGAGTGTCAGAGAGTGTCTGAGAGTGTCAGAGAGTGACAGAGTGTGATAGAGAGTGTCAGAGAGTGTCAGAGTGTGATAGAGTGATAGAGAGTTTCAGAGAGTGTCAGAGAGTGATAGAGAGTGTCAGAGAGTGTCAGAGATTGTCAGAGAGTGTCAGAAAGTGATAGAGAGTTTCAGAGAGTGTCAGAGAGTGTCAGAGAGTGTCTGAGAGTGTCAGAGAGTGATAGAGAGTGTCAGAGAGTGTCAGAGAGTGTCAGAGAGTGTTACAGATTTTCAGAGAGTGTCAGAGAGTGATAGAGAGTGATAGAGAGTTTCAGAGAGTGTCAGAGAGCGTCAGAGAGTGTCTGAGAGTGTCAGAGAGCGATAGAGAGTGTCAGAGAGTGTCAGAGAGTGTCAGAGGGTGATAGAGAGTGATAGAGAGTGATAGAGAGTTTCAGAGAGTGTCAGAGAGTGTCTGAGAGTGTCAGAGAGTGATAGAGAGTGATAGAGAGTGTCTGAGAGTGATAGAGAGTGATAGAGAGTGATAGAGAGTCTCAGAGAGTGTCAGAGAGTGTCAGAGAGTGTCTGAGAGTGATAGAGAGTGATAGAGAGTGTCAGAGAGTGTCTGAGAGTGTCAGAGAGTGTCAGAGAGTGTCTGAGAGTGTCTGAGAGTGTCAGAGAGTGATAGAGAGTGATAGAGACTGTCAGAGAGTGTCAGAGAGTGCTGAGAGTGTCAGAGTGTGATAGAGAGTGTCAGAGAGTGTCAGAGAGTGTCAGAGAGTGATAGAGAGTGATAGAGAGTTTCAGAGAGTGTCTGAGAGTGTCAGAGAGTGTCTGAGAGTGTCAGAGAGTGATAGAGAGTGTCAGAGAGTGTCAGAGAGTGATAGAGAGTTTCAGAGAGTGTCAGAGAGTGTCAGAGAGCGATAGAGAGTGTCAGAGAGTGTCTGAGAGTGTCTGAGAGTGTCAGAGAGTGATAGAGAGTGTCAGAGAGTGTCAGAGAGTGATAGAGAGTTTCAGAGAGTGTCAGAGAGTGTCTGAGAGTGTCAGAGAGCGATAGAGAGTGTCAGAGAGTGTCAGAGAGTGTCAGAGAGTGTCAGAGAGTGTTACAGAGTTTCAGAGAGTGTCAGAGAGTGTCAGAGAGTGATAGAGAGTGATAGAGAGTTTCAGAGAGTGTCAGAGAGCGTCAGAGAGTGTCGGAGAGTGTCAGAGAGCGATAGAGAGTGTCAGAGAGTGTCAGAGAGTGTCAGAGAGTGATAGAGAGTGATAGAGAGTGATAGAGAGTGATAGAGAGTGATAGAGAGTGTCTGAGAGTGTCAGAGAGTGATAGAGAGTGATAGAGAGTGTCTGAGAGTGTCTGAGAGTGATAGAGAGTGATAGAGAGTGTCAGAGAGTGTCAGAGAGTGTCTGAGAGTGTCAGAGAGTGATAGAGAGTGATAGAGAGTGTCAGAGAGTGTCTGAGAGTGTCAGAGAGTGTCAGAGAGTGATAGAGAGTGATAGAGACTGTCAGAGAGTTTCAGAGAGTGCTGAGAGTGTCAGAGTGTGATAGAGAGTGTCAGAGAGTGTCAGAGAGTGATATAGAGTGATAGAGAGTTTCAGAGAGTGTCTGAGAGTGTCAGAGAGTGTCTGAGAGTGTCAGAGAGTGATAGAGAGTGTCAGAGAGTGTCAGAGAGTGATAGAGAGTTTCAGAGAGTGACAGAGAGTGTCTGAGAGTGTCAGAGAGCGATAGAGAGTGTCAGAGAGTGTCAGAGAGTGTCAGAGAGTGATAGAGAGTGATAGAGAGTGATAGAGAGTGATAGAGAGTTTCAGAGAGTGTCAGAGAGTTTCTGAGAGTGTCAGAGAGTGATAGAGAGTGATAGAGAGTGTCAGAGAGTGTCTGAGAGTGTCAGAGTGTCAGACAGTGTCAGAGAGTGATAGAGAGTGATAGAGAGTTTCAGAGAGTGTCTGAGAGTGTCAGAGTGTCAGAGAGTGTCAGAGAGTGATAGAGAGTGATAGAGAGTTTCAGAGAGTGTCAGTGAGTGTCTGAGAGTGTCAGAGAGTGATAGAGAGTGGTAGAGAGTGTCAGAGAGTGTCTGAGAGTGTCAGAGAGTGTCAGCGAGTGTCTGAGAGTGTCAGAGAGTGATAGAGAGTGGTAGAGAGTGTCAGAGAGTGTCTGAGAGTGTCAGAGAGTGTCAGCGAGTGTCTGAGAGTGTCTGAGAGTGTCAGAGAGTGATAGAGAGTGATAAAGACTGTCAGAGAGTGTCAGAGAGTGTCAGAGAGTGTCAGAGAGTGATAGAGAGTGATAGAGAGTTTCAGAGAGTGTCTGAGAGTGTCAGAGAGTGTCTGAGAGTGTCAGAGAGTGATGGAGAGTTTCAGAGAGTGTCAGAGAGTGTCAGAGAGTGTCTGAGAGTGTCAGAGAGTGATAGAGAGTGATAGAGAGTGTCAGAGAGTGTCAGAGAGTGTCAGAGAGTGATAGAGAGTGATAGAGAGTGATAGAGAGTTTCAGAGTGTGTCAGAGAGCGTCAGAGAGTGTCTGAGTGTGTCAGAGAGCGATAGAGAGTGTCAGAGAGTGTCAGAGAGTTTCAGAGAGTGATAGAGAGTGATAGAGAGTGATAGAGAGTTTCAGAGAGTGTCAGAGTGTCTGAGCGTGTCAGAGAGTGATAGAGAGTGATAGAGAGTGATAGAGAGTGTCAGAGAGTGTCTGAGAGTGTCTGAGAGTGTCTGAGAGTGATAGAGAGTGATAGAGAGTGATAGAGAGTGATAGAGAGTGTCAGAGAGTGTCAGAGAGTGTCTGAGAGTGTCTGAGAGTGATAGAGAGTGATAGAGCGTTTCAGAGAGTGTCAGAGAGTGTCTGAGTGTGTCAGAGAGTGATAGAGAGTGATAGAGAGTGTCAGAGAGTGTCTGAGAGTGTCAGAGAGTGTCAGAGAGTGTCTGAGAGTGTCTGAGAGTGTCAGAGAATGATAGAGAGTGATAGAGAGTGTCAGAAAGTGTCAGAGAGTGCTGAGAGTGTCAGAGTGTGATAGAGAGTGTCAGAGAGTGTCAGAGAGTGTCAGAGAGTGATAGAGAGTGATAGAGAGTTTCAGAGAGTGTCTGAGAGTGTCAGAGAGTGTCTGAGAGTGTCAGAGAGTGATAGAGAGTGTCAGAGAGTATCAGAGAGTGATAGAGAGTTTCAGAGAGTGTCAGAGAGTGTCAGAGAGTGTCTGAGAGTGTCAGAGAGCGATAGAGAGTGTCAGAGAGTGTCAGAGAGTGTCAGAGAGTGATAGAGAGTGATAGAGAGTTTCAGAGAGTGTCAGAGAGTGTCTGAGAGTGTCAGAGAGTGATAGAGAGTGATAGAGAGTGTCAGAGAGTGTCTGAGAGTGTCTGAGAGTGTCTGAGAGTGATAGAGAGTGATAGAGAGTGTCAGAGAGTGTCTGAGAGTGTCAGAGTGTCAGAGAGTGTCAGAGAGTGATAGAGAGTTTCAGAGAGTGTCAGAGAGTGTCTGAGAGTGTCAGAGAGTGATAGAGAGTGGTAGAGAGTGTCAGAGAGTGTCTGAGAGTGTCAGAGAGTGTCAGCGAGTGTCTGAGAGTGTCAGAGAGTGATAGAGAGTGGTAGAGAGTGTCAGAGAGTGTCTGAGAGTGTCAGCGATTGTCTGAGAGTGTCTGAGAGTGTCAGAGAGTGATAGAAAGTGATAGAGACTGTCAGAGAGTGTCAGAGAGTGTCAGAGAGTGATAGAGAGTGATAGAGAGTTTCAGAGAGTGTCTGAGAGTGTCAGAGAGTGTCTGAGAGTGTCAGAGAGTGATGGAGAGTTTCAGAGAGTGTCAGAGAGTGTCAGAGAGTGTCTGAGAGTGTCAGAGAGTGATGGAGAGTGTCTGAGAGTGTCAGAGAGTGATAGAGATTGTCAGAGAGTGTCAGAGAGTGTAAGATAGTGTCAGAGAGTGATAGAGAGTGATAGAGAATTTCAGAGAGTGTCAGAGAGTGTCAGAGAGTGTCAGAGAGTGATATAGAGTGATAGAGAGTGTCAGAGAGTGATAGAGAGTGATAGAGAGTTTCAGAGAGTGTCTGAGAGTGTCAGAGTGTCAGAGAATGTCAGAGAGTGATAGAGAGTGACAGAGAGTGATAGAGAGTGTCAGAGAGTGTCAGAGAGTGTCTGAGAGTGTCAGAGAGTGTCAGCGAGTGTCTGAGAGTGTCTGAGAGTGTCTGAGAGTGTCAGAGAGTGATAGAGAGTGATAGAGACTGTCAGAGAGTGTCAGAGACTGTCAGAGAGTGTCAGAGAGTGATAGAGAGTGATAGAGAGTTTCAGAGAGTGTCTGAGAGTGTCAGAGAGTGTCTGAGAGTGTCAGAGAGTGATGGAGAGTTTCAGAGAGTGTCAGAGAGTGTCAGAGAGTGTCTGAGAGTGTCAGAGAGTGATAGAGAGTGTCAGAGAGTGTCAGAGAGTGTCAGAGAGTGATAGAGTGTGATAGAGAGTGATAGAGAGTTTCAGAGAGTGTCTGAGAGTGTCAGAGAGTGTCTGAGAGTGTCAGAGAGTGATAGAGAGCGATAGAGAGTGTCAGAGAGTGTCAGAGAGTGTCTGAGACTGATAGAGAGTGATAGAGAGTGATAGAGAGTGTCAGAGAGCGATAGAGAGCGTCAGAGAGTGTCAGAGAGTTTCAGAGAGTGATAGAGAGTGATAGAGAGTGATAAAGAGTTTCAGAGAGTGTCAGAGAGTGTCTGAGAGTGTCAGAGAGTGATAGAGAGTGATAGAGAGTGTCAGAGAGTGTCTGAGAGTGTCAGAGAGTGTCAGAGAGTGATAGAGACTGTCAGAGAGTGTCAGAGAGTGATAGAGACTGTCAGAGAGTGTCAGAGAGTGTCTGAGAGTGTCAGAGAGTGATAGAGACTGTCAGAGAGTGTCAGAGAGTGTCAGAGAGTGATAGAGACTGTCAGAGAGTGTCAGAGAGTGTCAGAGTGATAGTGAGTGTCTGAGAGTGTCAGAGAGTGTCAGAGAGTGTCTGAGAGTGTCAGAGAGTGTCAGAGAGTGATAGAGACTGTCAGAGAGTGTCAGAGAGTGATAGAGACTGTCAGAGAGTGTCAGAGAGTGTCTGAGAGTGTCAGAGAGTGATAGAGACTGTCAGAGAGTGTCAGAGAGTGTCAGAGAGTGATAGAGACTGTCAGAGAGTGTCAGAGAGTGTCAGAGTGATAGTGAGTGTCTGAGAGTGTCAGAGAGTGATAGAGACTGTCAGAGAGTGATAGAGAGTGTCAGAGTGTGATAGAGACTGTCAGAGAGTGTCAGAGAGTGTCAGAGAGTGATAGTGAGTGTCTGAGAGTGTCAGAGAGTGATAGAGACTGTCAGAGAGTGTCAGAGAGTGTCAGAGTGTGATAGAGAGTGATAGAGAGTGTCAGAGAGTGTCAGAGAGTGTCAGAGAGTGATAGAGAGTGATAGAGAGTTTCAGAGAGTGTCAGAGAGTGTCAGTGAGTGTCTGAGAGTGTCTGAGAGTGTCAGAGAGTGATAGTGAGTGTCTGAGAGTGATAGTGAGTGTCTGAGAGTGATAGTGAGTGTCTGAGAGTGTCAGAGAGTGATAGTGAGTGTCTGAGAGTGATAGTGAGTGTCTGAGAGTGTCAGAGAGTGATAGTGAGTGTCTGAGAGTGATAGTGAGTGTCTGAGAGTGTCAGAGAGTGATAGTGAGTGTCTGAGAGTGATAGTGAGTGTCTGAGAGTGTCAGAGAGTGATAGTGAGTGTCTGAGAGTGATAGTGAGTGTCTGAGAGTGATAGTGAGTGTCTGAGAGTGATAGTGAGTGTCTGAGAGTGTCAGAGAGTGATAGTGAGTGTCTGAGAGTGATAGTGAGTGTCTGAGAGTGTCAGAGAGTGATAGTGAGTGTCTGAGAGTGATAGTGAGTGTCAGAGAGTGTCAGAGAGTGATAGTGAGTGTCTGAGAGTGATAGTGAGTGTCTGAGAGTGTCAGAGAGTGATAGTGAGTGTCTGAGAGTGTCAGAGAGTGATAGTGAGTGTCAGAGAGTGATAGTGAGTGTCTGAGAGTGATAGTGAGTGTCTGAGAGTGTCAGAGAGTGTCAGAGAGTGATAGAGAGTGATAGAGAGTTTCAGAGAGTGTCAGAGAGTGTCTGAGAGTGTCAGAGAGTGATAGAGAGTGATAGGGAGTGTCAGAGAGTGTCTGAGAGTGTCTGAGAGTGTCTGAGAGTGATAGAGAGTGACAGAGAGTGACAGAGAGTTTCAGAGAGTGTCAGTCAGTGTCTGAGTGTCAGAAAGTGATAGAGAGTGATAGAGAGGGATAGAGAGTGTCTGAGAGTGTCAGAGAGTGGCAGAGAGTGTCAGAGAGTGATAGAGAGTGATAGAGAGTTTCAGAGATTGTCAGAGAGTGTCAGAGAGTGACAGAGAGTGATAGAGAGTGATAGAGACTGTCAGAGAGTGTCAGAGAGTGATAGAGAGTGTCAGAGAGTGTAAGAGAGTGTCAGAGAGTGATAGAGAGTGTCAGAGAGTGTCAGAGAATGCCAGAGAGTGATAGAGAGTTTCACAGTGTTTCAGAGAGTGCCAGACAGTGTCTGAGAGTGTCAGAGAGTGATAGAGAGTGATAGAGATTGTCAGAGAGTGACTGAGAGTGTCAGAGAGTGTCAGAGAGTGTCAGAGAGTGACAGAGAGTGATAGAGAGTGATAGAGAGTTTCAGAGAGTGTCAGCGAGTGTCTGAGAGTGTCTGAGAGTGTCAGAGAGTGATAGAGAGTGATAGAGACTGTCAGAGAGTGTCAGAGAGTGTCTGAGTGTGTCAGAGTGTGATAGAGAGTGTCAGAGAGTGTCAGAGAGTGTCAGAGAGTGATAGAGAGTTTCAGAGAGTGTCTGAGAGTGTCAGAGAGTGTCTGAGAGTGTCAGAGAGTGATATAGAGTGTCAGAGAGTGTCAGAGATGATAGAGAGTGATAGAGAGTTTCAGAGAGTGTCAGAGAGTGTCTGAGAGTGTCAGAGAGTGATAGAGAGTTTCAGAGAGTGTCAGAGAGTGTCAGAGAGTGTCTGAGAGTGTCAGAGAGTGAGAGAGTGTGATAGAGAGTGTCAGAGAGTGTCAGAGAGTGTCAGAGAGTGTCAGAGAGTGATAGAGAGTGTCAGAGAGTGTCTGAGATTGTCAGAGAGTGTCAGAGAGTGATAGAGAGTTTCAGAGAGTGTCAGAGAGTGTCAGAGAGTGTCTGAGAGTGTCAGAGAGTGATAGAGAGTGTCAGAGAGTGTCAGAGAGTGTCAGAGAGCGATAGAGAGTGTTAGAGAGATTCAGAGAGTGTCAGAGTGTGTCAGAGAGTGATCGAGAGTGATAGAGAGTTTCAGAGAGTGTCAGAGAGTGTCAGAGAGTGTCAGAGAGTGTCAGAGAGTTTCAGAGAGTGTCAGAGAGTGTCAGAGAGTGTCTGAGAGTGTCAGAGAGTGATAGAGAGTGTCAGAGAGTGTCAGAGAGTGTCAGAGAGTGATAGAGAGTGATAGAGAGTGATAGAGAGTTTCAGAGAGTGTCAGAGAGTGTCTGAGAGTGTCAGAGAGTGATAGAGAGTGTCAGAGAGTGTCAGAGAGTGTCTGAGAGTGTCAGAGAGTGTCTGGGAGTGTCAGAGTGTGATAGAGAGTGTCAGAGAGTGTCAGAGAGTGATAGTGAGTGTCTGAGAGTGTCAGAGCGTGATAGAGAGTTTCAGAGAGTGTCAGAGAGCGTCAGAGAGTGTCTGAGAGTGTCAGAGAGTGTCAGAGAGTGATAGAGACTGTCAGAGAGTGTCAGAGAGTGTCAGAGAGTGATAGAGACTGTCAGAGAGTGTCAGAGAGTGTCAGAGAGTGTCTGAGAGTGTCAGAGAGTGATAGAGATGGTCAGAGAGTGTCAGAGAGTGTCAGAGAGTGATAGAGACTGTCAGAGAGTGTCAGAGAGTGTCAGAGAGTGATAGAGACGGTCAGAGAGTGTCAGAGAGTATCAGAGAGTGATAGAGACTGTCAGAGAGTGTCAGAGAGTGTCAGAGAGTGATAGTGAGTGTCTGAGAGAGTCAGAGAGTGATAGAGACTGTCAGAGAGTGTCAGAGAGTGTCAGACTGTGATAGAGAGTGATAGAGAGTGTCAGAGAGTGTCAGAGAGTGTCAGAGAGTGTCAGAGAGTTTCAGAGAGTGATAGAGAGCGATAGGGAGTTTCAGAGAGTGTCAGAGAGTGTCAGTGAGTGTCTGAGAGTGTCTGAGAGTGTCAGAGAGTGATAGTGAGTGTCTGAGAGTGATAGTGAGTGTCTGAGAGTGATAGTGAGTGTCTGAGAGTGTCAGAGAGTGATAGTGAGTGTCAGAGAGTGATAGTGAGTGTCTGAGAGTGATAGTGAGTGTCTGAGAGTGTCAGAGAGTGATAGTGAGTGTCAGAGAGTGATAGTGAGTGTCTGAGAGTGATAGTGAGTGTCTGAGAGTGTCAGAGAGTGATAGTGAGTGTCAGAGAGTGATAGTGAGTGTCTGAGAGTGATAGTGAGTGTCTGAGAGTGTCAGAGAGTGATAGTGAGTGTCTGAGAGTGTCAGAGAGTGATAGTGAGTGTCAGAGAGTGTCTGGAAGTATCAGAGAGTGTCAGAGAGTGATTGAGAGTGTCAGAGAGTGTCAGAGAGTGTCTGAGAGTGTCAGAGAGTGTCAGAGAGTGTCAGAGAGTTTCAGAGAGTGTCTGAGAGTGTCTGAGAGTGTCAGAGAGTGATAGAGAGTGATAGAGAGTGTCAGAGAATGTCAGAGAATGTCAGAGAGTGTCAGAGAGTGTCAGAGAGTGTCAGAGAGTGTCAGAGAGTGATGGAGAGTGATAGAGAGTTTCAGAGAGTGTCAGAGAGTGTCTGAGAGTGTTAGAGAGTGTCAGAGAGTGATAGAGAGTGATAGAGACTGTCAGAGAGTGTCAGAAAGTGCCAGAGAGTGATAGAGAGTGTTAGAGAGTGTCTGAGAGTGTCAGAGAGTGTCAGAGAGTGATAGAGAGTGATAGAGAGTTTCAGAGAGCTTCAGAGAGTGTCTGAGAGTGTCTGAGAGTGTCAGAGAGTGTCAGAGAGTGATAGTGAGTGATAGAGAGTGTCAGAGAGTGTCAGAGAGTGTCAGAGAGTGTCAGAGAGTGATAGAGTGTGATAGAGAGTTTCAGAGAGTGTCAGAGAGTGTCAGGGAGTGTCAGAGAGTGATAGAGAGTGATAGAGACTGTCAGAGAGTGTCACAGAGTGTCAGAGAGTGTCAGAGAGTGTCAGAGTGATAGAGAGTGATAGAGAGTTTCAGAGAGTGTCAGAGAGTGTCAGAGAGTGATAGAGAGTGTCAGAGAGTGTCAGAGAGTGTCAGAGAGTGAAAGAGAGTGTCAGAGAGTGATAGAGAGTGTCAGAGAGTGTCAGAGAGTATCAGAGAGTGATAGTAAGTGTCTGAGAGTGTCAGAGGGTGTCTGAGAGTGTCAAAGAGTGATAGAGAGTGTCAGAGAGTGTCAGAGAGTGTCAGAGAGTGATAGAGAGTTTCAGAGACTGTCAGAGAGTGTCAGAGAGTGTCTGAGAGTGTCAGAGAGTGTCAGAGAGTGATAGAGAGTTTCAGAGTACGTCAGAGAGTGTCAAAGAGTGATAGAGAGTGTCAGAGAGTGTCAGAGAGTGATAGTGAGTGATAGAGAGTGTCAGAGAGTGTCAAAGAGTGTCAGAGAATGTCAGAGAGCGATAGAGAGTGTCAGAGAGTGTCAGAGAGTGTCAGAGAGTGATGGAGAGTGAGAGTGAGTTTCAGAGAGTGTCAGAGAGTGTCAGAGAGTGTCAGAGAGTGATAGAGAGTGTCAGAGAGTGTCAGAGAGTGATAGAGAGTGTCAGAGAGTGATAGTGAGTGTCTGAGAGTGATAGAGAGTGTCAGAGAGTGTCAGAGAGTGTCAGAGAGTGTCAGAGAGTGATAGTGAGTGTCTGAGAGTGTCAGAGCGTGTCAGAGAGTGTCAGAGAATGTCAGAGAGTGTCAGAGAGTGTCAGAGAGTGTCAGAGAGTGTCAGAGAGTGATAGAGAGTGATAGAGAGTGATAGAGAGTGATAAAGAGTGTCAGAGAGTGTCAGAGAGTGTCAGAGAGTGATAGAGAGTGATAGAGAGTTTCAGGGAGCGTCAGAGAGTGTCTGAGAGTGTCTGAGAGTTTCAGAGGGTGATAGAGAGTGATAGAGAGTGTCAGAGAGTGTCAGAGAGTATCAGAGAGTGATAGTGAGTGTCTGAGAGTGTCAGAGGGTGTCTGAGAGTGTCAAAGAGTGATAGAGAGTGTCAGAGAGTGTCAGAGAGTGTCAGAGAGTGTCAGAGAGTGATAGAGAGTTTCAGAGACTGTCAGAGAGTGTCAGAGAGTGTCTGAGAGTGTCAGAAAGTGATAGAGAGTGTCAGAGAGTGTCAGAGAGTGATAGAGAGTGATAGAGAGTTTCAGAGTGTGTCAGAGAGTGTCAAAGAGTGATAGAGAGTGTCAGAGAGTGTCAGAGAGTGATAGTGAGTGATAGAGAGTGTCAGAGAGTGATAGAGAGTGTCAGAGAGTGTCAGAGAGTGATAGAGAGTGATAGAGAGTGATAGAGAGTGATAGAGAGTTTCAGAGAGTGTCAGAGAGTGTCTGAGAGTGTCAGAGAGTGATAGAGACTGTAAGAGAGCGTCAGAGAATGTCAGAGAGTGATAGAGACTGATAGAGAGTTTCAGAGAGTGTCTGAGAGTGTCAGAGAGTGTCTGAGCGTGTCAGAGAGTGATAGAGAGTGTCAGAGAGCTTCAGAGAGTGATAGAGAGTGATAGAGAGTTTCAGAGAGTGTCAGAGAGTGTCTGAGAGTGTCAGAGAGTGATAGAGAGTGTCAGAGAGTGTCAGAGTGTGTCAGAGAGTGAGAGAGTGTGATAGAGAGTGTCAGAGAGTGTCAGAGAGTGTCAGAGAGTGTCAGAGAGTGATAGAGTGATAGAGAGTTTCAGAGAGTGTCAGAGAGTGATAGACAGTGTCAGAGAGTGTCAGAGAGTGTCTGAGATTGTCAGAGAGTGATAGAGAGTGTCAGAGAGTGTCAGAGAGTGTCAGAGAGCGATAGAGAGTGTTAGAGAGATTCAGAGAGTGTCAGAGAGTGTCAGAGAGTGATCGAGAGTGATAGAGAGTGTCAGAGAGTGTCTGAGAGTGTCAGAGAGTGATAGAGAGTGTCAGAGAGTGTCAGAGAGTGTCAGAGAGTGTCAGAGAGTGATAGAGAGTGATAGAGAGTGTCAGAGAGTGTCTGAGAGTGTCTGAGAGTGTCTGAGAGTGATAGAGAGTGATAGAGAGTGATAGAGAGTGACAGAGAGTGACAGAGAGTTTCAGAGAGTGTCAGTCAGTGTCTGAGAGTGTCAGAGAGTGATAGAGAGTGATAGAGAGAGATAGAGAGTGTCTGAGAGTGTCAGAGAGTGTCAGAGAGTGTCAGAGAGTGATAGAGAGTGATAGAGAGTTTCAGTGATTGTCAGAGAGTGTCTGAGAGTGTCAGAGAGTGATAGAGAGTGATAGAGACTGTCAGAGAGTGTCAGAGAGTGATAGAGAGTGTCAGAGAGTGTCAGAGAGTGTCAGAGAGTGATAGAGAGTGTCAGAGAGTGTCAGAGAATGTCAGAGAGTGATAGAGAGTTTCAGAGTGTTTCAGAGAGTGTCAGACAGTGTCTGAGAGTGTCAGAGAGTGATAGAGAGTGATAGAGATTGTCAGAGAGTGACTGAGAGTGTCAGAGAGTGTCAGAGAGTGACAGAGAGTGATAGAGAGTGATAGAGAGTTTCAGAGAGTGTCAGCGAGTGTCTGAGAGTGTCTGAGAGTGTCAGAGAGTGATAGAGAGTGATAGAGACTGTCAGAGAGTGTCAGAGAGTGTCAGAGAGTGTCTGAGTGTGTCAGAGTGTGATAGAGAGTGTCAGAGAGTGTCAGAGAGTGATAGAGAGTTTCAGAGAGTGTCTGAGAGTGTCAGAGAGTGTCTGAGAGTGTCAGAGAGTGATAGAGAGTGTCAGAGAGTGTCAGAGATGATAGAGAGTGATAGAGAGTTTCAGAGAGTTTCAGAGAGTGTCAGAGAGTGTCAGAGAGTATCTGAGAGTGTCAGAGAGTGAGAGAGTGTGATAGAGAGTGTCAGCGAGTGTCAGAGAGTGTCAGAGAGTGATAGAGTGATAGAGAGTTTCAGAGAGTGTCAGAGAGTGATAGAGAGTGTCAGAGAGTGTCTGAGATTGTCAGAGAGTGTCAGAGAGTGATAGAGAGTTTCAGAGAGTGTCAGAGAGTGTCAGAGAGTGTCTGAGAGTGTCAGAGAGTGATAGAGAGTATCAGAGAGTGTCAGAGAGTGTCAGAGAGCGATAGAGAGTGTTAGAGAGATTCAGAGAGTGTCAGAGTGTGTCAGAGAGTGATCGAGAGTGATAGAGACTTTCAGAGAGTGTCAGAGAGAGTCAGAGAGTGTCTGAGAGTGTCAGAGAGTGATAGAGAGTGTCAGAGAGTGTCAGAGAGTGATAGAGAGTTATAGAGAGTGATAGAGAGTTTCAGAGAGTGACAGAGAGTGTCTGAGAGTGTCAGAGAGTGATAGAGAGTGATAGAGAGTGTCAGAGAGTGTCTGAGAGTGTCAGAGAGTGTCTGAGAGTGTCAGAGTGTGATAGAGAGTGATAGAGAGTTTCAGAGAGTGTCAGAGAGTGTCAGAGAGTGTCTGAGAGTGTCAGAGAGTGTCAGAGAGTGATAGAGACTGTCAGAGAGTGTCAGAGAGTGTCAGAGAGTGATAGAGACTGTCAGAGAGTGTCAGAGAGTGTCAGAGAGTGTCTGAGAGTGTCAGAGAGTGATAGAGACTGTCAGAGAGTGTCAGAGAGTGTCAGAGAGTGTCAGAGAGTGATAGAGAGTGTTAGAGAGATTCAGAGAGTGTCAGAGTGTGTCAGAGAGTGATCGAGAGTGATAGAGACTTTCAGAGAGTGTCAGAGAGAGTCAGAGAGTGTCTGAGAGTGTCAGAGAGTGATAGAGAGTGTCAGAGAGTGTCAGAGAGTGATAGAGAGTTATAGAGAGTGATAGAGAGTTTCAGAGAGTGACAGAGAGTGTCTGAGAGCGTCAGAGAGGGATAGAGAGTGATAGAGAGTGTCAGAGAGTGTCTGAGAGTGTCAGAGAGTGTCTGAGAGTGTCAGAGTGTGATAGAGAGTGATAGAGAGTTTCAGAGAGTGTCAGAGAGTGTCAGAGAGTGTCTGAGAGTGTCAGAGAGTGTCAGAGAGTGATAGAGACTGTCAGAGAGTGTCAGAGAGTGTCAGAGAGTGATAGAGACTGTCAGAGAGTGTCAGAGAGTGTCAGAGAGTGATAGTGAGTGTCTGAGAGTTTCAGAGAGTGATAGAGACTGTCAGAGAGTGTCAGAGAGTGTCAGAGTGTGATAGAGAGTGATAGAGAGTGTCAGAGAGTGTCACAGAGTGATAGAGAGTGATAGAGAGTGATAGAGAGTGTCAGAGAGTGTCTGAGAGTGTCTGAGAGTGTCTGAGAGTGTCAGAGAGTGATAGTGAGTGTCTGAGAGTGATAGTGAGTGTCTGAGAGTGTCAGAGAGTGATAGTGAGTGTCTGAGAGTTTCAGAGAGTGATAGTGAGTGTCAGAGAGTGATAGAGAGTGATAGAGAGTGATAGAGAGTGTCAGAGAGTGTCTGAGAGTGTCAGAGAGTGTCTGAGAGTGTCAGAGTGTGATAGAGAGTGATAGAGAGTTTCAGAGAGTGTCAGAGAGTGTCAGAGAGTGTCTGAGAGTGTCAGAGAGTGTCAGAGAGTGATAGAGACTGTCAGAGAGTGTCAGAGAGTGTCAGAGAGTGATAGAGACTGTCAGACAGTGTCAGAGAGTGTCAGAGAGTGATAGTGAGTGTCTGAGAGTTTCAGAGAGTGATAGAGACTGTCAGAGAGTGTCAGAGTGTGATAGAGAGTGATAGAGAGTGTCAGAGAGTGTCACAGAGTGATAGAGAGTGATAGAGAGTTTCAGAGAGTGTCAGAGAGTGTCTGAGAGTGTCTGAGAGTGTCTGAGAGTGTCTGAGAGTGTCTGAGAGTGTCAGAGAGTGATAGTGAGTGTCTGAGAGTGATAGTGAGTGTCTGAGAGTGTCAGAGAGTGATAGTGAGTGTCTGAGAGTTACAGAGAGTGATAGTGAGTGTCAGAGAGTGATAGTGAGTGTCTGAGAGTGATAGTGAGTGTCTGAGAGTGTCAGAGAGTGATAGTGAGTGTCTGAGAGTGTCAGAGAGTGATAGTGAGTGTCAGAGAGTGATAGTGAGTGTCTGAGAGTGATAGTGAGTGTCTGAGAGTGTCAGAGAGTGATAGTGAGTGTCAGAGAGTGTCTGAAAGTATCAGAGAGTGATTGAGAGTGTCAGAGAGTGTCTGAGAGTGTCAGAGAGTGTCAGAGAGTGATAGAGAGTGTCAGAGAGTGTCAGAGAGTGTCAGAGAGTGATAGAGAGTGATAGAGAGTTTCAGAGAGTTTCAGAGAGTGTCTGAGAGTGTCTGAGAGTGTCAGAGAGTGATAGAGAGTGATAGAGAGTGTCAGAGAATGTCAGAGAGTGTCAGAGAGTGTCAGAGAGTGTCAGAGAGTGATGGAGAGTGATAGAGAGATTCAGAGAGTGTCAGAGAGTGCCAGAGAGTGATAGAGAGTGTCAGAGAGTGTCTGAGAGTGTCAGAGAGTGTCAGAGAGTGATAGAGAGTGATAGAGAGTTTCAGAGAGCTTCAGAGAGTGTCTGAGAGTGTCTGAGAGTGTCAGAGAGTGTCAGAGAGTGATAGTGAGTGATAGAGAGTGTCAGAGAGTGTCAGAGAGTGTCAGAGAGTGTCAGAGAGTGTCAGAGAGTGATAGAGTGTGATAGAGAGTTTCACAGAGTGTCAGAGAGTGTCAGAGAGTGTCAGAGAGTGATAGAGAGTGTCAGAGAGTGTCAGAGAGTGATAGAGAGTGATAGAGAGTTTCAGAGAGTGTCAGAGAGTGTCAGGGAGTGTCAGAGAGTGATAGAGAGTGATAGAGACTGTCAGAGAGTGTCACAGAGTGTCAGAGAGTGTCAGAGAGTGTCAGAGAGTGTCAGAGCGTGATAGAGAGTGATAGAGAGTTTCAGAGAGTGTCAGAGAGTGTCAGAGAGTGTCAGAGAGTGTCAGAGAGTGTCAGAGAGTGATAGACAGTGATAGAGAGTTTCAGGGAGCGTCAGAGATTGTCTGAGAGTGTCTGAGAGTGTCATAGGGTGATAGAGAGTGATAGAGAGTGTCAGAGAGTGTCAGAGAGTATCAGAGAGTGATAGTGAGTGTCTGAGAGTGTCAGAGTGTGTCTGAGAGTGTCAAAGAGTGATAGAGAGTGTCAGAGAGTGTCAGAGAGTGTCAGAGAGTGATAGAGAGTTTCAGAGACTGTCAGAGAGTGTCAGAGAGTGTCTGAGAGTGTCAGAAAGTGATAGAGAGTGTCAGAGAGTGTCAGAGAGTGTCAGAGAGTGATAGAGAGTGATAGAGTGTTTCAGAGTGTGTCAGAGAGTGTCAAAGAGTGATAGAGAGTGTCAGAGAGTGTCAGAGAGTGTCAGAGAGTGTCAGAGAGTGATAGAGAGTTTCAGAGAGTGTCTGAGAGTGTCTGAGAGTGTCAGAGAGTGTCTGAGAGTGTCAGAGAGTGATAGAGAGTGTCAGAGAGTGTCAGAGATGATAGAGAGTGATAGAGAGTTTCAGAGAGTGTCAGAGAGTGTCTGAGAGTGTCAGAGAGTGATAGAGAGTTTCAGAGAGTGTCTGAGAGTGTCAGAGAGTGTCTGAGAGTGTCAGAGAGTGATAGAGAGTGTCAGAGAGTTTCAGAGATGATAGAGAGTGATAGAGAGTTTCAGAGAGTGTCAGAGAGTGTCTGAGAGTGTCAGAGAGTGATAGAGAGTTTCAGAGAGTGTAAGAGAGTGTCAGAGAGTGTCTGAGAGTGTCAGAGAGTGAGAGAGTGTGATAGAGAGTGTCAGAGAGTGTCAGAGAGTGTCAGAGAGTGATAGAGTGATAGAGAGTTTCAGAGAGTGTCAGAGAGTGATAGAGAGTGTCAGAGAGTGTCTGAGATTGTCAGAAGAGAGTGTCAGAGAGTGATAGAGAGTTTCAGAGAGTGTCAGAGAGTGTCAGAGAGTGTCTGAGAGAGTCAGAGAGTGATAGAGAGTGTCAGAGAGTGTCAGAGAGTGTCAGAGAGTGTCAGAGAGCGATAGAGAGTGTTAGAGAGATTCAGAGAGTGTCAGAGTGTGTCAGAGAGTGATCGAGAGTGATAGAGACTTTCAGAGAGTGTCAGAGAGAGTCAGAGAGTGTCTGAGAGTGTCAGAGAGTGATAGAGAGTGTCAGAGAGTGATAGAGAGTGTCAGAGAGTGTCAGAGAGTGATAGAGAGTGATAGAGAGTGATAGAGAGTTTCAGAGAGTGTCAGAGAGTGTCTGAGAGTGTCAGAGAGTGATAGAGAGTGATAGAGAGTGTCAGAGAGTGTCTGAGAGTGTCAGAGAGTGTCTGAGAGTGTCAGAGTGTGATAGAGAGTGATAGAGAGTTTCAGAGAGTGTCAGAGAGTGTCAGAGAGTGTCTGAGAGTGTCAGAGAGTGTCAGAGAGTGATAGAGAGTGTCAGAGAGTGTCTGAGAGTGTCAGAGAGTGATAGAGACTGTCAGAGAGTGTCAGAGAGTGTCAGAGAGTGATAGAGACTGTCAGAGAGTGTCAGAGAGTGTCAGAGAGTGATAGTGAGTGTCTGAGAGTTTCAGAGAGTGATAGAGACTGTCAGAGAGTGTCAGAGAGTGTCAGAGTGTGATAGAGAGTGATAGAGAGTGTCAGAGAGTGTCACAGAGTGATAGAGAGTGATAGAGAGTTTCAGAGAGTGTCAGAGAGTGTCAGTGAGTGTCTGAGAGTGTCTGAGAGTGTCAGAGAGTGATAGTGAGTGTCTGAGAGTGATAGTGAGTGTCTGAGAGTGTCAGAGAGTGATAGTGAGTGTCTGAGAGTTTCAGAGAGTGATAGTGAGTGTCAGAGAGTGATAGTGAGTGTCTGAGAGTGATAGTGAGTGTCTGAGAGTGTCAGAGAGTGATAGTGAGTGTCTGAGAGTGTCAGAGAGTGATAGTGAGTGTCAGAGAGTGATAGTGAGTGTCTGAGAGTGATAGTGAGTGTCTGAGAGTGTCAGAGTGTGATAGAGAGTGATAGAGAATGTCAGAGAATGTCAGAGAGTGTCAGAGAGTGTCAGAGAGTGTCTGAGAGTGTCAGAGAATGATAGAGAGTGTCAGAGAATGTCAGAGAGTTTCAGAGAGTGTCTGAGAGTGTCAGAGAGTGTCAGAGAGTGTATGAGAGTGTCAGAGAGTGTCAGAGAGTGTCAGAGAGTGTCAGAGAGTGATAGAGAGTGATAGAGAGTTTCAGAGAGTTTCAAAGAGTGATAGAGAGTGATTGAGACTGTCAGAGAGTGATAGAGAGTGATAGAGACTGTCAGAGAGTGTCAAAGAGAGTCAGAGAGTGATAGTGAGTGTCTGAGAGTGATAGTGAGTGTCTGAGAGTGTCAGAGAGTGATAGTGAGTGTCTGAGAGTTTCAGAGAGTGATAGTGAGTGTCAGAGAGTGATAGTGAGTGTCTGAGAGTGATAGTGAGTGTCTGAGAGTGTCAGAGAGTGATAGTGAGTGTCTGAGAGTGTCAGAGAGTGATAGTGAGTGTCAGAGAGTGATAGTGAGTGTCAGAGTGTGATAGAGAGTGATAGAGAATGTCAGAGAATGTCAGAGAGTGTCAGAGAGTGTCAGAGAGTGTCTGAGAGTGTCAGAGAATGATAGAGAGTGTCAGAGAATGTCAGAGAGTTTCAGAGAGTGTCTGAGAGTGTCAGAGAGTGTCAGAGAGTGTCAGAGAGTGTCAGAGAGTGATAGAGAGTGATAGAGAGTTTCAGAGAGTTTCAAAGAGTGATAGAGAGTGATTGAGACTGTCAGAGAGTGATAGAGAGTGATAGAGACTGTCAGAGAGTGTCAAAGAGAGTCAGAGAGTGATACTGAGTGTCTGAGAGTGTCAGAGAGTGTATGAGAGTGTCTGAGAGTGTCTGAGAGTGTCAGAGAGTGCTAGTGAGTGTCTGAGCGTGTCAGAGTGTGTCAGAGAATGTCAGAGAGTTTCAGAGAGTGTCAGAGAGTGATAGAGAGTGATAGAGAGAGATAGAGAGTTTCAGAGAGTGTCAGAGAGTGATAGAGAGTGTCAGAAAGTGTCAGAGAGTGTCAGAGAGTGTCAGAGAGTGTCAGAGAGTGATAGAGAGTGATAGTGAGTGTCTGAGCGTGTCAGAGTGTGTCAGAGAATGTCAGAGAGTTTCAGAGAGTGTCAGAGAGTGTCAGATAGTGCCAGAGAGTGTCTGAGAGTGTCTGAGAGTGTCAGAGAGTGAAAGAGAGTGATTGAGACTGTCAGAGAGTGATAGAGAGTGATTGAGACTGTCAGAGAGTGATAGAGAGTGATAGAGACTGTCAGAGGGTGTCAGAGAGTGTCAGAGAGTGATAGAGAGTGATAGAGAGTGATAGAGAGCTTCAGAGAGTGTCAGAGAGTGATAGAGAGTTTCAGAGAGTGTCAGAGAGTGTCAGAGAGTGTCAGAGAGTGTCAGAGAGTGATAGAGAGTGATAGTGAGTGTCTGAGCGTGTCAGAGTGTGTCAGAGAATGTCAGAGAGTTTCAGAGAGTGTCAGAGAGTGTCAGATAGTGCCAGAGAGTGTCTGAGAGTGTCTGAGAGTGTCAGAGAGTGAAAGAGAGTGATTGAGACTGTCAGAGAGTGATAGAGAGTGATTGAGACTGTCAGAGAGTAATAGAGAGTGATAGAGACTGTCAGAGAGTGTCAGAGAGTGTCAGAGAGTGATAGAGAGTGATAGAGAGTGATAGAGAGTTTCAGAGAGTGTCAGAGAGTGATAGAGAGTTTCAGAGAGTGTCAGAGAGTGTCAGAGAGTGTCAGAGAGTGTCAGAGAGTGATAGAGAGTTTCAGAGAGTGTCAGAGAGTGTCAGAGAGTGTCAGAGAGTGATAGAGAGTGTCAGAGACTGTCAGAGAGTGCCAGAGAGTGATAGTGAGTGTCTGAGAGTGTCAGAGTGATAGAGAGTGATAGAGAGTGTCAGAGAGTGTCAGAGAGTGATAGTGAGTGTCTGAGAGTGTCTGAGAGTGTCAGAGAGTGAAAGAGAGTGATTGAGATTGTCAGAGAGTGATAGAGAGTGATTGAGACTGTCAGAGAGTGATAGAGAGTGATAGAGACTGTCAGAGAGTGTCAGAGAGTGTCAGAGAGTGATAGAGAGTGATAGAGAGTGATAGAGAGTTTCAGAGAGTTTCAGAGAGTGTCAGAGAGTGTCAGAGAGTGATAGAGAGTGTCAGAGAGTGTCAGAGAGTGTCAGAGAGTGATAGTGAGTGTCTGAGAGTGTCAGAGTGTGTCAGAGAGTGTCAGAGAGTGATAGAGAGTGATAGGGAGTGTCAGAGAATGTCAGAGAGTGTCAGAGAGTGATAGTGATTGTCTGAGAGTGTCAGAGAGTGTCAGAGTGTGTCAGAGAGTGTCAGAGAGTGATAGTGAGTGTCTGAGAGTGTCAGAGAGTGATAGAGAGTGATAGAGAGTGTCAGAGAGTGTCATAGAGTGATAGAGAGTGTCAGAGAGTGTCAGAGAGTGTCAGAGAGTGTCAGAGAGTGATAGAGAGTTTCACAGAGTGTCAGAGAGTGTCTGAGAGTGTCAGAGAGTGATAGAGAGTGTCAGAGAGTGATAGAGAGTGACAGAGAGTGTCAGAGAGTGTCAGAGAGTGTCATAGAGTTTCAGAGAGTGTCATAGAGTTTCAGAGAGTGTCAGAGAGTGTCAGAGAGTGTCTGAGAGTGTCTGAGAGTGTCAGAGAGTGTCAGAGAATGTCAGAGAATGTCAGAGAGTGTCAGAGATTGATAGAGAGTTTCAGAGATTTTCAGAGAGTGTCAGAGAGTGTCAGAGAGTGTCAGAGAGTGTCAGAGAGTGTCAGAGAGTGTCAGAGAGTGTCTGAGAGTGTCAGAGAGTGATAGAGAGTGATTGAGACTGTCAGAGAGTGATAGAGAGTGATTGAGACTGTCAGAGAGTGATAGAGAGTGATAGAGACTGTCAGAGAGTGTCAGAGAGTGTCAGAGAGTGATACTGAGTGTCAGAGAGTGTCAGAGAGTGTCAGAGAGTGATAGAGAGTGATAGAGAGTTTCAGAGAGTGTCAGAGAGTGTCTGTGAGTGTCTGAGAGTGTCGTAGAGTGTCGGAGAGTGTATGAGAGTGTCTGAGAGTGTCAGAGATTGATAGTGAGTGTCTGAGAGTGTCAGAGTGTGTCAGAGAGTGTCAGAGAGTGATAGAGAGTGATAGAGAGTGTCAGAGAGTGTCAGAGAGTGTCAGAGAGTGTCAGAGAGTGATAGAGAGTGATCGAGACTGTCAGAGAGTGATAGAGAGTGATTGAGACTGTCAGAGAGTGATAGAGAGTGATAGAGAGTGTCTGAGAGTGTCAGAGAGTGTATGAGAGTGTATGAGAGTGTCAGAGAGTCATAGTGAGTGTCTGAGAGTGTCAGAGTGTGTCAGAGAGTGATAGAGAGTGATAGAGAGTGATAGAGAGTTTCAGAGAGTTTCAGAGAGTGTCTGAGAGTGTCTGAGAGTGTCAGAGAGTGATAGAGAGTGATTGAGACTGTAAGAGAGTATTGAGAGTGATTGAGACTGTCAGAGAGTGATAGAGAGTGATAGAGACTGTCAGAGAGTGTCAGAGAGTGTCAGAGAGTGATAGAGAGTGATAGAGAGTATCAGAGATTGTCAGAGAGTGATAGAGAGTGTCAGAGAGTGTCAGAGAGTGTCTGAGAGTGTCAAAGAGTGATAGAGAGTTTCAGAGAGTGTCTGAGAGTGTCAGAGAGTGATAGAGAGTGTCAGAGAGTGTCAGAGTGTGTCAGAGAGTGTCAGAGAGTGATAGAGAGTGATAGAGAGTGTCAGAGAATGTCAGAGAGTGATAGAGAGTGATAGAGAGTGTCAGAGAATGTCAGAGAGTGTCAGAGAGTGATAGTGAGTGTCTGAGAGTGTCAGAGAGAGTCAGAGAGTGTCAGAGTGTGTCAGAGAGTGTCAGAGAGTGATAGTGAGTGATAGAGAGTGTCAGAGAGTGTCATAGAGTGATAGAGAGTGTCAGAGAGTGTCAGAGAGTGTCAGAGAGTGATAGAGAGTTTCAGAGAGTGTCAGAGTGTGCCTGAGAGTGTCAGAGAGTGATAGAGAGTGTCAGAGAGTGTCAGAGAGTGACAGAGAGTGACAGAGAGTGTCAGAGAGTGTCAGAGAGTTTCAGAGAGTGTCAGAGAGTGTCAGAGAGTGTCTGAGAGTGTCTGAGAGTGTCAGAGAGTGTCAGAGAGTGTCAGAGAATGTCAGAGAATGTCAGAGAGTGTCAGAGATTGATAGAGAGTTTCAGAGAGTTTCAGAGAGTGTCAGAGAGTGTCAGAGAGTGTCTGAGAGTGTCAGAGAGTGATAGAGAGTGATTGAGACTGTCAGAGAGTGATAGAGAGTGATAGAGAGTGATAGAGAGTGATAGAGACTGTCAGAGAGTGTCAGAGAGTGTCAGAGAGTGATACTGAGTGTCAGAGAGTGTCAGAGAGTGTCTGAGAGTGTCAGAGAGTGATAGAGAGTGATTGAGACTGTCAGAGAGTGATAGAGAGTGATTGAGACTGTCAGAGAGTGATAGAGAGTTTCAGAGAGTGTCAGAGAGTGTCTGAGAGTGTCAGAGAGTGATAGAGAGAGATAGAGAGTGCCAGAGAGTGTCAGAGAGTGATAGAGAGTGATAGAGAGTGATAGAGAGTTTCAGAGAGTGTCAGAGAGTGTCAGAGAGCGTCAGAGAGTGATAGAGAGTTTCAGAGAGTTTCAGAGAGTGTCTGAGAATGTCTGAGAGTGTCAGAGCGTGTCAGAGAATGATAGAGAGTGACAGAGAGTGTCAGAGAGTGTCAGAGAGTTATA
The DNA here is from genome assembly GCF_036365525.1 of Heterodontus francisci. NCBI lineage: Eukaryota > Metazoa > Chordata > Chondrichthyes > Heterodontiformes > Heterodontidae > Heterodontus > Heterodontus francisci. Next base: position 135,610,294 of record NC_090378.1, read on the forward strand.
GAGAGTGATAGAGAGTTTCAGAGAGTGTCAGAGAGTGTCTGAGAGTGTCAGAGAGTGATAGAGAGTTTCAGAGAGTGTCAGAGAGTGTCTGAGAGTGTCAGAGAGTGATAGAGAGAGATAGAGAGTGCCAGAGAGTGTCAGAGAGTGATAGAGAGTGATAGAGAGTGATAGAGAGTTTCAGAGAGTGTCAGAGAGTGTCAGAGAGTGATAGAGAGTTTCAGAGAGTGTCAGAGAGTGTCTGAGAGTGTCAGAGAGTGATAGAGAGGTCAGAGACTGTCAGAGAGTGTCAGAGAGTGTCAGAGAGTGATAGAGAGTGTCAGAGAGTGATAGAGTGTGATAGAGAGTGATAGAGAGTTTCAGAGAGTGTCAGAGAGTGATAGAGAGGTCAGAGACTGTCAGAGAGTGTCAGAGAGTGTCAGAGAGTGATAGAGAGTGTCAGAGAGTGATAGAGTGTGATAGAGAGTGATAGAGAGTTTCAGAGAGTGTCAGAGAGTGTCTGAGAGTGTCTGAGAGTGTCAGAGAGTGATAGAGAGTGATAGAGAGTGTCAGAGAGTGTCAGGGAGTGATAGAGAGTGATAGAGAGTGTCAGAGAGTGTCAGAGAGTGATAGAGAGTTTCAGAGAGTGTCAGAGAGTGTCAGAGAGTGTCAGAGAGTGATATAGAGTTTCAGAGAGTGTCTGAGAGTGTCTGAGAGTGTCAGAGAGTGATAGAGGGTTTCAGAGAGTGTCAGAGAATGTCTGAGAGTGTCAGAGAGTGTCAGAGAGAGTCAGAGAGTGTATGAGAGTGTCTGAGAGTGTCAGAGAGTGATAGAGAGTGATTGAGACTGTCAGAGAGTGACAGAGTGTCTGAGAGTGTCAGAGAGTGATAGAGATTGATAGAGAGTGTCAGAGAATGTCAGAGAGTTTCAGAGAGTGTCAGAGAGTGTCAGAGAGTGTCAGAGAGTGTCTGAGAGTGTCTGAGAGTGTCAGAGAGTGATAGAGAGTGATTGAGACTGTCAGAGAGTGATAGAGAGTGATTGAGACTGTCAGAGAGTGATAGAGACTGTCAGAGAGTGTCAGAGAGTGTCAGAGAATGATACTGAGTGTCAGAGAGTGTCAGAGAGTGATAGAGAGTGATAGAGAGTGTCAGAGATTGTCAGAGAGTGATAGAGAGTGTCAGAGATTGTCAGAGAGTGTCTGAGAGTGTCAGAGAGTGATAGAGAGTTTCAGAGAGTGTCTGAGAGTGTCAGAGAGTGATAGAGAGTGATAGAGAGTGTCAGAGAGTGTCAGAGAGTGATAGAGAGTTTCAGAGAGTGTCAGAGAGTGTCTGAGTGTGTCAGAGTTTGATAGAGAGTGTCAGAGACTGTCAGAGTTTGATAGAGAGTGTCAGAGACTGTCAGAGAGTGTCAGAGCGTGTCAGAGAGTGATAGTGAGTGTCTGAGAGTGTCAGAGAGTGATAGAGAGTGATAGAGTGTGTCAGAGAGTGTCATAGAGTGATAGAGAGTGTCAGAGAGTGTCAGAGAGTGTCTGAGAGTGTCAGAGAGTGATAGAGAGTTTCAGAGAGTGTCAGAGAGTGTCTGAGAGTGTCAGAGAGTGATAGAGAGTGTCAGAGACTGTCAGAGAGTGTCAGATAGTGTCAGAGAGTGATAGAGAGTGATTTAGACTGTCAGAGAGTGATAGAGAGTGATTGAGACTGTCAAAGAGTGTCAGAGAGTGTCAGAGAGTGATAGAGAGTGATAGAGAGTGATAGAGAGTTTCAGAGAGTGTCAGAGAGTGATAGAGAGTTTCAGAGAGTGTCAGAGAGTGTCTGAGAGTGTCAGAGAGTGATAGAGAGTGTCAGAGACTGTCAGAGAGTGTCAGAGAGTGTCAGAGAGTGATAGTGAGTGTCTGAGAGTGTCAGAGAGTGATAGAGAGTGATAGAGAGTGTCAGAGAGTGTCAGAGAGTGATAGAGAGTTTCAGAGAGTGTCAGAGAGTGTCTGAGTGTGTCAGAGTTTGATAGAGAGTGTCAGAGACAGTCAGAGTTTGATAGAGAGTGTCAGAGACTGTCAGAGAGTGTCAGAGCGTGTCAGAGAGTGATAGTGAGTGTCTGAGAGTGTCAGAGAGTGATAGAGAGTGATAGAGTGTGTCAGAGAGTGTCATAGAGTGATAGAGAGTGTCAGAGAGTGTCAGAGAGTGTCTGAGAGTGTCAGAGAGTGATAGAGAGTTTCAGAGAGTGTCAGAGAGTGTCTGAGAGTGTCAGAGAGTGATAGAGAGTGTCAGAGACTGTCAGAGAGTGTCAGATAGTGTCAGAGAGTGATAGAGAGTGATTTAGACTGTCAGAGAGTGATAGAGAGTGATTGAGACTGTCAAAGAGTGTCAGAGAGTGTCAGAGAGTGATAGAGAGTGATAGAGAGTGATAGAGAGTTTCAGAGAGTGTCAGAGAGTGATAGAGAGTGATAGAGAGTGATTGAGAGTTTCAGAGAGTGTCAGAGAGGATCTGAGAGTGATAGAGAGTTTCAGAGTGTGTCAGAGAGTGTCTGAGAGTGTCAGAGAGTGATAGAGCGTGTCAGAGACTGTCAGAGAGTGTCAGAGAGTGTCAGAGAGTGTCAGAGACTGTCAGAGAGTGTCAGACAGTGTCAGAGAGTGATAGTGAGTGTCTGAGAGTGTCAGAGAGTGATAGAGAGTGAGATAGAGTGTCAGAGATTGTCAGAGAGTGATAGAGAGTTTCAGAGAGTGTCAGAGAGTGTCTGAGAGTGTCAGAGAGTGATAGAGAGAGATAGAGAGTGCCAGAGAGTGTCAGAGAGTGATAGAGAGTGATAGAGAGTGTCAGAGAGTGTCAGAGAGTGATAGAGAGTTTCAGAGAGTGTCTGAGAGTGTCAGAGAGTGATAGAGAGTGATAGAGAGTGTCAGAGAGTGTCAGAGAGTGATAGAGAGTTTCAGAGAGTGATAGAGAGTGATAGAGAGTTTCAGAGAGTGTCAGAGAGTGTCTGAGAGTGTCAGAGCGTGTCAGAGAATGATAGAGAGTGACAGAGAGTGTCAGAGAGTTATAGAGAGTGATAGAGAGTGTCAGAGAGTGTCTGAGAGTGTCAGAGAGTGATAGAGAGAGATAGAGAGTGCCAGAGAGTGTCAGAGAGTGATAGAGAGTTTCAGAGAGTGTCAGAGAGTGTCTGAGAGTGTCAGAGAGTGATAGAGAGAGATAGAGAGTGCCAGAGAGTGTCAGAGAGTGATAGAGAGTGATAGAGAGTGATAGAGAGTTTCAGAGAGTGTCGGAGAGTGTCAGAGAGCGTCAGAGAGTGATAGAGAGTTTCAGAGAGTTTCAGAGAGTGTCTGAGAATGTCTGAGAGTGATAGAGAGTTTCAGAGAGTGTCAGAGAATGATAGAGAGTGACAGAGAGTGTCAGAGAGTGTCAGAGAGTTATAGAGAGTGATAGAGAGTTTCAGAGAGTGTCAGAGAGTGTCTGAGAGTGTCAGAGAGTGATAGAGAGTTTCAGAGAGTGTCAGAGATTGTCTGAGAGTGTCAGAGAGTGATAGAGAGAGATAGAGAGTGCCAGAGAGTGTCAGAGAGTGATAGAGAGTGATAGAGAGTGATAGAGAGTGATAGAGAGTTTCAGAGATTGTCAGAGAGTGTCAGAGAGTGATAGAGAGTTTCAGAGAGTGTCAGAGAGTGTCTGAGAGTGTCAGAGAGTGATAGAGAGGTCAGAGACTGTCAGAGAGTGTCAGAGAGTGATAGAGAGTGATAGAGAGTGATAGAGAGTTTCAGAGAGTGTCAGAGAGTGATAGAGAGTTTCAGAGAGTGTCAGAGAGTGTCTGAGAGTGTCAGAGAGTGATAGAGAGTGTCAGAGACTGTCAGAGAGTGTCAGAGAGTGTCAGAGAGTGATAGAGAGTGTCAGAGACTGTCAGAGAGTGTCAGAGAGTGTCAGAGAGTGATAGTGAGTGTCTGAGAGTGTCAGAGAGTGATAGAGAGTGATAGAGTGTGTCAGAGAGTGTCAGAGAGTGATAGAGAGTTTCAGAGAGTGTCAGAGAGTGTCTGAGTGTGTCAGAGTTTGATAGAGAGTGTCAGAGACAGTCAGAGTTTGATAGAGAGTGTCAGAGACTGTCAGAGAGTGTCAGAGCGTGTCAGAGAGTGATAGTGAGTGTCTGAGAGTGTCAGAGAGTAATAGAGAGTGATAGAGTGTGTCAGAGAGTGTCATAGAGTGATAGAGAGTGTCAGAGAGTGTCAGAGAGTGTCTGAGAGTGTCAGAGAGTGTCAGAGAGTGATAGAGAGTTTCAGAGAGTGTCAGAGAGTGTCTGAGAGTGTCAGAGAGTGATAGAGAGTGTCAGAGACTGTCAGAGAGTGTCAGATAGTGTCAGAGAGTGATAGAGAGTGATTTAGACTGTCAGAGAGTGATAGAGAGTGATTGAGACTGTCAAAGAGTGTCAGAGAGTGTCAGAGAGTGATAGAGAGTGATAGAGAGTGATAGAGAGTTTCAGAGAGTGTCAGAGAGTGTCAGAGAGTGATAGAGAGTGATTGAGAGTTTCAGAGAGTGTCAGAGAGGATCTGAGAGTGATAGAGAGTTTCAGAGTGTGTCAGAGAGTGATAGAGCGTGTCAGAGACTGTCAGAGAGTGTCAGAGAGTGTCAGACAGTGATAGAGAGTGTCAGAGAGTGTCAGAGAGTGTCAGAGAGTGTCAGAGAGTGTCAGAGACTGTCAGAGACTGTCAGAGAGTGTCAGACAGTGTCAGAGAGTGATAGTGAGTGTCTGAGAGTGTCAGAGAGTGATAGAGAGTGATATAGAGTGTCAGAGATTGTCAGAGAGTGTCTGAGTGTGTCAGAGAGTGAGATAGAGTGTCAGAGATTGTCAGAGAGTGATAGAGAGTTTCAGAGAGTGTCAGAGAGTGTCTGAGAGTGTCAGAGAGTGATAGAGAGAGATAGAGAGTGCCAGAGAGTGTCAGAGAGTGATAGAGAGTGATAGAGAGTGTCAGAGAGTGTCAGAGAGTGATAGAGAGTTTCAGAGAGTGTCAGAGAGTGTCTGAGAGTGTCAGAGAGTGATAGAGAGTGATAGAGAGTGTCAGAGAGTGTCAGAGAGTGATAGAGAGTTTCAGAGAGTGATAGAGAGTGATAGAGAGTTTCAGAGAGTGTCAGAGAGTGTCTGAGAGTGTCAGAGCGTGTCAGAGAATGATAGAGAGTGACAGAGAGTGTCAGAGAGTGATAGAGAGTGATAGAGAGTGTCAGAGAGTGTCAGAGAGTGATAGAGAGTTTCAGAGAGTGTCAGAGAGTGTCTGAGAGTGTCAGAGAGTGATAGAGAGTGATAGAGAGTGTCAGAGAGTGTCAGAGAGTGATAGAGAGTTTCAGAGAGTGATAGAGAGTGATAGAGAGTTTCAGAGAGTGTCAGAGAGTGTCTGAGAGTGTCAGAGCGTGTCAGAGAATGATAGAGAGTGACAGAGAGTGTCAGAGAGTTATAGAGAGTGATAGAGAGTTTCAGAGAGTGTCAGAGAGTGTCTGAGATTGTCAGAGAGTGATAGAGAGTTTCAGAGAGTGTCAGAGAGTGTCTGAGAGTGTCAGAGAGTGATAGAGAGAGATAGAGAGTGCCAGAGAGTGTCAGAGAGTGATAGAGAGTGATAGAGAGTGATAGAGAGTTTCAGAGAGTGTCGGAGAGTGTCAGAGCGTGTCAGAGCGTGTCAGAGAATGATAGAGAGTGACAGAGAGTGTCAGAGAGTTATAGAGAGTGATAGAGAGTTTCAGAGAGTGTCAGAGAGTGTCTGAGATTGTCAGAGAGTGATAGAGAGTTTCAGAGAGTGTCAGAGAGTGTCTGAGAGTGTCAGAGAGTGATAGAGAGAGATAGAGAGTGCCAGAGAGTGTCAAAGAGTGATAGAGAGTGATAGAGAGTGATAGAGAGTTTCAGAGAGTGTCAGAGAGTGTCTGAGAGTGTCAGAGAGTGATAGAGAGGTCAGAGACTGTCTGAGAGTGTCAGAGAGTGATAGAGAGGTCAGAGACTGTCAGAGAGTGTCAGAGAGTGTCAGAGAGTGATAGAGAGGTCAGAGACTGTCAGAGAGTGTCAGAGAGTGTCAGAGAGTGATAGTGAGTGTCTGAGAGTGTCAGAGAGTGATAGAGAGTGATAGAGAGTGTCAGAGAGTGTCAGAGAGTGATAGAGAGTGTCAGATAGTGTCAGAGAGTGTCTGAGAGTGTCAGAGAGTGATAGTGAGTTTCAGAGAGTGTCAGAGAGTGTCTGAGAGTGTCAGAGAGTGATAGAGAGTGATGGAGAGTGATAGAGAGTTTCAGAGAGTGTCAGAGAGTGTCTGAGAGTGTCTGAGAGTGTCAGAGAGTGATAGAGAGTGATAGAGAGTGCCAGAGAGTGTCAGAGAGTGATAGAGAGTTTCAGAGAGTGTCAGAGAGTGTCAGAGAGTGTCAGAGAGTGTCAGAGAGTGATAGAGAGTTTCAGAGCGTGTATGAGAGTGTCTGAGAGTGTCAGAGAGTGATAGAGAGTTTCAGAGAGTGTCAGAGAATGTCTGAGAGTGCCAGAGAGTGATAGAGAGTGTCAGAGACTGTCAGAGAGTGTCAGAGAGTGTCAGAGAGTGATAGAGAATGATAGAGAGTGTCAGAGAGTGACAGGGAGTGATAGAGAGTGATAGAGAGTGTCAGAGAGTGTCAGAGAGTGATAGAGAGTTTCAGAGAGTGTCAGAGAGTGTCAGAGAGTGTCAGAGAGTGATAGAGAGTGATTGAGACTGTCAGAGAGTGATAGAGAGTTTCAGAGAGTGTCAGAGAGTGTCTGAGAGTGTCAGAGAGTGATAGAGAGAGATAGAGAGTGCCAGAGAGTGTCAGAGAGTGATAGAGAGTGATAGAGAGTGATAGAGAGTTTCAGAGAGTGTCAGAGAGTGTCAGAGAGCGTCAGAGAGTGATAGAGAGTTTCAGAGAGTTTCAGAGAGTGTCTGAGAATGTCTGAGAGTGTCAGAGAGTGTCAGAGAGTGTCAGGGAGTGTCAGAGAGTGATAGAGAGTGATAGAGAATTTCAGAGAGTGTCAGAGAGTGTCTGAGAGTGTCAGAGCGTGTCAGAGAATGATAGAGAGTGACAGAGAGTGTCAGAGAGTGTCAGAGAGTTATAGAGAGTGATAGAGAGTTTCAGAGAGTGTCAGAGAGTGTCTGAGAGTGTCAGAGAGTGATAGAGAGTTTCAGAGAGTGTCAGAGAGTGTCTGAGAGTGTCAGAGAGTGATAGAGAGAGATAGAGAGTGCCAGAGAGTGTCAGAGAGTGATAGAGAGTGATAGAGAGTGATAGAGAGTTTCAGAGAGTGTCAGAGAGTGTCAGAGAGTGATAGAGAGTTTCAGAGAGTGTCAGAGAGTGTCTGAGAGTGTCAGAGAGTGATAGAGAGGTCAGAGACTGTCAGAGAGTGTCAGAGAGTGTCAGAGAGTGATAGAGAGTGTCAGAGAGTGATAGAGTGTGATAGAGAGTGATAGAGAGTTTCAGAGAGTGTCAGAGAGTGTCTGAGAGTGTCTGAGAGTGTCAGAGAGTGATAGAGAGTGATAGAGAGTGTCAGAGAGTGTCAGGGAGTGATAGAGAGTGATAGAGAGTGTCAGAGAGTGTCAGAGAGTGATAGAGAGTTTCAGAGAGTGTCAGAGAGTGTCAGAGAGTGTCAGAGAGTGATATAGAGTTTCAGAGAGTGTCAGAGAATGTCTGAGAGTGCCAGAGAGTGATAGAGAGTGTCAGAGACTGTCAGAGAGTGTCAGAGAGTGTCAGAGAGAGTCAGAGAGTGTATGAGAGTGTCTGAGACTGTCAGAGAGTGATAGAGAGTGATTGAGACTGTCAGAGAGTGACAGAGTGTCTGAGAGTGTCAGAGAGTGATAGAGATTGATAGAGAGTGTCAGAGAATGTCAGAGAGTTTCAGAGAGTGTCAGAGAGTGTCAGAGAGTGTCAGAGAGTGTCAGAGAGTGTCTGAGAGTGTCTGAGAGTGTCAGAGAGTGATAGAGAGTGATTGAGACTGTCAGAGAGTGATAGAGAGTGATTGAGACTGTCAGAGAGTGATAGAGACTGTCAGAGAGTGTCAGAGAGTGTCAGAGAATGATACTGAGTGTCAGAGAGTGTCAGAGAGTGATAGAGAGTGATAGAGAGTGTCAGAGATTGTCAGAGAGTGATAGAGAGTGTCAGAGATTGTCAGAGAGTGTCTGAGAGTGTCAGAGAGTGATAGAGAGTTTCAGAGAGTGTCTGAGAGTGTCAGAGAGTGATAGAGAGTGATAGAGAGTGTCAGAGAGTGTCAGAGAGTGATAGAGAGTTTCAGAGAGTGTCAGAGAGTGTCTGAGTGTGTCAGAGTTTGATAGAGAGTGTCAGAGACTGTCAGAGTTTGATAGAGAGTGTCAGAGACTGTCAGAGAGTGTCAGAGCGTGTCAGAGAGTGTCATAGAGTGATAGAGAGTGTCAGAGAGTGTCAGAGAGTGTCTGAGAGTGTCAGAGAGTGATAGAGAGTTTCAGAGAGTGTCAGAGAGTGTCTGAGAGTGTCAGAGAGTGATAGAGAGTGTCAGAGACTGTCAGAGAGTGTCAGATAGTGTCAGAGAGTGATAGAGAGTGATTTAGACTGTCAGAGAGTGATAGAGAGTGATTGAGACTGTCAAAGAGTGTCAGAGAGTGTCAGAGAGTGATAGAGAGTGATAGAGAGTGATAGAGAGTTTCAGAGAGTGTCAGAGAGTGATAGAGAGTTTCAGAGAGTGTCAGAGAGTGTCTGAGAGTGTCAGAGAGTGATAGAGAGTGTCAGAGACTGTCAGAGAGTGTCAGAGAGTGTCAGAGAGTGATAGTGAGTGTCTGAGAGTGTCAGAGAGTGATAGAGAGTGATAGAGAGTGTCAGAGAGTGTCAGAGAGTGATAGAGAGTTTCAGAGAGTGTCAGAGAGTGTCTGAGTGTGTCAGAGTTTGATAGAGAGTGTCAGAGACTGTCAGAGTTTGATAGAGAGTGTCAGAGACTGTCAGAGAGTGTCAGAGCGTGTCAGAGAGTGATAGTGAGTGTCTGAGAGTGTCAGAGAGTGATAGAGAGTGATAGAGTGTGTCAGAGAGTGTCATAGAGTGATAGAGAGTGTCAGAGAGTGTCAGAGAGTGTCTGAGAGTGTCAGAGAGTGATAGAGAGTTTCAGAGAGTGTCAGAGAGTGTCTGAGAGTGTCAGAGAGTGATAGAGAGTGTCAGAGACTGTCAGAGAGTGTCAGATAGTGTCAGAGAGTGATAGAGAGTGATTTAGACTGTCAGAGAGTGATAGAGAGTGATTGAGACTGTCAAAGAGTGTCAGAGAGTGTCAGAGAGTGATAGAGAGTGATAGAGAGTGATAGAGAGTTTCAGAGAGTGTCAGAGAGTGATAGAGAGTTTCAGAGAGTGTCAGAGAGTGTCTGAGAGTGTCAGAGAGTGATAGAGAGTGACAGAGACTGTCAGAGAGTGTCAGAGAGTGTCAGAGAGTGATAGTGAGTGTCTGAGAGTGTCAGAGAGTGATAGAGAGTGATAGAGAGTGTCAGAGAGTGTCAGAGAGTGATAGAGAGTTTCAGAGAGTGTCAGAGAGTGTCTGAGTGTGTCAGAGTTTGATAGAGAGTGTCAGAGACTGTCAGAGTTTGATAGAGAGTGTCAGAGACTGTCAGAGAGTGTCAGAGCGTGTCAGAGAGTGATAGTGAGTGTCTGAGAGTGTCAGAGAGTGATAGAGAGTGATAGTGAGTGTCTGAGAGTGTCAGAGAGTGATAGAGAGTGATAGAGAGTGTCAGAGAGTGTCAGAGAGTGATAGAGAGTGTCAGAGAGTGTCAGAGATTGTCTGAGAGTGTCAGAGAGTGATAGAGATTTTCAGAGAGTGTCAGTGAGTGTCTGAGAGTGTCAGAGAGTGATAGAGAGTGTCAGAGAGTGTCAGAGAGTGTCAGAGAGTGTCAGAGAGTGATAGAGATTTTCAGAGAGTGTCTGAGAGTGTCAGAGAGTGTCAGAGAGTGATAGAGAGTGTCAGAGAGTGTCAGAGAGTGTCTGAGAGTGTCAGAGAGTGTCAGAGAGTGATAGAGAGTGTCAGAGAGTGTCAGAGAGTGATAGTGAGTGTCTGAGAGTGTCAGAGAGTGATAGAGAGTGAGAGAGAGTGTCAGAGAGTGTCAGAGAGTGATAGAGAGTGTCAGAGAGTGTCAGAGACTGTCTGAGAGTGTCAGAGAGTGATAGAGATTTTCAGAGAGTGTCAGAGAGTGTCTGAGAGTGTCAGAGAGTGTCAGAGAGTGTCAGAGAGTGTCTGAGAGTGTCAGAGAGTGATAGAGAGTGTCAGAGACTGTCAGAGAGTGATAGAGAGTGTCAGAGACTGTCAGAGAGTGTCAGAGAGTGATAGAGAGTGAGAGAGAGTGTCAGAGAGTGTCAGAGAGTGTCAGAGAGTGATAGAGAGTGATAGAGAGTTTCAGAGAGTGATAGAGAGTGTCAGAGAGTGATAGAGAGTGATAGAGAGTGTCAGAGAGTGTCAGAGAGTGATAGAGAGTGATAGAGAGTGATTGAGAGTTTCAGAGAGTGTCAGAGAGTGATAGAGAGTGTCAGAGACTGTCAGAGAGTGATAGAGAGTGTCAGAGACTGTCAGAGAGTGTCAGAGAGTGATAGAGAGTGAGAGAGAGTGTCAGAGAGTGTCAGAGAGTGTCAGAGAGTGATAGAGAGTTTCAGAGAGTGTCAGAGAGTGTCTGAGAGTGTCAGAGAGTGATAGAGAGTGATAGAGAGTGTCAGAGAGTGTCAGAGAGTGATAGAGAGTGATAGAGAGTGATTGAGAGTTTCAGAGAGTGTCAGAGAGGATCTGAGAGTGATAGAGAGTTTCAGAGTGTGTCAGAGAGTGTCTGAGAGTGTCAGAGAGTGATAGAGAGTGTCAGAGACTGTCAGAGAGTGTCAGAGAGTGTCAGAGAGTGATAGAGAGAGTCAGAGACTGTCAGAGAGTGATAGTGAGTGTCTGAGAGTGTCAGAGAGTGATAGAGAGTGATAGAGAGTGTCAGAGAGTGTCAGAGAGTGATAGAGAGTTTCAGAGAGTGTCAGAGAGTGTCTGAGAGTGTCAGAGAGTGATAGAGAGTGTCAGAGACTGTCAGAGAGTGTCAGACAGTGTCAGAGAGTGATAGTGAGTGTCTGAGAGTGTCAGAGAGTGATAGAGAGTGATATAGAGTGTCAGAGATTGTCAGAGAGTGTCTGAGTGTGTCAGAGAGTGAGATAGAGTGTCAGAGATTGTCAGAGAGTGATAGAGAGTTTCAGAGAGTGTCAGAGAGTGTCTGAGAGTGTCAGAGAGTGATAGAGAGAGATAGAGAGTGCCAGAGAGTGTCAGAGAGTGATAGAGAGTGATAGAGAGTGTCAGAGAGTGTCAGAGAGTGATAGAGAGTTTCAGAGAGTGTCAGAGAGTGTCTGAGAGTGTCAGAGAGTGTCAGAGAGTGATAGAGAGTGATAGAGAGTGTCAGAGAGTGTCAGAGAGTGATAGAGAGTTTCAGAGAGTGATAGAGAGTTTCAGAGAGTGTCAGAGAGTGTCTGAGAGTGTCAGAGCGTGTCAGAGAATGATAGAGAGTGGCAGAGAGTTATAGAGAGTGATAGAGAGTTTCAGAGAGTGTCAGAGAGTGTCTGAGATTGTCAGAGAGTGATAGAGAGTTTCAGAGAGTGTCAGAGAGTGTCTGAGAGTGTCAGAGAGTGATAGAGAGAGATAGAGAGTGCCAGAGAGTGTCAGAGAGTGATAGAGAGTGATAGAGAGTGATAGAGAGTTTCAGAGAGTGTCGGAGAGTGTCAGAGAGCGTCAGAGAGTGATAGAGAGTTTCAGAGAGTGTCAGAGAGTGTCTGAGAGTGTCAGAGAGTGATAGAGAGAGATAGAGAGTGCCAGAGAGTGTCAGAGAGTGATAGAGAGTGTCAGAGAATGATAGAGAGTGACAGAGAGTGTCAGAGAGTGTCAGAGAGTTATAGAGAGTGATAGAGAGTTTCAGAGAGTGTCAGAGAGTGTCTGAGAGTGTCAGAGAGTGATAGAGAGTTTCAGAGAGTGTCAGAGATTGTCTGAGAGTGTCAGAGAGTGATAGAGAGAGATAGAGAGTGCCAGAGAGTGTCAGAGAGTGATAGAGAGTGATAGAGAGTGATAGAGAGTGATAGAGAGTTTCAGAGATTGTCAGAGAGTGTCAGAGAGTGATAGAGAGGTCAGAGACTGTCAGAGAGTGTCAGAGAGTGTCAGAGAGTGATAGTGAGTGTCTGAGAGTGTCTGAGAGTGTCAGAGAGTGATAGAGAGGTCAGAGACTGTCAGAGAGTGTCAGAGAGTGTCAGAGAGTGATAGTGAGTGTCTGAGAGTGTCAGAGAGTGATAGAGAGTGATAGAGAGTGTCAGAGAGTGTCAGAGAGTGATAGAGAGTGTCAGATAGTGTCAGAGAGTGTCAGAGAGTGATAGAGAGTTTCAGAGAGTGTCAGAGAGTGTCTGAGAGTGTCAGAGAGTGTCTGAGAGTGTCAGAGAGTGATAGAGAGTGATAGAGAGTGTCAGAGAGTGTCAGAGAGTGATAGAGAGTGATAGAGAGTGATTGAGAGTTTCAGAGAGTGTCAGAGAGGATCTGAGAGTGATAGAGAGTTTCAGAGTGTGTCAGAGAGTGTCTGAGAGTGTCAGAGAGTGATAGAGAGTGTCAGAGACTGTCAGAGAGTGTCAGAGAGTGTCAGAGAGTGATAGAGAGAGTCAGAGACTGTCAGAGAGTGATAGTGAGTGTCTGAGAGTGTCAGAGAGTGATAGAGAGTGATAGAGAGTGTCAGAGAGTGTCAGAGAGTGATAGAGAGTTTCAGAGAGTGTCAGAGAGTGTCTGAGAGTGTCAGAGAGTGATAGAGAGTGTCAGAGACTGTCAGAGAGTGTCAGACAGTGTCAGAGAGTGATAGTGAGTGTCTGAGAGTGTCAGAGAGTGATAGAGAGTGATATAGAGTGTCAGAGATTGTCAGAGAGTGTCTGAGTGTGTCAGAGAGTGAGATAGAGTGTCAGAGATTGTCAGAGAGTGATAGAGAGTTTCAGAGAGTGTCAGAGAGTGTCTGAGAGTGTCAGAGAGTGATAGAGAGAGATAGAGAGTGCCAGAGAGTGTCAGAGAGTGATAGAGAGTGATAGAGAGTGTCAGAGAGTGTCAGAGAGTGATAGAGAGTTTCAGAGAGTGTCAGAGAGTGTCTGAGAGTGTCAGAGAGTGTCAGAGAGTGATAGAGAGTGATAGAGAGTGTCAGAGAGTGTCAGAGAGTGATAGAGAGTTTCAGAGAGTGATAGAGAGTTTCAGAGAGTGTCAGAGAGTGTCTGAGAGTGTCAGAGCGTGTCAGAGAATGATAGAGAGTGGCAGAGAGTTATAGAGAGTGATAGAGAGTTTCAGAGAGTGTCAGAGAGTGTCTGAGATTGTCAGAGAGTGATAGAGAGTTTCAGAGAGTGTCAGAGAGTGTCTGAGAGTGTCAGAGAGTGATAGAGAGAGATAGAGAGTGCCAGAGAGTGTCAGAGAGTGATAGAGAGTGATAGAGAGTGATAGAGAGTTTCAGAGAGTGTCGGAGAGTGTCAGAGAGCGTCAGAGAGTGATAGAGAGTTTCAGAGAGTGTCAGAGAGTGTCTGAGAGTGTCAGAGAGTGATAGAGAGAGATAGAGAGTGCCAGAGAGTGTCAGAGAGTGATAGAGAGTGTCAGAGAATGATAGAGAGTGACAGAGAGTGTCAGAGAGTGTCAGAGAGTTATAGAGAGTGATAGAGAGTTTCAGAGAGTGTCAGAGAGTGTCTGAGAGTGTCAGAGAGTGATAGAGAGTTTCAGAGAGTGTCAGAGATTGTCTGAGAGTGTCAGAGAGTGATAGAGAGAGATAGAGAGTGCCAGAGAGTGTCAGAGAGTGATAGAGAGTGATAGAGAGTGATAGAGAGTGATAGAGAGTTTCAGAGATTGTCAGAGAGTGTCAGAGAGTGATAGAGAGGTCAGAGACTGTCAGAGAGTGTCAGAGAGTGTCAGAGAGTGATAGTGAGTGTCTGAGAGTGTCTGAGAGTGTCAGAGAGTGATAGAGAGGTCAGAGACTGTCAGAGAGTGTCAGAGAGTGTCAGAGAGTGATAGTGAGTGTCTGAGAGTGTCAGAGAGTGATAGAGAGTGATAGAGAGTGTCAGAGAGTGTCAGAGAGTGATAGAGAGTGTCAGATAGTGTCAGAGAGTGTCTGAGAGTGTCAGAGAGTGATAGAGAGTGTCAGAGATTGTCAGGGAGTGATAGAGAGTGATAGAGAGTGCCAGAGAGTGTCAGAGAGTGATAGAGAGTTTCAGAGAGTGTCAGAGAGTGTCAGAGAGTGTCAGAGAGTGTCAGAGAGTGATAGAGAGTTTCAGAGCGTGTATGAGAGTGTCTGAGAGTGTCAGAGAGTGATAGAGAGTTTCAGAGAGTGTCAGAGAATGTCTGAGAGTGCCAGAGAGTGATAGAGAGTGTCAGAGACTGTCAGAGAGTGTCAGAGAGTGTCAGAGAGTGATAGAGAATGATAGAGAGTGTCAGAGAGTGACAGGGAGTGATAGAGAGTGATAGAGAGTGTCAGAGAGTGTCAGAGAGTGATAGAGAGTTTCAGAGAGTGTCAGAGAGTGTCAGAGAGTGTCAGAGAGTGATAGAGAGTTTCAGAGAGTGTCTGAGAGTGTCTGAGAGTGTCAGAGAGTGATAGAGAGTTTCAGAGAGTGTCAGAGAGTGTCAGAGAGTGTTAGTGAGTGTCTGAGAGTGTCAGAGAGTGATAGAGAGTGATAGAGAGTGTCAGAGAGTGTCAGAGAGTGATAGAGAGTGTCAGAGAGTGTCAGAGAGTGTCTGAGAGTGTCAGAGAGTGATAGAGAGTTTCAGAGAGTGTCGGAGAGTGTCTGTGAGTGTCAGAGAGTGATAGAGAGAGATAGAGAGTGTCAGAGAGTGTCAGAGAGTGATAGAGAGAGATAGAGAGTGATATAGAGTTTCAGAGAGTGTCAGAGAGTGTCTGAGAGTGTCAGAGAGTGATAGAGAGTGTCAGAGAGTGTCAGGGAGTGATAGAGAGTGATAGAGAGTGTCAGAGGGTGTCAGAGAGTGATAGAGAGTGTCAGAGAGTGTCAGAGAGTGTCAGAGAGTGATAGAGAGTGATAGAGAGTGTCAGAGAGTGATAGAGAGTGATAGAGAGTGTCAGAGAGTTTCAGAGAGTGATAGTGAGTGATAGAGAGTGATTGAGAGTGTCAGAGAGTGTCTGAGAGTGATAGAGAGTTTCAGAGAGTGTCAGAGAGTGTCTGAGAGTGCCAGAGAGTGATAGTGAGTGTCAGAGACTGTCAGAGAGTGATAGAGAGTGATAGAGAGTGTCAGAGAGTGTCAGAGAGTGATAGAGAGTTTCAGAGAGTGTCAGAGAGTGTCAGAGAGTGATAGAGAGTTTCAGAGAGTGTCAGAGAGTGTCTGAGAGTGTCTGAGAGTGTCAGAGAGTGATAGAGAGGTCAGAGACTGTCAGAGAGTGTCACAGAGTGATAGTGAGTGTCTGAGAGTGTCAGAGAGTGATAGTGAGTTTCAGAGAGTGTCAGAGAGTGTCTGAGAGTGTCAGAGAGTGATAGAGAGTGATAGAGAGTGATAGAGAGTTTCAGAGAGTGTCAGAGAGTGTCTGAGAGTGTCTGAGAGTGTCAGAGAGTGAGAGAGAGTGATAGAGAGTGTCAGAGATTGTCAGGGAGTGATAGAGAGTGATAAAGAGTGCCAGAGAGTGTCAGAGAGTGATAGAGAGTTTCAGAGAGTGTCAGAGAGTGTCAGAGAGTGTCAGAGAGTGATAGAGAGTTTCAGAGAGTGTCAGAGAATGTCTGAGAGTGCCAGAGAGTGATAGAGAGTGTCAGAGACTGTCAGAGAGTGTCAGAGAGTGTCAGAGAGTGATAGAGAGTGATAGAGAGTGTCAGAGAGTGACAGGGAGTGATAGAGAGTGATAGAGAGTGTCAGAGAGTGTCAGAGAGTGATAGAGAGTTTCAGAGAGTGTCAGAGAGTGTCAGAGAGTGTCAGAGAGTGATAGAGAGTTTCAGAGAGTGTCTGAGAGTGTCTGAGAGTGTCAGAGAGTGATAGAGAGTTTCAGAGAGTTTCAGAGAGTGTCTGAGAGTGTCTGAGAGTGTCAGAGAGTGATAGAGAGTTTCAGAGAGTGTCAGAGAGTGTCAGAGAGTGTTAGTGAGTGTCTGAGAGTGTCAGAGAGTGATGGAGAGTGATAGAGAGTGTCAGAGAGTGTCAGAGAGTGATAGAGATTGTCAGAGAGTGTCAGAGAGTGTCAGAGAGTGATAGAGAGTTTCAGAGAGTGTCAGAGAGTGTCTGAGAGTGTCAGAGAGTGATAGAGAGAGATAGAGAGTGTCAGAGAGTGTCAGAGAGTGATAGAGAGTGATAGAGAGTGATATAGAGTTTCAGAGAGTGTCAGAGAGTGTCTGAGAGTGTCAGAGAGTGATAGAGAGTGATAGAGAGTGTCAGAGAGTGTCAGGGAGTGATAGAGAGTGTCAGAGAGTGATAGAGAGTGTCAGAGAGTGTCAGAGAGTGTCAGAGAGTGTCTGAGAGTGTCAGAGAGTGATAGAGAGTTTCAGAGAGTGTCAGAGAGTGTCTAAGAGTGTCAGAGAGTGATAGAGAGTGATAGAGTGTGTCAGAGAGTGTCAGAGAGTGATAGAGAGTGATAGAGAGTGATGGAGAGTTTCAGAGAGTGTCAGAGAGTGTCTGAGAGTGATAGAGAGTTTCAGAGAGTGTCAGAGAGTGTCTGAGAGTGCCAGAGAGTGATAGTGAGTGTCAGAGAGTGTCAGAGAGTGTCAGAGAGTGTCAGAGAGTGTCAGAGAGTGATAGTGAGTGACTGAGAGTGTCAGAGAGATATAGAGAGTGATAGAGAGTGTCAGAGAGTGTCAGAGAGTGATAGAGAGTTTCAGAGAGTGTCTGAGAGTGTCAGAGAGTGATAGAGAGTTTCAGAGAGTGTCAGAGAGTGTCTGAGAGAGTCAGAGAGTGATAGAGAGAGATAGAGAGTGTCAGAGAGTGTCAGAGAGTGATAGAGAGTGATAGAGAGTGATATAGAGTTTCAGAGAGTGTCAGAGAGTGTCTGAGAGTGTCAGAGAGTGATGGAGAGTGATAGAGAGTGTCAGAGAGTGTCAGGGAGTGATAGAGAGTGATAGAGAGTGTCAGAGAGTGATAGAGAGTGTCAGAGAGTGTCAGAGAGTGTCTAAGAGTGTCAGAGAGTGATAGAGATTGATAGAGAGTGTCAGAGAGTGTCAGAGAGTGATAGAGAGTTTCAGAGAGTTTCAGAGAGTGTCAGAGAGTGTCAGAGAGTGTCTGAGAGTGTCAGAGAGTGTCAGAGAGTGTCAGAGAGTGATAGACAGTGTCAGAGAGTGTCAGAGAGTGATAGAGAGTGATAGAGAGTGTCAGAGAGTGTCAGAGAGTGTCAGAGAGTGATAGAGAGTTTCAGAGAGTTTCAGAGAGTGTCTGAGAATGTCTGAGAGTGTCAGAGAGTGTCAGAGAGTGATAGAGAGTGATAGAGAGTGTCGGAGAGTGTCAGAGTGTGTCAGAGAGTGATAGAGAGTGCTAGAGAGTTTCAGAGAGTGTCAGAGAGTGTCTGAGAGTGTCAGAGAGTGTCAGAGAGTGATAGAGAGTGACAGAGAGTGTCAGACAGTGTCAGAGAGTGATAGAGAGTTTCAGAGAATGTCAGAGAGTGTCAGAGAGTGTCAGAGAGTGATAGAGAGTGTCAGGGAGTGTCAGAGAGTGATAAAGAGTGATAGAGAGTGTCAGAGAGTGTCAGAGAGTGATAGTGAATGTCAGAGAGTGATAGACAGTGTCAGAGAGTGTCAGAGAGTGTCTGAGAGTGTCAGAGAGTGTCAGAGAGTGATAGAGAGGGATAGAGAGTTTCAGAGAGTGTCAGAGATTGTCAGAGAGTGATATAGAGTGTCAGAGAGTGTCAGAGAGTGTCAGAGAGTGATAGTGAGTGTCTGAGAGTGATAGACAGTGTCAGAGAGTGTCTGAGAGTGTCAGAGAGTGTCAGAGAGTGATAGAGAGTGTCAGAGAGTGTCAGAGAGTGATAGAGAGTGATAGAGAGTGTCAGAGAGTGTCAGAGAGTGTCAGAGAGTGATAGAGAGTTTCAGAGAGTTTCAGAGAGTGTCTGAGAATGTCAGAGAGTGTCAGAGAGTGTCTGAGAGTGTCAGAGAGTGTCAGAGAGTGTCAGAGAGTGATAGAGAGTGTCAGAGAGTGTCAGAGAGTGATAGAGAGTGATAGAGAGTGTCAGAGAGTGTCAGAGAGTGTCAGAGAGTGTCAGTGAGTGATAGAGAGTTTCAGAGAGTTTCAGAGAGTGTCTGAGAATGTCTGAGAGTATCAGAGAGTGTCAGAGAGTGATAGAGAGTCATAGAGAGTGTCAGAGAGTGTCAGAGTGTGTCAGAGAGTGATAGAGAGTGCTAGAGAGTTTCAGAGAGTGTCAGAGAGTGTCTGAGAGTGTCAGAGAGTGTCAGAGAGTGATAGAGAGTGACAGAGAGTGTCAGACAGTGTCAGAGAGTGATAGAGAGTTTCAGGGAATGTCAGAGAGTGTCAGAGAGTGTCAGAGAGTGATAGAGAGTGTCAGAGAGTGTCAGAGAGTGATAAAGAGTGATAGAGAGTGTCAGAGAGTGTCAGAGAGTGATAGTGAATGTCAGAGAGTGATAGACAGTGTCAGAGAGTGATAGAGAGGGATAAAGAGTTTCAGAGAGTGTCAGAGAGTGTCTGAGAGTGTCAGAGAGCGATAGAGAGTGATAGAGAGTGTCAGAGAGTGTCAGAGAGTGATAGAGAGTTTCAGAGAGTGTCAGAGAGTGTCTGAGAGTGTCAGAGAGCGATAGAGAGTGATAGAGAGTGTCAGAGAGTGTCAGAGAGTGATAGAGAGTTTCAGAGAGTGTCTGAGAATGTCTGAGAGTGTCAGAGAGTGTCAGAGAGTGATAGAGAGTGTCAGAGAGTGTCAGAGAGTGATAGAGAGTGATAGAGAGTTTCAGAGAGTGTCAGAGAGTGTCTGAGAGTGTCAGAGCGTGTCAGAGAATGATAGAGAGTGACAGAGAGTGTCAGAGAGTGTCAGAGAGTTATAGAGAGTGATAGAGAGTTTCAGAGAGTGTCAGAGAGTGTCAGAGATTGTCAGAGAGTGATATAGAGTGTCAGAGAGTGTCAGAGAGTGTCAGAGAGTGATAGTGAGTGTCTGAGAGTGATAGACAGTGTCAGAGAGTGTCAGAGAGTGTCTGAGAGTGTCAGAGAGTGTCAGAGAGTGTCAGAGAGTGATAGAGAGTGTCAGAGAGTGTCAGAGAGTGATAGAGAGTGATAGAGAGTGTCAGAGAGTTTCAGAGAGTGTCAGAGAGTGATAGAGAGTTTCAGAGAGTTTCAGAGAGTGTCTGAGAATGTCTGAGAGTGTCAGAGAGTGATAGAGAGTGATAGAGAGTGTCAGAGAGTGTCAGAGAGTGTCAGAGTGTGTCAGAGAGTGATAGAGAGTGCTAGAGAGTTTCAGAGAGTGTCAGAGAGTGTCTGAGAGTGTCAGAGAGTTTCAGAGAGTGATAGAGAGTGACAGAGAGTGTCAGACAGTGTCAGAGAGTGATAGAGAGTGATAGAGAGTTTCAGAGAGTGTCAGAGAGTGTCAGAGAGTGATAGAGAGTGTCAGAGAGTGTCAGAGAGTGATAAAGAGTGATAGAGAGTGTCAGAGAGTGTCAGAGAGTGTCTGAGAGTGTCAGAGAGTGTCAGAGAGAGATAGAGAGTGTCAGAGAGGGTCAGAGAGTGTCAGAGAGTGATAGAGAGTGTCAGAGAGTGATAGAGAGTGTCAGAGAGTGTCAGAGAGTGTCAGAGAGTTTCAGAGAGTGATAGAGAGTGATAGTGAGTTTCAGAGAGTGTCAGAGAGTGTCTGACAGTGTCAGAGAGCGATAGAGAGTGATAGAGAGTGTCAGAGAGTGTCAGAGAGTGTCAGAGAGTGATAGAGAGTGTCAGAGAGTGTCAGAGAGTGTCAGAGAGTGTCAGATAGTGATAGAGAGTGATAGTGAGCTTCAGAGAGTGTCAGAGAGTGTCTGAGAGTGTCAGAGAGCGATAGAGAGTGATAGAGAGTGTCAGAGAGTGTCTGAGAGTGATAGAGAGTGATAGAGAGTTTCAGAGAGTGTCAGAGAGTGTCAGAGAGAGTCAGAGAGTGATAGAGAGTGTCAGAGAGTGTCAGAGAGTGTCAGAGAGTGATAGAGAGTGATAGAGAGTGTCAGAGAGTGTCAGAGAGTGATAGAGAGTGTCAGAGAGTTTCAGAGAGTCTCTGAGAAAGTCTGAGAGTGTCAGAGAGTGTCAGAGAGTGATAGAGTGTGATATAGAGTGTCAGAGAGTGTCAGAGAGTGTCAGAGAGTGTCAGAGAGTGATAGAGTGTGATATAGAGTGTCAGAGAGTGTCAGAGAGTGTCAGAGAGTGATAGAGAGTGAGAGAGAGTGTCAGAGAGTGTCTGAGAGTGTCAGAGAGTGTCAGAGAGTGATAGAGAGTGACAGAGAGTGTCAGAGAGTGTCAGAGAGTGATAGAGAGTGATAGAGAGTTTCAGAGAGTGTCAGAGAGTGTCAGAGAGTGTCAGAGAGTGATAGAGAGTGTCAGAGAGTTTCAGAGAGTGATAAAGAGTGATAGAGAGTGTCAGAGAGTGTCAGAGAGTGATAGAGAGTGATAGAGAGTGTCAGAGAGTGTCAGAGAGTGATAGAGAGTTTCAGAGAGTTTCAGAGAGTGTCTGAGAAAGTCTGAGAGTGTCAGAGAGTGTCAGAGAGTGATAGAGAGTGATAGAGAGTGTCAGAGAGTGTCAGAGAGTGTCAGAGTGTGTCAGAGAGTGATAGAGAGTGCTAGAGAGTTTCAGAGAGTGTCAGAGAGTGTCTGAGAGTGTCAGAGAGTGATAGAGAGTGACAGAGAGTGTCAGACAGTGTCAGAGAGTGATAGAGAGTTTCAGGGAATGTCAGAGAGTGTCAGAGAGTGTCAGAGAGTGATAGAGTGTGTCAGAGAGTGTCAGAGAGTGATAAAGATTGATAGAGAGTGTCAGAGAGTGTCAGAGAGTGATAGTGAATGTCAGAGAGTGATAGACAGTGTCAGAGAGTGTCAGAGAGTGGCTGAGAGTGTCAGAGAGTGTCAGAGAGTGATAGAGAGGGATAGAGAGTTTCAGAGAGTGTCAGAGAGTGTCTGAGAGTGTCAGAGAGCGATAGAGAGTGATAGAGAGTGTCAGAGAGTGTCAGAGAGGGATAGAGAGTTTCAGAGAGTGTCTGAGAGTGTCAGAGAGCGATAGAGAGTGATAGAGAGTGTCAGAGAGTGTCAGAGAGTGTTAGAGAGTTTCAGAGAATGTCTGAGAATGTCTGAGAGTGTCAGAGAGTGTCAGAGTGTGATAGAGAGTGTCAGAGAGTGTCAGAGAGTGTCAGAGAGTGTCAGAGAGTGTCAGAGAGTGATAGAGAGTGATAGAGAGTTTCAGAGAGTGTCAGAGAGTGTCTGAGAGTGTCAGAGCGTGTCAGAGAATGATGGAGAGTGACAGAGAGTGACAGAGAGTGTCAGAGAGTGTCAGAGAGTTATAGAGAGTGATAGAGAGTTTCAGAGAGTGTCAGAGAGTGTCAGAGATTGTCAGAGAGTGATATAGAGTGTCAGAGAGTGTCAGAGAGTGTCAGAGAGTGATAGTGAGTGTCTGAGAGTGATAGACAGTGTCAGAGAGTGTCTGAGAGTGTCAGAGAGTGTCAGAGAGTGTCAGAGAGTGATAGAGAGTGTCAGAGAGTGTCAGAGAGTGATAGAGAGTGATAGAGAGTGATAGAGAATGTCAGAGAGTTTCAGAGAGTGTCAGAGAGTGATAGAGAGTTTCAGAGAGTTTCAGAGAGTGTCTGAGAATGTCTGAGAGTGTCAGATAGTGATAGAGAGTGATAGAGAGTGTCAGAGAGTGTCAGAGAGTGTCAGAGAGTGTCAGAGTGTGTCAGAGAGTGATAGAGAGTGCTAGAGAGTTTCAGAGAGTGTCAGAGAGTGTCTGAGAGTGTCAGAGAGTTTCAGAGAGTGATAGAGAGTGACAGAGAGTGTCAGACAGTGTCAGAGAGTGATAGAGAGTGATAGAGAGTTTCAGAGAGTGTCAGAGAGTGTCAGAGAGCGATAGAGAGTGATAGAGAGTGTCAGAGAGTGTCAGAGAGTGATAGAGAGTGATAGAGAGTGTCAGAGAGTGTCAGAGAGTGTCAGAGAGTGATAGAGAGTTTCAGAGAGTTTCAGAGAGTGTCTGAGAATGTCTGAGAGTGTCAGAGAGTGTCAGAGAGTGATAGAGAGTGATAGAGAGTGTCAGAGAGTGTCAGAGAGTGTCAGAGTGTGTCAGAGAGTGTCTGAGAGTGACAGAGAGTGTCAGACAGTGTCAGAGAGTGATAGAGAGTTTCAGGGAATGTCAGAGAGTGTCAGAGAGTGTCAGAGAGTGATAGAGAGTGTCAGAGAGTGTCAGAGAGTGATAAAGAGTGATAGAGAGTGTCAGAGAGTGTCAGAGAGTCATAGTGAATGTCAGAGAGTGATAGACAGTGTCAGAGAGTGTCAGAGAGTGTCTGAGAGTGTCAGAGAGTGTCAGAGAGTGATAGAGAGGGATAGAGAGTTTCAGAGAGTGTCAGAGAGTGTCTGAGAGTGTCAGAGAGCGATAAAGAGTGATAGAGAGTGTCAGAGAGTGTCAGAGAGGGATAGAGAGTTTCAGAGAGTGTCAGAGAGTGTCTGAGAGTGTCAGAGAGCGATAGAGAGTGATAGAGAGTGTCAGAGAGTGTCAGAGAGTGTTAGAGAATTTCAGAGAATGTCTGAGAATGTCTGAGAGTGTCAGAGAGTGTCAGAGAGTGTCAGAGAGTGTCAGAGAGTGATAGAGAGTTTCAGAGAGTGTCAGAGAGTGTCTGAGAGTGTCAGAGCGTGTCAGAGAATGATAGAGAGTGACAGAGAGTGTCAGAGAGTGTCAGAGAGTTATAGAGAGTGATAGAGAGTTTCAGAGAGTGTCAGAGAGTGTCAGAGATTGTCAGAGAGTGATATAGAGTGTCAGAGAGTGTCAGAGAGTGTCAGAGAGTGATAGTGAGTGTCTGAGAGTGATAGACAGTGTCAGAGAGTGTCTGAGAGTGTCAGAGAGTGTCAGAGAGTGTCAGAGAGTGATAGAGAGTGTCAGAGAGTGTCAGAGAGTGATAGAGAGTGATAGAGAGTGATAGAGAATGTCAGAGAGTTTCAGAGAGTGTCAGAGAGTGATAGAGAGTTTCAGAGAGTTTCAGAGAGTGTCTGAGAATGTCTGAGAGTGACAGAGAGTGATAGAGAGTGATAGAGAGTGTCAGAGAGTGTCAGAGAGTGTCAGAGTGTGTCAGAGAGTGATAGAGAGTGCTAGAGAGTTTCAGAGAGTGTCAGAGAGTGTCTGAGAGTGTCAGAGAGTTTCAGAGAGTGATAGAGAGTGACAGAGAGTGTCAGACAGTGTCAGAGAGTGATAGAGAGTGATAGAGAGTTTCAGAGAGTGTCAGAGAGTGTCAGAGAGCGATAGAGAGTGTCAGAGAGTGTCAGAGAGTGATAAAGAGTGATAGAGAGTGTCAGAGAGTGTCAGAGAGTGTCAGAGAGTGTCAGAGAGTGATAGTGAGTGTCAGAGAGTGATAGACAGTGTCAGAGAGTGTCAGAGAGTGTTTGAGAGTGTCAGAGAGTGTCAGAGAGTGATAGAGAGTGTCAGAGAGGGTCAGAGAGTGTCAGAGAGTGATAGAGAGTGTCAGAGAGTGATAGAGAGTGTCAGAGAGTGTCAGAGAGTGTCAGAGAGTGATAGAGAGTGAAAGTGAGTTTCAGAGAGTGTCAGAGAGTGTCTGACAGTGTCAAAGAGCGATAGAGAGTGATAGAGAGTGTCAGAGAGTGTCAGAGAGTGTCAGAGAGTGATAGAGAGTGTCAGAGAGTGTCAGAGAGTGTCAGATAGTGATAGAGAGTGATAGTGAGTTTCAGAGAGTGTCAGAGAGTGTCTGAGAGTGTCAGAGAGCGATAGAGAGTGATAGAGAGTGTCAGAGAGTGTCAGAGAGTTTCAGAGAGTCTCTGAGAATGTCTGAGAGTGTCAGAGAGTGTCAGAGAGTGATAGAGAGTGAAATAGAGTGTCAGAGAGTCTCAGAGAGTGTCAGAGAGTGATAGAGAGTGATAGAGAGTGTCAGAGAGTGTCTGAGAGTGTCAGAGAGTGTCAGAGAGAGATAGAGAGTGACAGAGAGTGTCAGAGAGTGTCAGAGAGTGATACAGAGTTTCAGAGAGTGTCAGAGAGTGTCAGAGAGTGTCAGAGAGTGTCAGAGAGTGATAGAGAGTGTCAGAGAGTGTCAGAGAGTGATAAAGAGTGATAGAGAGTGTCAGAGAGTGTCAGAGAGTGTCAGAGAGTGTCAGAGAGTGATAGAGTGTCACAGAGTGATAGAGAGTGATAAAGAGTGATAGACAGTGTCAGAGAGTGTCAGAGAGTGATAGAGAGTGATAGAGAGTGTCAGAGAGTGTCAGAGAGTGTCAGCGAGTGTTAAAGAGTGATAGAGAGTGTCAGAGAGTGTCAGAGAGTGTCAGAGAGTGTCAGAGAGTGTCAGAGAGTGATAGAGAGTGTCAGAGAGTGTCAGAGAGTGTCAGAGAGTGTCAGAGAGTGATAGAGAGTTTCAGAGAGTGTCAGAGGGTGTCTGAGAGTGTCTGAGAGTGTCAGAGAGTGAGAGAGAGTGATAGAGAGTGTCAGAGATTGTCAGGGAGTCAGAGAGAGTGATAGAGAGTGCCAGAGAGTGTCAGAGAGTGATAGAGAGTTTCAGAGAGTGTCAGAGAGTGTCAGAGAGTGTCAGAGAGTGATAGAGAGTTTCAGAGAGTGTCAGAGAATGTCTGAGAGTGCCAGAGAGTGATAGAGAGTGTCAGAGACTGTCAGAGAGTGTCAGAGAGTGTCAGAGAGTGATAGAGAGTGATAGAGAGTGTCAGAGAGTGTCAGAGAGTGATAGAGAGTGTCAGAGAGTGTCAGAGAGTGTTAAAGAGTGATAGAGAGTGTCAGAGAGTGTCAGAGAGTGATAGTGAGTGTCTGAGAGTGTCAGAGAGTGTCAGAGAGTGATAGACAGTGTCAGAGAGTGTCAGAGAGTGTCAGAGAGTGATAGACAGTGTCAGAGAGTGTCAGAGAGTGTCTGAGAGTGTCAGAGAGTGTCAGAGTGTCAGAGAGTGATAGAGAGTGTCAGAGAGTGTCAGAGAGTGTCAGAGAGTGTCTGAGAGTGATAGAGAGTTTCAGAGAGTGTCTGAGAATGTCTGAGAGTGTCAGAGAGTGTCAGAGAGTGAGAGAGAGTGATAGAGAGTGTCAGAGATTGTCAGGGAGTGATAGAGAGTGATAGAGAGTGCCAGAGAGTGTCAGAGAGTGATAGAGAGTTTCAGAGAGTGTCAGAGAGTGTCAGAGAGTGTCAGAGAGTGATAGAGAGTTTCAGAGAGTGTCATAGAATGTCTGAGAGTGCCAGAGAGTGATAGAGAGTGTCAGAGACTGTCAGAGAGTGTCAGAGAGTGTCAGAGAGTGATAGAGAGTGTCAGAGAGTGACAGGGAGTGATAGAGAGTGATAGAGAGTGTCAGAGAGTGTCAGAGAGTGATAGAGAGTTTCAGAGAGTGTCTGAGAGTGTCTGAGAGTGTCAGAGAGTGATAGAGAGTTTCAGAGAGTGTCAGAGAGTGTCAGAGAGTGTTAGTGAGTGTCTGAGAGTGTCAGAGAGTGATAGAGAGTGATAGAGAGTGTCAGAGAGTGTCAGAGAGTGATAGAGAGTGTCAGAGAGTGTCAGAGAGTGTCAGAGAGTGATAGAGAGTTTCAGAGAGTTTCAGAGAGTGTCAGAGAGTGTCTGAGAGTGTCAGAGAGTGATAGAGAGAGATAGAGAGTGTCAGAGAGTGTCAGAGAGTGATAGAGAGTGATAGAGAGTGATATAGAGTTTCAGAGAGTGTCAGAGAGTGTCTGAGAGTGTCAGAGAGTGATAGAGAGTGATAGAGAGTGTCAGAGAGTGTCAGGGAGTGATAGAGAGTGTCAGAGAGTGATAGAGAGTGTCAGAGAGTGTCAGAGAGTGTCTGAGAGTGTCAGAGAGTGATAGAGAGTTTCAGAGAGTGTCAGAGAGTGTCTAAGAGTGTCAGAGAGTGATAGAGAGTGATAGAGAGTGTCAGAGAGTGTCAGAGAGTGATAGAGAGTGATAGAGAGTGATGGAGAGTTTCAGAGAGTGTCAGAGAGTGTCAGAGAGTGATAGAGAGTTTCAGAGAGTGTCAGAGAGTGTCTGAGAGTGCCAGAGAGTGATAGTGAGTGTCAGAGAGTGTCAGAGAGTGTCAGAGAGTGTCAGAGAGTGATAGTGAGTGACTGAGAGTGTCAGAGAGATATAGAGAGTGATAGAGAGTGTCAGAGAGTGTCAGAGAGTGATAGAGAGTTTCAGAGAGTGTCTGAGAGTGTCAGAGAGTGATAGAGAGTTTCAGAGAGTGTCAGAGAGTGTCTGAGAGAGTCAGAGAGTGATAGAGAGAGATAGAGAGTGTCAGAGAGTGTCAGAGAGTGATAGAGAGTGATAGAGAGTGATATAGAGTTTCAGAGAGTGTCAGAGAGTGTCTGAGAGTGTCAGAGAGTGATAGAGAGTGATAGAGAGTGTCAGAGAGTGTCAGGGAGTGATAGAGAGTGATAGAGAGTGTCAGAGAGTGATAGAGAGTGTCAGAGAGTGTCAGAGAGTGTCTAAGAGTGTCAGAGAGTGATAGAGATTGATAGAGAGTGTCAGAGAGTGTCAGAGAGTGATAGAGAGTTTCAGAGAGTTTCAGAGAGTGTCTGAGAATGTCAGAGAGTGTCAGAGAGTGTCAGAGAGTGTCAGAGAGTGATAGAGAGTGTCAGAGAGTGTCAGAGAGTGATAGAGAGTGATAGAGAGTGTCAGAGAGTGTCAGAGAGTGTCAGAGAGTGATAGAGAGTTTCAGAGAGTTTCAGAGAGTGTCTGAGAATGTCTGAGAGTGTCAGAGAGTGTCAGAGAGTGATAGAGAGTGATAGAGAGTGTCAGAGAGTGTCAGAGAGTGTCAGAGTGTGTCAGAGAGTGATAGAGAGTGCTAGAGAGTTTCAGAGAGTGTCAGAGAGTGTCTGAGAGTGTCAGAGAGTGTCAGAGAGTGATAGAGAGTGACAGAGAGTGTCAGACAGTGTCAGAGAGTGATAGAGAGTTTCAGAGAATGTCAGAGAGTGTCAGAGAGTGATAGAGAGTGTCAGAGAGTGTCAGAGAGTGATAAAGAGTGATAGAGAGTGTCAGAGAGTGTCAGAGAGTGATAGTGAATGTCAGAGAGTGATAGACAGTGTCAGAGAGTGTCAGAGAGTGTCTGAGAGTGTCAGAGAGTGTCAGAGAGTGATAGAGAGTGATAGAGAGGGATAGAGAGTTTCAGAGAGTGTCAGAGATTGTCAGAGAGTGATATAGAGTGTCAGAGAGTGTCAGAGAGTGTCAGAGAGTGATAGTGAGTGTCTGAGAGTGATAGACAGTGTCAGAGAGTGTCTGAGAGTGTCAGAGAGTGTCAGAGAGTGTCAGAGAGTGATAGAGAGTGTCAGAGAGTGTCAGAGAGTGATAGAGAGTGATAGAGAGTGTCAGAGAGTGTCAGAGAGTGTCAGAGAGTGATAGAGAGTTTCAGAGAGTTTCAGAGAGTGTCTGAGAATGTCAGAGAGTGTCAGAGAGTGTCAGAGAGTGTCAGAGAGTGATAGAGAGTGATAGAGAGTGTCAGAGAGTGTCAGAGTGTGTCAGAGAGTGATAGAGAGTGCTAGAGAGTTTCAGAGAGTTTCAGAGAGTGTCTGAGAATGTCTGAGAGTGTCAGAGAGTGTCAGAGAGTGATAGAGAGTCATAGAGAGTGTCAGAGAGTGTCAGAGTGTGTCAGAGAGTGATAGAGAGTGCTAGAGAGTTTCAGAGAGTGTCAGAGAGTGTCTGAGAGTGTCAGAGAGTGTCAGAGAGTGTCAGAGAGTGTCAGAGAGTGATAGAGAGTGACAGAGAGTGTCAGACAGTGTCAGAGAGTGATAGAGAGTGATAGAGAGTGTCAGAGAGTGTCAGAGAGTGTCAGAGAGTGATAGAGAGTGTCAGAGAGTGTCAGAGAGTGTCAGAGAGTGATAGTGAGTGTCTGAGAGTGATAGACAGTGTCAGAGAGTGTCTGAGAGTGTCAGAGAGTGTCAGAGAGTGTCAGAGAGTGATAGAGAGTGTCAGAGAGTGTCAGAGAGTGTCAGAGAGTGATAGAGAGTGTCAGAGAGTTTCAGAGAGTGTCTCAGAATGTCAGAGAGTGTCAGAGAGTGATAGAGAGTGTCAGAGAGTGTCAGAGAGTGATAGTGAATGTCAGAGAGTGATAGACAGTGTCAGAGAGTGTCAGAGAGTGTCTGAGAGTGTCAGAGAGTGTCAGAGAGTGATAGAGAGGGATAGAGAGTTTCAGAGAGTGTCAGAGAGTGTCTGAGAGTGTCAGAGAGCGATAGAGAGCGATAGAGAGTGTCAGAGAGTGATAGAGAGTTTCAGAGAGTGTCAGAGAGTGTCAGAGAGTGTCAGAGAGCGATAGAGAGTGATAGAGAGTGTCAGAGAGTGTCAGAGAGTGATAGAGAGTTTCAGAGAGTGTCTGAGAATGTCTGAGAGTGTCAGAGAGTGTCAGAGAGTGATAGAGAGTGTCAGAGAGTGTCAGAGAGTGTCAGAGAGTGTCAGAGAGTGATAGAGAGTGATAGAGAGTTTCAGAGAGTGTCAGAGAGTGTCTGAGAGTGTCAGAGCGTGTCAGAGAGTGATAGAGAGTTTCAGAGCGTGTCAGAGAGTGTCAGAGATTGTCAGAGAGTGATATAGAGTGTCAGAGAGTGTCAGAGAGTGTCAGAGAGTGATAGTGAGTGTCTGAGAGTGATAGACAGTGTCAGAGAGTGTCAGAGAGTGTCTGAGAGTGTCAGAGAGTGTCAGAGAGTGTCAGAGAGTGATAGAGAGTGTCAGAGAGTGTCAGAGAGTGATAGAGAGTGATAGAGAGTTTCAGAGAGTTTCAGAGAGTGTCTGAGAATGTCTGAGAGTGTCAGAGAGTGATAGAGAGTGATAGAGAGTGTCAGAGAGTGTCAGAGAGCGTCAGAGTGTGTCAGAGAGTGATAGAGAGTGCTAGAGAGTTTCAGAGAGTGTCAGAGAGTGTCTGAGAGTGTCAGAGAGTTTCAGAGAGTGATAGAGAGTGACAGAGAGTGTCAGACAGTGTCAGAGAGTGATAGAGAGTGATAGAGAGTTTCAGAGAGTGTCAGAGAGTGTCAGAGAGTGATAGAGAGTGTCAGAGAGTGTCAGAGAGTGATAAAGAGTGATAGAGAGTGTCAGAGAGTGTCAGAGAGTGTCAGAGAGTGTCAGAGAGTGATAGTGAGTGTCAGAGAGTGATAGACAGTGTCAGAGAGTGTCAGAGAGTGTCTGAGAGTGTCATAGAGTGTCAGAGAGTGATAGAGAGTGTCAGAGAGGGTCAGAGAGTGTCAGAGAGTGATAGAGAGTGTCAGAGAGTGATAGAGAGTGTCAGAGAGTGTCAGAGAGTGTCAGAGAGTGTCAGAGAGTGATAGAGAGTGATAGTGAGTTTCAGAGAGTGTCAGAGAGTGTCTGACAGTGTCAGAGAGCGATAGAGAGTGATAGAGAGTGTCAGAGAGTGTCAGAGAGTGTCAGAGAGTGATAGAGAGTGTCAGAGAGTGTCAGAGAGTTTCAGAGAGTGTCAGATAGTGATAGAGAGTGATAGTGAGCTTCAGAGAGTGTCAGAGAGTGTCTGAGAGTGTCAGAGAGCGATAGAGAGTGATAGAGAGTGTCAGAGAGTGTCTGAGAGTGATAGAGAGTGATAGAGAGTTTCAGAGAGTGTCAGAGAGTGTCAGAGAGAGTCAGAGAGTGATAGAGAGTGTCAGAGAGTGTCAGAGAGTGTCAGAGAGTGTCAGAGAGTGATAGAGAGTGATAGAGAGTGTCAGAGAGTGTCAGAGAGTGTCAGAGAGTGATAGAGAGTGTCAGAGAGTTTCAGAGAGTCTCTGAGAATGTCTGAGAGTGTCAGAGAGTGTCAGAGAGTGATAGAGTGTGATACAGAGTGTCAGAGAGTGTCAGAGAGTGTCAGAGAGTGATAGAGAGTGATAGAGAGTGTCAGAGAGTGTCTGAGAGTGTCAGAGAGTGTCAGAGAGTGATAGAGAGTGACAGAGAGTGTCAGAGAGTGTCAGAGAGTGATAGAGAGTGATAGAGAGTTTCAGAGAGTGTCAGAGAGTGTCAGAGAGTGTCAGAGAGTGATAGAGAGTGTCAGAGAGTGTCAGAGAGTGATAAAGAGTGATAGAGAGTGTCAGAGAGTGTCAGAGAGTGATAAAGAGTGATAGAGAGTGTCAGAGAGTGTCAGAGAATGTCAGAGAGTGATAGTGAGTGTCTGAGAGTGTCAGAGAGTGTCAGAGAGTGATAGAGAGTGATAGAGAGTTTCAGAGAGTGTCAGAGAGTGTCAGAGAGTGTCAGAGAGTGATAGAGAGTGTCAGAGAGTGTCAGAGAGTGATAAAGAGTGATAGAGAGTGTCAGAGAGTGTCAGAGAGTGTCAGAGAGTGATAAAGAGTGATAGAGAGTATCAGAGAGTGTCAGAGAATGTCAGAGAGTGATAGTGAGTGTCTGAGAGTGTCAGAGAGTGTCAGAGAGTGTCAGAGAGTGATAGAGAGTGTCAGAGAGTGTCAGAGAGTGTCAGAGAGTGATAGTGAGTGTCTGAGAGTGATAGACAGTGTCAGAGAGTGTCAGAGAGTGTCTGAGAGTGTCAGAGAGTGTCAGAGAGTGTCAGAGAGTGATAGAGAGTGTCAGAGAGTGTCAGAGAGTGATAGAGAGTGATAGAGAGTGTCAGAGAGTGTCAGAGAGTGTCAGAGAGTGATAGAGAGTTTCAGAGAGTTTCAGAGAGTGTCTGAGAATGTCAGAGAGTGTCAGAGAGTGTCTGAGAGTGTCAGAGAGTGTCAGAGTGTGTCAGAGAGTGATAGAGAGTGTCAGAGAGTGTCAGAGAGTGATAGAGAGTGATAGAGAGTGTCAGAGAGTGTCAGAGAGTGTCAGAGTGTGTCAGAGAGTGATAGAGAGTGCTAGAGAGTTTCAGAGAGTGTCTGAGAGTGTCAGAGAGTGATAGAGAGTGACAGAGAGTGTCAGACAGTGTCAGAGAGTGATAGAGAGTTTCAGGGAATGTCAGAGAGTGTCAGAGAGTGTCAGAGAGTGATAGAGAGTGTCAGAGAGTGTCAGAGAGTGATAAAGAGTGATAGAGAGTGTCAGAGAGTGTCAGAGAGTGATAGTGAATGTCAGAGAGTGATAGACAGTGTCAGAGAGTGTCAGAGAGTGTCTGAGAGTGTCAGAGAGTGTCAGAGAGTGATAGAGAGGGATAGAGAGTTTCAGAGAGTGTCAGAGAGTGTCTGAGAGTGTCAGAGAGCGATAGAGAGTGATAGAGAGTGTCAGAGAGTGTCAGAGAGGGATAGAGAGTTTCAGAGAGTGTCAGAGAGTGTCTGAGAGTGTCAGAGAGCGATAGAGAGTGATAGAGAGTGTCAGAGAGTGTCAGAGAGTGTTAGAGAGTTTCAGAGAATGTCTGAGAATGTCTGAGAGTGTCAGAGAGTGTCAGAGAGTGATAGAGAGTGTCAGAGAGTGTCAGAGAGTGTCAGAGAGTGTCAGAGAGTGATAGAGAGTGATAGAGAGTTTCAGAGAGTGTCAGAGAGTGTCTGAGAGTGTCAGAGCGTGTCAGAGAATGATCCAGAGTGACAGAGAGTGTCAGAGAGTGTCAGAGAGTTATAGAGAGTGATAGAGAGTTTCAGAGAGTGTCAGAGAGTGTCAGAGATTGTCAGAGAGTGATATAGAGTGTCAGAGAGTGTCAGAGAGTGTCAGAGAGTGATAGTGAGTGTCTGAGAGTGATAGACAGTGTCAGAGAGTGTCTGAGAGTGTCAGAGAGTGTCAGAGAGTGTCAGAGATTGTCAGAGAGTGATAGAGAGTCTCAGAGAGTGTCAGAGAGTGATAGAGAGTGATAGAGAGTGATAGAGAATGTCAGAGAGTTTCAGAGAGTGTCAGAGAGTGATAGAGAGTTTCAGAGAGTTTCAGAGAGTGTCTGAGAATGTCTGAGAGTGTCAGAGAGTGATAGAGAGTGATAGAGAGTGTCAGAGAGTGTCAGAGAGTGTCAGAGAGTGTCAGAGTGTGTCAGAGAGTGATAGAGAGTGCTAGAGAGTTTCAGAGAGTGTCAGAGAGTGTCTGAGAGTGTCAGAGAGTTTCAGAGAGTGATAGAGAGTGACAGAGAGTGTCAGACAGTGTCAGAAAGTGATAGAGAGTGATAGAGAGTTTCAGAGAGTGTCAGAGAGTGTCAGAGAGCGATAGAGAGTGATAGAGAGTGTCAGAGAGAGTCAGAGAGTGATAGAGAGTGATAGAGAGTGTCAGAGAGTGTCAGAGAGTGTCAGAGAATGATAGAGAGTTTCAGAGAGTTTCAGAGAGTGTCTGAGAATGTCTGAGAGTGTCAGAGAGTGTCAGAGAGTGATAGAGAGTGATAGAGAGTGTCAGAGAGTGTCAGAGAGTGTCAGAGTGTGTCAGAGAGTGATAGAGAGTGCTAGAGAGTTTCAGAGAGTGTCAGAGAGTGTCTGAGAGTGTCAGAGAGTGATAGAGAGTGACAGAGAGTGACAGAGAGTGTCAGACAGTGTCAGAGAGTGATAGAGAGTTTCAGGGAATGTCAGAGAGTGTCAGAGAGTGTCAGAGAGTGATAGAGAGTGTCAGAGAGTGTCAGAGAGTGATAAAGAGTGATAGAGAGTGTCAGAGAGTGTCAGAGAGTGATAGTGAATGTCAGAGAGTGATAGACAGTGTCAGAGAGTGTCAGAGAGTGTCTGAGAGTGTCAGAGAGTGATAGAGAGGGATAGAGAGTTTCAGAGAGTGTCAGAGAGTGTCTGAGAGTGTCAGAGAGCGATAGAGAGTGATAGAGAGTGTCAGAGAGTGTCAGAGAGGGATAGAGAGTTTCAGAGAGTGTCAGAGAGTGTCTGAGAGTGTCAGAGAGCGATAGAGAGTGATAGAGAGTGTCAGAGAGTGTCAGAGAGTGTTAGAGAGTTTCAGAGAATGTCTGAGAATGTCTGAGAGTGTCAGAGAGTGTCAGAGAGTGTCAGAGAGTGTCAGAGAGTGTCTGAGAGTGTCAGAGAGCGATAGAGAGTGATAGAGAGTGTCAGAGAGTGTCAGAGAGTGATAGAGAGTTTCAGAGAGTGTCTGAGAATGTCTGAGAGTGTCAGAGAGTGTCAGAGAGTGATAGAGAGTGTCAGAGAGTGTCAGAGAGTGTCAGAGAGTGTCAGAGAGTGATAGAGAGTGATAGAGAGTTTCAGAGAGTGTCAGAGAGTGTCTGAGAGTGTCAGAGCATGTCAGAGAATGATAGAGAGTGACAGAGAGTGTCAGAGAGTGTTAGAGAGTTATAGAGAGTGATAGAGAGTTTCAGAGCGTGTCAGAGAGTGTCAGAGATTGTCAGAGAGTGATATAGAGTGTCAGAGAGTGTCAGAGAGTGTCAGAGAGTGATAGTGAGTGTCTGAGAGTGATAGACAGTGTCAGAGAGTGTCAGAGAGTGTCTGAGAGTGTCAGAGAGTGTCAGAGAGTGTCAGAGAGTGATAGAGAGTGTCAGAGAGTGTCAGAGAGTGATAGAGAGTGATAGAGAGTTTCAGAGAGTTTCAGAGAGTGTCTGAGAATGTCTGAGAGTGTCAGAGAGTGATAGAGAGTGATAGAGAGTGTCAGAGAGTGTCAGAGAGCGTCAGAGTGTGTCAGAGAGTGATAGAGAGTGCTAGAGAGTTTCAGAGAGTGTCAGAGAGTGTCTGAGAGTGTCAGAGAGTTTCAGAGAGTGATAGAGAGTGACAGAGAGTGTCAGACAGTGTCAGAGAGTGATAGAGAGTGATAGAGTGTTTCAGAGAGTGTCAGAGAGTGATAGAGAGTGTCAGAGAGTGTCAGAGAGTGATAAAGAGTGATAGAGAGTGTCAGAGAGTGTCAGAGAGTGTCAGAGAGTGTCAGAGAGTGATAGTGAGTGTCAGAGAGTGATAGACAGTGTCAGAGAGTGTCAGAGAGTGTCTGAGAGTGTCATAGAGTGTCAGAGAGTGATAGAGAGTGTCAGAGAGGGTCAGAGAGTGTCAGAGAGTGATAGAGAGAGTCAGAGAGTGATAGAGAGTGTCAGAGAGTGTCAGAGAGTGTCAGAGAGTGTCAGAGAGTGATAGAGAGTGATAGTGAGTTTCAGAGAGTGTCAGAGAGTGTCTGACAGTGTCAGAGAGCGATAGAGAGTGATAGAGAGTGTCAGAGAGTGTCAGAGAGTGTCAGAGAGTGATAGAGAGTGTCAGAGAGTGTCAGAGAGTTTCAGAGAGTGTAAGATAGTGATAGAGAGTGATAGTGAGCTTCAGAGAGTGTCAGAGAGTGTCTGAGAGTGTCAGAGAGCGATAGAGAGTGATAGAGAGTGTCAGAGAGTGTCTGAGAGTGATAGAGAGTGATAGAGAGTTTCAGAGAGTGTCAGAGAGTGTCAGAGAGAGTCAGAGAGTGATAGAGAGTGTCAGAGAGTGTCAGAGAGTGTCAGAGAGTGTCAGAGAGTGATAGAGAGTGATAGAGAGTGTCAGAGAGTGTCAGAGAGTGTCAGAGAGTGATAGAGAGTGTCAGAGAGTTTCAGAGAGTCTCTGAGAATGTCTGAGAGTGTCAGAGAGTGTCAGAGAGTGATAGAGTGTGATATAGAGTGTCAGAGAGTGTCAGAGAGTGTCAGAGAGTGATAGAGAGTGATAGAGAGTGTCAGAGAGTGTCTGAGAGTGTCGGAGAGTGTCAGAGAGTGATAGAGAGTGACAGAGAGTGATATAGAGTGTCAGAGAGTGATAGAGAGTGATAGAGAGTGTCAGAGAGTGTCAGAGAGTGTCAGAGAGTGATAGAGAGTTTCAGAGAGTTTCAGAGAGTGTCTGAGAATGTCTGAGAGTGTCAGAGAGTGTCAGAGAGTGATAGAGAGTGATAGAGAGTGTCAGAGAGTGTCAGAGAGTGTCAGAGTGTGTCAGAGAGTGATAGAGAGTGCTAGAGAGTTTCAGAGAGTGTCAGAGAGTGTCTGAGAGTGTCAGAGAGTGATAGAGAGTGACAGAGAGTGTCAGACAGTGTCAGAGAGTGATAGAGAGTTTCAGGGAATGTCAGAGAGTGTCAGAGAGTGTCAGAGAGTGATAGAGAGTGTCAGAGAGTGTCAGAGAGTGTCTGAGAGTGTCAGAGAGCGATAGAGAGTGATAGAGAGTGTCAGAGAGTGTCAGAGAGGGATAGAGAGTTTCAGAGAGTGTCAGAGAGTGTCTGAGAGTGTCAGAGAGCGATAGAGAGTGATAGAGAGTGTCAGAGAGTGTCAGAGAGTGTTAGAGAGTTTCAGAGAATGTCTGAGAATGTCTGAGAGTGTCAGAGAGTGTCAGAGAGTGTCAGAGAGTGTCAGAGAGTGTCAGAGATTGTCAGAGAGTGATAGAGAGTGATAGAGAGTGTCAGAGAGTGATAAAGAGTGATAGAGAGTGTCAGAGAGTGTCAGAGAGTGTCAGAGAGTGTCAGAGAGTGATAGTGAGTGTCAGAGAGTGATAGACAGTGTCAGAGAGTGTCAGAGAGTGTCTGAGAGTGTCAGAGAGTGTCAGAGAGTGATAGAGAGTGTCAGAGAGGGTCAGAGAGTGTCAGAGAGTGATAGAGAGTGTCAGAGAGTGATAGAGAGTGTCAGAGAGTGTCAGAGAGTGTCAGAGAGTGATAGAGAGGGAAAGTGAGTTTCAGAGATTGTCAGAGAGTGTCTGACAGTGTCAAAGAGCGATAGAGAGTGATAGAGAGTGTCAGAGAGTGTCAGAGAGTGTCAGAGAGTCTCTGAGAATGTCTGAGAGTGTCAGAGAGTGTCAGAGAGTGATAGAGAGTGATATAGAGTGTCAGAGAGTGTCAGAGAGTGTCAGAGAGTGATAGAGAGTGATAGAGAGTGTCAGAGAGTGTCTGAGAGTGTCAGAGAGTGTCAGAGAGTGATAGAGAGTGACAGAGAGTGTCAGAGAGTGGCAGAGAGTGATAGAGAGTGATAGAGAGTTTCAGAGAGTGTCAGAGAGTGTCAGAGAGTGTCAGAGAGTGATAGAGAGTGTCAGAGAGTGTCAGAGAGTGATAAAGAGTGATAAAGAGTGATAGAGAGTGTCAGAGAGTGTCAGAGAGTGTCAGAGAGTGATAGAGAGTGTCAGAGAGTGTCAGAGAGTGATAAAGAGTGATAGAGAGTGTCAGAGAGTGTCAGAGAGTGTCAGAGAGTGATAGTGAGTGTCTGAGAGTCTCAGAGAGTGTCAGAGAGTGTCAGAGAGTGATAGAGAGTGATAGAGAGTGATAAAGAGTGATAGACAGTGTCAGAGAGTGTCAGAGAGTGATAGAGAGTGATAGAGAGTGTCAGAGAGTGTCAGAGAGTGTCAGCGAGTGTTAAAGAGTGATAGAGAGTGTCAGAGAGTGTCAGAGAGTGTCAGAGAGTGATAGTGAGTGTCAGAGAGTGATAGAGAGTGTCAGAGAGTGTCAGAGAGTGTCAGAGAGTGTCAGAGAGTGATAGAGAGTGTCAGAGAGTGTCAGAGAGTGTCAGAGAGTTCTAGTGAGTGTCAGAGAGTGTCAGAGAGTGATAAAGAGTGATAGAGAGTGTCAGAGAGTGTCAGAGAGTGTCAGAGAGTGATAGAGAGTGTCAGAGAGTGTCAGAGAGTGATAAAGAGTGATAGACAGTGTCAGAGAGTGTCAGAGAGTGATAGAGAGTGATAGAGAGTGTCAGAGAGTGTCAGAGAGTGTCAGCGAGTGTTAAAGAGTGATAGAGAGTGTCAGAGAGTGTCAGAGAGTGTCAGAGAGTGATAGTGAGTGTCAGAGAGTGATAGAGAGTGTCATAGAGTGTCAGAGAGTGATAGAGAGTGTCAGAGAGTGTCAGAGAGTGTTAAAGAGTGATAGAGAGTGTCAGAGAGTGTCAGAGAGTGTCAGAGAGTGATAGACAGTGTCAGAGAGTGTCAGAGAGTGATAGACAGTGTCAGAGAGTGTCAGAGAGTGTCTGAGAGTGTCAGAGTGTCAGAGAGTGATAGAGAGTGTCAGAGAGTGTCAGAGAGTGTCAGAGAGTGTCTGAGAGTGATAGAGAGTTTCAGAGAGTGTCTGAGAATGTCTGAGAGTGTCAGAGAGTGTCAGAGAGTGTTAGAGAGTGATAGAGAGTGTCAGAGAGTGTCAGAGAGTGATCGAGAGTGATAGAGAGTTTCAGAGAGTGTCAGAGAGTGTCTGAGAGTGTCAGAGAGTGATAGAGAGTGATAGAGAGTGTCAGACAGTGTCAGAGAGTGATAGAGAGTTTCAGAGAGTGTCAGAGAGTGTCTGAGAGTGATAGAGAGTCTCAGAGAGTGTCTGAGAGTGATAGAGAGTTTCAGAGAGTTTCAGAGAGTGTCTGAGAGTGTCTGAGAGTGTCTGAGAGTGTCAGAGAGTGTCAGAGAGTGATAGAGAGTGATAGAGAGTGTCAAAGAGTGTCAGAGAGTGTCAGAGAGTTATAGAGAGTGACAGAGGGTGTCAGAGAGTGTCAGATAGTGATAGAGAGTGTCAGATAGTGTCAGAGAGTGTCAGAGAGTGATAGAGAGTGAAAGAGAGTGAAAGAGAGTGTCAGAGATTGTCAGAGAGTGATAGAGAGTGATAGAGAGTGTCAGAGAGTGTCAGAGTGTGTCAGATAGTGACAGTGAGTGTCTGAGAGAGTCAGAGAGTGTCAGATAGTGATAGAGAGTGTCAGAGAGTGTCAGAGAGTGTCAGAGAGTGTCAGATAGTGATAGTGAGTGTCTGAGAGTGTCACAGAGTGTCAGATAGTGATAGAGAGTGTCAGAGAGTGTCAGAGAGTGATAGAGAGTGTCAGAGAGTGTCAGAGAGTGTCTGAGAGTGTCAGAGAGTGATAGAGTGTGAAAGAGAGTGTCAGAGAGTGTCAGAGAGTGTCAGAGAGTGTCAGAGAGTGATAGAGAGTGATAGAGAGTGTCAGAGAGTGTCAGAGAGTGTCAGAGAGTGATAGAGAGTGATAGAGAGTGCCAGAGAGTGTCAGAGAGTGATAGAGAGTGATAGAGAGTGTCAGAGAGTGAAAGAGAGTGTCAGAGAGTGTCAGAGAGTGTCAGAGAGTGTCAGAGAGTGTCAGAGAGTGTCAGAGAGTGATAGAGAGTGATAGAGAGTGATAGAGAGTGATAGAGAGTGTCAGAGAGTGTCAGAGAGTGTCAGAGAGTGATAGAGAGTGAAAGAGAGTGTCAGAGAGTGTCAGAGAGTGTCAGATAGTGATAGTGAGTACCTGAGAGTGTCACAGAGTGTCAGATAGTGATAGAGAGTGTCAGAGAGTGTCAGAGAGTGTCAGAGAGTGATCGAGAGTGATCGAGAGTGTCAGAGAGTGTCAGAGAGTGTCAGAGAGTGTCTGAGAGTGTCAGAGAGTGATAGAGAGTGAAAGAGAGTGTCAGAGAGTGTCAGAGAGTGTCAGAGAGTAATAGAGTGTCACAGAGTGATAGATAGTGTCTGAGAGTATCAGAGAGTGTCAGAGAGTGTCAGAGATTGTCAGAGAGTGATAGAGAGTGAAAGAGAGTGTCAGATAGTGTCAGAGAGTGTCAGAGAGTGATAGAGTGTCACAGAGTGATAGAGAGTGTCTGAGAGTGTCAGAGAGTGTCAGAGAGTGTCAGAGAGTGTCAGAGAGTGATAGAGAGTGATAGAGAGTGTCAGAGAGTGTCAGAGAGTGTCAGAGAGTGATAGAGAGTGATAGAGAGTGTCAGAGAGTGTCAGAGAGTGTCAGAGACTGTCAGAGAGTGTCAGAGAGTGATAGAGAGTTGCAGAGAGTTTCAGAGAGTCTCTGAGAATGTCTGAGAGTGTCAGAGAGTGTCAGAGAGTGATAGAGAGAGTTAGAGAGTGTCAGAGAGTGTCAGACAGTGTCAGAGAGTGATAGAGAGTTTCAGAGAGTGTCAGAGAATGTCTGAGAGTGTCAGAGAGTGTCAGAGAGTGTCAGAGAGTGATAGATAGTGACAGAGAGTGTCAGAGAGTGTCAGAGAGTGATAGAGAGGGATAGAGAGTTTCAGAGAGTGTCAGAGAGTGTCAGAGAGTGATAGAGAGTGTCAGAGAGTGTCAGAGAGTGATAAAGAGTGATAGAGAGTGTCAGAGAGTGTCAGAGAGTGATAGTGAGTGTCTGAGAGTGTCAGAGAGTGTCAGAGTGTGATAGACAGTGTCAGAGAGTGTCAGAGAGTGTCTGAGAGTGTCAGAGAGTGTCAGAGAGTGATAGAGAGTGTCAGAGAGTGTCAGAGAGTGTCTGAGAGTGATAGAGAGTTTCAGAGAGTTTCAGAGAGTGATAGAGAGTGATAGAGAGTGTCAGAGAGTGTCAGAGTGTGTCAGATAGTGATAGTGAGTGTCTGAGAGAGTCAGAGAGTGTCAGATAGTGATAGAGAGTGTCAGAGAGTGTCAGAGAGTGTCAGATAGTGATAGTGAGTGTCTGAGAGTGTCAGAGAGTGATAGAGAGTGTCAGAGAGTGTCAGAGAGTGTCAGATAGTGATAGTGAGTGTCTGAGAGTGTCACAGAGTGTCAGATAGTGATAGAGAGTGTCAGAGAGTGTCAGAGAGTGATAGAGAGTGTCAGAGAGTGTCAGAGAGTGTCTGAGAGTTTCAGAGAGTGATAGAGAGTGTCAGAGAGTGTCAGAGAGTGATAGACTGTCAGAGAGTGATAGAGAGTGTCAGAGAGTGTCAGAGAGTGTCAGAGAGTGATATAGAGTGATAGAGAGTGATAGAGAGTGTCAGAGAGTGTCAGAGAGTGTCAGAGAGTGTCAGAGAGTGATAGAGAGTGATAGAGAGTGCCAGAGAGTGTCAGAGAGTGATAGAGAGTGTCAGAGAGTGTCAGAGAGTGATAGAGAGTGAACGAGAGTGTCAGAGAGTGTCAGAGAGTGATAGAGAGTGATAGAGAGTGATAGAGAGTGTCAGAGAGTGTCAGAGAGTGATAGAGAGTGAAAGAGAGTGTCAGAGAGTGTCAGATAGTGATAGTGAGTACCTGAGAGTGTCACAGAGTGTCAGATAGTGATAGAGAGTGTCAGAGAGTGTCAGAGAGTGTCAGAGAGTGATCGAGAGTGATCGAGAGTGTCAGAGAGTGTCAGAGAGTGTCAGAGAGTGTCAGAGAGTGTCAGAGAGTGATAGAGAGTGATAGAGAGTGTCAGAGAGTGTCTGAGAGTGATAGAGAGTTTCAGAGAGTTTCAGAGAGTGTCTGAGAATGTCTGAGAGTGTCAGAGAGTGTCAGAGAGTGATAGAGAGTGATAGAGAGTGTCAGAGAGTGTCAGAGAGTGTCAGAGAGTGATAGAGAGTGATAGAGAGTGTCAGAGAGTGTCAGATAGTGATAGAGAGTGTCAGAGAGTGTCAGAGAGTGTCAGAGAGTGATAGAGAGTGAAAGAGAGTGAAAGAGAGTGTCAGAGAGTGTCAGAGAGTGATAGAGAGTGATAGAGAGTGTCAGAGAGTGTCAGAGTGTGTCAGATAGTGACAGTGAGTGTCTGAGAGAGTCAGAGAGTGTCAGATAGTGACAGAGAGTGTCAGAGAGTGTCAGAGAGTGTCAGAGAGTGATAGAGAGTGAAAGAGAGTGAAAGAGAGTGTCAGAGAGTGTCAGAGAGTGATAGAGAGTGATAGAGAGTGTCAGAGAGTGTCAGAGTGTGTCAGATAGTGACAGTGAGTGTCTGAGAGAGTCAGAGAGTGTCAGATAGTGACAGAGAGTGTCAGAGAGTGTCAGAGAGTGTCAGATAGTGATAGTGAGTGTCTGAGAGTGTCAGAGAGTGATAGAGAGTGTCAGAGAGTGTCAGAGAGTGTCAGATAGTGATAGTGAGTGTCTGAGAGTGTCACAGAGTGTCAGATAGTGATAGAGAGTGTCAGAGAGTGTCAGAGAGTGATAGAGAGTGTCAGAGAGTGTCAGAGAGTGTCTGAGAGTGTCAGAGAGTGATAGAGAGTGAAAGAGAGTGTCAGAGAGTGTCAGAGAGTGTCAGAGAGTGATAGAGTGTCAGAGAGTGATAGAGAGTGTCAGAGAGTGTCAGAGAGTGTCAGAGAGTGTCAGAGAGTGATATAGAGTGATAGAGAGTGATAGAGAGTGTCAGAGAGTGTCAGAGAGTGTCAGAGAGTGATAGAGAGTGATAGAGAGTGCCAGAGAGTGTCAGAGAGTGATAGAGAGTGATAGAGAGTTTCAGAGAGTGTCAGAGAGTGTCAGAGAGTGATAGAGAGTGAAAGAGAGTGTCAGAGAGTGTCAGAGAGTGTCAGAGAGTGTCAGAGAGTGATAGAGAGTGATAGAGAGTGATAGAGAGTGTCAGAGAGTGTCAGAGAGTGTCAGAGAGTGATAGAGAGTGAAAGAGAGTGTCAGAGAGTGTCAGAGAGTGTCAGTTAGTGATAGTGAGTACCTGAGAGTGTCACAGAGTGTCAGATAGTGATAGAGAGTGTCAGAGAGTGTCAGAGAGTGATCGAGAGTGATCGAGAGTGATCGAGAGTGATCGAGAGTGTCAGAGAGTGTCAGAGAGTGTCAGAGAGTGTCAGAGAGTGTCTGAGAGTGTCAGAGAGTGATAGAGAGTGAAAGAGAGTGTCAGAGAGTGTCAGAGAGTGTCAGAGAGTGATAGAGTGTCACAGACTGATAGAGAGTGTCTGAGAGTATCAGAGAGTGTCAGAGAGTGTCAGAGAGTGATAGAGAGTGAAAGAGAGTGTCAGATATTGTCAGAGAGTGTCAGAGAGTGATAGAGAGTGATAGAGAGTGTCAGAGAGTGTCAGAGACTGTCAGAGAGTGTCAGAGAGTGATAGAGAGTTGCAGAGAGTTTCAGAGAGTCTCTGAGAATGTCTGAGAGTGTCAGAGAGTGTCAGAGAGTGATAGAGAGTGTTAGAGAGTGTCAGAGAGTGTCAGAGAGTGTCAGAGAGTGTCAGAGAGTGTCAGAGAGTGTCAGAGAGTGATAGATAGTGACAGAGAGTGTCAGAGAGTGTCAGAGAGTGATAGAGAGGGATAGAGAGTTTCAGAGAGTGTCAGAGAGTGTCAGAGTGTGTCAGAGAGTGATAGAGAGTGTCAGAGAGTGTCAGAGAGTGATAAAGAGTGATAGAGAGTGTCAGAGAGTGTCAGAGAGTGATAGTGAGTGTCTGAGAGTGTCAGAGAGTGATAAAGAGTGATAGAGAGTGTCAGAGAGTGTCAGAGAGTGATAGTGAGTGTCTGAGAGTGTCAGAGAGTGTCAGAGTGTGATAGACAGTGTCAGAGAGTGTCAGAGAGTGTCTGAGAGTGTCAGAGAGAGTCAGAGAGTGATAGAGAGTGTCAGAGAGTGTCAGAGAGTGTCAGAGAGTGTCTGAGAGTGTTAGAGAGTTTCAGAGAGTTTCAGAGAGTGATAGAGAGTGATAGAGAGTGTCAGAGAGTGTCAGAGTGTGTCAGATAGTGATAGTGAGTGTCTGAGAGAGTCAGAGAGTGTCAGATAGTGATAGAGAGTGTCAGAGAGTGTCAGAGAGTGTCAGAAAGTGATAGTGAGTGTCTGAGAGTGTCAGAGAGTGATAGAGAGTGTCAGAGAGTGTCAGAGAGTGTCAGATAGTGATAGTGAGTGTCAGAGAGTGTCAGAGAGTGTCAGATAGTGATAGTGAGTGTCTGAGAGTGTCACAGAGTGTCAGATAGTGATAGAGAGTGTCAGAGAGTGTCAGAGAGTGATAGAGATGTCAGAGAGTGTCTGAGAGTGTCAGAGAGTGATAGAGAGTGAAAGAGAGTGTCAGAGAGTGTCAGAGAGTGTCAGAGAGTGATAGAGTGTCAGAGAGTGATAGAGAGTGTCAGAGAGTGTCAGAGAGTGTCAGAGAGTGTCAGAGAGTGATATAGAGTGATAGAGAGTGATAGAGAGTGTCAGAGAGTGTCAGAGAGTGTCAGAGAGTGATAGAGAGTGATAGAGAGTGCCAGAGAGTGTCAGAGAGTGATAGAGAGTGATAGAGAGTGTCAGAGAGTGTCAAAGAGTGTCAGAGAGTGATAGAGAGTGAAATAGAGTGTCAGAGAGTGTCAGAGAGTGATAGAGAGTGTCAGAGAGTGTCAGAGAGTGATAGAGAGTGATAGAGAGTGATAGAGAGTGTCAGAGAGTGTCAGAGAGTGTCAGAGAGTGATAGAGAGTGAAAGAGAGTGTCAGAGAGTGTCAGAGAGTGTCAGATAGTGATAGTGAGTACCTGAGAGTGTCACAGAGTGTCAGATAGTGATAGAGAGTGTCAGAGAGTGTCAGAGAGTGTCAGAGAGTGATCGAGAGTGATCGAGAGTGTCAGAGAGTGTCAGAGAGTGTCAGAGAGTGATAGAGAGTGATAGAGAGTGATAGAGAGTGTCAGAGAGTGTCAGAGAGTGTCAGAGAGTGATAGAGAGTGATAGAGAGTGATAGAGAGTGATAGAGAGTGTCAGAGAGTGTCAGAGACTGTCAGAGAGTGTCAGAGAGTGATAGAGAGTTGCAGAGAGTTTCAGAGAGTCTCTGAGAATGTCTGAGAGTGTCAGAGAGTGTCAGAGAGTGATAGAGAGTGTCAGAGAGTGTCAGAGAGTGTCAGAGAGTGTCAGAGAGTGATAGAGAGTTTCAGAGAGTGTCAGAGAGTGTCTGAGAGTGTCTGAGAGTGTCAGAGAGTGATAGAGAGTGAAAGAGAGTGTCAGAGAGTGATAGAGAGTGAAAGAGAGTGTCAGAGAGTGTCAGAGAGTGTCAGAGAGTGATAGAGTGTCACAGAGTGATAGAGAGTGTCTGAGAGTGTCAGAGAGTGTCAGAGAGTGATAGAGTGTCACAGAGTGATAGAGAGTGTCTGAGAGTGTCAGAGAGTGTCAGAGAGTGTCAGAGAGTGATAGAGAGTGATAGAGAGTGTCAGAGAGTGTCAGAGAGTGTCAGAGACTGTCAGAGAGTGTCAGAGAGTGAGA
Source organism: Heterodontus francisci (assembly GCF_036365525.1). Classification (NCBI taxonomy): domain Eukaryota; kingdom Metazoa; phylum Chordata; class Chondrichthyes; order Heterodontiformes; family Heterodontidae; genus Heterodontus; species Heterodontus francisci. The sequence continues at coordinate 135,653,825 of NC_090378.1, forward strand.
GAGAGTTGCAGAGAGTTTCAGAGAGTCTCTGAGAATGTCTGAGAGTGTCAGAGAGTGTCAGAGAGTGATAGAGAGTGTTAGAGAGTGTCAGAGAGTGTCAGAGAGTGATAGAGAGTTTCAGAGAGTGTCAGAGAGTGTCTGAGAGTGTCAGAGAGTGTCAGAGAGTTTCAGAGAGTGTCTGAGAATGTCTGAGAGTTTCAGAGAGTGTCAGAGAGTGATAGAGAGTGAATGAGAGTGTCAGAGAGTGTCAGAGAGTGATCGAGAGTGATAGAGAGTTTCAGAGAGTGTCAGAGAGTGTCTGAGAGTGTCAGAGAGTGATAGAGAGTGATAGAGAGTGTCAGACAGTGTCAGAGAGTGATAGAGAGTGATAGAGAGTTTCAGAGAGTGTCAGAGAGTGTCAGAGAGTGTCTGAGAGTGTCAGAGACTGATAGAGAGTGTCAGAGAGTGTCAGAGAGTGACAGAGAGTGATAGAGAGTGTCAGAGAGTGTCAGAGAGTGTCTGAGAGTAATAGAGAGTTTCAGAGGGTTTCAGAGAGTGTCTGAGAATGTCTGAGAGTGTCAGAGAATGTCAGAGAGTGATAGAGAGTGTTAGAGAGTGTCAGAGAGTGTCAGAGAGTGTCAGAGAGTGTCAGAGAGTGATAGAGAGTTTCAGAGAGTGTCAGAGAGTGTCTGAGAGTGTCAGAGAGTGTCAGAGAGTTTCAGAGAGTGTCTGAGAATGTCTGAGAGTTTCAGAGAGTGTCAGAGAGTGATAGAGAGTGATAGAGAGTGTCAGAGAGTGTCAGAGAGTGATCGAGAGTGATAGAGAGTTTCAGAGAGTGTCAGAGAGTGTCTGAGAGTGTCAGAGAGTGATAGAGAGTGATAGAGAGTGTCAGACAGTGTCAGAGAGTGATAGAGAGTGATAGAGAGTTTCAGAGAGTGTCAGAGAGTGTCTGAGAGTGTCAGAGACTGATAGAGAGTGTCAGAGAGTGTCAGAGAGTGACAGAGAGTGATAGAGAGTGTCAGAGAGTGTCAGAGAGTGTCTGAGAGTAATAGAGAGTTTCAGAGGGTTTCAGAGAGTGTCTGAGAATGTCTGAGAGTGTCAGAGAGAGTCAGAGAGTGATAGAGAGTGATAGAGAGTGTCAGAGAGCGTCTGAGAGTGTCAGAGAGTGATAGAGAGTGTCAGAGAGTGTCAGAGAGTGTCAGAGAGTGTCAGAAAGTGATAGTGAGTGTCTGAGAGTGTCAGAGAGTGATAGAGAGTGTCAGAGAGTGTCAGAGAGTGTCAGATAGTGATAGTGAGTGTCAGAGAGTGTCAGAGAGTGTCAGATAGTGATAGTGAGTGTCTGAGAGTGTCACAGAGTGTCAGATAGTGATAGAGAGTGTCAGAGAGTGTCAGAGAGTGATAGAGAGTGTCAGAGAGTGTCAGAGAGTGATAGAGAGTGAAAGAGAGTGTCAGAGAGTGTCAGAGAGTGTCAGAGAGTGATAGAGTGTCAGAGAGTGATAGAGAGTGATAGAGAGATTCAGAGAGTGTCAGAGAGTGTCTGAGAGTGATAGAGAATGATAGAGAGTGTCAGCGAGTGTCAGAGAGTGTCAGAGAGTGATAGAGAGTGATAGAGAGTGTCAGAGAGTGGCAGAGAGTGTCAGAGAGTGTCAGAGAGTGTCAGAGAGTGTCAGAGAGTGATAGAGAGTGATAGAGAGTGTCAGTGTCAGAGAGTTATAGAGAGTGATAGAGAGTGTCAGAGAGTGATAGAGAGTGATAGAGAGTGTCAGAGAGTGTCAGAGAGTGTCAGAGAGTGTCTGAGAGTAATAGAGAGTTTCAGAGAGTTTCAGAGAGTGTCTGAGAATGTCTGAGAGTGTCAGAGAGAGTCAGAGAGTGATAGAGAGTGATAGAGAGTGTCAGAGAGTGTCAGAGAGTGATAGAGAGTGATAGAGAGTGTCAGAGAGTGTCAGAGAGTGTCAGATAGTGATAGAGAGTGTCAGAGAGTGTCAGAGAGTGTCAGAGAGTGATAGAGAGTGAAAGAGAGTGTCAGAGAGTGTCAGAGAGTGATAGAGAGTGATAGAGAGTGTCAGAGAGCGTCAGAGAGTGTCAGAGAGTGATAGAGAGTGTCAGAGAGTGTCAGAGAGTGTCAGAGAGTGTCAGAGAGTGATAGAGAGTGTCAGAGAGTGTCAGAGAGTGTCAGAGAGTGTCAGAGAGTGTCAGAGAGTGATAGAGAGTTGCAGAGAGTTTCAGAGAGTCTCTGAGAATGTCTGAGAGTGTCAGAGAGTGTCAGAGAGTGATAGAGAGTGTCAGAGAGTGTCAGAGAGTGTCAGAGAGTGTCAGAGAGTGATACAGAGTTTCAGAGAGTGTCAGAGAGTGTCTGAGAGTGTCAGAGAGTGTCAGAGAGATTTAGAGAGTGATAGAGAGTGACAGAGAGTGTCAGAGAATGTCAGAGAGTGATAGAGAGGGATAGAGAGTTTCAGAGAGTGTCAGAGAGTGTCAGAGAGTGTCAGAGAGTGTCAGAGAGTGATAGAGAGTGTCAGAGAGTGTCAGAGAGTGATAGAGAGAGTCAGAGAGTGTCAGAGAGTGATAGTGAGTGTCTGAGAGTGTCAGAGAGTGTCAGAGTGTGATAGACAGTGTCAGAGAGTGTCAGAGAGTGTCTGAGAGTGCCAGAGAGTGTCAGAGAGTGATAGACAGTGTCAGAGAGTGTCAGAGAGTGTCAGAGAGTGTCAGAGAGTGTCAGAGAGTGTCTGAGAGTGATAGAGAGTTTCAGAGAGTTTCAGAGAGTGTCTGAGAATGTCTGAGAGTTTCAGAGAGAGTCAGAGAGTGATAGAGAGTGATAGAGAGTTTCAGAGAGTGTCAGAGAGTGTCTGAGAGTGTCAGAGAGTGATAGAGAGTGATAGAGAGTGTCAGACAGTGTCAGAGTGTGATAGAGAGTTTCAGAGAGAGTCAGAGAGTGTCTGAGAGTGTTACAGAGTGATAGACAGTGTCAGAGAGTGTCAGAGAGTGTCAGAGAGTGATAGACAGTGTCAGAGAGTGTCAGAGAGTGTCTGAGAGTGTCAGAGAGTGATAGAGAGTGATAGAGAGTGTCAGACAGTGTCAGAGAGTGATAGAGAGTTTCAGAGAGTGTCAGAGAGTGTCTGAGAGTGTCAGAGAGTGTCAGAGAGTGATAGAGAGTGTCAGAGAGTGATAGAGAGTGTCAGAGAGTGTCAGAGAGTGATAGAGAGTGATAGAGAGTGTCAGAGAGTGTCTGAGAGTGATAGAGAGTTTCAGAGAGTTTCAGAGAGTGTCTGAGAGTGTCTGAGAGTGTCAGAGAGTGTCAGAGAGTGATAGAGAGTGATAGAGAGTGTCAAAGAGTGTCAGAGAGTGTCAGATAGTGATAGAGAGTGTCAGATAGTGTCAGAGAGTGTCAGAGAGTGATACAGAGTGAAAGAGAGTGAAAGAGAGTGTCAGAGATTGTCAGAGAGTGATAGAGAGTGATAGAGAGTGTCAGAGAGTGTCAGAGTGTGTCAGATAGTGACAGTGAGTGTCTGAGAGAGTCAGAGAGTGTCAGATAGTGATAGAGAGTGTCAGAGAGTGTCAGAGAGTGTCAGATAGTGATAGTGAGTGTCTGAGAGTGTCAGAGAGTGATAGAGAGTGCCAGAGAGTGTCAGAGAGTGTCAGATAGTGATAGTGAGTGTCTGAGAGTGTCACAGAGTGTCAGATAGTGATAGAGAGTGTCAGAGAGTGTCAGAGAGTGATAGAGAGTGTCTGAGAGTGTCAGAGAGTGTCAGAGAGTGTCTGAGAGTGTCAGGGAGTGTCAGAGAGTGATAGAGTGATAGAGAGTGATAGAGAGTGTCAGAGAGTGTCAGAGAGTGTCAGAGAGTGTCAGAGAGTGATATAGAGTGATAGAGAGTGATAGAGAGTGTCAGAGAGTGTCAGAGAGTGTCAGAGAGTGATAGAGAGTGATAGAGAGTGCCAGAGAGTGTCAGAGAGTGATAGAGAGTGATAGAGAGTGTCAGAGAGTGTCAGAGAGTGTCAGAGAGTGATAGAGAGTGAAAGAGAGTGTCAGAGAGTGTCAGAGAGTGATAGAGAGTGTCAGAGAGTGTCAGAGAGTGTCAGAGAGTGTCAGAGAGTGATAGAGAGTGATAGAGAGTGATAGAGAGTGTCAGAGAGTGTCAGAGAGTGTCAGAGAGTGATAGAGAGTGAAAGAGAGTGTCAGAGAGTGTCAGAGAGTGTCAGATAGTGATAGTGAGTACCTGAGAGTGTCACAGAGTGTCAGATAGTGATAGAGAGTGTCAGAGAGTGTCAGAGAGTGTCAGAGAGTGATCGAGAGTGATCGAGAGTGTCAGAGAGTGTAAGAGAGTGTCAGAGAGTGTCAGAGAGTGTCAGAGAGTAATAGAGTGTCACAGAGTGATAGAGAGTGTCTGAGAGTATCAGAGAGTGTCAGAGAGTGTCAGAGAGTGTCAGAGAGTGATAGAGAGTGAAAGAGAGTGTCAGATAGTGTCAGAGAGTGTCAGAGAGTGATAGAGTGTCACAGAGTGATAGAGAGTGTCTGAGAGTGTCAGAGAGTGTCAGAGAGTGTCAGAGAGTGTCAGAGAGTGATAGAGAGTGATAGAGAGTGTCAGAGAGTGTCAGAGAGTGTCAGAGAGTGATAGAGAGTGATAGAGAGTGTCAGAGAGTGTCAGAGACTGTCAGAGAGTGTCAGAGAGTGATAGAGAGTTGCAGAGAGTTTCAGAGAGTCTCTGAGAATGTCTGAGAGTGTCAGAGAGTGTCAGAGAGTGATAGAGAGTGTTAGAGAGTGTCAGAGAGTGTCAGAGAGTGTCAGAGAGTGATAGAGAGTTTCAGAGAGTGTCAGAGAATGTCTGAGAGTGTCAGAGAGTGTCAGAGAGTGTCAGAGAGTGATAGATAGTGACAGAGAGTGTCAGAGAGTGTCAGAGAGTGATAGAGAGGGATAGAGAGTTTCAGAGAGTGTCAGAGAGTGTCAGAGAGTGATAGAGAGTGTCAGAGAGTGTCAGAGAGTGTCAGAGTGTGATAGACAGTGTCAGAGAGTGTCAGAGAGTGTCTGAGAGTGTCAGAGAGTGTCAGAGAGTGATAGAGAGTGTCAGAGAGTGTCAGAGAGTGTCAGAGAGTGTCTGAGAGTGATAGAGAGTTTCAGAGAGTTTCAGAGAGTGATAGAGAGTGATAGAGAGTGTCAGAGAGTGTCAGAGTGTGTCAGATAGTGATAGTGAGTGTCTGAGAGAGTCAGAGAGTGTCAGATAGTGATAGAGAGTGTCAGAGAGTGTCAGAGAGTGTCAGATAGTGATAGTGAGTGTCTGAGAGTGTCAGAGAGTGATAGAGAGTGTCAGAGAGTGTCAGAGAGTGTCAGAGAGTGATAGAGAGTGTCAGAGAGTGTCAGAGAGTGTCAGAGAGTGTCAGAGAGTGATAGAGAGTGAAAGAGAGTGTCAGAGAGTGTCAGAGAGTGTCAGATAGTGATAGTGAGTACCTGAGAGTGTCACAGAGTGTCAGATAGTGATAGAGAGTGTCAGAGAGTGTCAGAGAGTGTCAGAGAGTGATCGAGAGTGATCGAGAGTGTCAGAGAGTGTCAGAGAGTGTCAGAGAGTGTCTGAGAGTGTCAGAGAGTGATAGAGAGTGAAAGAGAGTGTCAGAGAGTGTCAGAGAGTGTCAGAGAGTAATAGAGTGTCACAGAGTGATAGAGAGTGTCTGAGAGTATCAGAGAGTGTCAGAGAGTGTCAGAGAGTGTCAGAGAGTGTCAGAGAGTGATAGAGAGTGAAAGAGAGTGTCAGATAGTGTCAGAGAGTGTCAGAGAGTGATAGAGTGTCACAGAGTGATAGAGAGTGTCTGAGAGTGTCAGAGAGTGTCAGAGAGTGTCAGAGAGTGATAAAGAGTGATAGAGAGTGAAAGAGAGTGTCAGATAGTGTCAGAGAGTGTCAGAGAGTGATAGAGTGTCACAGAGTGATAGAGAGTGTCTGAGAGTGTCAGAGAGTGTCAGAGAGTGTCAGAGAGTGATAAAGAGTGATAGAGAGTGTCAGAGAGTGTCAGAGAGTGATAGTGAGTGTCTGAGAGTGTCAGAGAGTGTCAGAGTGTGATAGACAGTGTCAGAGAGTGTCAGAGAGTGTCTGAGAGTGTCAGAGAGTGTCAGAGAGTGATAGAGAGTGTCAGAGAGTGTCAGAGAGTGTCAGAGAGTGTCTGAGAGTGATAGAGAGTTTCAGAGAGTTTCAGAGAGTGATAGAGAGTGATAGAGAGTGTCAGAGAGTGTCAGAGTGTGTCAGATAGTGATAGTGAGTGTCTGAGAGAGTCAGAGAGTGTCAGATAGTGATAGAGAGTGTCAGAGAGTGTCAGAGAGTGTCAGATAGTGATAGTGAGTGTCTGAGAGTGTCAGAGAGTGATAGAGAGTGTCAGAGAGTGTCAGAGAGTGTCAGATAGTGATAGTGAGTGTCTGAGAGTGTCACAGAGTGTCAGATAGTGATAGAGAGTGTCAGAGAGTGTCAGAGAGTGATAGAGAGTGTCAGAGAGTGTCTGAGAGTTTCAGAGAGTGATAGAGAGTGAAAGAGAGTGTCAGAGAGTGTCAGAGAGTGTCAGAGAGTGATAGAGTGTCAGAGAGTGATAGAGAGTGTCAGAGAGTGTCAGAGAGTGTCAGAGAGTGATAGAGAGTGATAGAGAGTGCCAGAGAGTGTCAGAGAGTGATAGAGATTGATAGAGAGTGTCAGAGAGTGTCAGAGAGTGTCAGAGAGTGATAGAGAGTGAAAGAGAGTGTCAGAGAGTGTCAGAGAGTGATAGAGAGTGTCAGAGAGTGTCAGAGAGTGTCAGAGAGTGTCAGAGAGTGTCAGAGAGTGATAGAGAGTGATAGAGAGTGATAGAGAGTGTCAGAGAGTGTCAGAGAGTGATAGAGAGTGAAAGAGAGTGTCAGAGAGTGTCAGAGAGTGTCAGATAGTGATAGTGAGTACCTGAGAGTGTCACAGAGTGTCAGATAGTGATAGAGAGTGTCAGAGAGTGTCAGAGAGTGTCAGAGAGTGATCGAGAGTGATCGAGAGTGTCAGAGAGTGTCAGAGAGTGTCAGAGAGTGTCTGAGAGTGTCAGAGAGTGATAGAGAGTGAAAGAGAGTGTCAGAGAGTGTCAGAGAGTGTCAGAGAGTAATAGAGTGTCACAGAGTGATAGAGAGTGTCTGAGAGTATCAGAGAGTGTCAGAGAGTGTCAGAGAGTGTCAGAGAGTGATAGAGAGTGAAAGAGAGTGTCAGATAGTGTCAGAGAGTGTCAGAGAGTGATAGAGTGTCACAGAGTGATAGAGAGTGTCTGAGAGTGTCAGAGAGTGTCAGAGAGTGTCAGAGAGTGATAGAGAGTGATAGAGAGTGTCAGAGAGTGTCAGAGACTGTCAGAGAGTGTCAGAGAGTGATAGAGAGTTGCAGAGAGTTTCAGAGAGTCTCTGAGAATGTCTGAGAGTGTCAGAGAGTGTCAGAGAGTGATAGAGAGTGTTAGAGAGTGTCAGAGAGTGTCAGAGAGTGTCAGAGAGTGATAGAGAGTTTCAGAGAGTGTCAGAGAATGTTAGAGAGTGTCAGAGAGTGTCAGAGAGTGTCAGAGAGTGATAGATAGTGACAGAGAGTGTCAGAGAGTGTCAGAGAGTGATAGAGAGGGATAGAGAGTTTCAGAGAGTGTCAGAGAGTGTCAGAGAGTGATAGAGAGTGTCAGAGAGTGTCAGAGAGTGATAAAGAGTGATAGAGAGTGTCAGAGAGTGTCAGAGAGTGATAGTGAGTGTCTGAGAGTGTCAGAGAGTGTCAGAGTGTGATAGACAGTGTCAGAGAGTGTCAGAGAGTGTCTGAGAGTGTCAGAGAGTGTCAGAGAGTGATAGAGAGTGTCAGAGAGTGTCAGAGAGTGTCAGAGAGTGTCTGAGAGTGATAGAGAGTTTCAGAGAGTTTCAGAGAGTGATAGAGAGTGATAGAGAGTGTCAGAGAGTGTCAGAGAGTGTCAGAGTGTGTCAGATAGTGATAGTGAGTGTCTGAGAGAGTCAGAGAGTGTCAGATAGTGATAGAGAGTGTCAGAGAGTGTCAGAGAGTGTCAGATAGTGATAGTGAGTGTCTGAGAGTGTCAGAGAGTGATACAGAGTGTCAGAGAGTGTCAGAGAGTGTCAGATAGTGATAGTGAGTGTCTGAGAGTGTCACAGAGTGTCAGATAGTGATAGAGAGTGTCAGAGAGTGTCAGAGAGTGATAGAGAGTGTCAGAGAGTGTCAGAGAGTGTCTGAGAGTTTCAGAGAGTGATAGAGAGTGAAAGAGAGTGTCAGAGAGTGTCAGAGAGTGTCAGAGAGTGATAGAGTGTCAGAGAGTGATAGAGAGTGTCAGAGAGTGTCAGAGAGTGTCAGAGAGTGATATAGAGTGATAGAGAGTGATAGAGAGTGTCAGAGAGTGTCAGAGAGTGTCAGAGAGTGATAGAGAGTGATAGAGAGTGCCAGAGAGTGTCAGAGAGTGATAGAGAGTGATAGAGAGTGTCAGAGAGTGTCAGAGAGTGATAGAGAGTGAACGAGAGTGTCAGAGAGTGTCAGAGAGTGTCAGAGAGTGATAGAGAGTGTCAGAGAGTGTCAGAGAGTGTCAGAGAGTGATAGAGAGTGATAGAGAGTGATAGAGAGTGTCAGAGAGTGTCAGAGATTGTCAGAGAGTGATAGAGAGTGAAAGAGAGTGTCAGAGAGTGTCAGATAGTGATAGTGAGTACCTGAGAGTGTCACAGAGTGTCAGATAGTGATAGAGAGTGTCAGAGAGTGTCAGAGAGTGTCAGAGAGTGTCAGAGAGTGTCAGAGAGTGATCGAGAGTGATCGAGAGTGTCAGAGAGTGTCAGAGAGTGTCAGAGAGTGTCAGAGAGTGATAGAGAGTGATAGAGAGTGATAGAGAGTGTCAGAGAGTGTCTGAGAGTGATAGAGAGTTTCAGAGAGTTTCAGAGAGTGTCTGAGAATGTCTGAGAGTGTCAGAGAGTGATAGAGAGTGATAGAGAGTGTCAGAGAGTGTCAGAGAGTGTCAGAGAGTGATAGAGAGTGATAGAGAGTGTCAGAGAGTGTCAGATAGTGATAGAGAGTGTCAGAGAGTGTCAGAGAGTGTCAGAGAGTGATAGAGAGTGAAAGAGAGTGAAAGAGAGTGTCAGAGAGTGTCAGAGAGTGATAGAGAGTGATAGAGAATGTCAGAGAGTGTCAGAGTGTGTCAGATAGTGACAGTGAGTGTCTGAGAGAGTCAGAGAGTGTCTGAGAGTGATAGAGAGTGTCAGAGAGTGTCAGAGAGTGTCAGATAGTGATAGTGAGTGTCTGAGAGTGTCAGAGAGTGATAGAGAGTGTCAGAGAGTGTCAGAGAGTGTCAGATAGTGACAGTGAGTGTCTGAGAGTGTCACAGAGTGTCAGATAGTGATAGAGAGTGTCAGAGAGTGTCAGAGAGTGATAGAGAGTGTCAGAGAGTGTCAGAGAGTGTCTGAGAGTGTCAGAGAGTGATAGAGAGTGAAAGAGAGTGTCAGAGAGTGTCAGAGAGTGTCAGAGAGTGATAGAGTGTCAGAGAGTGATAGAGAGTGTCAGAGAGTGTCAGAGAGTGTCAGAGAGTGTCAGAGAGTGATAGAGAGTGATAGAGAGTGTCAGAGAGTGTCAGAGAGTGTCAGAGAGTGATAGAGAGTGATAGAGAGTGCCAGAGAGTGTCAGAGAGTGATAGAGAGTGATAGAGAGTTTCAGAGAGTGTCAGAGAGTGTCAGAGAGTGATAGAGAGTGAAAGAGAGTGTCAGAGAGTGTCAGAGAGTGATAGAGAGTGTCAGAGAGTGTCAGAGAGTGTCAGAGAGTGTCAGAGAGTGATAGAGAGTGATAGAGAGTGATAGAGAGTGTCAGAGAGTGTCAGAGAGTGTCAGAGAGTGATAGAGAGTGAAAGAGAGTGTCAGAGAGTGTCAGAGAGTGTCAGATAGTGATAGTGAGTACCTGAGAGTGTCACAGAGTGTCAGATAGTGATAGAGAGTGTCAGAGAGTGTCAGAGAGTGATAGAGTGTCACAGAGTGATAGAGAGTGTCTGAGAGTATCAGAGAGTGTCAGAGAGTGTCAGAGAGTGTCAGAGAGTGATAGAGAGTGAAAGAGAGTGTCAGATAGTGTCAGAGAGTGTCAGAGAGTGATAGAGTGTCACAGAGTGATAGAGAGTGTCTGAGACTGTCAGAGAGTGTCAGAGAGTGTCAGAGAGTGTCAGAGAGTGTCAGAGAGTGATAGAGAGTGTCAGAGAGTGTCAGAGAGTGTCAGAGAGTGATAGAGAGTGATAGAGAGTGTCAGAGAGTGTCAGAGACTGTCAGAGAGTGTCAGAGAGTGATAGAGAGTTGCAGAGAGTTTCAGAGAGTCTCTGAGAATGTCTGAGAGTGTCAGAGAGTGTCAGAGAGTGTCAGAGAGTGTCAGAGAGTGTCAGAGAGTGATAGAGAGTTTCAGAGAGTGTCAGAGAGTGTCTGAGAGTGTCAGAGAGTGTCAGAGAGTGATAGATAGTGACAGAGAGTGTCAGAGAGTGTCAGAGAGTGATAGAGAGGGATAGAGAGTTTCAGAGAGTGTCAGAGAGTGTCAGAGTGTGTCAGAGAGTGATAGAGAGTGTCAGAGAGTGTCAGAGAGTGATAAAGAGTGATAGAGAGTGTCAGAGAGTGTCAGAGAGTGATAGTGAGTGTCTGAGAGTGTCAGAGAGTGATAAAGAGTGATAGAGAGTGTCAGAGAGTGATAGAGAGTGATAGAGAGTGTCAGAGAGTGTCAGAGACTGTCAGAGAGTGTCAGAGAGTGATAGAGAGTTGCAGAGAGTTTCAGAGAGTCTCTGAGAATGTCTGAGAGTGTCAGAGAGTGTCAGAGAGTGTCAGAGAGTGTCAGAGAGTGTCAGAGAGTGATAGAGAGTTTCAGAGAGTGTCAGAGAGTGTCTGAGAGTGTCAGAGAGTGTCAGAGAGTGATAGATAGTGACAGAGAGTGTCAGAGAGTGTCAGAGAGTGATAGAGAGGGATAGAGAGTTTCAGAGAGTGTCAGAGAGTGTCAGAGTGTGTCAGAGAGTGATAGAGAGTGTCAGAGAGTGTCAGAGAGTGATAAAGAGTGATAGAGAGTGTCAGAGAGTGTCAGAGAGTGATAGTGAGTGTCTGAGAGTGTCAGAGAGTGATAAAGAGTGATAGAGAGTGTCAGAGAGTGTCAGAGAGTGATAGTGAGTGTCTGAGAGTGTCAGAGAGTGTCAGAGTGTGATAGACAGTGTCAGAGAGTGTCAGAGAGTGTCTGAGAGTGTCAGAGAGAGTCAGAGAGAGATAGAGAGTGTCAGAGAGCGTCAGAGAGTGTCAGAGAGTGTCTGAGAGTGTTAGAGAGTTTCAGAGAGTTTCAGAGAGTGATAGAGAGTGATAGAGAGTATCAGAGAGTGTCAGAGTGTGTCAGATAGTGATAGTGAGTGTCTGTGAGAGTCAGAGAGTGTCAGATAGTGATAGAGAGTGTCAGAGAGTGTCAGAGAGTGTCAGAGAGTGTCAGAAAGTGATAGTGAGTGTCTGAGAGTGTCAGAGAGTGATAGAGAGTGTCAGAGAGTGTCAGAGAGTGTCAGATAGTGATAGTGAGTGTCTGAGAGTGTCACAGAGTGTCAGATAGTGATAGAGAGTGTCAGAGAGTGTCAGAGAGTGATAGAGAGTGTCAGAGAGTGTCAGAGAGTGTCTGAGAGTGTCAGAGAGTGATAGAGAGTGAAAGAGAGTGTCAGAGAGTGTCAGAGAGTGTCAGAGAGTGATAGAGTGTCAGAGAGTGATAGAGAGTGTCAGAGAGTGTCAGAGAGTGTCAGAGAGTGATATAGAGCGATAGAGAGCGATAGAGAGTGATAGAGAGTGTCAGAGAGTGTCAGAGAGTGTCAGAGAGTGATAGAGAGTGATAGAGAGTGCCAGAGAGTGTCAGAGAGTGATAGAGAGTGATAGAGAGTGTCAGAGAGTGTCAAAGAGTGTCAGAGAGTGATAGAGAGTGAAAGAGAGTGTCAGAGAGTGTCAGAGAGTGTCAGAGAGTGATAGAGAGTGTCAGAGAGTGTCAGAGAGTGTCAGAGAGTGTCAGAGAGTGATAGAGAGTGATAGAGAGTGTCAGAGAGTGTCAGAGAGTGTCAGAGAGTGATAGAGAGTGAAAGAGAGTGTCAGAGAGTGTCAGAGAGTGTCAGATAGTGATAGTGAGTACCTGAGAGTGTCACAGAGTGTCAGATAGTGATAGAGAGTGTCAGAGAGTGTCAGAGAGTGTCAGAGAGTGATCGAGAGTGATCGAGAGTGATCGAGAGTGTCAGAGAGTGTCAGAGAGTGTCAGAGAGTGTCAGAGAGTGTCAGAGAGTGATAGAGAGTGATAGAGAGTGTCAGAGAGTGTCAGAGAGTGTCAGAGAGTGATAGAGAGTGTCAGAGAGTGTCAGAGACTGTCAGAGAGTGTCAGAGAGTGATAGAGAGTTGCAGAGAGTTTCAGAGAGTCTCTGAGAATGTCTGAGAGTGTCAGAGAGTATCAGAGAGTGATAGAGAGTGTTAGAGAGTGTCAGAGAGTGTCAGAGAGTGTCAGAGAGTGATAGAGAGTTTCAGAGAGTGTCAGAGAGTGTCTGAGAGTGTCTGAGAGTGTCAGAGAGTGATAGAGAGTGAAAGAGAGTGTCAGAGAGTGATAGAGAGTGAAAGAGAGTGTCAGAGAGTGTCAGAGAGTGTCAGAGAGTGATAGAGTGTCACAGAGTGATAGAGAGTGTCTGAGAGTGTCAGAGAGTGTCAGAGAGTGATAGAGTGTCACAGAGTGATAGAGAGTGTCTGAGAGTGTCAGAGAGTGTCAGAGAGTGTCAGAGAGTGATAGAGAGTGATAGAGAGTGTCAGAGAGTGTCAGAGAGTGTCAGAGAGTGATAGAGAGTGATAGAGTGTGTCAGAGAGTGTCAGAGACTGTCAGAGAGTGTCAGAGAGTGATAGAGAGTTGCAGAGAGTTTCAGAGAGTCTCTGAGAATGTCTGAGAGTGTCAGAGAGTGTCAGAGAGTGATAGAGACTGTTAGAGAGTGTCAGAGAGTGTCAGAGAGTGTCAGAGAGTGTCAGAGAGTGTCAGAGAGTGTCAGAGAGTGATAGAGAGTTTCAGAGAGTGTCAGAGAGTGTCTGAGAGTGTCAGAGAGTGTCAGAGAGTTTCAGAGAGTGTCTGAGAATGTCTGAGAGTTTCAGAGAGTGTCAGAGAGTGATAGAGAGTGATAGAGAGTTTCAGAGAGTGTCAGAGAGTGTCTGAGAGTGTCAGAGACTGATAGAGAGTGTCAGAGAGTGTCAGAGAGTGACAGAGAGTGATAGAGAGTGTCAGAGAGTGTCAGAGAGTGTCTGAGAGTAATAGAGAGTTTCAGAGGGTTTCAGAGAGTGTCTGAGAATGTCTGAGAGTGTCAGAGAGAGTCAGAGAGTGATAGAGAGTGATAGAGAGTGTCAGAGAGCGTCTGAGAGTGTCAGAGAGTGATAGAGAGTTTCAACGAGTGATAGAGAGTGTCAGAGAGTGTCAGAGAGTGTCAGAGAGTGATAGAGAGTGATAGAGAGATTCAGAGAGTGTCAGAGAGTGTCTGAGAGTGATAGAGAGTGATAGAGAGTGTCAGCGAGTGTCAGAGAGTGTCAGAGAGTGATAGAGAGTGATAGAGAGTGTCAGAGAGTGGCAGAGAGTGTCAGAGAGTGGCAGAGAGTGTCAGAGAGTGTCAGAGAGTGATAGAGAGTGATAGAGAGTGTCAGACAGTGTCAGAGAGTTATAGAGAGTGTCAGAGAGATTTAGAGAGTGATAGAGAGTGACAGAGAGTGTCAGAGAATGTCAGAGAGTGATAGAGAGGGATAGAGAGTTTCAGAGAGTGTCAGAGAGTGTCAGAGAGTGTCAGAGAGTGATAGAGAGTGTCAGAGAGTGTCAGAGAGTGATAGAGAGAGTCAGAGAGTGTCAGAGAGTGATAGTGAGTGTCTGAGAGTGTCAGAGAGTGTCAGAGTGTGATAGACAGTGTCAGAGAGTGTCAGAGAGTGTCTGAGAGTGCCAGAGAGTGTCAGAGAGTGATAGACAGTGTCAGAGAGTGTCAGAGAGTGTCAGAGAGTGTCTGAGAGTGATAGAGAGTTTCAGAGAGTTTCAGAGAGTGTCTGAGAATGTCTGAGAGTTTCAGAGAGTGTCAGAGAGTGATAGAGAGTGATAGAGAGTTTCAGAGAGTGACAGAGAGTGTCTGAGAGTGTCAGAGAGTGATAGAGAGTGATAGAGAGTGTCAGACAGTGTCAGAGTGTGATAGAGAGTTTCAGAGAGAGTCAGAGAGTGTTACAGAGTGATAGACAGTGTCAGAGAGTGTCAGAGAGTGATAGAGAGTGATAGAGAGTGTCAGAGAGTGATAGAGAGTGTCAGAGAGTGCCAGAGAGTGTCAGAGAGTGATAGACAGTGTCAGAGAGTGTCAGAGAGTGTCAGAGAGTGTCAGAGAGTGTCTGAGAGTGATAGAGAGTTTCAGAGAGTTTCAGAGAGTGTCTGAGAATGTCTGAGAGTTTCAGAGAGTGTCAGAGAGTGATAGAGAGTGATAGAGAGTGTCAGAGAGTGTCAGAGAGTGATCGAGAGTGATAGAGAGTTTCAGAGAGTGTCAGAGAGTGTCTGAGAGTGTCAGAGAGTGATAGAGAGTGATAGAGAGTGTCAGACAGTGTCAGAGTGTGATAGAGAGTTTCAGAGAGAGTCAGAGAGTGTCTGAGAGTGTTACAGAGTGATAGAGAGTGTCAGAGAGTGTCAGAGAGTGATAGAGAGTGATAGAGAGTGTCAGAGAGTGTCAGAGAGTGTCAGAGAGTGTCTGAGAGTGATAGAGAGTTTCAGAGAGTTTCAGAGAGTGTCTGAGAATGTCTGAGAGTTTCAGAGAGTGTCAGAGAGTGATAGAGAGTGATAGAGAGTGTCAGAGAGTGTCAGAGAGTGATCGAGAGTGATAGAGAGTTTCAGAGATTGTCAGAGAGTGTCTGAGATTGTCAGAGAGTGATAGAGATTGATAGAGAGTGTCAGACAGTGTCAGAGAGTGATAGAGAGTGATAGAGAGTTTCAGAGAGTGTCTGAGAGTGTCTGAGAGTGTCTGAGAGTGTCAGAGAGTGATAGAGAGTGTCAGAGAGTGTCTGAGAGTGATAGAGAGTGATAGAGAGTGTCAGCGAGTGTCAGAGAGTGTCAGAGAGTGATAGAGAGTGATAGAGAGTGTCAGAGAGTGGCAGAGAGTGTCAGAGAGTGTCAGAGAGTGATAGAGAGTGATAGAGAGTGTCAGACAGTGTCAGAGAGTTATAGAGAGTGATAGAGAGTGTCAGAGAGTGTCAGAGAGTGATAGAGAGTGATAGAGAGTGTCAGAGAGTGTCAGAGAGTGTCAGAGAGTGTCTGAGAGTAATAGAGAGTTTCAGAGAGTTTCAGAGAGTGTCTGAGAATGTCTGAGAATGTCTGAGAGTGTCAGAGAGAGTCAGAGAGTGATAGAGAGTGTCAGAGAGTGTCAGAGAGTGTCAGATAGTGATAGAGAGTGTCAGAGAGTGTCAGAGAGTGTCAGAGAGTGATAGAGAGTGAAAGAGAGTGTCAGAGAGTGTCAGAGAGTGATAGAGAGTGATAGAGAGTGTCAGAGAGCGTCAGAGAGTGTCAGAGAGTGTCTGAGAGTAATAGAGAGTTTCAGAGAGTTTCAGAGAGTGTCTGAGAATTTCTGAGAGTGTCAGAGAGTGTCAGAGAGTGATAGAGAGTGATAGAGAGTGTCAGAGAGTGTCAGAGAGTGTCAGAGAGTGATAGAGAGTGATAGAGAGTGTCAGAGAGTGTCAGAGAGTGTCAGATAGTGATAGAGAGTGTCAGAGAGTGTCAGAGAGTGTCAGAGAGTGATAGAGAGTGAAAGAGAGTGTCATAGAGTGTCAGAGAGTGATAGAGAGTGATAGAGAGTGTCAGAGAGTGTCAGATAGTGATAGAGAGTGTCAGAGAGTGTCAGAGAGTGTCAGAGAGTGAAAGAGAGTGTCAGAGAGTGATGGAGAGTGGTAGAGAGTGTCAGAGAGTGTCAGAGAGTGTCAGATAGTGATAGTGAGTGTCTGAGAGTGTCAGAGAGTGTCAGATAGTGATAGAGAGTGTCAGAGAGAGTCAGAGAGTGTCAGAGAGTGTCAGAGAGTGATAGAGAGTGATAGAGAGTGTCAGAGAGTGTCAGAGAGTGTCAGAGAGTGTCAGAGAGTGTCAGATAGTGACAGTGAGTGTCTGAGAGTGTCAGAGAGTGACAGAGAGTGTCAGAGAGTGTCAGATAGTTATAGTGAGTGTCTGAGAGTGTCACAGAGTGTCAGATATTGATAGAGAGTGTCAGAGAGTGTCAGAGAGTGTCAGAGAGTGATAGAGAGTGTCAGAGAGTGTCACAGAGCGTCAGAGAGTGTCAGAGAGTGATAGAGAGTGAAAGAGAGTGTCAGAGAGTGTCAGAGAGTGTCAGAGAGTGATAGAGAGTGTCAGAGAGTGATAGAGAGTGTCAGAGAGTGTCAGAGAGTGATAGAGAGTGATAGAGAGTGTCAGAGAGTGTCAGAGAGTGTCAGAGAGTGATAGAGAGTGATAGAGAGTGTCAGAGAGTGTCAGAGAGTGTCAGAGAGTGATAGAGAGTGATAGAGAGTGATAGAGAGTGATAGAGAGTGTCAGAGAGTGTCAGAGAGTGATAGAGAGTGAAAGAGAGTGTCAGAGAGTGTCAGAGATTGTCAGAGAGTGATAGAGAGTGTCAGAGAGTGTCAGAGAGTGTCAGAGAGTGATAGAGAGTGATAGAGAGTGAAAGAGAGTGTCAGAGAGTGTCAGAGAGTGATAGAGAGTGATAGAGAGTGTCAGAGAGTGTCAGAGAGTGTCAGATAGTGATAGTGAGTGTCTGAGAGTGATAGAGAGTGATAGAGAGTGTCAGATAGTGATAGTGAGTGTCTGAGAGTGTCAGAGAGTGATAGAGAGTGATAGAGATTTTCAGAGAGTGTCAGAGAGTGTCAGAGAGTGTCAGAGAGTGATAGAGAGTGATAGAGAGTGTCAGAGAGTGTCTGAGAGTGTCAGAGAGTGTCAGAGAGTGATAGAGAGTGATAGAGAGTGTCAGAGAGTGTCAGAGAGTGTCAGAGAGTGATAGAGAGTTATAGAGAGTGCAGAGAGTGTCAGAGAGTGATAGAGAGTGATAGAGAGTGTCAGAGAGTGT
Source organism: Heterodontus francisci (assembly GCF_036365525.1). Classification (NCBI taxonomy): domain Eukaryota; kingdom Metazoa; phylum Chordata; class Chondrichthyes; order Heterodontiformes; family Heterodontidae; genus Heterodontus; species Heterodontus francisci. The sequence continues at coordinate 135,670,844 of NC_090378.1, forward strand.
CAGAGAGTGTCAGATAGTGATAGTGAGTGTCTGAGAGTGTCAGAGAGTGTCAGAGAGTGTCAGAGAGTGATAGAGAGTGATAGAGAGTATCAGAGAGTGATAGAGGGTGTCAGAGAGTGTCAGAGAGTCGCAGAGAGTGATAGAGAGTGATAGAGAGTTTCAGAGAGTGTCAGAGAGTGTCTGAGAGTGTCAGAGAGTGTCAGAGAGTGTCAGAGAGTGATAGTGAGTGTCTGAGAGTGTCAGAGAGCGTCAGAGAGTGATAGAGAGTGTCAGAGAGTGTCAGAGAGTGTCAGAGAGTGATAGAGAGTGTCAGAGAGTGTCAGAGAGTGATAGAGAGTATCAGAGAGTGATAGAGGGCGTCAGAGAGTGATAGAGAGTGAAAGAGAGTGTCAGAGAGTGTCAGAGAGTGATAGAGAGTGATAGAGAGTTTCAGAGAGTGTCAGAGAATGTCAGAGAGTGACAGAGAGTGTCAAAGAGTGATAGCGAGTGTCAGAGAGTGTCAGAGAGTGTCAGAGAGTGTCAGAGAGTGTCAGAGAGTGTCAGAGAGTGATAGTGAGTGTCTGAGAGTGTCAGAGAGTGTCAGAGAGTGATAGAGAGTGATAGAGAGTGTCAGAGAGTGTCAGAGAGTGTCAGAGAGTGATAGAGAGTGTCAGAGAGTGTCAGAGAGTGTCAGAGAGTGATAGTGAGTGTCTGAGAGTGTCAGAGAGTGTCAGAGAGTGATAGAGAGTGATAGAGAGTGTCAGAGAGTGTCAGAGAGTGATAGTGAGTGTCTGAGAGTGTCAGAGAGTGTCAGAGAGTGATAGAGAGTGATAGAGAGTGTCAGAGAGTGTCAGAGAGTGTCAGAGAGTGATAGAGAGTGAAAGAGAGTGTCAGAGAGTGTCAGAGAGTGTCAGAGAGTGATAGAGAGTGTCAGAGAGTGTCAGAGAGTGTCAGAGAGTGTCAGAGAGTGATAGAGAGTGATAGAGAGTGTCAGAGAGTGTCAGAGAGTGTCAGAGAGTGATAGAGAGTGAAAGAGAGTGTCAGAGAGTGTCAGAGAGTGTCAGATAGTGATAGTGAGTACCTGAGAGTGTCACAGAGTGTCAGATAGTGATAGAGAGTGTCAGAGAGTGTCAGAGAGTGTCAGAGAGTGATCGAGAGTGATCGAGAGTGATCGAGAGTGTCAGAGAGTGTCAGAGAGTGTCAGAGAGTGTCAGAGAGTGTCAGAGAGTGTCAGAGAGTGATAGAGAGTGATAGAGAGTGTCAGAGAGTGTCAGAGAGTGTCAGAGAGTGATAGAGAGTGTCAGAGAGTGTCAGAGACTGTCAGAGAGTGTCAGAGAGTGATAGAGAGTTGCAGAGAGTTTCAGAGAGTCTCTGAGAATGTCTGAGAGTGTCAGAGAGTATCAGAGAGTGATAGAGAGTGTTAGAGAGTGTCAGAGAGTGTCAGAGAGTGTCAGAGAGTGATAGAGAGTTTCAGAGAGTGTCAGAGAGTGTCTGAGAGTGTCTGAGAGTGTCAGAGAGTGATAGAGAGTGAAAGAGAGTGTCAGAGAGTGATAGAGAGTGAAAGAGAGTGTCAGAGAGTGTCAGAGAGTGTCAGAGAGTGATAGAGTGTCACAGAGTGATAGAGAGTGTCTGAGAGTGTCAGAGAGTGTCAGAGAGTGATAGAGTGTCACAGAGTGATAGAGAGTGTCTGAGAGTGTCAGAGAGTGTCAGAGAGTGTCAGAGAGTGATAGAGAGTGATAGAGAGTGTCAGAGAGTGTCAGAGAGTGTCAGAGAGTGATAGAGAGTGATAGAGTGTGTCAGAGAGTGTCAGAGACTGTCAGAGAGTGTCAGAGAGTGATAGAGAGTTGCAGAGAGTTTCAGAGAGTCTCTGAGAATGTCTGAGAGTGTCAGAGAGTGTCAGAGAGTGATAGAGACTGTTAGAGAGTGTCAGAGAGTGTCAGAGAGTGTCAGAGAGTGTCAGAGAGTGTCAGAGAGTGTCAGAGAGTGATAGAGAGTTTCAGAGAGTGTCAGAGAGTGTCTGAGAGTGTCAGAGAGTGTCAGAGAGTTTCAGAGAGTGTCTGAGAATGTCTGAGAGTTTCAGAGAGTGTCAGAGAGTGATAGAGAGTGATAGAGAGTTTCAGAGAGTGTCAGAGAGTGTCTGAGAGTGTCAGAGACTGATAGAGAGTGTCAGAGAGTGTCAGAGAGTGACAGAGAGTGATAGAGAGTGTCAGAGAGTGTCAGAGAGTGTCTGAGAGTAATAGAGAGTTTCAGAGGGTTTCAGAGAGTGTCTGAGAATGTCTGAGAGTGTCAGAGAGAGTCAGAGAGTGATAGAGAGTGATAGAGAGTGTCAGAGAGCGTCTGAGAGTGTCAGAGAGTGATAGAGAGTTTCAACGAGTGATAGAGAGTGTCAGAGAGTGTCAGAGAGTGTCAGAGAGTGATAGAGAGTGATAGAGAGATTCAGAGAGTGTCAGAGAGTGTCTGAGAGTGATAGAGAGTGATAGAGAGTGTCAGCGAGTGTCAGAGAGTGTCAGAGAGTGATAGAGAGTGATAGAGAGTGTCAGAGAGTGGCAGAGAGTGTCAGAGAGTGGCAGAGAGTGTCAGAGAGTGTCAGAGAGTGATAGAGAGTGATAGAGAGTGTCAGACAGTGTCAGAGAGTTATAGAGAGTGTCAGAGAGATTTAGAGAGTGATAGAGAGTGACAGAGAGTGTCAGAGAATGTCAGAGAGTGATAGAGAGGGATAGAGAGTTTCAGAGAGTGTCAGAGAGTGTCAGAGAGTGTCAGAGAGTGATAGAGAGTGTCAGAGAGTGTCAGAGAGTGATAGAGAGAGTCAGAGAGTGTCAGAGAGTGATAGTGAGTGTCTGAGAGTGTCAGAGAGTGTCAGAGTGTGATAGACAGTGTCAGAGAGTGTCAGAGAGTGTCTGAGAGTGCCAGAGAGTGTCAGAGAGTGATAGACAGTGTCAGAGAGTGTCAGAGAGTGTCAGAGAGTGTCTGAGAGTGATAGAGAGTTTCAGAGAGTTTCAGAGAGTGTCTGAGAATGTCTGAGAGTTTCAGAGAGTGTCAGAGAGTGATAGAGAGTGATAGAGAGTTTCAGAGAGTGACAGAGAGTGTCTGAGAGTGTCAGAGAGTGATAGAGAGTGATAGAGAGTGTCAGACAGTGTCAGAGTGTGATAGAGAGTTTCAGAGAGAGTCAGAGAGTGTTACAGAGTGATAGACAGTGTCAGAGAGTGTCAGAGAGTGATAGAGAGTGATAGAGAGTGTCAGAGAGTGATAGAGAGTGTCAGAGAGTGCCAGAGAGTGTCAGAGAGTGATAGACAGTGTCAGAGAGTGTCAGAGAGTGTCAGAGAGTGTCAGAGAGTGTCTGAGAGTGTCTGAGAGTGATAGAGAGTTTCAGAGAGTTTCAGAGAGTGTCTGAGAATGTCTGAGAGTTTCAGAGAGTGTCAGAGAGTGATAGAGAGTGATAGAGAGTGTCAGAGAGTGTCAGAGAGTGATCGAGAGTGATAGAGAGTTTCAGAGAGTGTCAGAGAGTGTCTGAGAGTGTCAGAGAGTGATAGAGAGTGATAGAGAGTGTCAGACAGTGTCAGAGTGTGATAGAGAGTTTCAGAGAGAGTCAGAGAGTGTCTGAGAGTGTTACAGAGTGATAGAGAGTGTCAGAGAGTGTCAGAGAGTGATAGAGAGTGATAGAGAGTGTCAGAGAGTGTCAGAGAGTGTCAGAGAGTGTCTGAGAGTGATAGAGAGTTTCAGAGAGTTTCAGAGAGTGTCTGAGAATGTCTGAGAGTTTCAGAGAGTGTCAGAGAGTGATAGAGAGTGATAGAGAGTGTCAGAGAGTGTCAGAGAGTGATCGAGAGTGATAGAGAGTTTCAGAGATTGTCAGAGAGTGTCTGAGATTGTCAGAGAGTGATAGAGATTGATAGAGAGTGTCAGACAGTGTCAGAGAGTGATAGAGAGTGATAGAGAGTTTCAGAGAGTGTCTGAGAGTGTCTGAGAGTGTCTGAGAGTGTCAGAGAGTGATAGAGAGTGTCAGAGAGTGTCTGAGAGTGATAGAGAGTGATAGAGAGTGTCAGCGAGTGTCAGAGAGTGTCAGAGAGTGATAGAGAGTGATAGAGAGTGTCAGAGAGTGGCAGAGAGTGTCAGAGAGTGTCAGAGAGTGATAGAGAGTGATAGAGAGTGTCAGACAGTGTCAGAGAGTTATAGAGAGTGATAGAGAGTGTCAGAGAGTGTCAGAGAGTGATAGAGAGTGATAGAGAGTGTCAGAGAGTGTCAGAGAGTGTCAGAGAGTGTCTGAGAGTAATAGAGAGTTTCAGAGAGTTTCAGAGAGTGTCTGAGAATGTCTGAGAATGTCTGAGAGTGTCAGAGAGAGTCAGAGAGTGATAGAGAGTGTCAGAGAGTGTCAGAGAGTGTCAGATAGTGATAGAGAGTGTCAGAGAGTGTCAGAGAGTGTCAGAGAGTGATAGAGAGTGAAAGAGAGTGTCAGAGAGTGTCAGAGAGTGATAGAGAGTGATAGAGAGTGTCAGAGAGCGTCAGAGAGTGTCAGAGAGTGTCTGAGAGTAATAGAGAGTTTCAGAGAGTTTCAGAGAGTGTCTGAGAATTTCTGAGAGTGTCAGAGAGTGTCAGAGAGTGATAGAGAGTGATAGAGAGTGTCAGAGAGTGTCAGAGAGTGTCAGAGAGTGATAGAGAGTGATAGAGAGTGTCAGAGAGTGTCAGAGAGTGTCAGATAGTGATAGAGAGTGTCAGAGAGTGTCAGAGAGTGTCAGAGAGTGATAGAGAGTGAAAGAGAGTGTCATAGAGTGTCAGAGAGTGATAGAGAGTGTCAGAGAGTGTCAGATAGTGATAGAGAGTGTCAGAGAGTGTCAGAGAGTGTCAGAGAGTGAAAGAGAGTGTCAGAGAGTGATGGAGAGTGGTAGAGAGTGTCAGAGAGTGTCAGAGAGTGTCAGATAGTGATAGTGAGTGTCTGAGAGTGTCAGAGAGTGTCAGATAGTGATAGAGAGTGTCAGAGAGAGTCAGAGAGTGTCAGAGAGTGTCAGAGAGTGATAGAGAGTGATAGAGAGTGTCAGAGAGTGTCAGAGAGTGTCAGAGAGTGTCAGATAGTGACAGTGAGTGTCTGAGAGTGTCAGAGAGTGACAGAGAGTGTCAGAGAGTGTCAGATAGTTATAGTGAGTGTCTGAGAGTGTCACAGAGTGTCAGATATTGATAGAGAGTGTCAGAGAGTGTCAGAGAGTGTCAGAGAGTGATAGAGAGTGTCAGAGAGTGTCACAGAGCGTCAGAGAGTGTCAGAGAGTGATAGAGAGTGAAAGAGAGTGTCAGAGAGTGTCAGAGAGTGTCAGAGAGTGATAGAGAGTGTCAGAGAGTGATAGAGAGTGTCAGAGAGTGTCAGAGAGTGATAGAGAGTGATAGAGAGTGTCAGAGAGTGTCAGAGAGTGTCAGAGAGTGATAGAGAGTGATAGAGAGTGTCAGAGAGTGTCAGAGAGTGTCAGAGAGTGATAGAGAGTGATAGAGAGTGATAGAGAGTGATAGAGAGTGTCAGAGAGTGTCAGAGAGTGATAGAGAGTGAAAGAGAGTGTCAGAGAGTGTCAGAGATTGTCAGAGAGTGATAGAGAGTGTCAGAGAGTGTCAGAGAGTGTCAGAGAGTGATAGAGAGTGATAGAGAGTGAAAGAGAGTGTCAGAGAGTGTCAGAGAGTGATAGAGAGTGATAGAGAGTGTCAGAGAGTGTCAGAGAGTGTCAGATAGTGATAGTGAGTGTCTGAGAGTGATAGAGAGTGATAGAGAGTGTCAGATAGTGATAGTGAGTGTCTGAGAGTGTCAGAGAGTGATAGAGAGTGATAGAGATTTTCAGAGAGTGTCAGAGAGTGTCAGAGAGTGTCAGAGAGTGATAGAGAGTGATAGAGAGTGTCAGAGAGTGTCTGAGAGTGTCAGAGAGTGTCAGAGAGTGATAGAGAGTGATAGAGAGTGTCAGAGAGTGTCAGAGAGTGTCAGAGAGTGATAGAGAGTTATAGAGAGTGCAGAGAGTGTCAGAGAGTGATAGAGAGTGATAGAGAGTGTCAGAGAGTGTCAGAGAGTGTCAGATAGTGATAGTGAGTGTCTGAGAGTGTCAGAGAGTGTCAGAGAGTGTCAGAGAGTGATAGAGAGTGATAGAGAGTATCAGAGAGTGATAGAGGGTGTCAGAGAGTGTCAGAGAGTCGCAGAGAGTGATAGAGAGTGATAGAGAGTTTCAGAGAGTGTCAGAGAGTGTCTGAGAGTGTCAGAGAGTGTCAGAGAGTGATAGTGAGTGTCTGAGAGTGTCAGAGAGCGTCAGAGAGTGATAGAGAGTGTCAGAGAGTGTCAGAGAGTGTCAGAGAGTGATAGAGAGTGTCAGAGAGTGTCAGAGAGTGATAGAGAGTATCAGAGAGTGATAGAGGGCGTCAGAGAGTGATAGAGAGTGAAAGAGAGTGTCAGAGAGTGTCAGAGAGTGATAGAGAGTGATAGAGAGTTTCAGAGAGTGTCAGAGAATGTCAGAGAGTGACAGAGAGTGTCAAAGAGTGATAGCGAGTGTCAGAGAGTGTCAGAGAGTGTCAGAGAGTGTCAGAGAGTGTCAGAGAGTGTCAGAGAGTGATAGTGAGTGTCTGAGAGTGTCAGAGAGTGTCAGAGAGTGATAGAGAGTGATAGAGAGTGTCAGAGAGTGTCAGAGAGTGTCAGAGAGTGATAGAGAGTGTCAGAGAGTGTCAGAGAGTGTCAGAGAGTGATAGTGAGTGTCTGAGAGTGTCAGAGAGTGTCAGAGAGTGATAGAGAGTGATAGAGAGTGTCAGAGAGTGTCAGAGAGTGATAGTGAGTGTCTGAGAGTGTCAGAGAGTGTCAGAGAGTGATAGAGAGTGATAGAGAGTGTCAGAGAGTGTCAGAGAGTGTCAGAGAGTGATAGAGAGTGAAAGAGAGTGTCAGAGAGTGTCAGAGAGTGTCAGAGAGTGATAGAGAGTGATAGAGAGTGTCAGAGAGTGTCAGAGAGTGTCAGATAGTGATAGTGAGTGCCTGAGAGTGTCAGAGAGTGATAGAGAGTGATAGAGAGTTTCAGAGAGGGTCAGAGAGTGTCAGAGAGTGTCAGATAGTGATAGTGAGTGTCTGAGAGTGTCAGAGAGTGTCAGATAGTGATAGAGAGTGTCAGAGAGTGTCAGAGAGTGTCAGAGAGTGTAGAGAGTGAAAGAGAGTGTCAGAGAGTGTCAGAGAGTGTCAGAGAGTGTCAGAGAGTGATAGAGAGTGATATAGAGTGTCAGATAGTGATAGTGAGTGTCTGAGAGTGTCTGAGAGTGTCAGAGAGTGATAGAGAGTGATAGAGATTTTCAGAGAGTGTCAGAGAGTGTCAGAGAGTGTCAGAAAGTGTCAGAGAGAGATAGAGAGTGATAGAGAGCGTCAGAGAGTGTCTGAGAGTGTCAGATAGTGTCAGAGAGTGATAGAGAGTGATAGAGAGTGATAGAGAGTGTCAGAGAGTGTCAGAGAGTGTCAGAGAGTGATAGAGAGTGAAAGAGAGTGTCAGAGAGTGATAGAGAGTTATAGAGAGTGTCAGAGAGTGTCAGAGAGTGATAGAGAGTGATAGAGAGTGTCAGAGAGTGTCAGAGAGTGTCAGATAGTGATAGTGAGTGTCTGAGAGTGTCTGAGAGTGTCAGAGAGTGATAGAGAGTATCAGAGAGTGATAGAGAGTATCAGAGAGTGATAGAGGGTGTCAGAGAGTGTCAGAGAGTGGCAGAGAGTGATAGAGAGTGATAGAGAGTGATAGAGAGTGTCAGAGAGTGTCAGAGAGTGATAGAGAGTGATAGAGAGTTTCAGAGAGTGTTAGAGAGTGTCTGAGAGTGTCAGAGAGTGTCAGAGAGTGATAGTGAGTGTCTGAGAGTGTCAGAGAGTGTCAGAGAGTGATAGAGAGTGATAGAGAGTGTCAGAGAGTGTCAGAGAGTGTCAGAGAGTGATAGAGAGTGTCAGAGAGTGTCAGAGAGTGATAGAGAGTAGCAGAGAGTGTTAGAGGGTGTCAGAGAGTGTCAGAGAGTGGCAGAGAGTGATAGAGAGTGATAGAGAGTTTCAGAGAGTGTCAGAGAGTGTCAGAGAGTGACAGAGTGTGTCAAAGAGTGATAGAGAGTGTCAGCGAGTGTCAGAGAGTGTCAGAGAGTGTCTGAGAGTCTCAGAGAGTCTCAGAGAGTGTCAGAGAGTGTCAGAGAGTGATAGTGAGTGTCTGAGAGTGTCAGAGAGTGTCAGAGAGTGTCAGAGAGTGTCAGAGAGTGTCAGAGAGTGTCAGAGATTGATAGAGAGTGTCAGAGAGTGTCAGAGAGTGTCAGAGAGTGTCAGAGAGTGATAGTGAGTGTCAGAGAGTGTCAGACAGTGTCAGAGAGTGATAGAGAGTGAAAGAGAGTGTCAGAGAGTGTCAGAGAGTGTCAGAGAGTGATAGAGAGTGATAGAGAGTGTCAGAGAGTGTCAGAGAGTGTCAGAGAGTGATAGAGAGTGATAGAGAGTGTCAGAGAGTGTCAGATAGTGATAGTGAGTGTCTGAGAGTGTCAGAGAGTGATAGAGAGTGATAGAGAGTTTCAGAGAGTGTCAGAGAGTGTCAGAGAGTGTCAGAGAGTGTCAGAGAGTGTCAGCGAGTGTCAGAGAGTGTCAGAGAGTGTCAGAGAGTGTCAGAGAGTGATAGTGAGTGTCTGAGAGTGTCAGAGAGTGATAGAGAGTGATAGAGAGTGAAAGAGAGTGTCAGAGAGTGTCAGAGAGTGTCAGTTAGTGATAGTGAGTACCTGAGAGTGTCACAGAGTGTCAGATAGTGATAGAGAGTGTCAGAGAGTGTCAGAGAGTGATCGAGAGTGATCGAGAGTGATCGAGAGTGATCGAGAGTGTCAGAGAGTGTCAGAGAGTGTCAGAGAGTGTCTGAGAGTGTCAGAGAGTGATAGAGAGTGAAAGAGAGTGTCAGAGAGTGTCAGAGAGTGTCAGAGAGTGACAGAGTGTCACAGACTGATAGAGAGTGTCTGAGAGTATCAGAGAGTGTCAGAGAGTGTCAGAGAGTGTCAGAGAGTGATAGAGAGTGAAAGAGAGTGTCAGATAGTGTCAGAGAGTGTCAGAGAGTGATAGAGAGTGATAGAGAGTGTCAGAGAGTGTCAGAGACTGTCAGAGAGTGTCAGAGAGTGATAGAGAGTTGCAGAGAGTTTCAGAGAGTCTCTGAGAATGTCTGAGAGTGTCAGAGAGTGTCAGAGAGTGATAGAGAGTGTTAGAGAGTGTCAGAGAGTGTCAGAGAGTGTCAGAGAGTGTCAGAGAGTGTCAGAGAGTGATAGAGAGTTTCAGAGAGTGTCAGAGAGTGTCTGAGAGTGTCAGAGAGTGTCAGAGAGTGATAGATAGTGACAGAGAGTGTCAGAGAGTGTCAGAGAGTGATAGAGAGGGATAGAGAGTTTCAGAGAGTGTCAGAGAGTGTCAGAGTGTGTCAGAGAGTGATAGAGAGTGTCAGAGAGTGTCAGAGAGTGATAAAGAGTGATAGAGAGTGTCAGAGAGTGTAAGAGAGTGATAGTGAGTGTCTGAGAGTGTCAGAGAGTGATAAAGAGTGATAGAGAGTGTCAGAGAGTGTCAGAGAGTGATAGTGAGTGTCTGAGAGTGTCAGAGAGTGTCAGAGAGTGTCAGAGTGTGATAGACAGTGTCAGAGAGTGTCAGAGAGTGTCTGAGAGTGTCAGAGAGAGTCAGAGAGTGATAGAGAGTGATAGAGAGTGTCAGAGAGTGTCAGAGAGTGATAGAGAGTGATAGAGAGTTTCAGAGAGTGTTAGAGAGTGTCTGAGAGTGTCAGAGAGTGTCAGAGAGTGATAGTGAGTGTCTGAGAGTGTCAGAGAGTGATAGAGAGTGATAGAGAGTGTCAGAGAGTGTCAGAGAGTGTCAGAGAGTGTCAGAGAGTGATAGAGAGTGTCAGAGAGTGTCAGAGAGTGATAGAGAGTAGCAGAGAGTGTTAGAGGGTGTCAGAGAGTGTCAGAGAGTGGCAGAGAGTGATAGAGAGTGATAGAGAGTTTCAGAGAGTGTCAGAGAATGTCAGAGAGTGACAGAGTGTGTCAAAGAGTGATAGAGAGTGTCAGAGAGTGTCAGAGAGTGATAGAGAGTGATAGAGAGTTTCAGAGAGTGTCAGAGAGTGTCTGAGAGTCTCAGAGAGTCTCAGAGAGTGTCAGAGAGTGTCAGAGAGTGTCAGAGAGTGATAGTGAGTGTCTGAGAGTGTCAGAGAGTGATAGAGAGTGATAGAGAGTGAAAGAGAGTGTCAGAGAGTGTCAGAGAGTGTCAGTTAGTGATAGTGAGTACCTGAGAGTGTCACAGAGTGTCAGATAGTGATAGAGAGTGTCAGAGAGTGTCAGAGAGTGATCGAGAGTGATCGAGAGTGATCGAGAGTGATCGAGAGTGATCGAGAGTGTCAGAGAGTGTCAGAGAGTGTCAGAGAGTGTCAGAGAGTGTCTGAGAGTGTCAGAGAGTGATAGAGAGTGAAAGAGAGTGTCAGAGAGTGTCAGAGAGTGATAGAGTGTCACAGACTGATAGAGAGTGTCTGAGAGTATCAGAGAGTGTCAGAGAGTGTCAGAGAGTGTCAGAGAGTGATAGAGAGTGAAAGAGAGTGTCAGATAGTGTCAGAGAGTGTCAGAGAGTGATAGAGAGTGATAGAGAGTGTCAGAGAGTGTCAGAGACTGTCAGAGAGTGTCAGAGAGTGATAGAGAGTGATAGAGAGTTGCAGAGAGTTTCAGAGAGTCTCTGAGAATGTCTGAGAGTGTCAGAGAGTGTCAGAGAGTGATAGAGAGTGTTAGAGAGTGTCAGAGAGTGTCAGAGAGTGTCAGAGAGTGTCAGAGAGTGATAGAGAGTTTCAGAGAGTGTCAGAGAGTGTCTGAGAGTGTCAGAGAGTGTCAGAGAGTGATAGATAGTGACAGAGAGTGTCAGAGAGTGTCAGAGAGTGATAGAGAGGGATAGAGAGTTTCAGAGAGTGTCAGAGAGTGTCAGAGTGTGTCAGAGAGTGATAGAGAGTGTCAGAGAGTGTCAGAGAGTGATAAAGAGTGATAGAGAGTGTCAGAGAGTGTCAGAGAGTGATAGTGAGTGTCTGAGAGTGTCAGAGAGTGATAAAGAGTGATAGAGAGTGTCAGAGAGTGTCAGAGAGTGATAGTGAGTGTCTGAGAGTGTCAGAGTGTGATAGACAGTGTCAGAGAGTGTCAGAGAGTGTCTGAGAGTGTCAGAGAGAGTCAGAGAGTGATAGAGAGTGTCAGAGAGTGTTAGAGAGTTTCAGAGAGTGTCTGAGAGTGTTAGAGAGTTTCAGAGAGTTTCAGAGAGTGATAGAGAGTGATAGAGAGTGTCAGAGAGTGTCAGAGTGTGTCAGATAGTGATAGTGAGTGTCTGAGAGAGTCAGAGAGTGTCAGATAGTGATAGAGAGTGTCAGAGAGTGTCAGAGAGTGTCAGAGAGTGTCAGAGAGTGTCAGAAAGTGATAGTGAGTGTCTGAGAGTGTCAGAGAGTGATAGAGAGTGTCAGAGAGTGTCAGAGAGTGTCAGATAGTGATAGTGAGTGTCAGAGAGTGTCAGAGAGTGTCAGATAGTGATAGTGAGTGTCTGAGAGTGTCACAGAGTGTCAGATAGTGATAGAGAGTGTCAGAGAGTGTCAGAGAGTGATAGAGAGTGTCAGAGAGTGTCTGAGAGTGTCAGAGAGTGATAGAGAGTGAAAGAGAGTGTCAGAGAGTGTCAGAGAGTGTCAGAGAGTGATAGAGTGTCAGAGAGTGATAGAGAGTGTCAGAGAGTGTCAGAGAGTGTCAGAGAGTGTCAGAGAGTGATATAGAGTGATAGAGAGTGATAGAGAGTGTCAGAGAGTGTCAGAGAGTGTCAGAGAGTGATAGAGAGTGATAGAGAGTGATAGAGAGTGCCAGAGAGTGTCAGAGAGTGATAGAGAGTGATAGAGAGTGTCAGAGAGTGTCAAAGAGTGTCAGAGAGTGATAGAGAGTGAAAGAGAGTGTCAGAGAGTGTCAGAGAGTGATAGAGAGTGATAGAGAGTGTCAGAGAGTGTCAGAGAGTGTCAGAGAGTGATAGAGAGTGAAAGAGAGTGTCAGAGAGTGATAGTGAGTACCTGAGAGTGTCAGAGAGTGTCAGAGAGTGATCGAGAGTGATCGAGAGTGTCAGAGAGTGTCAGAGAGTGTCAGAGAGTGTCAGAGAGTGTCAGAGAGTGATAGAGAGTGATAGAGAGTGTCAGAGAGTGTCAGAGAGTGTCAGAGAGTGATAGAGAGTGATAGAGAGTGATAGAGAGTGATAGAGAGTGTCAGAGAGTGTCAGAGATTGTCAGAGAGTGTCAGAGAGTGATAGAGAGTTGCAGAGAGTTTCAGAGAGTCTCTGAGAATGTCTGAGAGTGTCAGAGAGTGTCAGAGAGTGATAGAGAGTGTTAGAGAGTGTCAGAGAGTGTCAGAGAGTGTCAGAGAGTGTCAGAGAGTGATAGAGAGTTTCAGAGAGTGTCAGAGAGTGTCTGAGAGTGTCTGAGAGTGTCAGAGAGTGATAGAGAGTGAAAGAGAGTGTCAGAGAGTGATAGAGAGTGAAAGAGAGTGTCAGAGAGTGTCAGAGAGTGTCAGAGAGTGATAGAGTGTCACAGAGTGATAGAGAGTGTCTGAGAGTGTCAGAGAGTGTCAGAGAGTGATAGAGTGTCACAGAGTGATAGAGAGTGTCTGAGAGTGTCAGAGAGTGTCAGAGAGTGTCAGAGAGTGTCAGAGAGTGATAGAGAGTGATAGAGAGTGTCAGAGAGTGTCAGAGAGTGTCAGAGAGTGATAGAGAGTGATAGAGTGTGTCAGAGAGTGTCAGAGACTGTCAGAGAGTGTCAGAGAGTGATAGAGAGTTGCAGAGAGTTTCAGAGAGTCTCTGAGAATGTCTGAGAGTGTCAGAGAGTGTCAGAGAGTGATAGAGAGTGTTAGAGAGTGTCAGAGAGTGTCAGAGAGTGATAGAGAGTTTCAGAGAGTGTCAGAGAGTGTCTGAGAGTGTCAGAGAGTGTCAGAGAGTTTCAGAGAGTGTCTGAGAATGTCTGAGAGTTTCAGAGAGTGTCAGAGAGTGATAGAGAGTGATAGAGAGTGTCAGAGAGTGATCGAGAGTGATAGAGAGTTTCAGAGAGTGTCAGAGAGTGTCTGAGAGTGTCAGAGAGTGATAGAGAGTGATAGAGAGTGTCAGACAGTGTCAGAGAGTGATAGAGAGTGATAGAGAGTTTCAGAGAGTGTCAGAGAGTGTCTGAGAGTGTCAGAGACTGATAGAGAGTGTCAGAGAGTGTCAGAGAGTGACAGAGAGTGATAGAGAGTGTCAGAGAGTGTCAGAGAGTGTCTGAGAGTAATAGAGAGTTTCAGAGGGTTTCAGAGAGTGTCTGAGAATGTCTGAGAGTGTCAGAGAGTGTCAGAGAGTGATAGAGAGTGTTAGAGAGTGTCAGAGAGTGTCAGAGAGTGTCAGAGAGTGTCAGAGAGTGATAGAGAGTTTCAGAGAGTGTCAGAGAGTGTCTGAGAGTGTCAGAGAGTGTCAGAGAGTTTCAGAGAGTGTCTGAGAATGTCTGAGAGTTTCAGAGAGTGTCAGAGAGTGATAGAGAGTGATAGAGAGTGTCAGAGAGTGTCAGAGAGTGATCGAGAGTGATAGAGAGTTTCAGAGAGTGTCAGAGAGTGTCTGAGAGTGTCAGAGAGTGATAGAGAGTGATAGAGAGTGTCAGACAGTGTCAGAGAGTGATAGAGAGTGATAGAGAGTTTCAGAGAGTGTCAGAGAGTGTCTGAGAGTGTCAGAGACTGATAGAGAGTGTCAGAGAGTGTCAGAGAGTGACAGAGAGTGATAGAGAGTGTCAGAGAGTGTCAGAGAGTGTCTGAGAGTAATAGAGAGTTTCAGAGGGTTTCAGAGAGTGTCTGAGAATGTCTGAGAGTGTCAGAGAGAGTCAGAGAGTGATAGAGAGTGATAGAGAGTGTCAGAGAGCGTCTGAGAGTGTCAGAGAGTGATAGAGAGTGTCAGAGAGTGTCAGAGAGTGTCAGAGAGTGTCAGAAAGTGATAGTGAGTGTCTGAGAGTGTCAGAGAGTGATAGAGAGTGTCAGAGAGTGTCAGAGAGTGTCAGATAGTGATAGTGAGTGTCAGAGAGTGTCAGAGAGTGTCAGATAGTGATAGTGAGTGTCTGAGAGTGTCACAGAGTGTCAGATAGTGATAGAGAGTGTCAGAGAGTGTCAGAGAGTGATAGAGAGTGTCAGAGAGTGTCAGAGAGTGATAGAGAGTGAAAGAGAGTGTCAGAGAGTGTCAGAGAGTGTCAGAGAGTGATAGAGTGTCAGAGAGTGATAGAGAGTGATAGAGAGATTCAGAGAGTGTCAGAGAGTGTCTGAGAGTGATAGAGAATGATAGAGAGTGTCAGCGAGTGTCAGAGAGTGTCAGAGAGTGATAGAGAGTGATAGAGAGTGGCAGAGAGTGGCAGAGAGTGTCAGAGAGTGTCAGAGAGTGATAGAGAGTGATAGAGAGTGTCAGACAGTGTCAGAGAGTTATAGAGAGTGATAGAGAGTGTCAGAGAGTGATAGAGAGTGATAGAGAGTGTCAGAGAGTGTCAGAGAGTGTCAGAGAGTGTCTGAGAGTAATAGAGAGTTTCAGAGAGTTTCAGAGAGTGTCTGAGAATGTCTGAGAGTGTCAGAGAGAGTCAGAGAGTGATAGAGAGTGATAGAGAGTGTCAGAGAGTGTCAGAGAGTGATAGAGAGTGATAGAGAGTGTCAGAGAGTGTCAGAGAGTGTCAGATAGTGATAGAGAGTGTCAGAGAGTGTCAGAGAGTGTCAGAGAGTGATAGAGAGTGAAAGAGAGTGTCAGAGAGTGTCAGAGAGTGATAGAGAGTGATAGAGAGTGTCAGAGAGCGTCAGAGAGTGTCAGAGAGTGATAGAGAGTGTCAGAGAGTGTCAGAGAGTGATAGAGAGTGATAGAGAGTGTCAGAGAGTGTCAGAGAGTGTCAGAGAGTGTCAGAGAGTGATAGAGAGTTGCAGAGAGTTTCAGAGAGTCTCTGAGAGTGTCAGAGAGTGTCAGAGAGTGATAGAGAGTGTTAGAGAGTGTCAGAGAGTGTCAGAGAGTGTCAGAGAGTGTCAGAGAGTGTCAGAGAGTGATACAGAGTTTCAGAGAGTGTCAGAGAGTGTCTGAGAGTGTCAGAGAGTGTCAGAGAGATTTAGAGAGTGATAGAGAGTGACAGAGAGTGTCAGAGAATGTCAGAGAGTGATAGAGAGGGATAGAGAGTTTCAGAGAGTGTCAGAGAGTGTCAGAGAGTGTCAGAGAGTGTCAGAGAGTGATAGAGAGTGTCAGAGAGTGTCAGAGAGTGATAGAGAGAGTCAGAGAGTGTCAGAGAGTGATAGTGAGTGTCTGAGAGTGTCAGAGAGTGTCAGAGTGTGATAGACAGTGTCAGAGAGTGTCAGAGAGTGTCTGAGAGTGCCAGAGAGTGTCAGAGAGTGATAGACAGTGTCAGAGAGTGTCAGAGAGTGTCAGAGAGTGTCAGAGAGTGTCTGAGAGTGATAGAGAGTTTCAGAGAGTTTCAGAGAGTGTCTGAGAATGTCTGAGAGTTTCAGAGAGTGTCAGAGAGTGATAGAGAGTGATAGAGAGTTTCAGAGAGTGTCAGAGAGTGTCTGAGAGTGTCAGAGAGTGATAGAGAGTGATAGAGAGTGTCAGACAGTGTCAGAGTGTGATAGAGAGTTTCAGAGAGAGTCAGAGAGTGTCTGAGAGTGTTACAGAGTGATAGACAGTGTCAGAGAGTGTCAGAGAGTGATAGAGAGTGATAGAGAGTGTCAGAGAGTGCCAGAGAGTGTCAGAGAGTGATAGACAGTGTCAGAGAGTGTCAGAGAGTGTCTGAGAGTGTCAGAGAGTGATAGAGAGTGATAGAGAGTGTCAGACAGTGTCAGAGAGTGATAGAGAGTTTCAGAGAGTGTCAGAGAGTGTCTGAGAGTGTCAGAGAGTGATAGAGAGTGTCAGAGAGTGATAGAGAGTGTCAGAGAGTGTCAGAGAGTGATAGAGAGTGATAGAGAGTGTCAGAGAGTGTCTGAGAGTGATAGAGAGTTTCAGAGAGTTTCAGAGAGTGTCTGAGAGTGTCTGAGAGTGTCAGAGAGTGTCAGAGAGTGATAGAGAGTGATAGAGAGTGTCAAAGAGTGTCAGAGAGTGTCAGAGAGTGATAGAGAGTGATAGAGGGTGTCAGAGAGTGTCAGATAGTGATAGAGAGTGTCAGATAGTGTCAGAGAGTGTCAGAGAGTGATAGAGAGTGAAAGAGAGTGAAAGAGAGTGTCAGAGATTGTCAGAGAGTGATAGAGAGTGACAGAGAGTGTCAGAGAGTGTCAGAGTGTGTCAGATAGTGACAGTGAGTGTCTGAGAGAGTCAGAGAGTGTCAGATAGTGATAGAGAGTGTCAGATAGTGATAGTGAGTACCTGAGAGTGTCACAGAGTGTCAGATAGTGATAGAGAGTGTCAGAGAGTGTCAGAGAGTGTCAGAGAGTGTCAGAGAGTGTCAGAGAGTGTCAGAGAGTGTCAGAGAGTGTCAGAGAGTGATAGAGAGTGATAGAGAGTGATAGAGAGTGTCAGAGAGTGTCTGAGAGTGATAGAGAGTTTCAGAGAGTTTCAGAGAGTGTCTGAGAATGTCTGAGAGTGTCAGAGAGTGTCAGAGAGTGATAGAGAGTGATAGAGAGTGTCAGAGAGTGTCAGAGAGTGTCAGAGAGTGATAGAGAGTGATAGAGAGTGTCAGAGAGTGTCAGATAGTGATAGAGAGTGTCAGAGAGTGTCAGAGAGTGTCAGAGAGTGATAGAGAGTGAAAGAGAGTGAAAGAGAGTGTCAGAGAGTGTCAGAGAGTGATAGAGAGTGATAGAGAGTGTCAGAGAGTGTCAGAGAGTGTCAGAGTGTGTCAGATAGTGACAGTGAGTGTCTGAGAGAGTCAGAGAGTGTCAGATAGTGACAGAGAGTGTCAGAGAGTGTCAGAGAGTGTCAGATAGTGATAGAGTGTCTGAGAGTGTCAGAGAGTGATAGAGAGTGTCAGAGAGTGTCAGAGAGTGTCAGATAGTGACAGTGAGTGTCTGAGAGTGTCACAGAGTGTCAGATAGTGATAGAGAGTGTCAGAGAGTGTCAGAGAGTGATAGAGAGTGTCAGAGAGTGTCAGAGAGTGTCTGAGAGTGTCAGAGAGTGATAGAGAGTGAAAGAGAGTGTCAGAGAGTGTCAGAGAGTGATAGAGTGTCAGAGAGTGATAGAGAGTGTCAGAGAGTGTCAGAGAGTGTCAGAGAGTGTCAGAGAGTGTCAGAGAGTGATATAGAGTGATAGAGAGTGATAGAGAGCGTCAGAGAGTGTCAGAGAGTGTCAGAGAGTGTCAGAGAGTGATAGAGAGTGATAGAGAGTGCCAGAGAGTGTCAGAGAGTGATAGAGAGTGATAGAGAGTTTCAGAGAGTGTCAGAGAGTGTCAGAGAGTGATAGAGAGTGAAAGAGAGTGTCAGAGAGTGTCAGAGAGTGATAGAGAGTGTCAGAGAGTGTCAGAGAGTGTCAGAGAGTGTCAGAGAGTGATAGAGAGTGATAGAGAGTGATAGAGAGTGTCAGAGAGTGTCAGAGAGTGTCAGAGAGTGATAGAGAGTGAAAGAGAGTGTCAGAGAGTGTCAGAGAGTGTCAGATAGTGATAGTGAGTACCTGAGAGTGTCACAGAATGTCAGATAGTGATAGAGAGTGTCAGAGAGTGTCAGAGAGTGATAGAGTGTCACAGAGTGATAGAGAGTGTCTGAGAGTATCAGAGAGTGTCAGAGAGTGTCAGAGAGTGTCAGAGAGTGATAGAGAGTGAAAGAGAGTGTCAGATAGTGTCAGAGAGTGTCAGAGAGTGATAGAGTGTCACAGAGTGATAGAGAGTGTCTGAGACTGTCAGCGAGTGTCAGAGAGTGTCAGAGAGTGTCAGAGAGTGTCAGAGAGTGATAGAGAGTGTCAGAGAGTGTCAGAGAGTGATAGAGAGTGATAGAGAGTGTCAGAGAGTGTCAGAGACTGTCAGAGAGTGTCAGAGAGTGATAGAGAGTTGCAGAGAGTTTCAGAGAGTCTCTGAGAATGTCTGAGAGTGTCAGAGAGTGTCAGAGAGTGATAGAGAGTGTCAGAGAGTGTCAGAGAGTGTCAGAGAGTGTCAGAGAGTGTCAGAGAGTGATAGAGAGTTTCAGAGAGTGTCAGAGAGTGTCTGAGAGTGTCAGAGAGTGTCAGAGAGTGATAGATAGTGACAGAGAGTGTCAGAGAGTGTCAGAGAGTGATAGAGAGGGATAGAGAGTTTCAGAGAGTGTCAGAGAGTGTCAGAGTGTGTCAGAGAGTGATAGAGAGTGTCAGAGAGTGTCAGAGAGTGATAAAGAGTGATAGAGAGTGTCAGAGAGTGTCAGAGAGTGATAGTGAGTGTCTGAGAGTGTCAGAGAGTGATAAAGAGTGATAGAGAGTGTCAGAGAGTGTCAGAGAGTGATAGTGAGTGTCTGAGAGTGTCAGAGAGTGTCAGAGTGTGATAGACAGTGTCAGAGAGTGTCAGAGAGTGTCTGAGAGTGTCAGAGAGAGTCAGAGAGAGATAGAGAGTGTCAGAGAGTGTCAGAGAGTGTCAGAGAGTGTCTGAGAGTGTTAGAGAGTTTCAGAGAGTTTCAGAGAGTGATAGAGAGTGATAGAGAGTATCAGAGAGTGTCAGAGTGTGTCAGATAGTGATAGTGAGTGTCTGTGAGAGTCAGAGAGTGTCAGATAGTGATAGAGAGTGTCAGAGAGTGTCAGAGAGTGTCAGAGAGTGTCAGAAAGTGATAGTGAGTGTCTGAGAGTGTCAGAGAGTGATAGAGAGTGTCAGAGAGTGTCAGAGAGTGTCAGATAGTGATAGTGAGTGTCTGAGAGTGTCACAGAGTGTCAGATAGTGATAGAGAGTGTCAGAGAGTGTCAGAGAGTGATAGAGAGTGTCAGAGAGTGTCAGAGAGTGTCTGAGAGTGTCAGAGAGTGATAGAGAGTGAAAGAGAGTGTCAGAGAGTGTCAGAGAGTGTCAGAGAGTGATAGAGTGTCAGAGAGTGATAGAGAGTGTCAGAGAGTGTCAGAGAGTGTCAGAGAGTGATATAGAGCGATAGAGAGCGATAGAGAGTGATAGAGAGTGTCAGAGAGTGTCAGAGAGTGTCAGAGAGTGATAGAGAGTGATAGAGAGTGCCAGAGAGTGTCAGAGAGTGATAGAGAGTGATAGAGAGTGTCAGAGAGTGTCAAAGAGTGTCAGAGAGTGATAGAGAGTGAAAGAGAGTGTCAGAGAGTGTCAGAGAGTGTCAGAGAGTGATAGAGAGTGTCAGAGAGTGTCAGAGAGTGTCAGAGAGTGTCAGAGAGTGATAGAGAGTGATAGAGAGTGATAGAGAGTGTCAGAGAGTGTCAGAGAGTGATAGAGAGTGAAAGAGAGTGTCAGAGAGTGTCAGAGAGTGTCAGATAGTGATAGTGAGTACCTGAGAGTGTCACAGAGTGTCAGATAGTGATAGAGAGTGTCAGAGAGTGTCAGAGAGTGTCAGAGAGTGTCAGAGAGTGTCAGAGAGTGATCGAGAGTGATCGAGAGTGATCGAGAGTGTCAGAGAGTGTCAGAGAGTGTCAGAGAGTGTCAGAGAGTGATAGAGAGTGATAGAGAGTGTCAGAGAGTGTCAGAGAGTGTCAGAGAGTGATAGAGAGTGTCAGAGAGTGTCAGAGACTGTCAGAGAGTGTCAGAGAGTGATAGAGAGTTGCAGAGAGTTTCAGAGAGTCTCTGAGAATGTCTGAGAGTGTCAGAGAGTATCAGAGAGTGATAGAGAGTGTTAGAGAGTGTCAGAGAGTGTCAGAGAGTGTCAGAGAGTGATAGAGAGTTTCAGAGAGTGTCAGAGAGTGTCTGAGAGTGTCTGAGAGTGTCAGAGAGTGATAGAGAGTGAAAGAGAGTGTCAGAGAGTGATAGAGAGTGAAAGAGAGTGTCAGAGAGTGTCAGAGAGTGTCAGAGAGTGATAGAGTGTCACAGAGTGATAGAGAGTGTCTGAGAGTGTCAGAGAGTGTCAGAGAGTGATAGAGTGTCACAGAGTGATAGAGAGTGTCTGAGAGTGTCAGAGAGTGTCAGAGAGTGTCAGAGAGTGATAGAGAGTGATAGAGAGTGTCAGAGAGTGTCAGAGAGTGTCAGAGAGTGATAGAGAGTGATAGAGTGTGTCAGAGAGTGTCAGAGACTGTCAGAGAGTGTCAGAGAGTGATAGAGAGTTGCAGAGAGTTTCAGAGAGTCTCTGAGAATGTCTGAGAGTGTCAGAGAGTGTCAGAGAGTGATAGAGAGTGTTAGAGAGTGTCAGAGAGTGTCAGAGAGTGTCAGAGAGTGTCAGAGAGTGATAGAGAGTTTCAGAGAGTGTCAGAGAGTGTCTGAGAGTGTCAGAGAGTGTCAGAGAGTTTCAGAGAGTGTCTGAGAATGTCTGAGAGTTTCAGAGAGTGTCAGAGAGTGATAGAGAGTGATAGAGAGTGTCAGAGAGTGTCAGAGAGTGATCGAGAGTGATAGAGAGTTTCAGAGAGTGTCAGAGAGTGTCTGAGAGTGTCAGAGAGTGATAGAGAGTGATAGAGAGTGTCAGACAGTGTCAGAGAGTGATAGAGAGTGATAGAGAGTTTCAGAGAGTGTCAGAGAGTGTCTGAGAGTGTCAGAGACTGATAGAGAGTGTCAGAGAGTGTCAGAGAGTGACAGAGAGTGATAGAGAGTGTCAGAGAGTGTCAGAGAGTGTCTGAGAGTAATAGAGAGTTTCAGAGGGTTTCAGAGAGTGTCTGAGAATGTCAGAGAGAGTCAGAGAGTGATAGAGAGTGATAGAGAGTGTCAGAGAGCGTCTGAGAGTGTCAGAGAGTGATAGAGAGTTTCAACGAGTGATAGAGAGTGTCAGAGAGTGTCAGAGAGTGTCAGAGAGTGATAGAGAGTGATAGAGAGATTCAGAGAGTGTCAGAGAGTGTCTGAGAGTGATAGAGAGTGATAGAGAGTGTCAGCGAGTGTCAGAGAGTGTCAGAGAGTGATAGAGAGTGATAGAGAGTGTCAGAGAGTGGCAGAGAGTGTCAGAGAGTGTCAGAGAGTGATAGAGAGTGATAGAGAGTGTCAGACAGTGTCAGAGAGTTATAGAGAGTGATAGAGAGTGTCAGAGAGTGATAGAGAGTGATAGAGAGTGTCAGAGAGTGTCAGAGAGTGTCAGAGAGTGTCTGAGAGTAATAGAGAGTTTCAGAAAGTTTCAGAGATTGTCTGAGAATGTCTGAGAGTGTCAGAGAGAGTCAGAGAGTGATAGAGAGTGATAGAGAGTGTCAGAGAGTGTCAGAGAGTGATAGAGAGTGATAGAGAGTGTCAGAGAGTGTCAGAGAGTGTCAGATAGTGATAGAGAGTGTCAGAGAGTGTCAGAGAGTGTCAGAGAGTGATAGAGAGTGAAAGAGAGTGTCAGAGAGTGTCAGAGAGTGATAGAGAGTGATAGAGAATGTCAGAGAGCGTCAGAGAGTGTCAGAGAGTGATAGAGAGTGTCAGAGAGTGTCAGAGAGTGATAGAGAGTGATAGAGAGTGTCAGAGAGTGTCAGAGAGTGTCAGAGAGTGATAGAGTTGCAGAGAGTTTCAGAGAGTCTCTGAGAATGTCTGAGAGTGTCAGAGAGTGTCAGAGAGTGATAGAGAGTGTTAGAGAGTGTCAGAGAGTGTCAGAGAGTGTCAGAGAGTGATACAGAGTTTCAGAGAGTGTCAGAGAGTGTCTGAGAGTGTCAGAGAGTGTCAGAGAGATTTAGAGAGTGATAGAGAGTGACAGAGAGTGTCAGAGAATGTCAGAGTGTGATAGAGAGGGATAGAGAGTTTCAGAGAGTGTCAGAGAGTGTCAGAGAGTGTCAGAGAGTGATAGAGAGTGTCAGAGAGTGTCAGAGAGTGATAGAGAGAGTCAGAGAGTGTCAGAGAGTGATAGTGAGTGTCTGAGAGTGTCAGAGAGTGTCAGAGTGTGATAGACAGTGTCAGAGAGTGTCAGAGAGTGTCTGAGAGTGCCAGAGAGTGTCAGAGAGTGATAGACAGTGTCAGAGAGTGTCAGAGAGTGTCAGAGAGTGTCAGAGAGTGTCTGAGAGTGATAGAGAGTTTCAGAGAGTTTCAGAGAGTGTCTGAGAATGTCTGAGAGTTTCAGAGAGTGTCAGAGAGTGATAGAGAGTGATAGAGAGTTTCAGAGAGTGACAGAGAGTGTCTGAGAGTGTCAGAGAGTGATAGAGAGTGATAGAGAGTGTCAGACAGTGTCAGAGTGTGATAGAGAGTTTCAGAGAGAGTCAGAGAGTGTTACAGAGTGATAGACAGTGTCAGAGAGTGATAGAGAGTGATAGAGAGTGTCAGAGAGTGCCAGAGAGTGTCAGAGAGTGATAGACAGTGTCAGAGAGTGTCAGAGAGTGTCAGAGAGTGTCAGAGAGTGTCTGAGAGTGATAGAGAGTTTCAGAGAGTTTCAGAGAGTGTCTGAGAATGTCTGAGAGTTTCAGAGAGTGTCAGAGAGTGTCTGAGAGTGTTACAGAGTGATAGAGAGTGTCAGAGAGTGTCAGAGAGTGATAGAGAGTGATAGAGAGTGTCAGAGAGTGTCAGAGAGTGTCAGAGAGTGTCTGAGAGTGATAGAGAGTTTCAGAGAGTTTCAGAGAGTGTCTGAGAATGTCTGAGAGTTTCAGAGAGTGTCAGAGAGTGATAGAGAGTGATAGAGAGTGTCAGAGAGTGTCAGAGAGTGATCGAGAGTGATAGAGAGTTTCAGAGATTGTCAGAGAGTGTCTGAGATTGTCAGAGAGTGATAGAGATTGATAGAGAGTGTCAGACAGTGTCAGAGAGTGATAGAGAGTGATAGAGAGTTTCAGAGAGTGTCTGAGAGTGTCTGAGAGTGTCTGAGAGTGTCAGAGAGTGATAGAGAGTGTCAGAGAGTGATAGAGAGTGATAGAGAGTGTCAGCGAGTGTCAGAGAGTGTCAGAGAGTGATAGAGAGTGATAGAGAGTGTCAGAGAGTGGCAGAGAGTGTCAGAGAGTGTCAGAGAGTGATAGAGAGTGATAGAGAGTGTCAGAGAGTGGCAGAGAGTGTCAGAGAGTGTCAGAGAGTGATAGAGAGAGTCAGAGAGTGATAGAGAGTGTCAGAGAGTGTCAGAGAGTGTCAGATAGTGATAGAGAGTGTCAGAGAGTGTCAGAGAGTGTCAGAGAGTGATAGAGAGTGAAAGAGAGTGTCAGAGAGTGTCAGAGAGTGATAGAGAGTGATAGAGAGTGTCAGAGAGCGTCAGAGAGTGTCAGAGAGTGTCTGAGAGTAATAGAGAGTTTCAGAGAGTTTCAGAGAGTGTCTGAGAATTTCTGAGAGTGTCAGAGAGTGTCAGAGAGTGATAGAGAGTGATAGAGAGTGTCAGAGAGTGTCAGAGAGTGTCAGAGAGTGATAGAGAGTGATAGAGAGTGTCAGAGAGTGTCAGAGAGTGTCAGATAGTGATAGAGAGTGTCAGAGAGTGTCAGAGAGTGTCAGAGAGTGATAGAGAGTGAAAGAGAGTGTCATAGAGTGTCAGAGAGTGATAGAGAGTGATAGAGAGTGTCAGAGAGTGTCAGATAGTGATAGAGAGTGTCAGAGAGTGTCAGAGAGTGTCAGAGAGTGATAGAGAGTGAAAGAGAGTGTCAGAGAGTGATGGAGAGTGGTAGAGAGTGTCAGAGAGTGTCAGAGAGTGTCAGATAGTGATAGTGAGTGTCTGAGAGTGTCAGAGAGTGTCAGATAGTGATAGAGAGTGTCAGAGAGAGTCAGAGAGTGTCAGAGAGTGTCAGAGAGTGATAGAGAGTGTCAGAGAGTGTCAGAGAGTGTCAGAGAGTGTCAGAGAGTGTCAGATAGTGATAGTGAGTGTCTGAGAGTGTCAGAGAGTGACAGAGAGTGTCAGAGAGTGTCAGATAGTTATAGTGAGTGTCTGAGAGTGTCACAGAGTGTCAGATATTGATAGAGAGTGTCAGAGAGTGTCAGAGAGTGTCAGAGAGTGATAGAGAGTGTCAGAGAGTGTCACAGAGCGTCAGAGAGTGTCAGAGAGTGATAGAGAGTGAAAGAGAGTGTCAGAGAGTGTCAGAGAGTGTCAGAGAGTGATAGAGAGTGTCAGAGAGTGATAGAGAGTGTCAGAGAGTGTCAGAGAGTGATAGAGAGTGATAGAGAGTGTCAGAGAGTGTCAGAGAGTGTCAGAGAGTGATAGAGAGTGATAGAGAGTGTCAGAGAGTGTCAGAGAGTGTCAGAGAGTGATAGAGAGTGATAGAGAGTGATAGAGAGTGATAGAGAGTGTCAGAGAGTGTCAGAGAGTGATAGAGAGTGAAAGAGAGTGTCAGAGAGTGTCAGAGATTGTCAGAGAGTGATAGAGAGTGTCAGAGAGTGTCAGAGAGTGTCAGAGAGTGATAGAGAGTGATAGAGAGTGTCAGAGAGTGTCAGAGAGTGTCAGAGAGTGTCAGAGAGTGATAGAGAGTGAAAGAGAGTGTCAGAGAGTGTCAGAGAGTGATAGAGAGTGATAGAGAGTGTCAGAGAGTGTCAGAGAGTGTCAGATAGTGATAGTGAGTGTCTGAGAGTGATAGAGAGTGATAGAGAGTGTCAGATAGTGATAGTGAGTGTCTGAGAGTGTCAGAGAGTGATAGAGAGTGATAGAGATTTTCAGAGAGTGTCAGAGAGTGTCAGAGAGTGTCAGAGAGTGATAGAGAGTGATAGAGAGTGTCAGAGAGTGTCTGAGAGTGTCAGAGAGTGTCAGAGAGTGATAGAGAGTGATAGAGAGTGTCAGAGAGTGTCAGAGAGTGTCAGAGAGTGATAGAGAGTTATAGAGAGTGCAGAGAGTGT
The DNA here is from genome assembly GCF_036365525.1 of Heterodontus francisci. Taxonomy (NCBI): domain Eukaryota; kingdom Metazoa; phylum Chordata; class Chondrichthyes; order Heterodontiformes; family Heterodontidae; genus Heterodontus; species Heterodontus francisci. The sequence continues at coordinate 135,695,509 of NC_090378.1, forward strand.
CAGAGAGTGATAGAGAGTGATAGAGAGTGTCAGAGAGTGTCAGAGAGTGTCAGATAGTGATAGTGAGTGTCTGAGAGTGTCAGAGAGTGTCAGAGAGTGTCAGAGAGTGATAGAGAGTGATAGAGAGTATCAGAGAGTGATAGAGGGTGTCAGAGAGTGTCAGAGAGTCGCAGAGAGTGATAGAGAGTGATAGAGAGTTTCAGAGAGTGTCAGAGAATGTCAGAGAGTGACAGAGAGAGTGTCAAAGAGTGACAGAGAGTGTCAGAGAGTGTCAGAGAGTGATAGAGAGTGATAGAGAGTGATAGAGAGTTTCAGAGAGTGTCAGAGAGTGATAGTGAGTGTCTGAGAGTGTCAGAGAGTGTCAGAGAGTGTCAGAGAGTGATAGTGAGTGTCTGAGAGTGTCAGAGAGCGTCAGAGAGTGATAGAGAGTGTCAGAGAGTGTCAGAGAGTGTCAGAGAGTGATAGAGAGTGTCAGAGAGTGTCAGAGAGTGATAGAGAGTATCAGAGAGTGATAGAGGGCGTCAGAGAGTGATAGAGAGTGAAAGAGAGTGTCAGAGAGTGTCAGAGAGTGATAGAGAGTGATAGAGAGTTTCAGAGAGTGTCAGAGAATGTCAGAGAGTGACAGAGAGTGTCAAAGAGTGATAGCGAGTGTCAGAGAGTGTCAGAGAGTGTCAGAGAGTGTCAGAGAGTGATAGTGAGTGTCTGAGAGTGTCAGAGAGTGTCAGAGAGTGATAGAGAGTGATAGAGAGTGTCAGAGAGTGTCAGAGAGTGTCAGAGAGTGATAGAGAGTGTCAGAGAGTGTCAGAGAGTGTCAGAGAGTGATAGTGAGTGTCTGAGAGTGTCAGAGAGTGTCAGAGAGTGATAGAGAGTGATAGAGAGTGTCAGAGAGTGTCAGAGAGTGTCAGAGAGTGTCAGAGAGTGATAGTGAGTGTCTGAGAGTGTCAGAGAGTGTCAGAGAGTGATAGAGAGTGATAGAGAGTGTCAGAGAGTGTCAGAGAGTGTCAGAGAGTGATAGAGAGTGAAAGAGAGTGTCAGAGAGTGTCAGAGAGTGTCAGAGAGTGATAGAGAGTTTCAGAGAGGGTCAGAGAGTGTCAGAGAGTGTCAGATAGTGATAGTGAGTGTCTGAGAGTGTCAGAGAGTGTCAGATAGTGATAGAGAGTGTCAGAGAGTGTCAGAGAGTGTCAGAGAGTGTCAGAGAGTGTAGAGAGTGAAAGAGAGTGTCAGAGAGTGTCAGAGAGTGTCAGAGAGTGTCAGAGAGTGATAGAGAGTGATATAGAGTGTCAGATAGTGATAGTGAGTGTCTGAGAGTGTCTGAGACTGTCAGAGAGTGATAGAGAGTGATAGAGATTTTCAGAGAGTGTCAGAGAGTGTCAGAGAGTGTCAGAAAGTGTCAGAGAGAGATAGAGAGTGATAGAGAGCGTCAGAGAGTGTCTGAGAGTGTCAGATAGTGTCAGAGAGTGATAGAGAGTGATAGAGAGTGATAGAGAGTGTCAGAGAGTGTCAGAGAGTGTCAGAGAGTGATAGAGAGTGAAAGAGAGTGTCAGAGAGTGATAGAGAGTTATAGAGAGTGTCAGAGAGTGTCAGAGAGTGATAGAGAGTGATAGAGAGTGTCAGAGAGTGTCAGAGAGTGTCAGATAGTGATAGTGAGTGTCTGAGAGTGTCTGAGAGTGTCAGAGAGTGATAGAGAGTATCAGAGAGTGATAGAGAGTATCAGAGAGTGATAGAGGGTGTCAGAGAGTGTCAGAGAGTGGCAGAGAGTGATAGAGAGTGATAGAGAGTGATAGAGAGTGTCAGAGAGTGTCAGAGAGTGATAGAGAGTGATAGAGAGTTTCAGAGAGTGTTAGAGAGTGTCTGAGAGTGTCAGAGAGTGTCAGAGAGTGATAGTGAGTGTCTGAGAGTGTCAGAGAGTGTCAGAGAGTGATAGAGAGTGATAGAGAGTGTCAGAGAGTGTCAGAGAGTGTCAGAGAGTGATAGAGAGTGTCAGAGAGTGTCAGAGAGTGATAGAGAGTAGCAGAGAGTGTTAGAGGGTGTCAGAGAGTGTCAGAGAGTGGCAGAGAGTGATAGAGAGTGATAGAGAGTTTCAGAGAGTGTCAGAGAATGTCAGAGAGTGACAGAGTGTGTCAAAGAGTGATAGAGAGTGTCAGCGAGTGTCAGAGAGTGTCAGAGAGTGTCTGAGAGTCTCAGAGAGTCTCAGAGAGTGTCAGAGAGTGTCAGAGAGTGATAGTGAGTGTCTGAGAGTGTCAGAGAGTGATAGAGAGTGATAGAGAGTGTCAGAGAGTGTCAGAGAGTGTCAGAGATTGATAGAGAGTGTCAGAGAGTGTCAGAGAGTGTCAGAGAGTGTCAGAGAGTGATAGTGAGTGTCAGAGAGTGTCAGACAGTGTCAGAGAGTGATAGAGAGTGAAAGAGAGTGTCAGAGAGTGTCAGAGAGTGTCAGAGAGTGATAGAGAGTGATAGAGAGTGTCAGAGAGTGTCAGAGAGTGTCAGAGAGTGATAGAGAGTGATAGAGAGTGTCAGAGAGTGTCAGAGAGTGTCAGATAGTGATAGTGAGTGTCTGAGAGTGTCAGAGAGTGATAGAGAGTGATAGAGAGTTTCAGAGAGTGTCAGAGAGTGTCTGAGAGTGTCAGAGAGTGTCAGAGAGTGTCAGCGAGTGTCAGAGAGTGATAGTGAGTGATAGAGAGTGTCAGAGAGTGTCAGAGAGTGATAGAGAGTATCAGAGAGTGATAGAGAGTGTCAGAGAGTGATAGAGAGTATCAGAGAGTGTCAGAGAGTATCAGAGAGTGATAGAGGGTGTCAGAGAGTGTCAGAGAGTGGCAGAGAGTGTCAGAGAGTGATAGAGAGTGATAGAGAGTGTCAGAGAGTGTCAGAGAGTGATAGAGAGTGATAGAGAGTTTCAGAGAGTGTTAGAGAGTGTCTGAGAGTGTCAGAGAGTGTCAGAGAGTGATAGTGAGTGTCTGAGAGTGTCAGAGAGTGTCAGAGAGTGATAGAGAGTGATAGAGAGTGTCAGAGAGTGTCAGAGAGTGTCAGAGAGTGTCAGAGAGTGATAGAGAGTGTCAGAGAGTGTCAGAGAGTGATAGAGAGTAGCAGAGAGTGTTAGAGGGTGTCAGAGAGTGTCAGAGAGTGGCAGAGAGTGATAGAGAGTGATAGAGAGTTTCAGAGAGTGTCAGAGAATGTCAGAGAGTGACAGAGTGTGTCAAAGAGTGATAGAGAGTGTCAGAGAGTGTCAGAGAGTGTCAGAGAGTGATAGAGAGTGATAGAGAGTTTCAGAGAGTGTCAGAGAGTGTCTGAGAGTCTCAGAGAGTCTCAGAGAGTCTCAGAGAGTGTCAGAGAGTGTCAGAGAGTGATAGTGAGTGTCTGAGAGTGTCAGAGAGTGATAGAGAGTGATAGAGAGTGTCAGAGAGTGTCAGAGATTGATAGAGAGTGTCAGAGAGTGTCAGAGAGTGATAGTGAGTCTCAGAGAGTCTCAGAGAGTCTCAGAGAGTGTCAGAGAGTGTCAGAGAGTGATAGTGAGTGTCTGAGAGTGTCAGAGAGTGATAGAGAGTGATAGAGAGTGTCAGAGAGTGTCAGAGAGTGTCAGAGATTGATAGAGAGTGTCAGAGAGTGTCAGAGAGTGATAGTGAGTGTCAGAGAGTGTCAGACAGTGTCAGAGAGTGATAGAGAGTGAAAGAGAGTGTCAGAGAGTGTCAGAGAGTGTCAGAGAGTGATAGAGAGTGATAGAGAGTGTCAGAGAGTGTCAGAGAGTGTCAGAGAGTGATAGAGAGTGATAGAGAGTGTCAGAGAGTGTCAGAGAGTGTCAGATAGTGATAGTGAGTGTCTGAGAGTGTCAGAGAGTGATAGAGAGTGATAGAGAGTTTCAGAGAGTGTCAGAGAGTGTCTGAGAGTGTCAGAGAGTGTCAGAGAGTGTCAGAGAGTGTCAGCGAGTGTCAGAGAGTGATAGTGAGTGATAGTGAGTGTCAGAGAGTGTCAGAGAGTGTCAGAGAGTGATAGAGAGTGATAGAGAGTCTCAGAGACTGTCAGAGAGTGTCAGAGAGTGATAGAGAGTGTCAGAGAGTTTCAGAGAGTGTCAGCGAGTGTCAGAGAGTGATAGTGAGTGATAGAGAGTGTCAGAGAGTGTCAGAGAGTGTCAGAGAGTGATAGAGAGTGATAGAGAGTCTCAGAGACTGTCAGAGAGTGTCAGAGAGTGATAGAGAGTGTCAGAGAGTTTCAGAGAGTGTCAGAGAGTGTCAGAGAGTGATAGTGAGTGTCTGAGAGTGTCAGAGAGTGTCAGAAAGTGTCAGAGAGTGATAGTGAGTGTCTGAGAGTGTCAGAGAGTGTCAGAGAGTGATAGAGAGTGATAGAGAGTGATAGAGAGTGTCAGAGAGTGTCAGAGAGTGTCAGAGAGTGATAGAGAGTGAAAGAGAGTGTCAGAGAGTGTCAGAGAGTGATAGAGAGTGATAGAGAGTGTCAGAGAGTGTCAGAGAGTGTCAGATAGTGATAGTGAGTGTCTGAGAGTGTCAGAGAGTGATAGAGAGTGATAGAGAGTTTCAGAGAGTGTCAGAGAGTGTCTGAGAGTGTCAGAGAGTGTCAGAGAGTGTCAGCGAGTGTCAGAGAGTGATAGTGAGTGATAGAGAGTGTCAGAGAGTGTCAGAGAGTGATAGAGAGTGATAGAGAGTCTCAGAGAGTGTCAGAGAGTGTCAGTGAGTGATAGAGAGTGTCAGAGAGTGTCAGAGAGTGTCAGAGAGTGATAGTGAGTGTCTGAGAGTGTCAGAGATTGTCAGAGAGTGTCAGAGAGTGATAGAGAGTGTCAGAGAGTGTCAGAGAGTGATAGTGAGTGTCTGAGAGTGTCAGAGAGTGTCAGAGAGTGATAGAGAGTGATAGAGAGTGTCAGAGAGTGTCAGAGAGTGTCAGAGAGTGATAGAGAGTGAAAGAGAGTGTCAGAGAGTGTCAGAGAGTGTCAGAGAGTGTCTGAGAGTGATAGAGAGTGTCAGAGAGTGTCAGAGAGTGTCAGAGATTGATAGAGAGTGAAAGAGAGTGTCAGAGAGTGTCAGACAGTGATAGAGAGTGTCAGAGAGTGTCAGAGAGTGTCAGAGAGTGTCAGAGAGTGATAGAGAGTGATAGAGAGTGTCAGAGAGTGTCAGAGAGTGTCAGAGAGTGATAGAGAGTGAAAGAGAGTGTCAGAGAGTGTCAGAGAGTGTCAGAGAGTGTCAGATAGTGATAGTGAGTACCTGAGAGTGTCACAGAGTGTCAGATAGTGATAGAGAGTCTCAGAGAGTGTCAGAGAGTGTCAGAGAGTGTCAGAGAGTGTCAGAGAGTGATCGAGAGTGATCGAGAGTGATCGAGAGTGTCAGAGAGTGTCAGAGAGTGTCAGAGAGTGTCAGAGAGTGTCAGAGAGTGATAGAGAGTGATAGAGAGTGATAGAGAGTGTCAGAGAGTGTCAGAGAGTGATAGAGAGTGATCGAGAGTGATCGAGAGTGTCAGAGAGTGTCAGAGAGTGTCAGAGAGTGTCAGAGAGTGTCAGAGAGTGATAGAGAGTGTCAGAGAGTGATAGAGAGTGTCAGAGAGTGATAGAGAGTGAAAGAGAGTGTCAGAGAGTGTCAGAGAGTGATAGAGTGTCACAGAGTGATAGAGAGTGTCTGAGAGTGTCAGAGAGTGTCAGAGAGTGTCAGAGAGTGTCAGAGAGTGTCAGAGAGTGTCAGAGAGTGTCAGAGAGTGATAGAGAGTGATAGAGAGTGTCAGAGAGTGTCAGAGAGTGATAGAGAGTGATAGAGAGTGTCAGAGAGTGTCAGAGAGTGTCAGAGAGTGATAGAGAGTGAAAGAGAGTGTCAGAGAGTGTCAGAGAGTGTCAGATAGTGATAGTGAGTACCTGAGAGTGTCACAGAGTGTCAGATAGTGATAGAGAGTGTCAGAGAGTGTCAGAGAGTGTCAGAGAGTGATCGAGAGTGATCGAGAGTGTCAGAGAGTGTCAGAGAGTGTCAGAGAGTGTCTGAGAGTGTCAGGGAGTGATAGAGAGTGAAAGAGAGTGTCAGAGAGTGTCAGAGAGTGATAGAGTGTCACAGAGTGATAGAGAGTGTCTGAGAGTGTCAAAGAGTGTCAGAGAGTGTCAGAGAGTGTCAGAGAGTGTCAGAGAGTGATAGAGAGTGATAGAGAGTGTCAGAGAGTGACAGAGAGTGACAGAGAGTGTCAGAGAGTGATAGAGAGTGTCAGAGAGTCTCAGAGAGTGTCAGAGAGTGTCAGAGAGTGATAGAGTGTCACAGAGTGATAGAGAGTGTCTGAGAGTGTCAGAGAGTGTCAGAGAGTGATAGAGAGTGATAGAGAGTGTCAGAGAGAGTCAGAGAGTGTCAGAGAGTGATAGAGAGTGATAGAGAGTGTCAAAGAGTGTCAGAGAGTGTCAGAGAGTGATAGAGAGTGAAAGAGAGTGAAAGAGAGTGTCAGAGAGTTTCAGAGAGTGTCAGAGAGTGATAGAGTGTCACAGAGTGATAGAGAGTGTCTGAGAGTGTCAGAGAGTGTCAGAGAGTGTCAGAGAGTGTCAGAGAGTGATAGAGAGTGATAGAGAGTGATAGAGAGTGTCAGAGAGTGACAGAGAGTGTCAGAGAGTGATAGAGAGTGATAGAGAGTGTCAGAGAGTGTCAGAGAGTGTCAGAGAGTGATAGAGAGTTGCAGAGAGTTTCAGAGAGTCTCTGAGAATGTCTGAGAGTGTCAGAGAGTGTCAGAGAGTGACAGAGAGTGTTAGAGTGTGTCAGAGAGTGTCAGAGAGTGTCAGAGAGTGTCAGAGAGTGATAGAGAGTGTCAGAGAGTGTCAGAGAGTGTCTGAGAGTGTCTGAGAGTGTCAGAGAGTGTCAGAGAGTGATAGAGAGTGACAGAGAGTGTCAGAGAGTGTCAGAGAGTGATAGAGAGGGATAGAGAGTTTAAGAGATTGTCAGAGAGTGTCAGAGAGTGTCAGAGAGTGTCAGAGAGTGATAGAGAGTGTCAGAGAGTGTCAGAGAGTGATACAGAGTGATAGAGAGTGTCAGAGAGTGTCAGAGAGTGATAGTGAGTGTCAGAGAGTGTCAGAGAGTGTCAGAGAGTGATAGAGAGTGTCAGAGAGTGTCAGAGAGTGATAGAGAGTGATAGAGAGTGACAGAGAGTGTCAGATAGTGTCAGAGAGTGATAGAGAGTGTCAGAGAGTGTCAGAGAGTGATACAGAGTGATAGAGAGTGTCAGAGAGTGTCAGAGAGTGATAGTGAGTGTCTGAGAGTGTCAGAGAGTGTCAGAGTGTGATAGACAGTGTCAGAGAGTGTCAGAGAGTGTCTGAGAGTGTCAGAGAGTGTCTGAGAGTGTCAGAGAGTGTCTGAGAGTGATAGAGAGTTTCAGAGAGTTTCAGAGAGTTTCAGAGAGTGTCAGAGAGTGATAGAGAGTGTCAGAGAGTGTCAGAGAGTGTCTGAGAGTGTCAGAGAGTGTCTGAGAGTGTCAGAGAGTGTCTGAGAGTGATAGAGAGTTTCAGAGAGTTTCAGAGAGTTTCAGAGAGTGTCAGAGAGTGATAGAGAGTGATAGAGAGTGTCAGAGAGTGTCAGAGAGTGATCGAGATTGATAGAGAGTTTCAGAGAGTGTCAGAGAGTGTCTGAGAGTGTCAGAGAGTGATAGAGAGTGATAGATAGTGTCAGACAGTGTCAGAGAGTGATAGAGAGTGATAGAGAGTTTCAGAGAGTGTCAGAGAGTGTCAGAGAGTGTCTGAGAATGTCTGAGAGTCTCAGAGAGAGTCAGAGAGTGATAGAGAGTGATAGAGAGTGTCAGAGAGTGTCAGAGAGTGTCAGAGAGTGTCAGAGAGTGATAGAGAGTGATAGAGAGTGTCAGAGAGTGTCAGAGAGTGTCAGATAGTGATAGAGAGTGTCAGAGAGTGTCAGAGAGTGATAGAGAGTGAAAGAGAGTGTCAGAGAGTGTCAGAGAGTGTCAGAGAGTGATAGAGAGTGTCAGAGAGTGTCAGAGAGTGATAGAGAGTGTCAGAGAGTGTCAGAGAGTGATAGAGAGTGATAGAGAGTGTCAGAGAGTGTCAGAGAGTGTCAGAGAGTGATAGAGAGTGACAGAGAGTGTCAGAGAGTGTTCAGAGAGTGATAGAGAGTTGCAGAGAGTTTCAGAGAGTCTCTGAGAATGTCTGAGAGTGTCAGAGAGTGTCAGAGAGTGTCAGAGAGTGTCAGAGAGTGTCAGAGAGTGTCAGAGAGTGATAGAGAGTTTCAGAGAGTGTCAGAGAGTGTCGGAGAGTGTCAGAGAGTGTCAGAGAGTGTCAGAGAGTGATAGAGAGTGACAGAGAGTGTCAGAGATTGTCAGAGAGGGATAGAGAGTTTCAGAGAGTGTCAGAGAGTGTAAGACAGTGTCAGAGAGTGTCAGAGAGTGATACAGAGTGATAGAGAGTGTCAGAGAGTGTCAGAGAGTGATAGTGAGTGCCTGAGAGTGTCAGAGAGTGTCAGAGTGTGATAGACAGTGTCAGAGAGTGTCAGAGAGTGTCTGAGAGTGCCAGAGAGTGTCAGAGTGTGATAGAGAGTGTCAGAGAATGTCAGAGAGTGTCAGAGTTTGTCAGAGAGTGTCTGAGAGTGATAGCGAGTTTCAGAGAGTTTCAGAGAGTGTCTGAGAATGTCTGAGAGTTTCAGAGAGTGTCAGAGAGTGATAGAGAGTGATAGAGAGTGATAGAGAGTGTCAGAGAGTGTCAGAGAGTGATCGAGAGTGATAGAGAGTTTCAGAGAGTGTCAGAGAGTGTCTGAGAGTGTCAGAGAGTGATAGAGAGTGATAGAGAGTGATAGAGAGTGTCAGACTGTGTCAGAGAGTGATAGAGAGTGATAGAGAGTTTCAGAGAGTGTCAGAGAGTGTCTGAGAGTATCACAGAGTGATAGAGAGTGTCAGAGAGTGTCAGAGAGTGATAGAGAGTGATAGATAGTGTCAGAGAGTGTCAGAGAGTGTCAGAGAGTGTCTGAGAGTGATAGAGAGTTTCAGAGAGTGTCAGAGAGTGTCTGAGAATGTCTGAGATTGTCAGAGAGTGATAGAGATTGATAGAGAGTGTCAGACAGTGTCAGAGAGTGTCAGAGAGTGATCGAGAGTGATAGAGAGTTTCAGAGAGTGTCAGAGAGTGTCTGAGAGTGTCAGAGAGTGATAGAGAGTGTCAGAGAGTTTCAGAGAGTGTCTGAGAATGTCTGAGAGTGTCAGAGAGTGTCAGAGAGTGTCAGAGAGTGATAGAGAGTGATAGAGAGTGTCAGAGAGTGTCAGAGAGTGTCAGAGAGTGATAGAGAGTGATAGAGAGTGTCAGAGAGTGTCAGATAGTGATAGAGAGTGTCAGAGAGTGTCAGAGAGTGTCAGAGAGTGATAGAGAGTGAAAGAGAGTGTCAGAGAGTTTCAGAGAGTGATAGAGAGTGATAGAGAGTGTCAGAGAGTGTCAGATAGTGATAGAGAGTGTCAGAGAGTGTCAGAGAGTGTCAGAGAGTGATAGAGAGTGAAAGAGAGTGTCAGAGAGTGTCAGAGAGTGATAGAGAGTGATAGAGAGTGTCAGAGAGTGTCAGAGAGTGTCAGATAGTGATAGTGAGTGTCAGAGAGTGTCAGAGAGTGTCAGAGAGTGATAGAGAGTGAAAGAGAGTGTCAGAGAGTGTCAGAGAGTGATAGAGAGTGATAGAGAGTGTCAGAGAGTGTCAGAGAGTGTCAGATAGTGATAGTGAGTGTCTGAGAGTGTCAGAGAGTGTCAGATAGTGATAGAGAGTGTCAGAGAGTGTCAGAGAGTGATAGAGAGTGTCAGAGAGTGTCAGAGAGTGTCAGAGAGTGTCTGAGAGTGTCAGAGAGTGATAGAGAGTGAAAGAGAGTGTCAGAGAGTGTCAGAGTGTGTCAGAGAGTGATAGAGAGTGTCAGAGAGTGATAGAGAGTGTCAGAGAGTGTCAGAGAGTGTCAGTGAGTGATAGAGAGTGATAGAGAGTGATAGAGAGTGTCAGAGAGTGTCAGAGAGTGATAGAGAGTGATAGAGAGTGTCAGAGAGTGTCAGAGAGTGTCAGAGAGTGATAGAGAGTAATAGAGAGTGATAGAGAGTGTCAGAGAGTGTCAGAGAGTGTCAGAGAGTGATAGAGAGTGAAAGAGAGTGTCAGAGAGTGTCAGAGATTGTCAGAGAGTGATAGAGAGTGTCAGAGAGTGTCAGAGAGTGTCAGAGAGTGATAGAGAGTGATAGAGAGTGTCAGAGAGTGTCAGAGAGTGTCAGAGAGTGATAGAGAGTGAAAGAGAGTGTCAGAGAGTTTCAGAGAGTGATAGAGAGTGATAGAGAGTGTCAGAGAGTGTCAGAGAGTGTCAGATAGTGATAGTGAGTGTCTGAGAGTGTCAGAGAGTGATAGAGAGTGATAGAGATTTTCAGAGAGTGTCAGAGAGAGTCAGAGAGTGTCAGCGAGTGATAGAGAGTGATAGAGAGTGTCAGAGAGTGTCAGAGAGTGATAGAGAGTGATAGAGAGTGATAGAGAGTGATAGAGAGTGTCAGAGAGTGTCAGAGTGTCAGAGAGTGATAGAGAGTTATAGAGAGTGTCAGAGAGTGTCAGAGAGTGATAGAGAGTGATAGAGAGTGTCAGAGAGTGTCAGAGAGTGTCAGATAGTGATAGTGAGTGTCTGAGAGTGGCAGAGAGTGTCAGAGAGTGTCTGAGAGTGTCAGAGAGTGATAGAGAGCATCAGAGAGTGATAGAGGGTGTCAGAGAGTGTCAGAGAGTGGCAGAGAGTGATAGAGAGTGATAGAGAGTTTCAAAGAGTGTCAGAGAATGTCTGAGAGTGTCAGAGAGTGTCAGAGAGTGTCAGAGAGTGATAGAGAGCATCAGAGAGTGATAGAGGGTGTCAGAGAGTGTCAGTGAGTGGCAGAGAGTGATAGAGAGTGATAGAGAGTTTCAAAGAGTGTCAGAGAATGTCTGAGAGTGTCAGAGAGTGTCAGAGAGTGTCAGAGAGTGATAGTGAGTGTCTGAGAGTGTCAGAGAGTGTCAGAGAGTGATAGAGAGTGATAGAGAGTTTCAGAGAGTGTCAGAGAGTGTCAGAGAGTGTCAGAGAGTGTCAGAGAGTGATAGTGAGTGTCTGAGAGTGCCAGAGAGTGTCAGCGATTGATAGAGAGTGATAGAGAGTTTCAGAGAGTGTCAGAGAGTGATAGAGAGTGTCAGAGAGTGTCAGAGAGTGATAGAGAGTATCAGAGAGTGATAGAGGGTGTCAGAGAGTGATAGAGAGTGAAAGAGAGTGTCAGAGAGTGTCAGAGAGTGATAGAGAGTTTCAGCGAGTGTCAGAGAATGTCAGAGAGTGACAGAGAGTGTCAAAGAGTGATAGCGAGTGTCAGAGAGTGTCAGAGAGTGTCAGAGAGTGTCAGAGAGTGATAGTGAGTGTCTGAGAGTGTCAGAGAGTGTCAGAGAGTGATAGAGAGCATCAGAGAGTGATAGAGGGTGTCAGAGAGTGTCAGAGAGTGGCAGAGAGTGATAGAGAGTGATAGAGAGTTTCAAAGAGTGTCAGAGAGTGTCTGAGAGTGTCAGAGAGTGTCAGAGAGTGATAGAGAGTGATAGAGAGTGTCAGAGAGTGTCAGAGAGTGTCAGAGAGTGATAGAGAGTGATAGAGAGTGTCAAAGAGTGTCAGAGAGTGTCAGAGAGTGATAGAGAGTGAAAGAGAGTGTCAGAGAGTTTCAGAGAGTGTCAGAGAGTGATAGAGTGTCACAGAGTGATAGAGAGTGTCTGAGAGTGTCAGAGAGTGTCAGAGAGTGTCAGAGAGTGTCAGAGAGTGATAGAGAGTGATAGAGAGTGTCAGAGAGTGACAGAGAGTGTCAGAGAGTGATAGAGAGTGATAGAGAGTGTCAGAGAGTGTCAGAGAGTGTCAGAGAGTGATAGAGAGTTGCAGAGAGTTTCAGAGAGTCTCTGAGAATGTCTGAGAGTGTCAGAGAGTGTCAGAGAGTGACAGAGAGTGTTAGAGTGTGTCAGAGAGTGTCAGAGAGTGTCAGAGAGTGTCAGAGAGTGATAGAGAGTGTCAGAGAGTGTCAGAGAGTGTCTGAGAGTGTCAGAGAGTGTCAGAGAGTGATAGAGAGTGACAGAGAGTGTCAGAGAGTGTCAGAGAGTGATAGAGAGGGATAGAGCGTTTAAGAGATTGTCAGAGAGTGTCAGAGAGTGTCAGAGAGTGTCAGAGAGTGATAGAGAGTGTCAGAGAGTGTCAGAGAGTGATACAGAGTGATAGAGAGTGTCAGAGAGTGTCAGAGAGTGATAGTGAGTGTCAGAGAGTGTCAGAGAGTGTCAGAGAGTGATAGAGAGTGTCAGAGAGTGTCAGAGAGTGATAGAGAGTGACAGAGAGTGTCAGAGAGTGTCAGAGAGTGATAGAGAGGGATAGAGAGTTTCAGAGAGTGTCAGAGAGTGATAGAGAGTGTCAGAGAGTGTCAGAGAGTGATAGAGAGTGTCAGAGAGTGTCAGAGAGTGATACAGAGTGATAGAGAGTGTCAGAGAGTGTCAGAGAGTGATAGTGAGTGTCTGAGAGTGTCAGAGAGTGTCAGAGTGTGATAGACAGTGTCAGAGAGTGTCAGAGAGTGTCTGAGAGTGTCAGAGAGTGTCTGAGAGTGTCAGAGAGTGTCTGAGAGTGATAGAGAGTTTCAGAGAGTTTCAGAGAGTGTCAGAGAGTGATAGAGAGTGATAGATAGTGTCAGACAGTGTCAGAGAGTGATAGAGAGTGATAGAGAGTTTCAGAGAGTGTCAGAGAGTGTCAGAGAGTGTCTGAGAATGTCTGAGAGTCTCAGAGAGAGTCAGAGAGTGATAGAGAGTGATAGAGAGTGTCAGAGAGTGTCAGAGAGTGTCAGAGAGTGTCAGAGAGTGATAGAGAGTGATAGAGAGTGTCAGAGAGTGTCAGAGAGTGTCAGATAGTGATAGAGAGTGTCAGAGAGTGTCAGAGAGTGATAGAGAGTGAAAGAGAGTGTCAGAGAGTGTCAGAGAGTGTCAGAGAGTGATAGAGAGTGTCAGAGAGTGTCAGAGAGTGATAGAGAGTGATAGAGAGTGTCAGAGAGTGTCAGAGAGTGTCAGAGAGTGATAGAGAGTGACAGAGAGTGTCAGAGAGTGTTCAGAGAGTGATAGAGAGTTGCAGAGAGTTTCAGAGAGTCTCTGAGAATGTCTGAGAGTATCACAGAGTGATAGAGAGTGTCAGAGAGTGTCAGAGAGTGATAGAGAGTGATAGAGAGTGTCAGAGAGTGTCAGAGAGTGTCAGAGAGTGTCTGAGAGTGATAGAGAGTTTCAGAGAGTTTCAGAGAGTGTCTGAGAATGTCTGAGATTGTCAGAGAGTGATAGAGATTGATAGAGAGTGTCAGACAGTGTCAGAGAGTGTCAGAGAGTGATCGAGAGTGATAGAGAGTTTCAGAGAGTGTCAGAGAGTGTCTGAGAGTGTCAGAGAGTGATAGAGAGTGTCAGAGAGTTTCAGAGAGTGTCTGAGAATGTCTGAGAGTGTCAGAGAGTGTCAGAGAGTGTCAGAGAGTGATAGAGAGTGATAGAGAGTGTCAGAGAGTGTCAGAGAGTGTCAGAGAGTGTCAGAGAGTGATAGAGAGTGATAGAGAGTGTCAGAGAGTGTCAGATAGTGATAGAGAGTGTCAGAGAGTGTCAGAGAGTGTCAGAGAGTGATAGAGAGTGAAAGAGAGTGTCAGAGAGTTTCAGAGAGTGATAGAGAGTGATAGAGAGTGTCAGAGAGTGTCAGAGAGTGTCAGATAGTGATAGAGAGTGTCAGAGAGTGTCAGAGAGTGTCAGAGAGTGATAGAGAGTGAAAGAGAGTGTCAGAGAGTGTCAGAGAGTGATAGAGAGTGATAGAGAGTGTCAGAGAGTGTCAGAGAGTGTCAGATAGTGATAGTGAGTGTCAGAGAGTGTCAGAGAGTGTCAGAGAGTGATAGAGAGTGTCAGAGAGTGTCAGAGAGTGATACAGAGTGATAGAGAGTGTCAGAGAGTGTCAGAGAGTGATAGTGAGTGTCAGAGAGTGTCAGAGAGTGTCAGAGAGTGATAGAGAGTGTCAGAGAGTGTCAGAGAGTGATAGAGAGTGACAGAGAGTGTCAGAGAGTGTCAGAGAGTGATAGAGAGGGATAGAGAGTTTCAGAGAGTGTCAGAGAGTGATAGAGAGTGTCAGAGAGTGTCAGAGAGTGATAGAGAGTGTCAGAGAGTGTCAGAGAGTGATACAGAGTGATAGAGAGTGTCAGAGAGTGTCAGAGAGTGATAGTGAGTGTCTGAGAGTGTCAGAGAGTGTCAGAGTGTGATAGACAGTGTCAGAGAGTGTCAGAGAGTGTCTGAGAGTGTCAGAGAGTGTCTGAGAGTGTCAGAGAGTGTCTGAGAGTGATAGAGAGTTTCAGAGAGTTTCAGAGAGTGTCAGAGAGTGATAGAGAGTGATAGATAGTGTCAGACAGTGTCAGAGAGTGATAGAGAGTGATAGAGAGTTTCAGAGAGTGTCAGAGAGTGTCAGAGAGTGTCTGAGAATGTCTGAGAGTCTCAGAGAGAGTCAGAGAGTGATAGAGAGTGATAGAGAGTGTCAGAGAGTGTCAGAGAGTGTCAGAGAGTGTCAGAGAGTGATAGAGAGTGATAGAGAGTGTCAGAGAGTGTCAGAGAGTGTCAGATAGTGAAAGAGAGTGTCAGAGAGTGTCAGAGAGTGTCAGAGAGTGATAGAGAGTGTCAGAGAGTGTCAGAGAGTGATAGAGAGTGATAGAGAGTGTCAGAGAGTGTCAGAGAGTGTCAGAGAGTGATAGAGAGTGACAGAGAGTGTCAGAGAGTGTTCAGAGAGTGATAGAGAGTTGCAGAGAGTTTCAGAGAGTCTCTGAGAATGTCTGAGAGTGTCAGAGAGTGTCAGAGAGTGTTAGAGAGTGTCAGAGAGTGTCAGAGAGTGTTAGAGAGTGATAGAGAGTTTCAGAGAGTGTCGGAGAGTGTCGGAGAGTGTCAGAGAGTGTCAGAGAGTCAGAGAGTGTCAGAGAGTGATAGAGAGTGACAGAGAGTGTCAGAGATTGTCAGAGAGTGATAGAGAGGGATAGAGAGTTTCAGAGAGTGTCAGAGAGTGTAAGACAGTGTCAGAGAGTGTCAGAGAGTGATACAGAGTGATAGAGAGTGTCAGAGAGTGTCAGAGAGTGATAGTGAGTGCCTGAGAGTGTCAGAGAGTGTCAGAGTGTGATAGACAGTGTCAGAGAGTGTCAGAGAGTGTCTGAGAGTGCCAGAGAGTGCCAGAGAGTGTCAGAGAGTTTCAGAGAGTGTCTGAGAATGTCTGAGAGTTTCAGAGAGTGTCAGAGAGTGATAGAGAGTGATAGAGAGTGATAGAGAGTGTCAGAGAGTGTCAGAGAGTGATCGAGAGTGATAGAGAGTTTCAGAGAGTGTCAGAGAGTGTCTGAGAGTGTCAGAGAGTGATAGAGAGTGATAGAGAGTGTCAGACTGTGTCAGAGAGTGATAGAGAGTGATAGAGAGTTTCAGAGAGTGTCAGAGAGTGTCTGAGAGTATCACAGAGTGATAGAGAGTGTCAGAGAGTGTCAGAGAGTGATAGAGAGTGATAGAGAGTGTCAGAGAGTGTCAGAGAGTGTCAGAGAGTGTCTGAGAGTGATAGAGAGTTTCAGAGAGTTTCAGAGAGTGTCTGAGAATGTCTGAGATTGTCAGAGAGTGATAGAGATTGATAGAGAGTGTCAGACAGTGTCAGAGAGTGTCAGAGAGTGATCGAGAGTGATAGAGAGTTTCAGAGAGTGTCAGAGAGTGTCTGAGAGTGTCAGAGAGTGATAGAGAGTGTCAGAGAGTTTCAGAGAGTGTCTGAGAATGTCTGAGAGTGTCAGAGAGTGTCAGAGAGTGTCAGAGAGTGATAGAGAGTGATAGAGAGTGTCAGAGAGTGTCAGAGAGTGTCAGAGAGTGTCAGAGAGTGATAGAGAGTGATAGAGAGTGTCAGAGAGTGTCAGATAGTGATAGAGAGTGTCAGAGAGTGTCAGAGAGTGTCAGAGAGTGATAGAGAGTGAAAGAGAGTGTCAGAGAGTTTCAGAGAGTGATAGAGAGTGATAGAGAGTGTCAGAGAGTGTCAGAGAGTGTCAGATAGTGATAGAGAGTGTCAGAGAGTGTCAGAGAGTGTCAGAGAGTGATAGAGAGTGAAAGAGAGTGTCAGAGAGTGTCAGAGAGTGATAGAGAGTGATAGAGAGTGTCAGAGAGTGTCAGAGAGTGATCGAGAGTGATAGAGAGTTTCAGAGAGTGTCAGAGAGTGTCTGAGAGTGTCAGAGAGTGATAGAGAGTGATAGAGAGTGTCAGACTGTGTCAGAGAGTGATAGAGAGTGATAGAGAGTTTCAGAGAGTGTCAGAGAGTGTCTGAGAGTATCACAGAGTGATAGAGAGTGTCAGAGAGTGTCAGAGAGTGATAGAGAGTGATAGAGAGTGTCAGAGAGTGTCAGAGAGTGTCAGAGAGTGTCTGAGAGTGATAGAGAGTTTCAGAGAGTTTCAGAGAGTGTCTGAGAATGTCTGAGATTGTCAGAGAGTGATAGAGATTGATAGAGAGTGTCAGACAGTGTCAGAGAGTGTCAGAGAGTGATCGAGAGTGATAGAGAGTTTCAGAGAGTGTCAGAGAGTGTCTGAGAGTGTCAGAGAGTGATAGAGAGTGTCAGAGAGTGATAGAGAGTGTCAGAGAGTGTCTGAGAATGTCTGAGAGTTTCAGAGAGTGTCAGAGAGTGATAGAGAGTGATAGAGAGTGTCAGAGAGTGTCAGAGAGTGATCGAGAGTGATAGAGAGTTTCAGAGAGTGTCAGAGAGTGTCTGAGAGTGTCAGAGAGTGATAGAGAGTGATAGAGAGTTTCAGAGAGTGTCAGAGAGTGTCTGAGAGTATCACAGAGTGATAGAGAGTGTCAGAGAGTGTCAGAGAGTGATAGAGAGTGATAGAGAGTGTCAGAGAGTGTCAGAGAGTGTCAGAGAGTGTCTGAGAGTGATAGAGAGTTTCAGAGAGTTTCAGAGAGTGTCTGAGAATGTCTGAGATTGTCAGAGAGTGATAGAGATTGATAGAGAGTGTCAGACAGTGTCAGAGAGTGTCAGAGAGTGATCGAGAGTGATAGAGAGTTTCAGAGAGTGTCAGAGAGTGTCTGAGAGTGTCAGAGAGTGATAGAGAGTGTCAGAGAGTTTCAGAGAGTGTCTGAGAATGTCTGAGAGTGTCAGAGAGTGTCAGAGAGTGTCAGAGAGTGATAGAGAGTGATAGAGAGTGTCAGAGAGTGTCAGAGAGTGTCAGAGAGTGTCAGAGAGTGATAGAGAGTGATAGAGAGTGTCAGAGAGTGTCAGATAGTGATAGAGAGTGTCAGAGAGTGTCAGAGAGTGTCAGAGAGTGATAGAGAGTGAAAGAGAGTGTCAGAGAGTTTCAGAGAGTGATAGAGAGTGATAGAGAGTGTCAGAGAGTGTCAGAGAGTGTCAGATAGTGATAGAGAGTGTCAGAGAGTGTCAGAGAGTGTCAGAGAGTGATAGAGAGTGAAAGAGAGTGTCAGAGAGTGTCAGAGAGTGATAGAGAGTGATAGAGAGTGTCAGAGAGTGTCAGAGAGTGTCAGATAGTGATAGTGAGTGTCAGAGAGTGTCAGAGAGTGTCAGAGAGTGATAGAGAGTGAAAGAGAGTGTCAGAGAGTGTCAGAGAGTGATAGAGAGTGATAGAGAGTGTCAGAGAGTGTCAGAGAGTGTCAGATAGTGATAGTGAGTGTCTGAGAGTGTCAGAGAGTGTCAGATAGTGATAGAGAGTGTCAGAGAGTGTCAGAGAGTGATAGAGAGTGTCAGAGAGTGTCAGAGAGTGTCAGAGAGTGTCAGAGAGTGTCTGAGAGTGTCAGAGAGTGATAGAGAGTGAAAGAGAGTGTCAGAGAGTGTCAGAGTGTGTCAGAGAGTGATAGAGAGTGTCAGAGAGTGATAGAGAGTGTCAGAGAGTGTCAGAGAGTGTCAGTGAGTGATAGAGAGTGATAGAGAGTGATAGAGAGTGTCAGAGAGTGTCAGAGAGTGATAGAGAGTGATAGAGAGTGTCAGAGAGTGTCAGAGAGTGTCAGAGAGTGATAGAGAGTAATAGAGAGTGATAGAGAGTGTCAGAGAGTGTCAGAGAGTGTCAGAGAGTGATAGAGAGTGATAGAGAGTGTCAGAGAGTGTCAGAGAGTGATAGAGAGTGATAGAGAGTGTCAGAGAGTGTCAGAGAGTGTCAGAGAGTGATAGAGAGTAATAGAGAGTGATAGAGAGTGTCAGAGAGTGTCAGAGAGTGTCAGAGAGTGATAGAGAGTGAAAGAGAGTGTCAGAGAGTGTCAGAGATTGTCAGAGAGTGATAGAGAGTGTCAGAGAGTGTCAGAGAGTGTCAGAGAGTGATAGAGAGTGATAGAGAGTGTCAGAGAGTGTCAGAGAGTGTCAGAGAGTGATAGAGAGTGAAAGAGAGTGTCAGAGAGTGATAGAGAGTGATAGAGAGTGATAGAGAGTGTCAGAGAGTGTCAGAGAGTGTCAGATAGTGATAGTGAGTGTCTGAGAGTGTCAGAGAGTGATAGAGAGTGATAGAGATTTTCAGAGAGTGTCAGAGAGAGTCAGAGAGTGTCAGCGAGTGATAGAGAGTGATAGAGAGTGTCAGAGAGTGTCAGAGAGTGATAGAGAGTGATAGAGAGTGATAGAGAGTGATAGAGAGTGTCAGAGAGTGTCAGAGTGTCAGAGAGTGATAGAGAGTTATAGAGAGTGTCAGAGAGTGTCAGAGAGTGATAGAGAGTGATAGAGAGTGTCAGAGAGTGTCAGAGAGTGTCAGATAGTGATAGTGAGTGTCTGAGAGTGGCAGAGAGTGTCAGAGAGTGTCTGAGAGTGTCAGAGAGTGATAGAGAGCATCAGAGAGTGATAGAGGGTGTCAGAGAGTGTCAGAGAGTGGCAGAGAGTGATAGAGAGTGATAGAGAGTTTCAAAGAGTGTCAGAGAATGTCTGAGAGTGTCAGAGAGTGTCAGAGAGTGTCAGAGAGTGATAGAGAGCATCAGAGAGTGATAGAGGGTGTCAGAGAGTGTCAGAGAGTGGCAGAGAGTGATAGAGAGTGATAGAGAGTTTCAAAGAGTGTCAGAGAATGTCTGAGAGTGTCAGAGAGTGTCAGAGAGTGTCAGAGAGTGATAGTGAGTGTCTGAGAGTGTCAGAGAGTGTCAGAGAGTGATAGAGAGTGATAGAGAGTTTCAGAGAGTGTCAGAGAGTGTCAGAGAGTGTCAGAGAGTGTCAGAGAGTGATAGTGAGTGTCTGAGAGTGCCAGAGAGTGTCAGCGATTGATAGAGAGTGATAGAGAGTTTCAGAGAGTGTCAGAGAGTGATAGAGAGTGTCAGAGAGTGTCAGAGAGTGATAGAGAGTATCAGAGAGTGATAGAGGGTGTCAGAGAGTGATAGAGAGTGAAAGAGAGTGTCAGAGAGTGTCAGAGAGTGATAGAGAGTGATAGAGAGTTTCAGCGAGTGTCAGAGAATGTCAGAGAGTGACAGAGAGTGTCAAAGAGTGATAGCGAGTGTCAGAGAGTGATAGAGAGCATCAGAGAGTGATAGAGAGTGAAAGAGAGTGTCAGAGAGTGTCAGAGAGTGATAGAGAGTAATAGAGAGTTTCAGCGAGTGTCAGAGAATGTCAGAGAGTGACAGAGAGTGTCAAAGAGTGATAGCGAGTGTCAGAGAGTGATAGTGAGTGTCTGAGAGTGCCAGAGAGTGTCAGCGATTGATAGAGAGTGATAGAGAGTTTCAGAGAGTGTCAGAGAGTGATAGAGAGTGTCAGAGAGTGTCAGAGAGTGATAGAGAGTATCAGAGAGTGATAGAGGGTGTCAGAGAGTGATAGAGAGTGAAAGAGAGTGTCAGAGAGTGTCAGAGAGTGATGGAGAGTGATAGAGAGTTTCAGCGAGTGTCAGAGAATGTCAGAGAGTGACAGAGAGTGTCAAAGAGTGATAGCGAGTGTCAGAGAGTGTCAGAGAGTGTCAGAGAGTGTCAGAGAGTGATAGTGAGTGTCTGAGAGTGTCAGAGAGTGTCAGAGAGTGTCAGAGAGTGATAGTGAGTGTCTGAGAGTGTCAGAGAGTGTCAGAGAGTGATAGAGAGTGATAGAGAGTGTCAGAGAGTGTCAGAGAGTGACAGAGAGTGTCAAAGAGTGATAGCGAGTGTCAGAGAGTGTCAGAGAGTGTCAGAGAGTATCAGAGAGTGATAGTGAGTGTCAGAGAGTGTCAGAGAGCGTCAGAGAGGGTCAGAGAGTGATAGTGAGTGTCTGAGAGTGTCAGAGAGTGTCAGAGAGTGATAGAGAGTGTCAGAGAGTGTCAGAGAGTGTCAGAGAGTGATAGAGAGTGAAAGAGAGTGTCAGAGAGTGTCAGAGAGTGTCAGAGAGTGATAGAGAGTGATAGAGAGTGTCAGAGAGTGTCAGAGAGTGTCAGATAGTGATAGTGAGTGCCTGAGAGTGTCAGAGAGTGATAGAGAGTGATAGAGAGTTTCAGAGAGTGTCAGAGAGTGTCAGAGAGTGTCAGAGAGTGTCAGATAGTGATAGTGAGTGTCTGAGAGTGTCAGAGAGTATCAGATAGTGATAGAGAGTGTCAGAGAGTGTCAGAGAGTGATAGAGAGTGAAAGAGAGTGTCAGAGAGTGATAGAGAGTGTCAGAGAGTGTCAGAGAGTGATAGAGAGTGATAGAGAGTGTCAGATAGTGATAGTGAGTGTCTGAGAGTGTCTGAGAGTGATAGAGAGTGATAGAGAGTGTCAGAGAGTGTCAGAGAGTTCAGATAGTGATAGTGAGTGCCTGAGTGTGTCAGAGAGTGATAGAGAGTGATAGAGAGTTTCAGAGAGTGTCAGAGAGTGTCAGAGAGTGTCAGATAGTGATAGTGAGTGTCTGAGAGTGTCAGAGAGTATCAGATAGTGATAGAGAGTGTCAGAGAGTGTCAGAGAGTGTCAGAGAGTGATAGAGAGTGAAATAGAGTGTCAGAGAGTGTCAGAGAGTGTCAGAGAGTGATAGAGAGTGTCAGATAGTGATAGTGAGTGTCTGAGAGTGTCTGAGAGTGTCAGAGAGTGTCAGAGAGTGATAGAGAGTGATAGAGATTTTCAGAGATTGTCAGAGAGTGTCAGAAAGTGTCAGAGAGTGATAGAGAGTGATAGAGAGCGTCAGAGAGTGTCTGAGAGTGTCAGATAGTGTCAGAGAGTGATAGAGAGTGATAGAGAGTGATAGAGAGTGTCAGAGAGTGTCAGAGAGTGATAGAGAGTGAAAGAGAGTGTCAGAGAGTGATAGAGAGTTATAGAGAGTGTCAGAGAGTGTCAGAGAGTGATAGAGAGTGATAGAGAGTGTCAGAGAGTGTCAGAGAGTGTCAGATAGTGATAGTGAGTGTCAGAGAGTGTCAGAGAGTGTCAGATAGTGATAGTGAGTGTCTGAGAGTGTCAGAGAGTGATAGAGAGTATCAGAGAGTCATAGAGGGTGTCAGAGAGTGTCAGAGAGTGTCAGATAGTGTCAGAGAGTGATAGAGAGTGATAGAGAGTGTCAGATAGTGTCAGAGAGTGATAGAGAGTGATAGAGAGTGATAGAGAGTGTCAGAGAGTGTCAGAGAGTGTCAGAGAGTGATAGAGAGTGAAAGAGAGTGTCAGAGAGTGATAGAGAGTGATAGAGAGTGTCAGAGAGTGTCAGAGAGTGTCAGTTAGTGATAGTGAGTGTCTGAGAGTGTCAGAGAGTGTCAGAGAGTGATAGAGAGTGATAGAGAGTCTCAGAGAGTGTCAGAGAGTGTCAGAGAGTGATAGAGAGTGTCAGAGAGTGTCAGAGAGTGATAGAGAGTATCAGAGAGTGATAGAGGGTGTCAGAGAGTGTCAGAGAGTGGCAGAGAGTGATAGAGAGTGATAGAGAGTTTCAGACAGTGTCAGAGAATGTCAGAGAGTGACAGAGAGTGTCAAAGAGTGATAGAGAGTGTCAGAGAGTGATAGAGAGTGATAGAGAGTTTCAGAGAGTGTCAGAGAGTGTCTGCGAGTCTCAGAGAGTGTCAGAGAGTGTCAGAGAGTGTCAGAGAGTGATAGTGAGTGTCTGAGAGTGTCAGAGAGTGATAGAGAGTGATAGAGAGTGTCAGAGAGTGTCAGAGAGTGTCAGAGATTGATAGAGAGTGTCAGAGAGTGTCAGAGAGTGTCAGAGAGCGTCAGAGAGTGATAGAGAGTATCAGAGAGTGATAGAGGGTGTCAGAGAGTGTCAGAGAGTGGCAGAGAGTGATAGAGAGTGATAGAGAGTGTCAGAGAGTGTCAGAGAGTGATAGAGAGTTTCAGAGAGTGTTAGAGAGTGTCTGAGAGTGTCAGAGAGTGTCAGAGAGTGATAGTGAGTGTCTGAGAGTGTCAGAGAGTGTCAGAGAGTGATAGAGAGTGATAGAGAGTGATAGAGAGTGTCAGAGAGTGTCAGAGAGTGTCAGAGAGTGATAGAGAGTGTCAGAGAGTGTCAGAGAGTGATAGAGAGTATCAGAGAGTGATAGAGGGTGTCAGAGAGTGTCAGAGAGGGGCAGAGAGTGATAGAGAGTGATAGAGAGTTTCAGACAGTGTCAGAGAATGTCAGAGAGTGATAGAGAGTGATAGAGAGTTTCAGAGAGTGTCAGAGAGTGTCTGAGAGTCTCAGAGAGTGTCAGAGAGTTTCAGAGAGTGTCAGAGAGTGTCTGAGAGTCTCAGAGAGTGTCAGAGAGTGTCAGAGAGTGTCAGAGAGTGATAGTGAGTGTCTGAGAGTGTCAGAGAGTGATAGAGAGTGTCAGAGAGTGTCAGAGAGTGATAGAGAGTATCAGAGAGTGATAGAGGGTGTCAGAGAGTGTCAGAGAGTGGCAGAGAGTGATAGTGAGTGATAGAGAGTGTCAGAGAGTGTCAGAGAGTGTCAGAGATTGATAGAGAGTGTCAGAGAGTGTCAGAGAGTGATAGTGAGTGTCTGAGAGTTTCAGAGAGTGTCAGAGAGTGATAGAGAGTGATAGAGAGTGTCAGAGAGTGTCAGAGAGTGATAGAGAGTGAAAGAGAGTGTCAGAGAGTGTCAGAGAGTGTCAGAGAGTGATAGAGAGTGATAGAGAGTGTCAGAGAGTGTCAGAGAGTGTCAGATAGTTTTAGTGAGTGTCTGAGAGTGTCAGAGAGTGATAGAGAGTGATAGAGAGTCTCAGAGAGTGTCAGAGAGTGTCAGAGAGTGATAGAGAGTGTCAGAGAGTTTCAGAGAGTGTCAGAGAGTGTCTGAGAGTGTCAGAGAGTGGCAGAGAGTGATAGAGAGTGATAGAGAGTTTCAGACAGTGTCAGAGAATGTCAGAGAGTGACAGAGAGTGTCAAAGAGTGATAGAGAGTGTCAGAGAGTGTCAGAGAGTGATAGAGAGTGATAGAGAGTTTCAGAGAGTGTCAGAGAGTGTCTGAGAGTCTCAGAGAGTGTCAGAGAGTGTCAGAGAGTGTCAAAGAGTGTCAGAGAGTGTCAGAGAGTGTCAGAGAGTGATAGTGAGTGTCAGAGAGTGTCAAAGATTGTCAGAGAGTGTCAGAGAGTGTCAGAGAGTGATAGTGATTGATAGAGAGTGTCAGAGAGTGTCAGAGAGTGTCAGAGAGTGATAGAGAGTGATTGAGAGTCTCAGAGAGTGTCAGAGAGTGTCAGAGAGTGATAGAGAGTGTCAGAGAGTGTCAGAGAGTGTCAGAGAGTGTCAGAGAGTGATAGAGAGTGTCAGAGAGTGTCAGAGAGTGATAGAGAGTATCAGAGAGTGATAGAGGGTGTCAGAGAGTGTCAGAGAGTGGCAGAGAGTGATAGTGAGTGATAGAGAGTGTCAGAGAGTGTCAGAGAGTGTCAGAGATTGATAGAGAGTGTCAGAGAGTGTCAGAGAGTGTCAGAGAGTGTTAGTGAGTGTCTGAGAGTGTCAGAGAGTGTCAGAGAGTGTCAGAGAGTGATAGAGAGTGATAGAGAGTGTCA
This sequence comes from Heterodontus francisci, assembly GCF_036365525.1. Lineage (NCBI taxonomy): Eukaryota > Metazoa > Chordata > Chondrichthyes > Heterodontiformes > Heterodontidae > Heterodontus > Heterodontus francisci. The sequence continues at coordinate 135,719,288 of NC_090378.1, forward strand.
GAGAGTGTCAGAGAGTGATAGAGAGTGAAAGAGAGTGTCAGAGAGTGTCAGAGAGTGTCAGAGAGTGATAGAGAGTGATAGAGAGTGTCAGAGAGTGTCAGAGAGTGTCAGATAGTGATAGTGAGTGTCTGAGAGTGTCAGAGAGTGATAGAGAGTGATAGAGAGTCTCAAAGAGTGTCAGAGAGTGTCAGAGAGTGATAGAGAGTGTCAGAGAGTTTCAGAGAGTGTCAGAGAGTGTCTGAGAGTGTCAGAGAGTGGCAGAGAGTGATAGAGAGTGATAGAGGGTTTCAGACAGTGTCAGAGAATGTCAGAGAGTGACAGAGAGTGTCAAAGAGTGATAGAGAGTGTCAGAGAGTGTCAGAGAGTGATAGAGAGTGATAGAGAGTTTCAGAGAGTGTCAGAGAGTGTCTGAGAGTCTCCGAGAGTGATAGTGAGTGATAGAGAGTGTCAGAGAGTGTCAGAGAGTGATAGAGAGTGATTGAGAGTCTCAGAGAGTCTCAGAGAGTGTCAGAGAGTGATAGAGAGTGTCAGAGAGTGTCAGAGAGTGTCAGAGAGTGTCAGAGAGTGATAGTGAGTGTCAGAGAGTGTCAGAGAGTGATAGAGAGTGATAGAGAGTGTCAGGGAGTGTCAGAGAGTGTCAGAGAGTGATAGAGAGTGAAAGAGAGTGTCAGAGAGTGTCAGAGAGTGATAGTGAGTGATAGAGAGTGTCAGAGAGTGTCAGAGAGTGTCAGAGTGTCAGAGAGTGATAGTGAGTGATAGAGAGTGTCAGAGAGTGTCAGAGATTGATAGAGACTGATAGAGAGTCTCAGAGAGTGTCAGAGAGTGTCAGAGAGTGATAGAGAGTGTCAGAGAGTGTCAGAGAGTGTCAGAGAGTGATAGTGAGTGTCTGAGAGTGTCAGAGAGTGTCAGAGAGTGATAGAGAGTGATAGAGAGTGTCAGAGAGTGTCAGAGAGTGTCAGAGAGTGTCAGAGAGTGATAGAGAGTGATAGAGAGTGTCAGAGAGTGTCAGAGAGTGTCAGATAGTGATAGTGAGTGTCTGAGAGTGTCATAGAGAGTGTCAGAGAGTGTCAGAGAGTGTCAGAGAGTGATAGAGAGTGTCAGAGAGTGTCAGAGAGTGTCAGAGAGTGAGAGTGAGTGTCTGAGAGTTTCAGAGAGTGTCAGAGAGTGATAGAGAGTGATAGAGATTGTCAGAGAGTGTCAGAGAGTGTCAGAGAGTGATAGAGAGTGATAGAGAGTGTCAGAGAGTGTCAGAGAGTGATAGAGAGTGATAGAGAGTGTCAGAGAGTGTCAGAGAGTGAGAGTGAGTGTCTGAGAGTTTCAGAGAGTGTCAGAGAGTGATAGAGAGTGATAGAGAGTGTCAGAGAGTTTCAGAGAGTGTCAGAGAGAGTCAGAGAGTGTCAGAGAGTGATAGAGAGTGATAGAGAGTGTCAGAGAGTGTCAGATAGTGATAGTGAGTGTCTGAGAGTGTCAGAGAGTGTCAGAGAGTGTCAGATAGTGATAGTGAGTGTCTGAGAGTGTCAGAGAGTGATAGAGAGTGATAGAGAGATTCAGAGAGTGTCAGAGAGTGTCAGAGAGTGTCAGAGAGTGATAGAGAGTGATAGAGAGTGTCAGAGATTTTCAGGGAGTGTCAGAGAGTGTCTGAGAGTGTCAGGGAGTGATAGAGAGTGATATAGAGTGTCAGAGAGTAATAGAGAGTGATAGAGAATTTCAGAGCGTGTCAGAGAGTGTCAGAGTGTGTCAGAGAGTGATAAAGAGTGTCAGAGAGTGTCAGAGAGTGTCAGATAGTGATAGTGAGTGTCTGAGAGTGTCAGAGAGTGTCAGAGAGTGTCAGATAGTGATAGTGAGTGCCTGAGAGTGTCAGAGAGTGATAGAGAGTGATAGAGAGTTTCAGAGAGTGTCAGAGAGTCTCAGAGAGTGTCAGATAGTGATAGTGAGTGTCTGTGAGTGTCAGAGAGTGTCAGATAGTGATAGAGAGTGTCAGAGAGTGATAGAGAGTGATAGAGAGTGTCAGAGAGTGATAGAGAGTGAAAGAGAGTGTCAGAGAGTGTCAGAGAGTGTCAGAGAGTGATAGAGAGTGATGGAGAGTGTCAGATAGTGATAGTGAGTGTCTGAGAGTGTCTGAGAGAGTCAGAGAGTGATAGAGAGTGATAGAGATTTTCAGAGAGTATCAGAGAGTGTCAGAGAGTGTCAGAAAGTGTCAGAGAGTGATAGAGAGTGATAGAGAGCATCAGAGAGTGTCTGAGAGTGTCAGATAGTGTCAGAGATTGATAGAGAGTGATAGAGAGTGATAGAGAGTGTCAGAGAGTGTCAGAGAGTGTCAGAGAGTGTCAGAGAGTGTCAGAGAGTGATAGAGAGTGAATGAGAGTGTCAGAGAGTGATAGAGAGTTATATAGAGTGTCAGAGAGTGTCAGAGAGTGACAGAGAGTGTCAAAGAGTGATAGAGAGTGTCAGAGAGTGTCAGAGAGTGCCAGAGAGTGTCAGAGAGTGTCAGAGAGTGATAGAGAGTGATAGAGAGTGTCAGAGAGTGTCAGATAGTGATAGTGAGTGTCTGAGAGTGTCATAGAGAGTATCAGAGAGTGTCAGAGAGTGTCAGAGAGTGTCAGAGAGTGATAGAGAGTGTCAGAGAGTGTCAGAGAGTGAGAGTGAGTGTCGGAGAGTTTCAGAGAGTGTCAGAGAGTGATAGAGAGTGATAGAGAGTGTCAGAGAGTGTCAGAGAGTGTCAGAGAGTGTCAGAGAGTGATAGAGAGTGATAGAGAGTGTCAGAGAGTGTCAGAGAGTGTCAGATAGTGATAGTGAGTGTCTAAGAGTGTCAGAGAGTGATAGAGAGTTTCAGAGAGTGTCAGAGAGAGTCAGAGAGTGTCAGAGAGTGATAGAGAGTGTCAGAGAGTGTCAGATAGTGATAGGGAGTGTCTGAGAGTGTCAGAGAGTGTCAGAGAGTGTCAGATAGTGATAGTGAGTGTCTGAGAGTGTCAGAGAGTGATAGAGAGTGATAGAGAGATTCAGAGAGTGTCAGAGAGTGTCAGAGAGTGATAGAGAGTGATAGAGAGTGTCAGAGATTTTCAGGGAGTGTCAGAGAGTGTCTGAGAGTGTCAGGGAGTGATAGAGAGTGATATAGAGTGTCAGAGAGTGTCAGAGAGTGTCAGAGAGTGATAGAGAGTGAAATAGAGTGTCAGAGAGTGTCAGAGAGTGTCAGATAGTGATAGTGAGTGTCTGAGAGTGTCAGAGAGTAATAGAGAGTGATAGAGAATTTCAGAGCGTGTCAGAGAGTGTCAGAGTGTGTCAGAGAGTGATAAAGAGTGATAGAGAGTGTCAGAGAGTGTCAGAGAGTGTCAGATATTGATAGTGAGTGTCTGAGAGTGTCAGAGGGTGTCAGAGAGTGTCAGATAGTGATATTGAGTGCCTGAGAGTTTCAGAGAGTGATAGAGAGTGATAGAGAGTTTCAGAGAGTGTCAGAGAGTGTCAGAGAGTGTCAGATAGTGATAGTGAGTGTCTGTGAGTGTCAGAGAGTGTCAGATAGTGATAGAGAGTGTCAGAGAGTGATAGAGAGTGATAGAGAGTGTCAGAGAGTGATAGAGAGTGAAAGAGAGTGTCAGAGAGTGTCAGAGAGTGTCAGAGAGTGATAGAGAGTGATAGAGAGTGTCAGATAGTGATAGTGAGTGTCTGAGAGTGTCTGAGAGTGTCAGAGAGTGATAGAGAGTGATAGAGATTTTCAGAGAGTGTCAGAGAGTGTCAGAGAGTGTCAGAAAGTGTCAGAGAGTGATAGAGAGTGATAGAGAGTGATAGAGAGCGTCAGAGAGTGTCTGAGAGTGTCAGATAGTGTCAGAGATTGATAGAGAGTGATAGAGAGTGATAGAGAGTGTCAGAGAGTTTCAGAGAGTGTCAGAGAGTGATAGAGAGTGAATGAGAGTGTCAGAGAGTGATAGAGAGTTATAGAGAGTGTCAGAGAGTGTCAGAGAGTGATAGAGAGTGTCAGTGAATGTCAGAGAGTGACAGAGAGTGTCAAAGTGTGATGGAGAGTGTCAGAGAGTGTCAGAGAGTGATAGAGAGTGATAGAGAGTTTCAGAGAGTGTCAGAGAGTGTCTGAGAGTCTCAGAGAGTGTCAGAGAGTGTCAGAGAGTGATAGTGAGTGTCTGAGAGTGTCAGAGAGTGATAGAGAGTGATAGAGAGTGTCAGAGAGTGTCAGAGAGTGTCAGAGAGTGATAGTGAGTGTCTGAGAGTTTCAGAGAGTGTCAGAGAGTGATAGAGAGTGATAGAGAGTGTCAGAGAGTGTCAGAGAGTGAAAGAGAGTGTCGGAGAGTGTCAGAGAGTGTCAGAGAGTGTCAGAGAGTGATAGAGAGTGATAGAGAGTGTCAGAGAGTGTCAGAGAGTGTCAGATAGTGATAGTGAGTGTCTGAGAGTGTCAGAGAGTGATAGAGAGTGATAGAGAGTGATAGAGAGTTTTAGAGAGTTTCAGAGAGTCTCAGAGAGTGTCAGAGAGTGTCAGAGAGTGTCAGAGAGTGTCAGAGAGTGTCAGATAGTGATAGTGAGTGTCTGAGAGTGTCTGAGAGTGTCAGAGAGTGTCAGAGAGTGATAGAGAGTGATAGAGAGTGATAGAGAGTTTTAGAGAGTTTCAGAGAGTTTCAGAGAGTGTCTGAGAGTGTCTGAGAGTGTCAGAGAGTGTCAGAGAGTGTCAGAGAGTGTCAGAGAGTGTCAGAGAGTGATAGTGAGTGATAGAGAGTGTCAGAGAGTGTCAGAGAGTGTCAGAGAGTGATTGAGAGTCTCAGAGAGTGTCAGAGAGTGTCAGAGAGTGTCAGAGAGTGATAGAGAGTGTCAGAGAGTGTCAGAGAGTGTCAGAGAGTGATAGTGAGTGTCTGAGAGTGTCAGAGAGTGTCAGAGAGTGTCAGAGAGTGATAGAGAGTGTCAGAGAGTGTCAGAGAGTGTCAGAGAGTGATAGTGAGTGTCTGAGAGTGTCAGAGAGGGTCAGAGAGTGAAAGAGAGTGATAGAGAGTGTCAGGGAGTGTCAGAGAGTGTCAGAGAGTGATAGAGAGTGAAAGAGAGTGTCAGAGAGTGTCAGAGAGTGTCAAAGAGTGTCAGAGAGTGATAGAGAGTGATAGAGAGTCTCAGAGAGTGTCAGAGAGTGTCAGAGAGTGATAGTGAGTGTCTGAGAGTGTCAGAGAGTGTCAGAGAGTGATAGAGAGTGTCAGAGAGTGTCAGAGAGTGTCAGAGAGTGTCAGAGAGTGATAGAGAGTGATAGAGAGTGCCAGAGGGTGTCAGAGAGTGTCAGATAGTGATAGTGTGTGTCTGAGAGTGTCATAGAGAGTTTCAGAGAGTGTCAGAGAGTGTCAGAGAGTGTCAGAGAGTGATAGAGAGTGTCAGAGAGTGTCAGAGAGTGAGAGTGAGTGTCTGAGAGTGTCAGAGAGTGTCAGAGAGTGATAGAGAGTGATAGAGAGTGTCAGAGAGTGTCAGAGATTGTCAGAGAGTGATAGAGAGTGAAAGAGAGTGTCAGAGAGTGTCAGAGAGTGTCAGAGAGTGTCAGAGAGTGATAGAGAGTGATAGAGAGTGATAGAGAGTGTCAGAGAGTGTCAGAGAGTGTCAGATAGTGATAGTGAGTGTCTGAGAGAATTAGAGAGTGATAGAGAGTTTCAGAGAGTGTCAGAGAGTGTCAGAGAGTGTCAGAGAGTGATAGAGAGTGATAGAGAGTGTCAGAGAGTGTCAGATAGTGATAGTGAGTGTCTGAGAGTGTCAGAGAGTGTCAGAGAGTGTCAGATAGTGATAGTGAGTGTCTGAGAGTGTCAGAGAGTGATAGAGAGTGATAGAGAGATTCAGAGAGTGTCAGAGATTTTCAGGGAGTGTCAGAGAGTGTCTGAGAGTGTCAGGGAGTGATAGAGAGTGATATAGAGTGTCAGAGAGTGTCAGAGAGTGTCAGAGAGTGATAGAGAGTGAAAGAGACTGTCAGAGAGTGTCAGAGAGTGTCAGAGAGTGATAGAGAGTGTTAGAGAGTGTCAGAGAGTGTCAGAGAGTGTCAGATAGTGATAGTGAGTGTCTGAGAGTGTCAGAGAGTAATAGAGAGTGATAGAGAATTTCAGAGCGTGTCAGAGAGTGTCAGAGTGTGTCAGAGAGTGATAAAGAGTGATAGAGAGTGTCAGAGAGTGTCAGAGAGTGTCAGATAGTGATAGTGAGTGTCTGAGATTGTCAGAGAGTGATAGAGAGTGATAGAGAATTTCAGAGAGTGTCAGAGAGTGTCAGATAGTGATAGTGAGTGTCTGAGAGTGTCAGAGAGTGTCAGAGAGCTTCTGAGATTGTCAGAGAGCGTCTGAGAGTGTCAGAGAGTGATAGAGAGTGATAGAGAGTGTCAGAGAGTGTCAGAGAGTGTCAGATAGTGATAGTGAGTGTCTGAGAGTGTCAGAGAGTGTCAGATAGTGATAGTGAGTGTCTGAGAGTGTCAGAGAGTGATAGAGAGTGATAGAGAATTTCAGAGAGTGTCAGAGAGTGTCAGACAGTGATAGAGAGTGTCAAAGAGTGATTGAGAGTGTCAGAGAGTGTCAGAGAGTGTCAGAGAGTGATAGAGAGTGATAGAGAGATTCAGAGAGTGTCAGATAGTGTCTGAGAGTGTCAGAGAGTGTCAGAGTGTGATAGAGAGTGATAGATAGTGATAGAGAGTGTCAGAGAGTGTCAGAGAGTGTCAGAGAGTGTCAGAGAGTGATAGAGAGTGATAGAGAGTTTCAGAGAGTGTCAGAGAGTGTCAGAGAGTGGCAGAGAGTGATAGAGAGTGATAGAGAGTTTCAGAGAGTGTCAGAGAATGTCAGAGAGTGATAGAGAGTGTCAAAGAGTGATAGAGAGTGTCAGAGAGTGTCAGAGAGTGTCAGAGAGTGATAGAGAGTGATAGAGAGTGATGGAGAGTTTCAGAAAGTGTCAGAGAGTGTCTGAGAGTGTCAGATAGTGATAGTGAGTGTCTGAGAGTGTCAGAGAGTGATAGAGAGTGTCAGAGAGTGTCAGAGAGTGTCAGAGAGTGAGAGAGAGTGTCAGAGATTTTCAGAGAGTGTCAGAGAGTGTCTGAGAGTGTCAGAGAGTGATAGAGAGTGATAGAGAGTGTCAGAGAGTGTCAGAGAGTGATAGAGAGTGAAAGAGAGTGTCAGAGAGTGTCAGAGAGTGTCATAAAGTGATAGAGAGTGATAGAGAGTGTCAGAGAGTGTCAGAGAGTGTCAGATAGTGATAGTGAGTGTCAGAGAGTGTCAGAGAGTGATAGAGAGTGATAGAGAGTGTCAGAGAGTGTCAGAGAGTGTCAGATAGTGATAGTGAGTGTCTGAGAGTGTCAGAGAGTGATAGAGAGTGATAGAGAGTTTCAGAGAGTGTCAGAGAGTGTCTGACAGTGTCAGAGAGTGTCAGAGAGTGTCAGAGAGTGATAGTGAGTGATAGAGAGTGTCAGAGAGTGATAGAGAGTCATAGAGAGTCTCAGAGAGTGTCAGAGAGTGATAGAGAGTGTCAGAGAGTGTCAGAGAGTGTCAGAGAGTGATATTGAGTGTCTGAGAGTGATAGAGAGTAAAAGAGAGTGTCAGAGAGTGTCAGAGAGTGTCAGAGAGTGTCAGAGAGTGTCAGAGAGTGTAAGAGAGTGATAGAGAGTGATAGAGAGTGATAGAGAGTGTCAGAGAGTGTCAGAGAGTGTCAGATAGTGATAGTGAGTGTCTGAGAGTGTCAGAGAGTGATAGAGAGTTTCAGAGAGTGTCAGAGAGTGTCAGAGAGTGTCAGAGAGTGATAGAGAGTGATAGAGAGTGTCAGAGAGTGTCAGAGAATGTCAGAGAGTGTCAGAGAGTGATAGAGAGTGATAGAGAGTGTCAGAGTGTGTCAGAGAGTGTCAGAGAGTGATAGAGAGTAAAAGAGAGTGTCAGAGAGTGTCAGAGAGTGTCAGAGAGTGTAAGAGAGTGATAGAGAGTGATAGAGAGTGTCAGAGAGTGTCAGAGAGTGTCAGATAGTGATAGTGAGTGTCTGAGAGTGTCAGAGAGTGATAGAGGGTTTCAGAGAGTGTCAGAGAGTGTCAGATAGTGATAGTGAGTTTCTGAGAGTGTCAGAGAGTGATAGAGAGTGATAGAGAGTTTCAGAGAGTGTCAGAGAGTGTCAGAGAGTGTCAGAGAGTGATAGAGAGTGATAGAGAGTGTCAGAGATTTTCAGAGAGTGTCAGAGAGTGTCTGTGAGTGTCAGAGAGTGTCAGAGAGTGATAGAGAGTGAAAGAGAGTGTCAGAGAGTGTCAGAGAGTGTCAGAGAGTGACAGAGAGTGATAGAGAGTGTCAGAGAGTGTCAGAGAGTGTCAGATAGTGATAGTGAGTGTCTGAGAGTGTCAGAGAGTAATAGAGAGTGATAGAGAATTTCATAGAGTGTCAGAGAGTGTCAGAGTGTGTCTGAGAGTGAAAAAGAGTGATAGAGAGTGTCAGAGAGTGTCAGAGAGTGTCAGAGAGTGTCAGAGAGTTTCAATAGTGATAGTGAGTGTCTGAGAGTGTCAGAGAGTGATAGAGAGTGATAGAGAATTTCAGAGAGTGTCAGAGAGTTTCAGATAGTGATAGTGAGTGTCTGAGAGTTTCAGAGAGTGTCAGAGAGCGTCTGAGAGTGTCAGAGAGCGTCTGAGAGTGTCAGAGAGTGATAGAGAGTGTCAAAGAGTGATAGAGAGTGTCAGAGTTTGTCAGAGAGTGTCATAGAGTGATATAGAGTGATAGAGAGATTCAGAGAGTGTCAGAGAGTGTCTGAGAGTGTCAGAGAGTGATAGAGAGTGATAGAGAGTGTCAGAGAGTGTCAGAGAGTGATAGAGAGTGATATAGAGTGTCAGAGAGTGTCAGAGAGTGTCAGAGAGTGTCAGAGAGTGTCAGAGAGTGAGAGAGTGATAGAGAGTGTCAGAGAGTGTCAGAGAGTGTCAGAGAGTGGCAGAGAGTGATAGAGAGTGATAGAGAGTTTCAGAGAGTGTCAGAGAATGTCAGAGAGTGATAGAGAGTGTCAAAGAGTGAGAGAGAGTGTCAGAGAGTGTCAGAGAGTGTCAGAGAGTGATAGAGAGTTTCAGAGAGTGTCTGAGAGTGTCTGAGAGTGTCAGAGAGTGATAGAGAGTGATAGAGAGTGTCAGAGAGTGTCAGAGACTGTCAGAGATTGTCAGAGAGTGAGAGAGAGTGTCAGAGATTTTCAGAGAGAGTCAGAGAGTGTCTGAGAGTGTCAGAGAGTGATAGAGAGTGATAGAGAGTGTCAGAGAGTGTCAGAGAGTGTCAGAGAGTGATAGAGAGTGATAGAGAGTGTCAGAGAGTGGCAGAGAGTGATAAAGAGTGATAGAGAGTTTCAGAGAGTGTCAGAGAATGTCAGAGAGTGATAGAGACTGTCAAAGAGTGATAGAGAGTGTCAGAGAGTGTCAGAGAGTGATAGAGAGTGATATAGAGTTTCAGAGAGTGTCAGAGAGTGTCAGAGAGTGTCTGAGAGTGTCAGAGAGTGATAGAGAGTGAAAGAGAGTGTCAGAGAGTGTCAGAGAGTGTCAGAGAGAGATAGAGAGTGATTGAGAGTGTCAGAGAGTGATAGAGAGTGTCAGAGAGTGTCAGAGAGTGGCAGAGAGTGATAGAGAGTGATAGAGAATTTCAGAGAGTGTCAGAGAGTGTCAGAGTGTGTCAGAGAGTGATAAAGAGTGATAGAGAGTGTCAGAGAGTCTCAGAGAGTGTCAGAGAGTGTCAGATAGTGATAGTGAGTGTCTGAAAGTGTCAGAGAGTGTCAGAGAGTGTCAGATAGTGATAGTGAGTGTCTGAGAGTGTCAGAGAGTGATAGAGAGTGAAAGAGAGTGTCAGAGAGTGTCAGAGAGTGATAGAGAGTGATTGAGAGTGTCAGAGAGTGATAGAGAGTGTCAGAGAGTGTCAGAGAGTGGCAGAGAGTGATAGAGAGTGATAGAGAATTTCAGAGAGTGTCAGAGAGTGTCAGAGTGTGTCAGAGAGTGATAAAGAGTGATAGAGAGTGTCAGAGAGTCTCAGAGATTGTCAGAGAGTGTCAGATAGTGATAGTGAGTGTCTGAGAGTGTCAGAGAGTGTCAGAGAGTGTCAGATAGTGATAGTGAGTGTCTGAGAGTGTCAGAGAGTGATAGAGAGTGATAGAGAATTTCAGAGAGTGTCAGAGAGTGCCAGATACTGATAGTGAGTGTCTGAGAGTGTCAGAGAGTGTCAGAGAGCTTCTGAGAGTGTCAGAGAGCGTCTGAGAGTGTCAGAGAGTGATAGAGAGTGTCAAAGAGTGATAGAGAGTGTCAGAGAGTGTCAGATAGTGTCAGAGAGTGATAGAGAGTGATAGAGAGATTCAGAGAGTGTCAGAGAGTGTCTGAGAGTGTCAGAGAGTGATAGAGAGTGATAGAGAGTGTCAGAGAGTGTCAGAGAGTGATAGAGAGTGATAGATAGTGATAGAGAGTGTCAGAGAGTGTCAGACAGTGTCAGAGAGTGTCAAAGAGTGATAGAGAGTGATAGAGAGTGTCAGAGAGTGTCAGAGAGTGATAGAGAGTGTCAAAGAGTGATAGAGAGTGTCAGAGAGTGTCAGTGAGTGTCAGAGAGTGATAGAGAGTGATAGAGAGTGATGGAGAGTTTCAGAGAGTGTCAGATAGTGTCTGAGAGTGTCAGAGAGTGATAGAGAGTGATAGAGAGTGTCAGAGAGTGTCAGAGAGTGTCAGAGAGTGATAGAGAGTGATAGAGAGTGATAGAGAGTGTCAGAGAGTGTCAGAGAGTGATAGAGACTGATAGAGAGTTTCAGAGAGTGTCAGAGAATGTCAGAGAGTGATAGAGAGTGTCAAAGAGTGATAGAGAGTGTCAGAGAGTGTCAGAGAGTGATAGAGAGTGTCAGAGAGTGTCAGAGAGTGTCAGAGAGTGATATAGAGTGATAGAGAGTGTCAGAGAGTGTCAGAGAGTGATAGAGACTGATAGAGAGTTTCAGAGAGTGTCAGAGAATGTCAGAGAGTGATAGAGAGTGTCAAAGAGTGATAGAGAGTGTCAGAGAGTGTCAGAGAGTGTCAGAGAGTGATAGAGAGTGATAGAGAGTTTCAGAGAGTGTCAGAGAGTGTCAGAGAGTGTCTGAGAGTGTCTGAGAGTGTCAGAGAGTGATAGAGAGTTAAAGAGAGTGTCAGAGAGTGTCAGAGAGTGATAGAGAGTGATTGAGAGTGTCAGAGAGTGATAGAGAGTGTCAGAGAGTGTCAGAGAGTGGCAGAGAGTGATAGAGAGTGATAGAGAATTTCAGAGAGTGTCAGAGAGTGTCAGAGTGTTTCAGAGAGTGATAAAGAGTGATAGAGAGTGCCAGAGAGTGTCAGAGAGTGTCAGAGAGTGTCAGATAGTGATAGTGAGTGTCTGAGAGTGTCAGAGAGTGTCAGAGAGTGTCAGATAGTGATAGTGAGTGTCTGAGAGTGTCAGAGAGTGATAGAGAGTGATAGAGAATTTCAGAGAGTGTCAGAGAGTGCCAGATACTGATAGTGAGTGTCTGAGAGTGTCAGAGAGTGTCAGAGAGCGTCTGAGAGTGTCAGAGAGCGTCTGAGAGTGTCAGAGAGTGATAGAGAGTGTCAAAGAATGATAGAGAGTGTCAGAGAGTGTCAGAGAGTATCAGAGAAAGATAGAGAGTGATAGAGAGTGATAGAGAGTGATAGAGATTGATAGTGAGTGTCTGAGAGTGTCAGAGAGCTATAGAGAGTGATAGAGAGTGATAGAGAGTGTCAGAGAGTATCAGAGAGAGATAGAGAGTGTCAGAGAGTGTCAGAGAGAGATAGAGGGTGTCAGAGAGTGAGAGAGAGTGTCAGAGAGTGTCAGAGAGTGATAGAGAGTGTCAGAGAGTGATAGTGAGTGTAAGAGAGTGATAGTGAGTTGCTGAGTGTGTCAGAGAGTGTCAGAGAGCGATAGAGAGTGTCAGATAGTCTCAGATAGTGATAGAGAGTGTCAGAGAGTGATAGTGAGTTTCTGAGAGTGTCAGAGAGTGTCAGAGAGCGATAGAGAGTGATAGAGCGTGTCAGAGTGTGTCAGAGAGAGATAGAGAGTGTCAGAGAGTGATAGTGAGTGTCAGAGAGTGATAGTGATTGTCTGAGAGTGTCAGAGAGTATCAGAGAGTGTCAGAGAGTGATAAAGAGTGATAGAGAGTGGCAGAGAATGTCAGAGATTGTCAGAGAGTGACAGAGAGATCGTCAGAGAGTTCGTCAGAGAGTGATAGTTAGTGTCTGAGAGTGTCAGAGAGTGATAGAAAGTGTCAGAGTATGTCAGAGAATGTCAGAGAGTGTCAGAGAGTGATAGTGAGTGATAGAGAGTTTCAGAGAGTGTCAGAGAGTGATAGAGTGTCAGAGAGCGATAGAGAGTGATAGAGAGTTTCAGAGAGTGTCAGAGAGTGTCAGAGAGTGTCAGAGAGTGATAGAGAGTGATAGAGAGTTTCAGAGAGTGTCAGAGAGTGTCAGAGAGTGATAGAGAGTGACAGAGATTGTCAGAGTGTGTCAGAGAGTGTCAGAGTGTGTCTGAGAGTGTCAGAGAGTGATAGAGAGTGATAGAGAGTGTCAGAGAGTGTCAGAGAGTGATAGTGAGTGATAGAGAGTTTCAGAGAGTGTCAGAGAGTGATAGAGAGTGTCAGAGAGCGATTGAGAGTGATAGAGAGTTTCAGAGATTGTCAGAGAGTGTCAGAGAGTGATAGTGACTGTCTGAGATTGATAGAGAGTGTCAGAGAGTGTCAGAGAGTATTAGAGAGTGATAGAGAGTGCTAGAGAGTGTCAGAGAGTGTCAGAGAGTGTCAGAGAGTGATAGTGAGTGTCAGAGAGTGTCAGAGAGTGATAGAGAGTGATAGAGAGTGTCAGAGAGTGTCAGAGAGTGATAGTGAGTGTCTGAGAATGTCAGAGTGTGTCAGAGAGAGTCAGAGAGTGATAGAGAGTGATAGAGAGTTTCAGAGAGTGTCAGTGAGTGATAGAGAGTGTCAGAGAGCGATAGAGAGTGATAGAGAGTTTCAGAGAGTGTCAGAGAGTGATCGAGAGTGTCAGAGGGTGTCAGAGAGTGATATAGAGTGATAGTGAGTGTCAGAGAGTGTCAGAGAGCGATAGAGAGTGATAGAGAGTGATAGAACGTGTCAGAGAGTATCAGAAGAGATAGAGAGTGTCAGAGAATGTCAGAGAGAGATAGAGGGTGTCAGAGAGTGAGAGAGAGTGTTAGAGAGTGTCAGAGAGTGATAGTGAGTGTCAGAGAGTGATAGTGAGTTTGTGAGAGTGTCAGAGAGTGTCAGAGAGTGATAGAGAGTGATAGAGAGTGTCAGAGAGTGTCAGAGAGTGATAGTGAGTGTCTGAGAGTGTGAGAGAGTGTCAGAGAGTGATATTGATTGTCAGAGAGTATCAGAGAATGATAGTGAGATTCTGAGAGTGTCTGAGATTGTCAGAGAGTCAGAGACTGTCAGAGAGTGATAGAGAGTGTCAGAGAGTGATAGTGAGTGTCTGAGAGTGTCTGAGATTGTCAGAGAGTGTCAGAGAGTGTCAGCGAGTGAAAGAGAGTGTCAGAGAGTGTCAGAGAATGATAGAGAGTGATAGAGAGTGTCAGAGTGTGTCAGAGAGTGACAGAGAGTGATAGAGAGTGATAGAGAGTGTCAGAGAGTGTCAGAGAGTGTCAGAGAGTGATAGTGAGTGTCTGAGAGCGTCTGAGAGTGTCAGAGAGTGTCAGAGAATGATAGAGAGTGATAGAGAGTGTGAGAGAGTGATAGTGAGTTTCAGAGAGTGTCAGAGAGTGATAGAGAGTGTCAGAGTGTGTCAGAGATTGATAGTGAGTGTCTGAGAGTGTCTGAGAGTGTCAGAGAGTGTCTGAGAGTGTCTGAGATTGTCAGAGAGTTTCAGAGAGTGTCAGAGAGTGTCAGATAGTGATAGAGAGTGTCAGGGAGTGTCAGAGAGTGATAGAGAGTGTCAGAGAGTGTCAGGGAGCGTCAGATAGTGATAGAGCGTGTCAGAGAGTGTCAGAGAGAGATAGAGGGTGTCAGAGAGTGAGAGAGAGTGTCAGAGAGTATCAGAGAGAGATAGAGAGTGATAGAGAGTGATAGAGAGTGATAGAGAGTGATAGAGAGTGATAGAGAGTGATAGTGAGTGTCTGAGAGTGTCAGAGAGCGATAGAGAGTGATAGAGAGTGACAGAGAGTGTCAGAGAGTATCAGAGAGAGATAGAGAGTGTCAGAGAGTGTCAGAGAGAGATAGAGGGTGTCAGAGAGTGAGAGAGAGTGTCAGAGCGTGTCAGAGAGTGTCAGAGAGTGATAGTGAGTGTCAGAGAGTGATAGTGAGTTTGTGAGAGTGTCAGAGAGTGTCAGAGAGCGATATAGAGTGATAGAGAGTGTCAGATAGTGTCAGATAGTGATAGAGAATGTCAGAGTGTCATAGAGAGTGTCAGAGAGTGATAGTGAGTGTAAGAGAGTGATAGTGAGTTGCTGAGTGTGTCAGAGAGTGTCAGAGAGCGATAGAGAGTGATAGAGAGTGTCAGATAGTCTCAGATAGTGATAGAGAGTGTCAGAGAGTGATAGTGAGTTTCTGAGAGTGTCAGAGAGTGATAGTGAGTTTCTGAGAGTGTCAGAGAGTGTCAGAGAGCGATAGAGAGTGATAGAGCGTGTCAGAGTGTGTCAGAGAGAGATAGAGAGTGTCAGAGAGTGATAGTGAGTGTCAGAGAGTGATAGTGATTGTCTGAGTGTGTCAGAGAGTGTCAGAGAGTGATAAAGAGTGATAGAGAGTGGCAGGGAATGTCAGAGATAGTCAGAGAGTGACAGAGAGTTCGTCAGAGAGTTCGTCAGAGAGTGATAGTTAGTGTCTGAGAGTGTCAGAGAGTGTCAGAGAGTGTCACAGAGTGTCTGATAGTGATAGAGAGTGATAGAGAGTTTCAGAGGGTGTCAGAGAGTGTCAGAGAGTGTCAAAGAGTGATAGAGAGTGTCAGAGAGAGATAGAGAGAGTCAGAGAGAGATAGAGAGTGTCAGACAGTGATAGAGAGTGTCAGAGAGTATCAGAGAGTGATAGTGAGTGTCTGAGAGTGTCAGAGAGTGTCAGAGAATGATAGTGAGTTTCAGAGAGTGTCAGAGAGTGATAGAGAGTGTCAGAGTATGTCAGAGAGTGTCAGAGAGTGTCAGAGAGTGTCAGAGAGTGTCTGAGAGTGTCTGAAAGTGTCTGAGATTGTCAGAGAGTTTCAGAGAGTCTCAGCGGGTGTTAGAGTGTGTCAGAGAGTGGCAGAGAGTGAAAGAGAGAGTCAGAGAGTGATAGTGAGTGTCTGAGAGTGTCTGAGAGTGTCTGAGAGTGTCAGAGAGTGATAGAGAGTGATAGAGAGTGTCAGAGAGTGTCAGCGAATGTCAGAGAGTGTCAGAGAGTTATAGAGAGTGTCAGAGAGAGATAGAGAGTGTCAGATAGTGATAGAGAGTGTCAGAGAGTATCAGAGAGTGATAGAGACTGTCAGAGAGTGTCAGAGAGTGTCAGAGAGGGATAGTGAGTGTCTGAGAGTGTCTGAGAGTGTCTGAGAGTGTGTCAGAGAGTGATAGAGAGTGATAGAGAGTGATAGAGAGTGTCAGAGGGTGTCAGAGAGTGTCAGAGTGTGTCAGAGAGTTACAGAGAGTGTCAGAGAGTGTCCGAGAGTGTCAGAGAGTGATAGAGAGTGTCAGAGAGAGATAGAGAGTGTCAGAGAATGATAGAGAGTGTCAGAGAGTATCAGAGAGTGATAGTGAGTGTCTGAGAGTGTCAGAGAGTGTCAGAGAATGATAGAGAGTGATAGTGAGTTTTAGAGAGTATCAGAGAGTGATAGAGAGTGTCAGAGTATGTCAGAGAGTGTCAGAGAGTGTCAGAGAGTGATCGAGAGTGTCAGAGGGTGTCAGAGAGTGATATAGAGTGATAGAGAGTGTCAGAGAGTGTCAGAGAGTGTCAGAGAGTGTCAGAGAGTGATAGTGAGTGTCTGAGATTGTCAGAGAGTGTCTGAGAGTGTCAGATAGTGATAGAGACTGTCAGAGAGTGTCAGAGAGTGTCAGAGAGTGTCAGAGAGTGATAGAGAGTGATAGAGAGTGATTGAGAGTGATAGAGAGTGATAGAGAATTTCAGAGAGTGTCAGAGAGTGTCAGAGTGTGTCAGAGAGTGATAAAGAGTGATAGAGAGTGTCAGAGAGTCTCAGAGAGTGTCAGATAGTGATAGTGAGTGTCTGAAAGTGTCAGAGAGTGTCAGAGAGTGTCAGATAGTGATAGTGAGTGTCTGAGAGTGTCAGAGAGTGATAGAGAGTGAAAGAGAGTGTCAGAGAGTGTCAGAGAGTGATAGAGAGTGATTGAGAGTGTCAGAGAGTGATAGAGAGTGTCAGAGAGTGTCAGAGAGTGGCAGAGAGTGATAGAGAGTGATAGAGAATTTCAGAGAGTGTCAGAGAGTGTCAGAGTGTGTCAGAGAGTGATAAAGAGTGATAGAGAGTGTCAGAGAGTCTCAGAGATTGTCAGAGAGTGTCAGATAGTGATAGTGAGTGTCTGAGAGTGTCAGAGAGTGTCAGAGAGTGTCAGATAGTGATAGTGAGTGTCTGAGAGTGTCAGAGAGTGTCAGAGAGCTTCTGAGAGTGTCAGAGAGCGTCTGAGAGTGTCAGAGAGTGATAGAGAGTGTCAAAGAGTGATAGAGAGTGTCAGAGAGTGTCAGATAGTGTCTGAGAGTGTCAGAGAGTGATAGAGAGTGATAGAGAGATTCAGAGAGTGTCAGAGAGTGTCTGAGAGTGTCAGAGAGTGATAGAGAGTGATAGAGAGTGTCAGAGAGTGTCAGAGAGTGATAGAGAGTGATAGATAGTGATAGAGAGTGTCAGAGAGTGTCAGAGAGTGATAGAGAGTGTCAAAGAGTGATAGAGAGTGTCAGAGAGTGTCAGTGAGTGTCAGAGAGTGATAGAGAGTGATAGAGAGTGATGGAGAGTTTCAGAGAGTGTCAGATAGTGTCTGAGAGTGTCAGAGAGTGATAGAGAGTGATAGAGAGTGTCAGAGAGTGTCAGAGAGTGTCAGAGAGTGATAGAGAGTGATAGAGAGTGATAGAGAGTGTCAGAGAGTGTCAGAGAGTGATAGAGACTGATAGAGAGTTTCAGAGAGTGTCAGAGAATGTCAGAGAGTGATAGAGAGTGTCAAAGAGTGATAGAGAGTGTCAGAGAGTGTCAGAGAGTGTCAGAGAGTGTCAGAGAGTGATAGAGAGTGATAGAGAGTTTCAGAGAGTGTCAGAGAGTGTCAGAGAGTGTCTGAGAGTGTCTGAGAGTGTCTGAGAGTGTCAGAGAGTGATAAAGAGTGATAGAGAGTGCCAGAGAGTGTCAGAGAGTGTCAGAGAGTGTCAGAGAGTGATAAAGAGTGATAGAGAGTGTCAGAGAGTGATAAAGAGTGATAGAGAGTGCCAGAGAGTGTCAGAGAGTGTCAGAGAGTGTCAGAGAGTGATAAAGAGTGATAGAGAGTGCCAGAGAGTGTCAGAGAGTGTCAGAGAGTGTCAGATAGTGATAGTGAGTGTCTGAGAGTGTCAGAGAGTGATAAAGAGTGATAGAGAGTGCCAGAGAGTGTCAGAGAGTGTCAGAGAGTGTCAGATAGTGATAGTGAGTGTCTGAGAGTGTCAGAGAGTGATAAAGAGTGATAGAGAGTGCCAGAGAGTGTCAGAGAGTGTCAGAGAGTGTCAGAGAGTGATAAAGAGTGATAGAGAGTGCCAGAGAGTGTCAGAGAGTGTCAGAGAGTGTCAGAGAGTGATAAAGAGTGATAGAGAGTGTCAGAGAGTGATAAAGAGTGATAGAGAGTGCCAGAGAGTGTCAGAGAGTGTCAGAGAGTGTCAGAGAGTGATAAAGAGTGATAGAGAGTGTCAGAGAGTGATAAAGAGTGATAGAGAGTGCCAGAGAGTGTCAGAGAGTGTCAGAGAGTGTCAGAGAGTGATAAAGAGTGATAGAGAGTGCCAGAGAGTGTCAGAGAGTGTCAGAGAGTGTCAGATAGTGATAGTGAGTGTCTGAGAGTGTCAGAGAGTGTCAGAGAGTGTCAGATAGTGATAGTGAGTGTCTGAGAGTGTCAGAGAGTGATAGAGAGTGATAGAGAATTTCAGAGAGTGTCAGAGAGTGCCAGATACTGATAGTGAGTGTCTGAGAGTGTCAGAGAGTGTCAGAGAGCGTCTGAGAGTGTCAGAGAGCGTCTGAGAGTGTCAGAGAGTGATAGAGAGTGTCAAAGAATGATAGAGAGTGTCAGAGAGTGTCAGAGAGTATCAGAGAAAGATAGAGAGTGATAGAGAGTGATAGAGAGTGATAGAGATTGATAGTGAGTGTCTGAGAGTGTCAGAGAGCTATAGAGAGTGATAGAGAGTGATAGAGAGTGTCAGAGAGTATCAGAGAGAGATAGAGAGTGTCAGAGAGTGTCAGAGAGAGATAGAGGGTGTCAGAGAGTGAGAGAGAGTGTCAGAGAGTGTCAGAGAGTGATAGAGAGTGTCAGAGAGTGATAGTGAGTGTAAGAGAGTGATAGTGAGTTGCTGAGTGTGTCAGAGAGTGTCAGAGAGCGATAGAGAGTGATAGAGAGTGTCAGATAGTCTCAGATAGTGATAGAGAGTGTCAGAGAGTGATAGTGAGTTTCTGAGAGTGTCAGAGAGTGTCAGAGAGCGATAGAGAGTGATAGAGCGTGTCAGAGTGTGTCAGAGAGAGATAGAGAGTGTCAGAGAGTGATAGTGAGTGTCAGAGAGTGATAGTGATTGTCTGAGAGTGTCAGAGAGTATCAGAGAGTGTCAGAGAGTGATAAAGAGTGATAGAGAGTGGCAGAGAATGTCAGAGATTGTCAGAGAGTGACAGAGAGATCGTCAGAGAGTTCGTCAGAGAGTGATAGTTAGTGTCTGAGAGTGTCAGAGAGTGATAGAAAGTGTCAGAGTATGTCAGAGAATGTCAGAGAGTGTCAGAGAGCGATAGAGAGTGATAGAGAGTTTCAGAGAGTGTCAGAGAGTGTCAGAGAGTGTCAGAGAGTGATAGAGAGTGATAGAGAGTTTCAGAGAGTGTCAGAGAGTGTCTGAGAGTGATAGAGAGTGACAGAGATTGTCAGAGTGTGTCAGAGAGTGTCAGAGTGTGTCTGAGAGTGTCAGAGAGTGATAGAGAGTGATAGAGAGTGTCAGAGAGTGTCAGAGAGTGTCAGAGAGTGATAGTGAGTGATAGAGAGTTTCAGAGAGTGTCAGAGAGTGATAGAGAGTGTCAGAGAGCGATTGAGAGTGATAGAGAGTTTCAGAGATTGTCAGAGAGTGTCAGAGAGTGATAGTGACTGTCTGAGATTGATAGAGAGTGTCAGAGAGTGTCAGAGAGTATTAGAGAGTGATAGAGAGTGCTAGAGAGTGTCAGAGAGTGTCAGAGAGTGTCAGAGAGTGATAGTGAGTGTCAGAGAGTGTCAGAGAGTGATAGAGAGTGATAGAGAGTGTCAGAGAGTGTCAGAGAGTGATAGTGAGTGTCTGAGAATGTCAGAGTGTGTCAGAGAGTGTCAGAGAGTGATAGAGAGTGATAGAGAGTTTCAGAGAGTGTCAGTGAGTGATAGAGAGTGTCAGAGAGCGATAGAGAGTGATAGAGAGTTTCAGAGAGTGTCAGAGAGTGATCGAGAGTGTCAGAGGGTGTCAGAGAGTGATATAGAGTGATAGTGAGTGTCAGAGAGTGTCAGAGAGCGATAGAGAGTGATAGAGAGTGATAGAACGTGTCAGAGAGTATCAGAAGAGATAGAGAGTGTCAGAGAATGTCAGAGAGAGATAGAGGGTGTCAGAGAGTGAGAGAGAGTGTTAGAGAGTGTCAGAGAGTGATAGTGAGTGTCAGAGAGTGATAGTGAGTTTGTGAGAGTGTCAGAGAGTGTCAGAGAGTGATAGAGAGTGATAGAGAGTGTCAGAGAGTGTCAGAGAGTGATAGTGAGTGTCTGAGAGTGTGAGAGAGTGTCAGAGAGTGATATTGATTGTCAGAGAGTATCAGAGAATGATAGTGAGATTCTGAGAGTGTCTGAGATTGTCAGAGAGTCAGAGACTGTCAGAGAGTGATAGAGAGTGTCAGAGAGTGATAGTGAGTGTCTGAGAGTGTCTGAGATTGTCAGAGAGTGTCAGAGAGTGTCAGCGAGTGAAAGAGAGTGTCAGAGAGTGTCAGAGAATGATAGAGAGTGATAGAGAGTGTCAGAGTGTGTCAGAGAGTGACAGAGAGTGATAGAGAGTGATAGAGAGTGTCAGAGAGTGTCAGAGAGTGTCAGAGAGTGATAGTGAGTGTCTGAGAGCGTCTGAGAGTGTCAGAGAGTGTCAGAGAATGATAGAGAGTGATAGAGAGTGTGAGAGAGTGATAGTGAGTTTCAGAGAGTGTCAGAGAGTGATAGAGAGTGTCAGAGTGTGTCAGAGATTGATAGTGAGTGTCTGAGAGTGTCTGAGAGTGTCAGAGAGTGTCTGAGAGTGTCTGAGATTGTCAGAGAGTTTCAGAGAGTGTCAGAGAGTGATAGAGAGTGTCAGAGAGTGTCAGATAGTGATAGAGAGTGTCAGGGAGTGTCAGAGAGTGATAGAGAGTGTCAGAGAGTGTCAGGGAGCGTCAGATAGTGATAGAGCGTGTCAGAGAGTGTCAGAGAGAGATAGAGGGTGTCAGAGAGTGAGAGAGAGTGTCAGAGAGTATCAGAGAGAGATAGAGAGTGATAGAGAGTGATAGAGAGTGATAGAGAGTGATAGTGAGTGTCTGAGAGTGTCAGAGAGCGATAGAGAGTGATAGAGAGTGACAGAGAGTGTCAGAGAGTATCAGAGAGAGATAGAGAGTGTCAGAGAGTGTCAGAGAGAGATAGAGGGTGTCAGAGAGTGAGAGAGAGTGTCAGAGCGTGTCAGAGAGTGTCAGAGAGTGATAGTGAGTGTCAGAGAGTGATAGTGAGTTTGTGAGAGTGTCAGAGAGTGTCAGAGAGCGATATAGAGTGATAGAGAGTGTCAGATAGTGTCAGATAGTGATAGAGAATGTCAGAGTGTCATAGAGAGTGTCAGAGAGTGATAGTGAGTGTAAGAGAGTGATAGTGAGTTGCTGAGTGTGTCAGAGAGTGTCATAGAGCGATAGAGAGTGATAGAGAGTGTCAGATAGTCTCAGATAGTGATAGAGAGTGTCAGAGAGTGATAGTGAGTTTCTGAGAGTGTCAGAGAGTGATAGTGAGTTTCTGAGAGTGTCAGAGAGTGTCAGAGAGCGATAGAGAGTGATAGAGCGTGTCAGAGTGTGTCAGAGAGAGATAGAGAGTGTCAGAGAGTGATAGTGAGTGTCAGAGAGTGATAGTGATTGTCTGAGTGTGTCAGAGAGTGTCAGAGAGTGATAAAGAGTGATAGAGAGTGGCAGGGAATGTCAGAGATAGTCAGAGAGTGACAGAGAGTTCGTCAGAGAGTTCGTCAGAGAGTGATAGTTAGTGTCTGAGAGTGTCAGAGAGTGATAGAAAGTGTCAGAGTATGTCAGAGTATGTCAGAGAGTGTCAGAGAGTGTCACAGAGTGTCTGAGAGTGATAGAGAGTGATAGAGAGTGTCAGAGGGTGTCAGAGAGTGTCAGAGAGTGTCAAAGAGTGATAGAGAGTGTCAGAGAGAGATAGAGAGAGTCAGAGAGAGATAGAGAGTGTCAGACAGTGATAGAGAGTGTCAGAGAGTATCAGAGAGTGATAGTGAGTGTCTGAGAGTGTCAGAGAGTGTCAGAGAATGATAGTGAGTTTCAGAGAGTGTCAGAGAGTGATAGAGAGTGTCAGAGTATGTCAGAGAGTGTCAGAGAGTGTCAGAGAGTGTCAGAGAGTGTCTGAGAGTGTCTGAAAGTGTCTGAGATTGTCAGAGAGTTTCAGAGAGTCTCAGCGGGTGTTAGAGTGTGTCAGAGAGTGGCAGAGAGTGAAAGAGAGAGTCAGAGAGTGATAGTGAGTGTCTGAGAGTGTCTGAGAGTGTCTGAGAGTGTCAGAGAGTGATAGAGAGTGATAGAGAGTGTCAGAGGGTGTCAGAGACTGTCAGAGAGTGTCAGAGTGTTATAGAGAGTGTCAGAGAGTGTCAGAGAGTGTCAGAGAGTGTCAGCGAATGTCAGAGAGTGTCAGAGAGTTATAGAGAGTGTCAGAGAGAGATAGAGAGTGTCAGATAGTGATAGAGAGTGTCAGAGAGTATCAGAGAGTGATAGAGACTGTCAGAGAGTGTCAGAGAGTGTCAGAGAGGGATAGTGAGTGTCTGAGAGTGTCTGAGAGTGTCTGAGAGTGTGTCAGAGAGTGATAGAGAGTGATAGAGAGTGATAGAGAGTGTCAGAGGGTGTCAGAGAGTGTCAGAGTGTGTCAGAGAGTTACAGAGAGTGTCAGAGAGTGTCCGAGAGTGTCAGAGAGTGATAGAGAGTGTCAGAGAGAGATAGAGAGTGTCAGAGAATGATAGAGAGTGTCAGAGAGTATCAGAGAGTGATAGTGAGTGTCTGAGAGTGTCAGAGAGTGTCAGAGAATGATAGAGAGTGATAGTGAGTTTTAGAGAGTATCAGAGAGTGATAGAGAGTGTCAGAGTATGTCAGAGAGTGTCAGAGAGTGTCAGAGAGTGATCGAGAGTGTCAGAGGGTGTCAGAGAGTGATATAGAGTGATAGAGAGTGTCAGAGAGTGTCAGAGAGTGTCAGAGAGTGATAGTGAGTGTCTGAGATTGTCAGAGAGTGTCTGAGAGTGTCAGATAGTGATAGAGACTGTCAGAGAGTGTCAGAGAGTGTCAGAGAGTGTCAGAGAGTGATCGAGAGTGTCAGAGGGTGTCAGAGAGTGATATAGAGTGATAGTGAGTGTCAGAGAGTGTCAGAGAGCGATAGAGAGTGATAGAGAGTGATAGAGCGTGTCAGAGAGTATCAGAGAGAGATAGAGAGTGTCAGAGAGTGTCAGAGAGTGATAGTGAGTGTCAGAGAGTGATAGTGAGTTTGTGAGAGTGTCAGAGAGTGTCAGAGAGTGATAGAGAGTGATAGAGAGTGTCAGAGAGTGTCAGAGAGTGTCAGAGAGTGATAGTGAGTGTCTGAGAGTGTGAGAGAGTGTCAGAGAGTGATATTGATTGTCAGAGAGTATCAGAGAATGATAGTGAGATTCTGAGAGTGTCTGAGATTGTCAGAGAGTGATAGAGAGTGTCAGAGAGTGATAGTGAGTGTCTGAGAGTGTCTGAGATTGTCAGAGAGTGTCAGAGAGTGTCAGCGAGTGAAAGAGAGTGTCAGAGAGTGTCAGAGAATGATAGAGAGTGATAGAGAGTGTCAAAGTGTGTCAGAGAGTGACAGAGAGTGATAGAGAGTGATAGAGAGTGTCAGAGAGTGTCAGAGAGTGTCAGAGAGTGATAGTGAGTGTCTGAGAGTGTCTGAGAGTCTCAGAGAGTGTCAGAGAATGATAGAGAGTGATAGAGAGTGTGAGAGAGTGATAGTGAGTTTCAGAGAGTGTCAGAGAGTGATAGAGAGTGTCAGAGTGTGTCAGAGAGTGTCAGAGAGTGATAATGAGTGTCTGAGAGTGTCTGTGAGTGTCTGAGAGTGTCTGAGATTGTCAGAGAGTGTCAGAGAGTGACAGCGAGTGATAGAGAGTGTCAGAGAGTGGCAGAGAGTGGCAGAGAGTTGCAGAGAGTGATAGAGAGAGTGGCAGAGAGTGATAGAGAGTGTCCGAGAGTGTCAGAGAGTCAGAGAGTGTCAGAGAGTGATAGAGAGTGTCACAGAGTGTCAGAGAGTGATAAAAAGTGTCAGAGAGTGTCAGAGAGTGTCAGAGAGTGTCAGAGAGTGTCAGAGAGTGATAGTGAGTGTCTGAGAGTGTCAGAGAATGATAGAGAGTGATAGGGAGTGTCAGAGAGTGATAGTGAGTTGCTGAGTGTGTCAGAGAGTGTCAGAGAGCGATAGAGAGTGATAGAGAGTGTCAGATAGTCTCAGATAGTGATAGAGAGTGTCAGAGAGTGATAGTGAGTTTCTGAGAGTGTCAGAGAGTGTCAGAGAGCGATAGAGAGTGATAGAGCGTGTCAGAGAGTGCCAGAGAGGGATAGTGAGTGTCTGAGAGTGTCAGAGTGTGTCAGAGTGTGTCAGAGAGTGATAGAGAGTGATAGAGAGTGTCAGAGGATGTCAGAGAGTGTCAGAGAGTGTCAGAGAGTTACAGAGAGTGTCAGAGAGTGTCAGAGAGTGATAGAGAGTGTCAGAGGGTGATAGTGAGTTTTAGAGAGTATCAGAGAGTGATAGAGAGTGTCAGAGTATGTCAAAGTGTGTCAGAGAGTGTCAGAGAGTGTCAGAGAGTTTCAGAGAGTGATAGAGTGTGTCAGAGGGTGTCAGAGGGTGTCAGAGATTGATAGTGAGTGTCTGAGAGTGTCTGAGATTGTCAGAGAGTTTCAGAGAGTGATAGAGAGTGTCAGAGAGTTTCAGAGAGTGTCAGATATTGATAGAGAGTGTCAGGGAGTGTCAGAGAGTGATAGAGAGTGTCAGAG
The DNA here is from genome assembly GCF_036365525.1 of Heterodontus francisci. Taxonomy (NCBI): domain Eukaryota; kingdom Metazoa; phylum Chordata; class Chondrichthyes; order Heterodontiformes; family Heterodontidae; genus Heterodontus; species Heterodontus francisci. The sequence continues at coordinate 135,743,604 of NC_090378.1, forward strand.
AGTGTCAGGGAGCGTCAGATAGTGACAGAGCGTGTCAGAGAGTGTCAGAGAGAGATAGAGGGTGTCAGAGAGTGAGAGAGAGTGTCAGAGAGTATCAGAGAAAGATAGAGAGTGATAGAGAGTGATAGAGAGTGATAGAGAGTGATAGAGAGTGATAGTGAGTGTCTGAGAGTGTCAGAGAGCTATAGAGAGTGATAGAGAGTGATAGAGAGTGTCAGAGAGTATCAGAGAGAGATAGAGAGTGTCAGAGAGTGTCAGAGAGAGATAGAGGGTGTCAGAGAGTGAGAGAGAGTGTCAGAGAGTGATAGAGAGTGCCAGAGAGTGCCAGAGAGTGATAGAGAGTGTCAGAGAGTGATACAGAGTGATAGAAAGTGTCAGAGATGACAGAGAGTGATAGAGAGTTTCAGAGAGTGTCAGAGAGTGTCAGACAGTGATAGAGAGTGATAGAGAGTTTCAGAGAGTGTCAGAGAATGTCAGAGAGTGTCAGAGAGTGATAGAGAGTGTTAGAGAGTTTCAGAGAGTGTCAGAGAATGTCAGATAGTGATAGAGATTGTCAGGAGTGTCAGAGAGTGTCAGAGAGTGTCAGAGAGTGTCAGAGAGTGTCAGACAGTGTCAGAGAGTGTCAGACAGTGTCAGAGAATGATAGAGAGCGTCAGAGAGTGTCACAGAGTGTCTGAGTGCGTCAGAGAGTGTCTGAGAGCGTCAAAGAGCGTTAGAGTGTGACAGAGAGTGTCTGAGAGTGTCAGAGTGTGATAGAGAGTGTCAGATAGTGCCAGAGTGTGTGAGAGTGTCAGAGAGCGACAGAGAGTGTCAGAGAGTGTCAGAGAGCGTCAGAGAGTGTCAGAGAGTGTCAGAGAGTGTCAGAGAGTGATATAGAGTGTCTGAGCGTGTCTGTGAGTGACAGAGAGTGACAGAGAGTGACAGAGAGTGACAGAGAGTGACAGAGAGTGACAGAGAGTGACAGAGAGTGTCTCAGAGTGTCAGTGAGTGACTGAGAGTGTCTCAGAGTGTCAGTGAGTGTCAGTGAGTGTCAGTGAGTGTCAGAGAGAGATAGAGATTGATAGAGAGTGTCAGAGAGTGTCAGAGAGTGTCAGAGAGTGTCTGAGAGTGTCTGAGAGTGTCTGAGAGTGTCAGAGAGTGTCTGAGAGTGTCAGAGAGTGTCAGAGTGTCAGAGAGTGATAGAGAGTGATAGAGAGTGTGAGAGAGTGTCAGAGAGTGATAGAGAGTGATAGAGAGTGATAGAGAGTGATAGAGCGTGTCAGAGAGTGTCATAGAGTGATAGAGAACGTCAGAGTGTGTCAGTGAGTGTCAGAGAGTGATAGAGAGTGTCAGAGTGTGTCACAGAAAGTCTGAGAGTGTCAGAGAGTGTCACAGAGTGATCTAGAGTGTCAAAGAGTGATAGAGTGTGTCAGAGAGCGATAGAGAGTGTCAGAGAGTGATAGAGAGAGATAGAGAGTGTCACAGAGTGATTAAGAGTGTCAGAGAGTGTTAGAGAGTGATACAGAGTGATAGAGAGTATCTGAGAGTATCTGTGAGTGTCAGAGAGCGTCAGAGAGTGTCAGAGATCGATAGAGAGTGTCAGAGAGAGATAGACAGTGTCAGAGAGTGATAGAGAGTGATAGAGAGTGTCTGAGAGTGACAGAGAGTGAAAGAGAGTGAAAGAGAGTGTCTGAGAGTGTCAGTGAGTGATTGAGAGTGATAGAGAGCCTCTGAGAGTGTCAGAGAGTGTCAGAGAGCGATAGAGAGTGTCAGAGAGTGGTAGAGAGTGACAGAGAGTGTCTGTGAGTGATAGAGAGTGTCAGAGTGTTTCAGAGAGTGATAGAGAGTGATTGAGTGTGTCAGAGAGTGCCAGAGAGCGATAGAGAGTGTCAGAGAGTGATAGAGAGTGTCAGAGAGTGATAGAGAGTGCCAGAGAGCGATAGAGAGTGCCAGAGAGCGATAGAGAGTTTCAGAGAGTGTCAGAGAGTGTCTGAGAGTGTCTGAGAGTGTCTGAGAGTGTCTGACAGTGTCTGAGAGTGACAGAGCGTGACAGAGCGTGACAGAGCGTGACAGAGCGTGACAGAGCGTGAAAGGGAGTGTCAGAGAGTGATAGAGAGAGTCTGAGAGTGTCAGTGAGTGATAGAGAGTGATAGAGACCCACTGAGAGTGTCAGAGAGTGTCAGAGAGTGTCAGAGAGTGTCAGAGAGTGATAGAGAGTGTCAGAGAGTGATAGAGAGTGATAGAGAGTGATAGAGAGTGATAGAGAGTGATAGAGAGTGATGGAGAGTGATAGAGAGTGATGGAGAGTGTCAGAGATTGTCACAAATTGTCAGAGAGTGATAGAGAGTGATAGAGAGTGAAAGAGAGTGTCAGAGAGTGTCAGAGAGTGTCAGAGAGTGTCAGAGAGTGATAGTGAGTGTCTGAGATTGTCAGAGAGTGTCTGAGAGTGTCAGATAGTGATAGAGACTGTCAGAGAGTGTCAGAGAGTGTCAGAGAGTGTCAGAGAGTGATAGTGAGTGTCTGAGAGTGTGAGAGAGTGTCAGAGAGTGATATTGATTGTCAGAGAGTATCAGAGAATGATAGTGAGATTCTGAGAGTGTCTGAGATTGTCAGAGAGTGATAGAGAGTGTCAGAGAGTGATAGTGAGTGTCTGAGAGTGTCTGAGATTGTCAGAGAGTGTCAGAGAGTGTCAGCGAGTGAAAGAGAGTGTCAGAGAGTGTCAGAGAATGATAGAGAGTGATAGAGAGTGTCAAAGTGTGTCAGAGAGTGACAGAGAGTGATAGAGAGTGATAGAGAGTGTCAGAGAGTGTCAGAGAGTGTCAGAGAGTGATAGTGAGTGTCTGAGAGTGTCTGAGAGTCTCAGAGAGTGTCAGAGAATGATAGAGAGTGATAGAGAGTGTGAGAGAGTGATAGTGAGTTTCAGAGAGTGTCAGAGAGTGATAGAGAGTGTCAGAGTGTGTCAGAGAGTGTCAGAGAGTGATAATGAGTGTCTGAGAGTGTCTGTGAGTGTCTGAGAGTGTCTGAGATTGTCAGAGAGTGTCAGAGAGTGACAGCGAGTGATAGAGAGTGTCAGAGAGTGGCAGAGAGTGGCAGAGAGTTGCAGAGAGTGATAGAGAGAGTGGCAGAGAGTGATAGAGAGTGTCCGAGAGTGTCAGAGAGTCAGAGAGTGTCAGAGAGTGATAGAGAGTGTCACAGAGTGTCAGAGAGTGATAAAAAGTGTCAGAGAGTGTCAGAGAGTGTCAGAGAGTGTCAGAGAGTGTCAGAGAGTGATAGTGAGTGTCTGAGAGTGTCAGAGAATGATAGAGAGTGATAGGGAGTGTCAGAGAGTGATAGTGAGTTGCTGAGTGTGTCAGAGAGTGTCAGAGAGCGATAGAGAGTGATAGAGAGTGTCAGATAGTCTCAGATAGTGATAGAGAGTGTCAGAGAGTGATAGTGAGTTTCTGAGAGTGTCAGAGAGTGTCAGAGAGCGATAGAGAGTGATAGAGCGTGTCAGAGAGTGCCAGAGAGGGATAGTGAGTGTCTGAGAGTGTCAGAGTGTGTCAGAGTGTGTCAGAGAGTGATAGAGAGTGATAGAGAGTGTCAGAGGATGTCAGAGAGTGTCAGAGAGTGTCAGAGAGTTACAGAGAGTGTCAGAGAGTGTCAGAGAGTGATAGAGAGTGTCAGAGGGTGATAGTGAGTTTTAGAGAGTATCAGAGAGTGATAGAGAGTGTCAGAGTATGTCAAAGTGTGTCAGAGAGTGTCAGAGAGTGTCAGAGAGTTTCAGAGAGTGATAGAGTGTGTCAGAGGGTGTCAGAGGGTGTCAGAGATTGATAGTGAGTGTCTGAGAGTGTCTGAGATTGTCAGAGAGTTTCAGAGAGTGATAGAGAGTGTCAGAGAGTTTCAGAGAGTGTCAGATATTGATAGAGAGTGTCAGGGAGTGTCAGAGAGTGATAGAGAGTGTCAGAGAGTGTCAGGGAGCGTCAGATAGTGACAGAGCGTGTCAGAGAGTGTCAGAGAGAGATAGAGGGTGTCAGAGAGTGAGAGAGAGTGTCAGAGAGTATCAGAGAAAGATAGAGAGTGATAGAGAGTGATAGAGAGTGATAGAGAGTGATAGAGAGTGATAGTGAGTGTCTGAGAGTGTCAGAGAGCTATAGAGAGTGATAGAGAGTGATAGAGAGTGTCAGAGAGTATCAGAGAGAGATAGAGAGTGTCAGAGAGTGTCAGAGAGAGATAGAGGGTGTCAGAGAGTGAGAGAGAGTGTCAGAGAGTGATAGAGAGTGCCAGAGAGTGCCAGAGAGTGATAGAGAGTGTCAGAGAGTGATACAGAGTGATAGAAAGTGTCAGAGATGACAGAGAGTGATAGAGAGTTTCAGAGAGTGTCAGAGAGTGTCAGACAGTGATAGAGAGTGATAGAGAGTTTCAGAGAGTGTCAGAGAATGTCAGAGAGTGTCAGAGAGTGATAGAGAGTGTTAGAGAGTTTCAGAGAGTGTCAGAGAATGTCAGATAGTGATAGAGATTGTCAGGAGTGTCAGAGAGTGTCAGAGAGTGTCAGAGAGTGTCAGAGAGTGTCAGACAGTGTCAGAGAGTGTCAGACAGTGTCAGAGAATGATAGAGAGCGTCAGAGAGTGTCACAGAGTGTCTGAGTGCGTCAGAGAGTGTCTGAGAGCGTCAAAGAGCGTTAGAGTGTGACAGAGAGTGTCTGAGAGTGTCAGAGTGTGATAGAGAGTGTCAGATAGTGCCAGAGTGTGTGAGAGTGTCAGAGAGCGACAGAGAGTGTCAGAGAGTGTCAGAGAGCGTCAGAGAGTGTCAGAGAGTGTCAGAGAGTGTCAGAGAGTGATATAGAGTGTCTGAGCGTGTCTGTGAGTGACAGAGAGTGACAGAGAGTGACAGAGAGTGACAGAGAGTGACAGAGAGTGACAGAGAGTGACAGAGAGTGTCTCAGAGTGTCAGTGAGTGACTGAGAGTGTCTCAGAGTGTCAGTGAGTGTCAGTGAGTGTCAGTGAGTGTCAGAGAGAGATAGAGATTGATAGAGAGTGTCAGAGAGTGTCAGAGAGTGTCAGAGAGTGTCAGAGAGTGTCTGAGAGTGTCTGAGAGTGTCTGAGAGTGTCAGAGAGTGTCTGAGAGTGTCAGAGAGTGTCAGAGTGTCAGAGAGTGATAGAGAGTGATAGAGAGTGTGAGAGAGTGTCAGAGAGTGATAGAGAGTGATAGAGAGTGATAGAGAGTGATAGAGCGTGTCAGAGAGTGTCATAGAGTGATAGAGAACGTCAGAGTGTGTCAGTGAGTGTCAGAGAGTGATAGAGAGTGTCAGAGTGTGTCACAGAAAGTCTGAGAGTGTCAGAGAGTGTCACAGAGTGATCTAGAGTGTCAAAGAGTGATAGAGTGTGTCAGAGAGCGATAGAGAGTGTCAGAGAGTGATAGAGAGAGATAGAGAGTGTCACAGAGTGATTAAGAGTGTCAGAGAGTGTTAGAGAGTGATACAGAGTGATAGAGAGTATCTGAGAGTATCTGTGAGTGTCAGAGAGCGTCAGAGAGTGTCAGAGATCGATAGAGAGTGTCAGAGAGAGATAGACAGTGTCAGAGAGTGATAGAGAGTGATAGAGAGTGTCTGAGAGTGACAGAGAGTGAAAGAGAGTGAAAGAGAGTGTCTGAGAGTGTCAGTGAGTGATTGAGAGTGATAGAGAGCCTCTGAGAGTGTCAGAGAGTGTCAGAGAGCGATAGAGAGTGTCAGAGAGTGGTAGAGAGTGACAGAGAGTGTCTGTGAGTGATAGAGAGTGTCAGAGTGTTTCAGAGAGTGATAGAGAGTGATTGAGTGTGTCAGAGAGTGCCAGAGAGCGATAGAGAGTGTCAGAGAGTGATAGAGAGTGTCAGAGAGTGATAGAGAGTGCCAGAGAGCGATAGAGAGTGCCAGAGAGCGATAGAGAGTTTCAGAGAGTGTCAGAGAGTGTCTGAGAGTGTCTGAGAGTGTCTGAGAGTGTCTGACAGTGTCTGAGAGTGACAGAGCGTGACAGAGCGTGACAGAGCGTGACAGAGCGTGACAGAGCGTGAAAGGGAGTGTCAGAGAGTGATAGAGAGAGTCTGAGAGTGTCAGTGAGTGATAGAGAGTGATAGAGACCCACTGAGAGTGTCAGAGAGTGTCAGAGAGTGTCAGAGAGTGTCAGAGAGTGATAGAGAGTGTCAGAGAGTGATAGAGAGTGATAGAGAGTGATAGAGAGTGATAGAGAGTGATAGAGAGTGATGGAGAGTGATAGAGAGTGATGGAGAGTGTCAGAGATTGTCACAAATTGTCAGAGAGTGATAGAGAGTGATAGAGAGTGAAAGAGAGTGTCAGAGAGTGTCAGAGAGTGTCAGAGAGTGATAGAGAGTGATAGAGAGTGATAGAGAGTGATAGATAGCGTCAGAGAGTGTCATAGAGTGATAGAGAGGGATAGAGAGTGTCACAGAGTGTCATTGAGTAATAGAGAGTGTCAGAGAGTGTCAGAGAGTGTCAGAGAGTGTCAGAGAGTGTCAGAGAGTGATACGGAGTGTGATACGGAGTGTGATACGGAGTGTGATACGGAGTGTGATTGAGAGTATCTGAGACTGTCAGAGACTGTCAGAGACTGTCAGAGACTGTCAGAGAGTGTCAGAGAGTGTCAGAGAGTGATGGAGAGTGATGGAGAGTGTCAGACCGTGTCAGAGTGTGATAGAGAGTGTCAGAGAGTGTCAGAGAGTGTCAGAGAGTGTCAGAGAGTGTCAGAGTGTGTCAGAGTGTGTCAGAGTGTGTCAGAGAGTCATAGAGAGTGTCAGAGAGTGTCAGAGAGTGTCAGAGAGTGTATGAGAGTGTCAGAGAGTGTCAGATAGTGATAGAGAGTGTCAGATAGTGATAGAGAGTGTCAGAGAGTGTCTGAGTGTGTCAGAGAGTGATAGAGAGTGTCAGAGAGTGTCAGAGAGTGTCAGAGAGTGTCAGAGAGTGTCAGAGAGTGATATAGAGCGATAGAGAGTTTCAGAGAGTTTCAGAGAGTGTCAGAGAGTGTCTCAGAGTGTCTCAGAGTGTCTCAGAGTGTCAGAGAGTGTCAGAGAGTGTCAGAGAGTGATAGAGAGTGATAGAGAGTGTCAGAGAGTGTCAGAGAGTGTCAGAGAGTGTCAGAGAGTGATATAGAGCGATAGAGAGTTTCAGAGAGTGTCTCAGAGTGTCAGAGAGTGTCAGAGAGTGTCAGAGAGTGTCAGAGAGGGTCAGAGAGTGTCAGAGAGGGTCAGAGAGTGTCAGAGAGTGATAGAGAGTGATAGAGAGTGATAGAGAGTGATAGAGAGTGATAGAGAGTGTCAGAGAGTGTCAGAGAGTGATACAGAGTGATAGAGAGTGTCAGAGAGTGTCAGAGAGTGTCAGAGAGTGTCAGAGAGCGATAGAGAGTGTCAGAGAGTGTCAGAGAGTGATAGTGAGTGTCTGAGAGTGTCAGAGAGTGATAGAGAGTGTCAGAGAGTGTCAGAGAGTGTCAGAGAGTGTCAGAGGGTGTCAGACAGCGATAGAGAGTGTCAGAGAGTGTCAGAGAGTGTCAGAGAGTGTCAGAGAGTGTCAGAGAGTGATAGAGATTGTCAGAGAGTGTCAGAGAGTGTCAGAGTGTGTCAGAGAGTGATAGAGAGTGTCAGAGAGTGTCAGAGAGTGATAGAGAGTGATAGAGAGTGATAGAGAGTGATAGAGAGTGTCAGAGAGTGATATAGAGTGATAGAGAGTGATAGAGAGTTTCAGAGAGTGTCAGAGAGTGATAGAGAGTGATGGAGAGTTTCAGAGAGTGTCAGAGAGTTTCAGAGAGTGTCAGAGAGTGTCAGAGAGTGATAGAGAGTGTCAGAGAGTGTCAGAGAGTGTCAGAGAGAGATAGTGAGTGTCTGAGAGTATCAGATAGTGATAGAGAGTGATAGAGAGTGATAGAGAGTGATAGTGAGTGTCTGAGAGTGATAGAGAGTGTCTGAGAGTGTCAGAGAGTGTCAGAGAGTGTCAGAGAGTGTCAGAGAGTGTCAGAGAGTGATAGAGAGTGATAGAGAGTGATGGAGAGTTTCAGAGAGTGTCAGAGAGTGTCAGAGAGTGATAGAGAGTGTCAGAGAGTGTCAGAGAGTGTCAGAGAGAGATAGTGAGTGTCTGAGAGTATCAGATAGTGATAGAGAGTGATAGAGAGTGATAGAGAGTGATAGAGAGTGTCAGAGAGTGATAGAGAGTGATAGAGAGTGTCAGAGAGTGTCAGAGAGTGTCAAAGTGTGTCAGAGAGTGATAGAGAGTGATAGAGAGGTTCAGAGAGTGTCAGAGAGTGATAGTGAGTGTCAGAGAGTGTCAGAGAGTGTCAGAGAGTGTCAGAGAGTGTCAGAGAGTGATGGAGAGTTTCAGAGAGTGTCAGAGAGTTTCAGAGAGTGTCAGAGAGTGTCAGAGAGTGATAGAGAGTGTCAGAGAGTGTCAGAGAGTGTCAGAGAGAGATAGTGAGTGTCTGAGAGTATCAGATAGTGATAGAGAGTGATAGAGAGTGTCAGAGAGTGTCAGAGAGTGTCAGAGAGTGTCAGAGAGTGATAGAGAGTGATAGAGAGTGATAGAGAGTGTCAGAGAGTGTCAGAGAGTGTCAGAGAGTGATAGAGAGTGATGGAGAGTTTCAGAGAGTGTCAGAGAGTTTCATAGAGTGTCAGAGAGTGTCAGAGAGTGATAGAGAGTGATAGAGAGTGTCAGAGAGTGTCAGAGAGTGTCAGAGAGAGATAGTGAGTGTCTGAGAGTATCAGATAGTGATAGAGAGTGTCAGAGAGTGTCAGATAGTGATCATGAGTGTCTGGGAGTGTCAGAGAGTGTCAGAGAATGTCAGAGGGTGATAGAGAGTGTCACAGAGTGATAGAGAGTGTCAGAGAGTGTCAGAGAGTGATACAGAGTGATAGAAAGTGTCAGAGATGATAGAGAGTGATAGAGCGTTTCAGAGAGTGTCAGAGAATGTCAGAGAGTGATAGAGAGTGTCAGAGAGTGATAGAGAGTGATAGAGAGTGCCAGAGAATGTCAGAGGGTGATAGAGAGTGTCACAGAGTGATAGAGAGTGTCAGAGAGTGTCAGAGAGTGATACAGAGTGATAGAAAGTGTCAGAGATGATAGAGAGTGATAGAGAGTTTCAGAGAGTGTCAGAGAGTGATAGAGAGTGATAGAGAGTGTCAGAGAGTGTCAGAGAGTGATAGAGAGTGATAGAAAGTGTCAGAGAGTGTCAGGGACTGTCAGCTAGTGATAGTGAGTGATAGAGAGTGTCAGAGAGTGATAGAGAGTGTCAGAGAGTGTCAGAGAGTGATAGAGAGTGTCAGAGAGTGTCAGAGAGTGTCAGAGAGTGTCAGAGAGTGATATAGAGCGATAGAGAGTTTCAGAGAGTGTCAGAGAGTGTCAGACAGTGAGAGAGAGTGATAGAGAGTGTCAGAGAGTGACTGAGAGTGTCAGAGAGTGTCAGAGAGTGTCAGAGAGTGTCAGAGAGTGTCAGAGAGTGATAGAGAGTGTCAGAGAGTGTCAGACAGTGAGAGAGAGTGTCAGAGAGTGTCAGAGAGTGTCAGAGAGTGTCAGAGAGTGTCAGAGAGTGATAGAGAGTGTCAGAGAGTGTCAGAGAGTGTCAGAGAGTGTCAGACAGTGATAGAGAGTGATAGAGAGTTTCAGAGAGTGTCAGAGAGTGTCAGAGAGTGTCAGAGAGTGTCAGAGAGTGTCAGAGAGTGTCAGAGAGTGATAGAGAGTGATAGAGAGTGATAGAGAGTGATAGAGAGTGATATAGAGTGATATAGAGCGATAGAGAGTTTCAGAGAGTTTCAGAGAGTGTCAGAGAGTGATAGAGAGTGTCAGAGAGTGAGATAGAGTGATAGAGAGTGTCAGAGAGTGTCAGAGAGTGTCAGAGAGTGTCAGAGAGTGTCTGAGAGTGTCAGAGAATGATAGAGAGTGTCAGAGAGTGTCAGAGAGTGTCAGAGAGTGTCAGAGAGTGTCAGAGAGTGTCAGAGCTTGTCAGAGAGTGTCAGAGAGTTTCAGAGAGTTTCAGAGAGTTTCAGAGAATGTCAGAGAGTGATAGAGAGTGTCAGAGAGTGATAGAGAGTCTCAGAGAGTGTCAGAGAGTGTCAGATAGTGATAGTGAGTGTCTGAGAGCGTCAGAGAGTGTCACAGAGTGTCTGAGTGCGTCAGAGAGTGTCTGAGAGCGTCAAAGAGCGTTAGAGTGTGACAGAGAGTGTCTGAGAGTGTCAGAGAGTGTCAGAGAGTGTCAGAGAGTGATAGAGAGTGATAGAGAGTGATAGAGAGTGATAGAGAGTGATAGAGAGTGATAGAGCGTGTCAGAGAGTGTCATATAGTGATAGAGAACGTCAGAGAGTGATATAGAGTGTCTGAGCGTGTCTGTGAGTGACAGAGAGTGTCTCAGAGTGTCTCAGAGTGTCTCAGAGTGTCTCAGAGTGTCTCAGAGTGTCTCAGAGTGTCAGAGAGAGATAGAGAGAGATGGAGAGTGTCTGAGAGTGTCAGAGAGTGTCAGAGAGTGTCAGAGAGTGTCAGAGAGTGTCAGAGAGTGATAGAGAGTGTCAGAGAGTGTCAGAGAGTGTCAGAGAGTGTCAGAGAGTGTCAGAGAGTGATAGAGAGTGATAGAGAGTGTCAGAGAGTGTCAGAGAGTGTCAGAGAGTGTCAGTGAGTGTCAGAGAGTGATAGAGAGTGTCAGAGTGTGTCACAGAAAGTCTGAGAGTGTCAGAGAGTGTCACAGAGTGATCTAGAGTGTCAAAGAGTGATAGAGTGTGTCAGAGAGCGATAGAGAGTGTCAGAGAGTGATAGAGAGAGATACAGAGTGATAGAGAGTATCTGAGAGTATCTGTGAGTGTCAGAGAGCGTCAGAGAGTGTCAGAGAGTGTCAGAGATCGATAGAGAGTGTCAGAGTGAGATAGACAGTGTCAGAGAGTGATAGAGAGTGATAGAGAGTGATAGAGAGTGATAGAGAGTGAAAGAGAGTGAAAGAGAGTGAAAGAGAGTGTCTGAGAGAGTCAGTGAGTGATTGAGAGTGATAGAGAGCCTCTGAGAGTGTCAGAGAGTGTCAGAGAGCGATAGAGAGTGTCAGAGAGTGGTCGAGAGTGACAGAGAGTGTCTGTGAGTGATAGAGAGTGTCAGAGTGTTTCAGAGAGTGATAGAGAGTGATTGAGTGTGTCAGAGAGTGCCAGAGAGCGATAGAGAGTGTCAGAGAGTGATAGAGTGTCAGAGAGTGATAGAGTGTCAGAGAGTGATAGAGAGTGTCAGAGTGTTTCAGAGAGTGATAGAGAGTGATAGAGAGTGATAGAGAGTGACAGAGAGTGATAGAGAGTGATAGAGAGTGATAGAGAGTGATAGAGAGTGATTGAGTGTGTCAGAGAGTGTCTGAGAGTGTCTGAGAGTGTCTGAGAGTGTCAGAGAGTGTCAGAGAGTGTCAGAGAGTGTCTGAGAGTGTCAGTGAGTGATAGAGAGTGATAGAGACCCTCTGAGAGTGTCAGAGAGTGTCAGAGAGTGTCAGAGAGTGTCAGAGAGTGTCAGAGAGTGTCAGAGAGTGATAGAGAGTGATAGAGAGTGATAGAGAGTGATAGAGAGTGACAGAGAGTGATTGGGACTGATAGAGAGCCTATGAGAGTGTCAGAGAGTTTCAGAGTATGTCAGAGGGTGTCAGAGAGTGATAGAGAGTGATGGAGAGTGTCAGAGATTGTCACAAATTGTCAGAGAGTGATAGAGAGTGATAGAGAGTGATGGAGAGTGTCAGACCGTGTCAGAGTGTGATAGAGAGTGTCTGAGAGTGTCAGAGAGTGTCAGAGTGTGTCAGAGAGTGTCAGAGAGTGTCAGAGAGTGTCAGAGAGTGTCAGAGAGTGATAGAGAGTGATAGAGAGTGATAGAGAGTGATAGAGAGTGTCAGAGAGTGTCAGAGAGTGTCAGAGTGTGTCAGAGTGTGTCAGAGTGTGTCAGAGAGTCATAGAGTGTGATTGAGTGTGTCAGAGAGTGTCAGAGAGCGATAGAGAGTGTCAGAGAGAGATAGACAGTGTCAGAGAGTGATAGAGAGTGTCTGAGCGTGACAGAGAGTGAAAGAGTGCGTCTGAGAGTGTCAGTGAGTGTCAGAGAGTGATAGAGAGTGTCTGAGAGTGTCAGTGAGTGATTGAGAGTGACAGAGAGCCTCTGAGAGTGTCAGAGAGTGTCAGAGAGTGTCAGAGAGTGTCAGAGAGTGTCAGAGAGTGATAGAGAGTGTCAGAGAGTGATAGAGAGTGACAGAGAGTGTCTGAGAGTGATAGAGAGTGTCAGAGAGTGATAGAGAATGTCAGAGAGTGATAGAGAGTGACAGAGAGGGTCTGACAGTGTCAGAGAGTGTCAGAGTGTGTCAGAGAGTGTCACAGTGTGTCAGAGAGTGACAGAGATTGATAGAGAGTGTCAGAGAGTGTCATAGAGTGATAGAGAGAGTCAGAGTGTGTCAGAGAGTGGTAGAGTGTGATTGAGTGTGTCAGAGAGTGTCAGAGAGCGATAGACAGTTTCAGAGCGTGATAGAGAGTGTCTGAGATTGTCTGAGAATGACAGAGAGTGACAGAGAGTGACACAGAGTGTCTGAGAGTGTCAGTGAGTGTCAGTGAGTGTCAGTGAGTGTCAGTGAGTGTCTGTGAGTGTCAGTGAGTGTCAGTAAGTGTCAGTGAGTGTCAGAGAGTGCTAGAGAGCGCTAGAGAGTCTCTGAGAGTGTCAGTGAGTGATAGAGAGTGATAGAGAGCCTCTGAGAGTGTCAGTGAGATTCAGAGAGTGATAGAGAGAGTCAGAGAGTGATAGTGAGTGATAGAGAGTGTCAGAGAGTGTCAGAGAGTGATAGAGAGTGTCAGAGAGTGTAAGAGAGTGATAGAGAGTGTCAGAGAGTGATAGAGAGTGATAGAGAGTGATAGAGAGTGATAGAGAGTGATAGAGAGTGTCAGAGAGTGTCAGAGAGTGTCAGAGAGTGATAGAGAGTGATAGAGAGTGATAGAGAGTGTCAGAGTGTGTCAGAGAGTTTCAGAGAATCATAGAGAGTGACACAGAGTGTCATTGATGAATCGAGAGTGTCAGAGAGTGTCAGAGAGTGATAGAGAGTGATAGAGAGTGATAGAGAGTCTCTGAGAGTGTCAGAGAGTTTCAGAGAGTGAGAGAGAGATTCTGAGAGTCTCTGAGAGTGTCAGAGAGTGTCAGAGAGCGAAAGAGAGTGTCAGTGAGTGACAGAGAGTGTCAGAGAGTGTCAGAGAGCGAAAGAGAGTGTCAGTGAGTGACAGAGAGTGTCAGTGAGTGACAGAGAGTGACAGAGAGTGACAGCGAGTGTCTGAGAGTGTCTGAGAGTGACAGCGAGTGTCAGAGAGTGTCAGAGAGTGACAGCGAGTGTCTGAGAGTGTCAGAGAGTGTCAGAGAGTGTCAGAGAGCGAAAGAGAGTGTCAGTGAGTGACAGAGAGTGTCAGAGAGTGTCAGAGAGCGAAAGAGAGTGTCAGTGAGTGACAGAGAGTGTCAGAGAGTGATAGAGAGTATCCGAGAGTGTCAGAGAGTGTCAGAGAGTGTCAGAGAGTGTCAGAGAGTGTCTGAGAGTGTCTGAGAGTGTCAGGGAGTGATAGAGAGTGTCAGGGAGTGATAGAGAGTGTCAGGGAGTGATAGAGAGTGTCAGGGAGTGATAGGGAGTGATAGGGAGTGATAGACAGTTTCAGAGTGTGTCATTGAGTGATAGAGAGTGTCAGAGTGTGATAGTGTCAGAGAGTGTCAGAGAGTGATAGAGAGTGACAGAGAGTGACAGAGAGTGACAGAGAGTGACAGAGAGTGTCAGAGTGTGTCAGAGTGTGTCAGAGAGTGATAGAGAGTGATAGAGAGTGATAGAGAGTGTCAGAGTGTGTCAGAGTGTGTCAGAGAATCATAGAGAGTGTCACAGAGTGTCATTGATGAATAGAGAGTGTCAGAGAGTGTCAGAGATTGATAGAGAATGTCAGAGAGTGTCAGAGAGTGTCAGAGAGTGTCAGAGAGTGTCAGAGAGTGTCAGAGTGTGTCAGAGAGTGTCAGAGTGTGTCAGAGTGTGTCAGAGTGTGTCAGAGAGTGATAGAGAGTGATAGAGAGTGTCAGAGAGTGATAGAGAGTGATAGAGAGTTACAGAGAGTTACAGAGAGTTACAGAGAGTGTCAGAGAGTGATAGAGAGTGATAGAGAGTGATAGAGAGTTACAGAGAGTGTCAGAGAGTGTCAGAGAGTGTCAGAGTGTGTCAGAGAGTGTCAGAGAGTGTCAGAGAGTGACAGAGAGTGACAGAGAGTGACAGAGAGTGACAGAGAGTGACAGAGAGAGTCTGAGAATGCCAGAGAGTGATAGAGAATGTCAGAGAGTGATAGAGAGTGACAGAGAGTGTCTGAGAGCGACAGCGAGTGTCTGAGAGTGTCAGAGAGTGTCAGAGAGTGTCAGAGAGTGTCAGAGAGTGATAGAGAGTGTCACAGAGTGTCAGAGAGTGGCAGAGAGTGATAGAGAGTGATAGAGAATTTCAGAGAGTGTCAGAGAGTGTCAGAGTGTGTCAGAGAGTGATAAAGAGTGATAGAGAGTGTCAGAGAGTCTCAGAGAGTGTCAGAGAGTGTCAGATAGTGATAGTGAGTGTCTGAAAGTGTCAGAGAGTGTCAGAGAGTGTCAGATAGTGATAGTGAGTGTCTGAGAGTGTCAGAGAGTGATAGAGAGTGAAAGAGAGTGTCAGAGAGTGTCAGAGAGTGATAGAGAGTGATTGAGAGTGTCAGAGAGTGATAGAGAGTGTCAGAGAGTGTCAGAGAGTGGCAGAGAGTGATAGAGAGTGATAGAGAATTTCAGAGAGTGTCAGAGAGTGTCAGAGTGTGTCAGAGAGTGATAAAGAGTGATAGAGAGTGTCAGAGAGTCTCAGAGATTGTCAGAGAGTGTCAGATAGTGATAGTGAGTGTCTGAGAGTGTCAGAGAGTGTCAGAGAGTGTCAGATAGTGATAGTGAGTGTCTGAGAGTGTCAGAGAGTGATAGAGAGTGATAGAGAATTTCAGAGAGTGTCAGAGAGTGCCAGATACTGATAGTGAGTGTCTGAGAGTGTCAGAGAGTGTCAGAGAGCTTCTGAGAGTGTCAGAGAGCGTCTGAGAGTGTCAGAGAGTGATAGAGAGTGATAGAGAGTGTCAAAGAGTGATAGAGAGTGTCAGAGAGTGTCAGATAGTGTCTGAGAGTGTCAGAGAGTGATAGAGAGTGATAGAGAGATTCAGAGAGTGTCAGAGAGTGTCTGAGAGTGTCAGAGAGTGATAGAGAGTGATAGAGAGTGTCAGAGAGTGTCAGAGAGTGATAGAGAGTGATAGATAGTGATAGAGAGTGTCAGAGAGTGTCAGAGAGTGTCAGAGAGTGTCAGAGAGTGATAGAGAGTGTCAAAGAGTGATAGAGAGTGTCAGAGAGTGTCAGTGAGTGTCAGAGAGTGATAGGGAGTGATAGAGAGTGATGGAGAGTTTCAGAGAGTGTCAGATAGTGTCTGAGAGTGTCAGAGAGTGATAGAGAGTGATAGAGAGTGTCAGAGAGTGTCAGAGAGTGTCAGAGAGTGATAGAGAGTGATAGAGAGTGTCAGAGAGTGTCAGAGAGTGATAGAGAGTGTCAAAGAGTGATAGAGAGTGTCAGAGAGTGTCAGAGAGTGTCAGAGAGTGATAGAGAGTGATAGAGAGTTTCAGAGAGTGTCAGAGAGTGTCAGAGAGTGTCTGAGAGTGTCTGAGAGTGTCAGAGAGTGTCAGAGAGTGATAGAGAGTTAAAGAGAGTGTCAGAGAGTGTCAGAGAGTGATAGAGAGTGATTGAGAGTGTCAGAGAGTGATAGAGAGTGTCAGAGAGTGTCAGAGAGTGGCAGAGAGTGATAGAGAGTGATAGAGAATTTCAGAGAGTGTCAGAGAGTGTCAGAGTGTTTCAGAGAGTGATAAAGAGTGATAGAGAGTGTCAGAGAGTGTCAGAGAGTGTCAGAGAGTGTCAGATAGTGATAGTGAGTGTCTGAGAGTGTCAGAGAGTGTCAGAGAGTGTCAGAGAGTGTCTGAGAGTGTCAGAGAGTGATAGAGAGTGATAGAGAATTTCAGAGAGTGTCAGAGAGTGCCAGATACTGATAGTGAGTGTCTGAGAGTGTCAGAGAGTGTCAGAGAGCGTCTGAGAGTGTCAGAGAGCGTCTGAGAGTGTCAGAGAGTGATAGAGAGTGTCAAAGAATGATAGAGAGTGTCAGAGAGTGTCAGAGAGTATCAGAGAAAGATAGAGAGTGATAGAGAGTGATAGAGAGTGATAGAGATTGATAGAGATTGATAGTGAGTGTCTGAGAGTGTCAGAGAGCTATAGAGAGTGATAGAGAGTGATAGAGAGTGTCAGAGAGTATCAGAGAGAGATAGAGAGTGTCAGAGAGTGTCAGAGAGAGATAGAGGGTGTCAGAGAGTGAGAGAGAGTGTCAGAGAGTGTCAGAGAGTGATAGAGAGTGTCAGAGAGTGACAGTGAGTGTAAGAGAGTGATAGTGAGTTGCTGAGTGTGTCAGAGAGTGTCAGAGAGCGATAGAGAGTGATAGAGAGTGTCAGATAGTCTCAGATAGTGATAGAGAGTGTCAGAGAGTGATAGTGAGTTTCTGAGAGTGTCAGAGAGTGTCAGAGAGCGATAGAGAGTGATAGAGCGTGTCAGAGTGTGTCAGAGAGAGATAGAGAGTGTCAGAGAGTGATAGTGAGTGTCAGAGAGTGATAGTGATTGTCTGAGAGTGTCAGAGAGTGTCAGAGAGTGTCAGAGAGTGATAAAGAGTGATAGAGAGTGGCAGAGAATGTCAGAGATTGTCAGAGAGTGACAGAGAGATCGTCAGAGAGTTCGTCAGAGAGTGATAGTTAGTGTCTGAGAGTGTCAGAGAGTGATAGAAAGTGTCAGAGTATGTCAGAGAATGTCAGAGAGTGTCAGAGAGTGATAGTGAGTGATAGAGAGTTTCAGAGAGTGTCAGAGAGTGATAGAGTGTCAGAGAGCGATAGAGAGTGATAGAGAGTTTCAGAGAGTGTCAGAGAGTGTCAGAGAGTGTCAGAGAGTGATAGAGAGTGATAGAGAGTTTCAGAGAGTGTCAGAGAGTGTCAGAGAGTGTCTGAGAGTGATAGAGAGTGACAGAGATTGTCAGAGTGTGTCAGAGAGTGTCAGAGTGTGTCTGAGAGTGTCAGAGAGTGATAGAGAGTGATAGAGAGTGTCAGAGAGTGTCAGAGAGTGTCAGAGAGTGATAGTGAGTGATAGAGAGTTTCAGAGAGTGTCAGAGAGTGATAGAGAGTGTCAGAGAGCGATTGAGAGTGATAGAGAGTTTCAGAGATTGTCAGAGAGTGTCAGAGAGTGATAGTGACTGTCTGAGATTGATAGAGAGTGTCAGAGAGTGTCAGAGAGTGATAGAGAGTGATAGAGAGTGCTAGAGAGTGTCAGAGAGTGTCAGAGAGTGTCAGAGAGTGATAGTGAGTGTCAGAGAGTGTCAGAGAGTGATAGAGAGTGATAGAGAGTGTCAGAGAGTGTCAGAGAGTGATAGTGAGTGTCTGAGAATGTCAGAGTGTGTCAGAGAGTGTCAGAGAGTGATAGAGAGTGATAGAGAGTGTCAGAGAGTGATAGAGAGTGATAGAGAGTTTCAGAGAGTGTCAGTGAGTGATAGAGAGTGTCAGAGAGCGATAGAGAGTGATAGAGAGTTTCAGAGAGTGTCAGAGAGTGATCGAGAGTGTCAGAGGGTGTCAGAGAGTGATATAGAGTGATAGTGAGTGTCAGAGAGTGTCAGAGAGCGATAGAGAGTGATAGAGAGTGATAGAACGTGTCAGAGAGTATCAGAAGAGATAGAGAGTGTCAGAGAATGTCAGAGAGAGATAGAGGGTGTCAGAGAGTGAGAGAGAGTGTTAGAGAGTGTCAGAGAGTGTCAGAGAGTGTCAGAGAGTGATAGAGAGTGATAGAGAGTGTGAGAGAGTGTCAGAGAGTGATATTGATTGTCAGAGAGTATCAGAGAATGATAGAACATAGAACATAGAACATAGAACATACAGCACAGAACAGGCCCTTCGGCCCACAATGTTGTGTCGATCCTTTGTCCTCTGTCAAGGACAATTTAATCTATACCCCATCATTCTCCTTTATCCATATACCTATCCAAAAGCCTTTTGAAAGTCCCTAAAGTTTCTGACTCAACAACTTCCCCGGGCAAGGCATTCCATGCCTCGACCACTCTCTGGGTAAAGAACCTTCCCCTGACATCCCCCTTATATCTCCCACCCTTCACCTTAAATTTATGACCCCTTGTAACGCTTTGCTCCACCCGGGGAAAAAGTTTCTGACTGTCTACCCTATCTATTCCCCTGATCATCTTATAAACCTCTATCATGTCACCCCTCATCCTTCTCCTTTCTAATGAGAAGAGGCCTAGAATGTTCAGCCTTTCCTCGTAAGACTTATTCTCCATTCCAGGCAACATCCTGGTAAATCTCCTCTGCACCCTCTCCAAGGCTTCCACATCCTTCCTAAAATGAGGCGACCAGAACTGCACACAGTACTCCAAATGAGGCCTTACCAAGGTCCTGTACAGCTGCATCATCACCTCACGGCTCTTAAATTCAATCCCTCTGCTAATGAACGCTAACACCCCATATGCCTTCTTCACAGCCCTATCCACTTGAGTTGCAACTTTCAATGATCTATGCACATAGACCCCAAGGTCTCTCTGCTCCTCCACATGCCCAAGAACCCTACCGTTAACCCAGTATTTTGCATTCATGTTTGTCCTTCCAAAATGGACGACCTCACACTTTTCAGGGTTAAACTCCATCTGCCACTTTTCACTCTCTGATAGTGAGATTCTGAGAGTGTCTGAGATTGTCAGAGAGTCAGAGACTGTCAGAGAGTGATAGAGAGTGTCAGAGAGTGATAGTGAGTGTCTGAGAGTGTCTGAGATTGTCAGAGAGTGTCAGAGAGTGTCAGCGAGTGAAAGAGAGTGTCAGAGAGTGTCAGAGAATGATAGAGAGTGATAGAGAGTGTCAGAGTGTGTCAGAGAGTGACAGAGAGTGATAGAGAGTGATAGAGAGTGTCAGAGAGTGTCAGAGAGTGTCAGAGAGTGATAGTGAGTGTCTGAGAGCGTCTGAGAGTGTCAGAGAGTGTCAGAGAATGATAGAGAGTGATAGAGAGTGTGAGAGAGTGATAGTGAGTTTCAGAGAGTGTCAGAGAGTGATAGAGAGTGTCAGAGTGTGTCAGAGATTGATAGTGAGTGTCTGAGAGTGTCTGAGAGTGTCAGAGAGTGTCTGAGAGTGTCTGAGATTGTCAGAGAGTTTCAGAGAGTGTCAGAGAGTGATAGAGAGTGTCAGATAGTGATAGAGAGTGTCAGGGAGCGTCAGATAGTGATAGAGCGTGTCAGAGAGTGTCAGAGAGAGATAGAGGGTGTCAGAGAGTGAGAGAGAGTGTCAGAGAGTATCAGAGAGAGATAGAGAGTGATAGAGAGTGATAGAGAGTGATAGAGAGTGATAGTGAGTGTCTGAGAGTGTCAGAGAGCGATAGAGAGTGATAGAGAGTGACAGAGAGTGTCAGAGAGTATCAGAGAGAGATAGAGAGTGTCAGAGAGTGTCAGAGAGAGATAGAGGGTGTCAGAGAGTGAGAGAGAGTGTCAGAGCGTGTCAGAGAGTGTCAGAGAGTGATAGTGAGTGTCAGAGAGTGATAGTGAGTTTGTGAGAGTGTCAGAGAGTGTCAGAGAGCGATATAGAGTGATAGAGAGTGTCAGATAGTGTCAGATAGTGATAGAGAATGTCAGAGTGTCATAGAGAGTGTCAGAGAGTGATAGTGAGTGTAAGAGAGTGATAGTGAGTTGCTGAGTGTGTCAGAGAGTGTCATAGAGCGATAGAGAGTGATAGAGAGTGTCAGATAGTCTCAGATAGTGATAGAGAGTGTCAGAGAGTGATAGTGAGTTTCTGAGAGTGTCAGAGAGTGATAGTGAGTTTCTGAGAGTGTCAGAGAGTGTCAGAGAGCGATAGAGAGTGATAGAGCGTGTCAGAGTGTGTCAGAGAGAGATAGAGAGTGTCAGAGAGTGATAGTGAGTGTCAGAGAGTGATAGTGATTGTCTGAGTGTGTCAGAGAGTGTCAGAGAGTGATAAAGAGTGATAGAGAGAGGCAGGGAATGTCAGAGATAGTCAGAGAGTGACAGAGAGTTCGTCAGAGAGTTCGTCAGAGAGTGATAGTTAGTGTCTGAGAGTGTCAGAGAGTGATAGAAAGTGTCAGAGTATGTCAGAGTATGTCAGAGAGTGTCAGAGAGTGTCAGAGAGTGTCTGAGAGTGATAGAGAGTGATAGAGAGTGTCAGAGGGTGTCAGAGAGTGTCAGAGAGTGTCAAAGAGTGATAGAGAGTGTCAGAGAGAGATAGAGAGAGTCAGAGAGAGATAGAGAGTGTCAGACAGTGATAGAGAGTGTCAGAGAGTATCAGAGAGTGATAGTGAGTGTCTGAGAGTGTCAGAGAGTGTCAGAGAATGATAGTGAGTTTCAGAGAGTGTCAGAGAGTGATAGAGAGTGTCAGAGTATGTCAGAGAGTGTCAGAGAGTGTCAGAGAGTGTCTGAGAGTGTCTGAAAGTGTCTGAGATTGTCAGAGAGTTTCAGAGAGTCTCAGCGGGTGTTAGAGTGTGTCAGAGAGTGGCAGAGAGTGAAAGAGAGAGTCAGAGAGTGATAGTGAGTGTCTGAGAGTGTCTGAGAGTGTCTGAGAGTGTCAGAGAGTGATAGAGAGTGATAGAGAGTGTCAGAGGGTGTCAGAGACTGTCAGAGAGTGTCAGAGTGTTATAGAGAGTGTCAGAGAGTGTCAGAGAGTGTCAGAGAGTGTCAGCGAATGTCAGAGAGTGTCAGAGAGTTATAGAGAGTGTCAGAGAGAGATAGAGAGTGTCAGATAGTGATAGAGAGTGTCAGAGAGTATCAGAGAGTGATAGAGACTGTCAGAGAGTGTCAGAGAGTCTCAGAGAGGGATAGTGAGTGTCTGAGAGTGTCTGAGAGTGTCTGAGAGTGTGTCAGAGAGTGATAGAGAGTGATAGAGAGTGATAGAGAGTGTCAGAGGGTGTCAGAGAGTGTCAGAGTGTGTCAGAGAGTTACAGAGAGTGTCAGAGAGTGTCCGAGAGTGTCAGAGAGTGATAGAGAGTGTCAGAGAGAGATAGAGAGTGTCAGAGAATGATAGAGAGTGTCAGAGAGTATCAGAGAGTGATAGTGAGTGTCTGAGAGTGTCAGAGAGTGTCAGAGAATGATAGAGAGTGATAGTGAGTTTTAGAGAGTATCAGAGAGTGATAGAGAGTGTCAGAGTATGTCAGAGAGTGTCAGAGAGTGTCAGAGAGTGATCGAGAGTGTCAGAGGGTGTCAGAGAGTGATATAGAGTGATAGAGAGTGTCAGAGAGTGTCAGAGAGTGTCAGAGAGTGATAGTGAGTGTCTGAGATTGTCAGAGAGTGTCTGAGAGTGTCAGATAGTGATAGAGACTGTCAGAGAGTGTCAGAGAGTGTCAGAGAGTGATCGAGAGTGTCAGAGGGTGTCAGAGAGTGTCAGAGAGAGATAGAGGGTGTCAGAGAGTGAGAGAGAGTGTCAGAGAGTGTCAGAGAGTGATAGTGAGTGTCAGAGAGTGATAGTGAGTTTGTGAGAGTGTCAGAGAGTGTCAGAGAGTGATAGAGAGTGATAGAGAGTGTCAGAGAGTGTCAGAGAGTGTCAGAGAGTGATAGTGAGTTTCTGAGAGTGTGAGAGAGTGTCAGAGAGTGATATTGATTGTCAGAGAGTATCAGAGAATGATAGTGAGATTCTGAGAGTGTCTGAGATTGTCAGAGAGTGATAGAGAGTGTCAGAGAGTGATAGTGAGTGTCTGAGAGTGTCTGAGATTGTCAGAGAGTGTCAGAGAGTGTCAGCGAGTGAAAGAGAGTGTCAGAGAGTGTCAGAGAATGATAGAGAGTGATAGAGAGTGTCAAAGTGTGTCAGAGAGTGACAGAGAGTGATAGAGAGTGATAGAGAGTGTCAGAGAGTGTCAGAGAGTGTCAGAGAGTGATAGTGAGTGTCTGAGAGTGTCTGAGAGTCTCAGAGAGTGTCAGAGAATGATAGAGAGTGATAGAGAGTGTGAGAGAGTGATAGTGAGTTTCAGAGAGTGTCAGAGAGTGATAGAGAGTGTCAGAGTGTGTCAGAGAGTGTCAGAGAGTGATAATGAGTGTCTGAGAGTGTCTGTGAGTGGCTGAGAGTGTCTGAGAGTGTCAGAGAGTGTCAGAGAGTGACAGCGAGTGATAGAGAGTGTCAGAGAGTGTCAGAGAGTGGCAGAGAGTTGCAGAGAGTGATAGAGAGAGTGGCAGAGAGTGATAGAGAGTGTCCGAGAGTGTCAGAGAGTCAGAGAGTGTCAGAGAGTGATAGAGAGTGTCACAGAGTGTCAGAGAGTGATAAAAAGTGTCAGAGAGTGTCAGAGAGTGTCAGAGAGTGTCAGAGAGTGTCAGAGAGTGTCAGAGAGTGATAGTGAGTGTCTGAGAGTGTCAGAGAATGATAGAGAGTGATAGGGAGTGTCAGAGAGTGATAGTGAGTTGCTGAGTGTGTCAGAGAGTGTCAGAGAGCGATAGAGAGTGATAGAGAGTGTCAGATAGTCTCAGATAGTGATAGAGAGTGTCAGAGAGTGATAGTGAGTTTCTGAGAGTGTCAGAGAGTGTCAGAGAGCGATAGAGAGTGATAGAGCGTGTCAGAGAGTGCCAGAGAGGGATAGTGAGTGTCTGAGAGTGTCAGAGTGTGTCAGAGTGTGTCAGAGAGTGATAGAGAGTGATAGAGAGTGTCAGAGGATGTCAGAGAGTGTCAGAGAGTGTCAGAGAGTTACAGAGAGTGTCAGAGAGTGTCAGAGAGTGATAGTGAGTGTCAGAGGGTGATAGTGAGTTTTAGAGAGTATCAGAGAGTGATAGAGAGTGTCAGAGTATGTCAAAGTGTGTCAGAGAGTGTCAGAGAGTGTCAGAGAGTTTCAGAGAGTGATAGAGTGTGTCAGAGGGTGTCAGAGGGTGTCAGAGATTGATAGTGAGTGTCTGAGAGTGTCTGAGATTGTCAGAGAGTTTCAGAGAGTGATAGAGAGTGTCAGAGAGTTTCAGAGAGTGTCAGATATTGATAGAGAGTGTCAGGGAGTGTCAGAGAGTGATAGAGAGTGTCAGAGAGTGTCAGGGAGCGTCAGATAGTGACAGAGCGTGTCAGAGAGTGTCAGAGAGAGATAGAGGGTGTCAGAGAGTGAGAGAGAGTGTCAGAGAGTATCAGAGAAAGATAGAGAGTGATAGAGAGTGATAGAGAGTGATAGAGAGTGATAGTGAGTGTCTGAGAGTGTCAGAGAGCTATAGAGCGTGATAGAGAGTGATAGAGAGTGTCAGAGAGTATCAGAGAGAGATAGAGAGTGTCAGAGAGTGTCAGAGAGAGATAGAGGGTGTCAGAGAGTGAGAGAGAGTGTCAGAGAGTGATAGAGAGTGCCAGAGAGTGCCAGAGAGTGATAGAGAGTGTCAGAGAGTGATACAGAGTGATAGAAAGTGTCAGAGATGATAGAGAGTGATAGAGAGTTTCAGAGAGTGTCAGAGAGTGTCAGACAGTGATAGAGAGTGATAGAGAGTTTCAGAGAGTGTCAGAGAATGTCAGAGAGTGTCAGAGAGTGATAGAGAGTGTTAGAGAGTTTCAGAGAGTGTCAGAGAATGTCAGATAGTGATAGAGATTGTCAGGAGTGTCAGAGAGTGTCAGAGAGTGTCAGAGAGTGTCAGACAGTGTCAGACAGTGTCAGACAGTGTCAGAGAATGATAGAGAGCGTCAGAGAGTGTCACAGAGTGTCTGAGTGCGTCAGAGAGTGTCTGAGAGCGTCAAAGAGCGTTAGAGTGTGACAGAGAGTGTCTGAGAGTGTCAGAGTGTGATAGAGAGTGTCAGATAGTGCCAGAGTGTGTGAGAGTGTCAGAGAGCGACAGAGAGTGTCAGAGAGTGTCAGAGAGCGTCAGAGAGTGTCAGAGAGTGTCAGAGAGTGTCAGAGAGTGATATAGAGTGTCTGAGCGTGTCTGTGAGTGACAGAGAGTGACAGAGAGTGACAGAGAGTGACAGAGAGTGACAGAGAGTGACAGAGAGTGACAGTAAGTGACAGAGAGTGTCTCAGAGTGTCAGTGAGTGACTGAGAGTGTCTCAGAGTGTCAGTGAGTGTCATTGAGTGTCAGTGAGTGTCAGAGAGAGATAGAGATTGATAGAGAGTGTCAGAGAGTGTCAGAGAGTGTCAGAGAGTGTCTGAGAGTGTCTGAGAGTGTCTGAGAGTGTCTGAGAGTGTCAGAGAGTGTCAGAGTGTCAGAGTGTCAGAGAGTGATAGAGAGTGATAGAGAGTGTGAGAGAGTCTCAGAGAGTGATAGAGAGTGATAGAGAGTGATAGAGAGTGATAGAGAGTGATAGAGAGTGATAGAGCGTGTCAGAGAGTGTCATAGAGTGATAGAGAACGTCAGAGTGTGTCAGTGAGTGTCAGAGAGTGATAGAGAGTGTCAGAGTGTGTCACAGAAAGTCTGAGAGTGTCAGAGAGTGTCACAGAGTGATCTAGAGTGTCAAAGAGTGATAGAGTGTGTCAGAGAGCGATAGAGAGTGTCAGAGAGTGATAGAGAGAGATAGAGAGTGTCACAGAGTGATTAAGAGTGTCAGAGAGTGTTAGAGAGTGATACAGAGTGATAGAGAGTATCTGAGAGTATCTGTGAGTGTCAGAGAGCGTCAGAGAGTGTCAGAGATCGATAGAGAGTGTCAGAGAGAGATAGACAGTGTCAGAGAGTGATAGAGAGTGATAGAGAGTGTCTGAGAGTGACAGAGAGTGAAAGAGAGTGTCTGAGAGTGTCTGAGAGTGTCAGTGAGTGATTGAGAGTGATAGAGAGCCTCTGAGAGTGTCAGAGAGTGTCAGAGAGCGATAGAGAGTGTCAGAGAGTGGTAGAGAGTGACAGAGAGTGTCTGTGAGTGATAGAGAGTGTCAGAGTGTTTCAGAGAGTGATAGAGAGTGATTGAGTGTGTCAGAGAGTGCCAGAGAGCGATAGAGAGTGTCAGAGAGTGATAGAGAGTGTCAGAGAGTGATAGAGAGTGCCAGAGAGCGATAGAGAGTGCCAGAGAGCGATAGAGAGTTTCAGAGAGTGATAGAGAGTGTCTGAGAGTGTCTGAGAGTGTCTGAGAGTGTCTGAGAGTGACAGAGCGTGACAGAGCGTGACAGAGCGTGACAGAGCGTGACAGAGCGTGACAGAGCGTGAAAGGGAGTGTCAGAGAGTGATAGAGAGAGTCTGAGAGTGTCAGTGAGTGATAGAGAGTGATAGAGACCCACTGAGAGTGTCAGAGAGTGTCAGAGAGTGTCAGAGAGTGATAGAGAGTGATAGAGAGTGATAGAGAGTGATAGAGAGTGATAGAGAGTGATAGAGAGTGACAGAGAGTGATTGGGACTGATAGAGAGCCTATGAGAGTGTCAGAGAGTTTCAGAGTATGTCAGAGGGTGTCAGAGAGTGTCAGAGAGTGTCAGAGAGTGATAGAGAGTGTCAGAGAGTGATAGAGAGTGATAGAGAGTGATAGAGAGTGATAGAGAGTGATGGAGAGTGATAGAGAGTGATGGAGAGTGTCAGAGATTGTCACAAATTGTCAGAGAGTGATAGAGAGTGAAAGAGAGTGTCAGAGAGTGTCAGAGAGTGTCAGAGAGTGATAGAGAGTGATAGAGAGTGATAGAGAGTGATAGAGAGTGATAGATAGCGTCAGAGAGTGTCATAGAGTGATAGAGAGGGATAGAGAGTGTCACAGAGTGTCATTGAGTAATAGAGAGTGTCAGAGAGTGTCAGAGAGTGTCAGAGAGTGTCAGAGAGTGTCAGAGAGTGATACGGAGTGTGATACGGAGTGTGATACGGAGTGTGATTGAGAGTATCTGAGACTGTCAGAGACTGTCAGAGACTGTCAGAGAGTGTCAGAGAGTGTCAGAGAGTGTCAGAGAGTGTCAGAGAGTGTCAGAGAGTGATGGAGAGTGATGGAGAGTGTCAGACCGTGTCAGAGTGTGATAGAGAGTGTCAGAGAGTGTCAGAGAGTGTCAGAGAGTGTCAGAGTGTGTCAGAGTGTGTCAGAGTGTGTCAGAGTGTGTCAGAGTGTGTCAGAGAGTCATAGAGAGTGTCAGAGAGTGTCAGAGAGTGTCAGAGAGTGTCAGATAGTGATAGAGAGTGTCAGATAGTGATAGAGAGTGTCAGAGAGTGTCTGAGTGTGTCAGAGAGTGATAGAGAGTGTCAGAGAGTGTCAGAGAGTGTCAGAGAGTGTCAGAGAGTGATATAGAGCGATAGAGAGTTTCAGAGAGTTTCAGAGAGTGTCAGAGAGTGTCTCAGAGTGTCTCAGAGTGTCTCAGAGTGTCAGAGAGTGTCAGAGAGTGTCAGAGAGTGATAGAGAGTGATAGAGGGTGTCAGAGAGTGTCAGAGAGTGTCAGAGAGTGTCAGAGAGTGATATAGAGCGATAGAGAGTTTCAGAGAGTGTCTCAGAGTGTCAGAGAGTGTCAGAGAGTGTCAGAGAGTGTCAGAGAGTGTCAGAGAGTGTCAGAGAGTGATAGAGAGTGTCAGAGAGTGTCAGAGAGTGATACAGATTGATAGAGAGTGTCAGAGAGTGTCAGAGAGTGTCAGAGAGTGTCAGAGAGCGATAGAGAGTGTCAGAGAGTGTCAGAGAGTGATAGTGAGTGTCTGAGAGTGTCAGAGAGTGATAGAGAGTGTCAGAGAGTGTCAGAGAGTGTCAGAGAGTGATAGAGAGTGATAGAGAGTGTCAGAGAGTGTCAGAGAGTGATAGAGAGTGATAGAGAGTGATAGAGAGTGATAGAGAGTGTCAGAGAGTGATATAGAGTGATAGAGAGTGATAGAGAGTGATAGAGAGTGATAGAGAGTGATAGAGAGTTTCAGAGAGTGTCAGAGAGTGATAGAGAGTGATGGAGAGTTTCAGAGAGTGTCAGAGAGTTTCAGAGAGTGTCAGAGAGTGTCAGAGAGTGATAGAGAGTGTCAGAGAGTGTCAGAGAGTGTCAGAGAGAGATAGTGAGTGTCTGAGAGTATCAGATAGTGATAGAGAGTGATAGAGAGTGATAGAGAGTGATAGTGAGTGTCTGAGAGTGATAGAGAGTGTCTGAGAGTGATAGAGAGTGTCAGAGAGTGTCAGAGAGTGTCAGAGAGTGTCAGAGAGTGATAGAGAGTGATAGAGAGTGATAGAGAGTGATGGAGAGTTTCAGAGAGTGTCAGAGAGTGTCAGAGAGTGATAGAGAGTGTCAGAGAGTGTCAGAGAGTGTCAGAGAGAGATAGTGAGTGTCTGAGAGTATCAGATAGTGATAGAGAGTGATAGAGAGTGATAGAGAGTGATAGAGAGTGTCAGAGAGTGATAGAGAGTGTCAGAGAGTGTCAGAGAGTGTCAAAGTGTGTCAGAGAGTGATAGAGAGTGATAGAGAGGTTCAGAGAGTGTCAGAGAGTGATAGTGAGTGTCAGAGAGTGTCAGAGAGTGTCAGAGAGTGTCAGAGAGTGTCAGAGAGTGATGGAGAGTTTCAGAGAGTGTCAGAGAGTTTCAGAGAGTGTCAGAGAGTGTCAGAGAGTGATAGAGAGTGTCAGAGAGTGTCAGAGAGTGTCAGAGAGAGATAGTGAGTGTCTGAGAGTATCAGATAGTGATAGAGAGTGATAGAGAGTGTCAGAGAGTGTCAGAGAGTGTCAGAGAGTGTCAGAGAGTGATAGAGAGTGATAGAGAGTGATAGAGAGTGTCAGAGAGTGTCAGAGAGTGTCAGAGAGTGATAGAGAGTGATAGAGAGTGATGGAGAGTTTCAGAGAGTGTCAGAGAGTTTCATAGAGTGTCAGAGAGTGTCAGAGAGTGATAGAGAGTGTCAGAGAGTGTCAGAGAGTGTCAGAGAGAGATAGTGAGTGTCTGAGAGTATCAGATAGTGATAGAGAGTGTCAGAGAGTGTCAGATAGTGATCATGAGTGTCTGGGAGTGTCAGAGAGTGATAGAGAGTGATAGAAAGTGTCAGAGAGTGTCAGGGACTGTCAGCTAGTGATAGTGAGTGATAGAGAGTGTCAGAGAGTGATAGAGAGTGTCAGAGAGTGTCAGAGAGTGTCAGAGAGTGATAGAGAGTGTCAGAGAGTGATATAGAGCGATAGAGAGTTTCAGAGAGTGTCAGAGAGTGTCAGACAGTCAGAGAGAGTGATAGAGTGTGTCAGAGAGTGTCTGAGAGTGTCTGAGAGTGTCAGAGAGTGTCAGAGAGTGTCAGAGAGTGTCAGAGAGTGTCAGAGAGTGATAGAGAGTGTCAGAGAGTGTCAGACAGTGAGAGAGAGTGATAGAGAGTGTCAGAGAGTGTCAGAGAGTGTCAGAGAGTGTCAGAGAGTGTCAGAGAGTGATAGAGAGTGTCAGAGAGTGATAGAGAGTGTCAGAGAGTGTCAGAGAGTGTCAGAGAGTGTCAGAGAGTGATAGAGAGTGATAGAGAGTTTCAGAGAGTGTCAGAGAGTGTCAGAGAGTGTCAGAGAGTGTCAGAGAGTGTCAGAGAGTGATAGAGAGTGATAGAGAGTGATAGAGAGTGATAGAGAGTGTCAGAGAGTGTCAGAGAGTGATACAGAGTGATAGAAAGTGTCAGAGATGATAGAGAGTGATAGAGAGTTTCAGAGAGTGTCAGAGAATGTCAGAGAGTGATAGAGAGTGTCAGAGAGTGATAGAGAGTGATAGAGAGTGTCAGAGAATGTCAGAGGGTGATAGAGAGTGTCACAGAGTGATAGAGAGTGTCAGAGAGTGTCAGAGAGTGATACAGAGTGATAGAAAGTGTCAGAGATGATAGAGAGTGATAGAGAGTTTCAGAGAGTGTCAGAGAGTGATAGAGAGTGATAGAGAGTGTCAGAGAGTGTCAGAGAGTGGTAGAGAGTGATAGAAAGTGTCAGAGAGTGTCAGGGACTGTCAGCTAGTGATAGTGAGTGATAGAGAGTGTCAGAGAGTGATAGAGAGTGTCAGAGAGTGTCAGAGAGTGATATAGAGCGATAGAGAGTTTCAGAGAGTGTCAGAGAGTGTCAGACAGTGAGAGAGAGTGATAGAGAGTGTCAGAGAGTGTCTGAGAGAGTCAGAGAGTGAGAGAGAGTGATAGAGTGTGTCAGAGAGTGTCTGAGAGTGTCAGAGAGTGTCAGAGAGTGTCAGAGAGTGTCAGAGAGTGATAGAGAGTGTCAGAGAGTGTCAGACAGTGAGAGAGAGTGATAGAGAGTGTCAGAGAGTGTCAGAGAGTGTCAGAGAGTGTCAGAGAGTGTCAGAGAGTGATAGAGAGTGTCAGAGAGTGATAGAGAGTGTCAGAGAGTGTCAGAGAGTGTCAGAGAGTGTCAGAGAGTGTCAGAGAGTGATAGAGAGTGATAGAGAGTTTCAGAGAGTGTCAGAGAGTGTCAGAGAGTGTCAGAGAGTGTCAGAGAGTGTCAGAGAGTGTCAGAGAGTGATAGAGAGTGATAGAGAGTGATAGAGAGTGATATAGAGTGATATAGAGCGATAGAGAGTTTCAGAGAGTTTCAGAGAGTGTCAGAGAGTGATAGAGAGTGTCAGAGAGTGAGATAGAGTGATAGAGAGTGTCAGAGAGTGTCAGAGAGTGTCAGAGAGTGTCAGAGAGTGTCTGAGAGTGTCTGAGAGTGTCTGAGAGTGTCTGAGAGTGTCAGAGAATGATAGAGAGTGTCAGAGAGTGTCAGAGAGTGTCAGAGAGTGTCAGAGAGTGTCAGAGCTTGTCAGAGAGTGTCAGAGAGTTTCAGAGAGTTTCAGAGAGTTTCAGAGAATGTCAGAGAGTGATAGAGAGTGTCAGAGTGTGACAGAGAGTGTCAGAGAGTGTCAGAGAGTGTCAGAGAGTGATAGAGAGTGATAGAGAGTGATAGAGAGTGATAGAGAGTGTCAGAGAGTGTCATATAGTGATAGAGAACGTCAGAGAGTGATATAGAGTGTCTGAGCGTGTCTGTGAGTGACAGAGAGTGACAGAGAGTGTCTCAGAGTGTCTCAGAGTGTCTCAGAGTGTCTCAGAGTGTCTCAGAGTGTCTCAGAGTGTCAGAGAGAGATAGAGAGAGATGGAGAGTGTCTGAGAGTGTCAGAGAGTGTCAGAGAGTGTCAGAGAGTGTCAGAGAGTGTCAGAGAGTGATAGAGAGTGATAGAGAGTGTCAGAGAGTGTCAGAGAGTGTCAGAGAGTGTCAGAGAGTGTCAGAGAGTGTCAGAGAGTGATAGAGAGAGTGAGAGAGTGTCAGAGAGTGTCAGTGAGTGTCAGAGAGTGATAGAGAGTGTCAGAGTGTGTCACAGAAAGTCAGAGAGTGTCAGAGAGTGTCACAGAGTGATCTAGAGTGTCAGAGTGAGATAGACAGTGTCAGAGAGTGATAGAGAGTGATAGAGAGTGAAAGAGAGTGAAAGAGAGTGTCTGAGAGAGTCAGTGAGTGATTGAGAGTGATAGAGAGCCTCTGAGAGTGTCAGAGAGTGTCAGAGAGCGATAGAGAGTGTCAGAGAGTGGTCGAGAGTGACAGAGAGTGTCTGTGAGTGATAGAGAGTGTCAGAGTGTTTCAGAGAGTGATAGAGAGTGATTGAGTGTGTCAGAGAGTGCCAGAGAGCGATAGAGAGTGTCAGAGAGTGATAGAGTGTCAGAGAGTGATAGAGTGTCAGAGAGTGATAGAGAGTGTCAGAGTGTTTCAGAGAGTGATAGAGAGTGATAGAGAGTGATAGAGAGTGACAGAGAGTGATAGAGAGTGACAGAGAGTGATAGAGAGTGATAGAGAGTGATAGAGAGTGATAGAGAGTGATTGAGTGTGTCAGAGAGTGTCTGAGAGTGTCTGAGAGTGTCTGAGAGTGTCTGAGAGTGTCAGAGAGTGTCAGAGAGTGTCTGAGAGTGTCAGTGAGTGATAGAGAGTGATAGAGACCCTCTGAGAGTGTCAGAGAGTGTCAGAGAGTGTCTGAGAGTGTCAGTGAGTGATAGAGAGTGATAGAGACCCTCTGAGAGTGTCAGAGAGTGTCAGAGAGTGTCAGAGAGTGTCAGAGAGTGATAGAGAGTGATAGAGAGTGATAGAGAGTGATAGAGAGTGATAGAGAGTGACAGAGAGTGATTGGGACTGATAGAGAGCCTATGAGAGTGTCAGAGAGTTTCAGAGTATGTCAGAGGGTGTCAGAGAGTGTCAGAGAGTGATAGAGAGTGATGGAGAGTGTCAGAGATTGTCACAAATTGTCAGAGAGTGATAGAGAGTGATAGAGAGTGATGGAGAGTGTCAGACCGTGTCAGAGTGTGATAGAGAGTGTCTGAGAGTGTCAGAGAGTGTCAGAGTGTGTCAGAGAGTGTCAGAGAGTGTCAGAGAGTGTCAGAGAGTGTCAGAGAGTGATAGAGAGTGATAGAGAGTGATAGAGAGTGATAGAGAGTGATAGAGAGTGTCAGAGAGTGTCAGAGAGTGTCAGAGTGTGTCAGAGTGTGTCAGAGTGTGTCAGAGAGTCATAGAGAGTGATTGAGTGTGTCAGAGAGTGTCAGAGAGCGATAGAGAGTGTCAGAGAGAGATAGACAGTGTCAGAGAGTGATAGAGAGTGTCTGAGAGTGACAGAGAGTGAAAGAGTGCGTCTGAGAGTGTCAGTGAGTGTCAGAGAGTGATAGAGAGTGTCTGAGAGTGTCAGTGAGTGATTGAGAGTGACAGAGAGCCTCTGAGAGTGTCAGAGAGTGTCAGAGAGTGTCAGAGAGTGTCAGAGAGTGTCAGAGAGTGATAGAGAGTGTCAGAGAGTGATAGAGAGTGACAGAGAGTGTCTGAGAGTGATAGAGAGTGTCAGAGAGTGATAGAGAATGTCAGAGAGTGATAGAGAGTGACAGAGAGGGTCTGACAGTGTCAGAGAGTGTCAGAGTGTGTCAGAGAGTGTCACAGTGTGTCAGAGAGTGACAGAGATTGATAGAGAGTGTCAGAGAGTGTCATAGAGTGATAGAGAGTGTCAGAGTGTGTCAGAGAGTGGTAGAGTGTGATTGAGTGTGTCAGAGAGTGTCAGAGAGCGATAGACAGTTTCAGAGCGTGATAGAGAGTGTCTGAGATTGTCTGAGAATGACAGAGAGTGACAGAGAGTGACACAGAGTGTCTGAGAGTGTCAGTGAGTGTCAGTGAGTGTCAGTGAGTGTCAGTGAGTGTCTGTGAGTGTCAGTGAGTGTCAGTGAGTGTCAGAGAGTGCTAGAGAGTGCTAGAGAGTCTCTGAGAGTGACAGAGAGTGACAGCGAGTGTCTGAGAGTGTCTGAGAGTGACAGCGAGTGTCAGAGAGTGATAGAGAGTGATAGAGAGTCTCTGAGAGTGACAGAGAGTGACAGCGAGTGTCTGAGAGTGTCTGAGAGTGACAGCGAGTGTCAGAGAGTGTCAGAGAGTGACAGCGAGAGTCTGAGAGTGTCAGAGAGTGTCAGAGAGTGTCAGAGAGCGAAAGAGAGTGTCAGTGAGTGACAGAGAGTGTCAGAGAGTGTCAGAGAGCGAAAGAGAGTGTCAGTGAGTGACAGAGAGTGTCAGAGAGTGATAGAGAGTATCCGAGAGTGTCAGAGAGTGTCAGAGAGTGTCAGAGAGTGTCAGAGAGTGTCAGAGAGTGTCAGAGAGTGTCTGAGAGTGTCTGAGAGTGTCAGGGAGTGATAGAGAGTGTCAGGGAGTGATAGAGAGTGTCAGGGAGTGATAGAGAGTGTCAGGGAGTGATAGGGAGTGATAGGGAGTGATAGACAGTTTCAGAGTGTGTCATTGAGTGATAGAGAGTGTCAGAGTGTGATAGTGTCAGAGAGTGTCAGAGAGTGACAGAGAGTGACAGAGAGTGACAGAGAGTGACAGAGAGTGACAGAGAGTGTCAGAGTGTGTCAGAGAGTGATAGAGAGTGATAGAGAGTGATAGAGAGTGTCAGAGTGTGTCAGAGTGTGTCAGAGAATCATAGAGAGTGTCACAGAGTGTCATTGATGAATAGAGAGTGTCAGAGAGTGTCAGAGATTGATAGAGAGTGTCAGAGAGTGTCAGAGAGTGTCAGAGAGTGTCAGAGTGTGTCAGAGAGTGTCAGAGAGTGTCAGAGTGTGTCAGAGAGTGTCAGAGTGTGTCAGAGTGTGTCAGAGTGTGTCAGAGAGTGATAGAGAGTGATAGAGAGTGATAGAGAGTGTCAGAGAGTGATAGAGAGTGATAGAGAGTTACAGAGAGTTACAGAGAGTTACAGAGAGTGTCAGAGAGTGATAGAGAGTGATAGAGAGTTACAGAGAGTGTCAGAGAGTGTCAGAGAGTGTCAGAGTGTGTCAGAGAGTGTCAGAGAGTGACAGAGAGTGACAGAGAGTGACAGAGAGTGACAGAGAGTGACAGAGAGAGTCTGAGAATGCCAGAGAGTGATAGAGAATGTCAGAGAGTGATAGAGAGTGACAGAGAGTGTCTGAGAGCGACAGCGAGTGTCTGAGAGTGTCAGAGAGTGTCAGAGAGTGTCAGAGAGTGTCAGAGAGTGTCAGAGAGTGATAGAGAGTGTCACAGAGTGTCATTGAGTGATAGAGAGTGTCAGAGAGTGTCAGAGAGTGATCGAGAGTGTCAGAGAGTGTCAGAGAGTGATCGAGAGTGTCAGAGAGTGTCAGAGAGTGTCAGAGAGTGTCAGAGAGTGTCAGAGAGTGACAGAGAGTGACAGAGAGAGTCTGAGAAAGTCAGAGAGTGATAGAGAATGTCAGAGAGTGATAGAGAGTGATAGAGAGTCTCTGAGAGTGTCAGAGAGTTTCAGAGAGTGAGAGAGAGATTCTGAGAGTCTCAGAGAGTGTCAGAGAGTGTCAGTGAGTGACAGAGAGTGTCAGAGAGTGTCAGAGAGTGATAGAGAGTATCAGAGAGTGTCAGAGAGTGACAGAGAGTGACAGAGAGTGACAGAGAGTGACAGCGAGTGTCTGAGAGTGTCAGTGAGTGTAAGAGAGTGATAGAGAGTGATAGAGAGTGATAGAGAGTGATAGAGAGTGATAGAGAGTGACAGAGAGTGACAGAGAGTGACAGAGAGTGTCTGAGAGTGTCAGAGTGATAGAGTGTGATAGAGTGTGATAGAGAGTGATAGAGAGTGTCAGAGAGTGATAGAGAGTTTCAGAGAGTGATCGAGAGTGATAGAGAGCTTCAAAGAGTGTCAGAGAGTGTCAGAAAGTGATAGAGAGTGTCAGAGAGAGATAGAGAGTGTCAGAGAGTGTCAGAGAGTGTCAGAGAGTGTCAGAGAGTGTCAGAGAGTGATAGAGAGTGTCAGAGAGTGATAGAGAGTGATAGAGAGTGATAGATAGCGTCAGAGAGTGTCACAGAGTGTCAGAGAGTGACAGAGAGTGTCAGAGTGTGTCAGAGAGTGTCAGAGTGTGTCAGAGAGTGTCAGAGTGTGTCAGAGAGTGTCAGAGAGTGTCAGAGAGTGTCAGAGAGTGTCAGAGAGTGTCGGAGAGTGATGGAGAGTGATGGAGAGTGTTGGAGAGTGTTGGAGAGTGATGGAGAGTGATGGAGAGTGATGGAGAGTGATGGAGAGTGATGGAGAGTGATGGAGAGCGATAGAGAGTGATAGAGAGTGATAGAGTGTGATAGAGTGTGATAGAGTGTGATAGAGAGTGATAGAGAGTGTCAGAGAGTGATAGAGAGTTTCAGAGAGTGATCGAGAGTGATAGAGAGCTTCAAAGAGTGTCAGAGAGTGTCAGAACGTGATAGAGAGTGTCAGAGAGAGATAGAGAGTGTCAGAGAGTGTCAGAGAGTGATACAGAGTGTCAGAGAGTGTCAGAGAGTGTCAGAGAGTGATAGAGAGTGATAGAGAGTTTCAGAGAGTTTCAGAGAGTGATAGAGAGTGACAGAGAGTGATAGAGAGTTTCAGAGAGTGTCAGAGAGCGTCAGAGAGTGTCAGAGAGTGATAGTGAGTGATAGAGAGTTTCAGAGAGTGTCAGAGAGTGTCAGAGAGTGATAGAGAGTGTCATAGAGTGTCAGAGAGTGATAGAGAGTGATAGAGAGTGTC
Source organism: Heterodontus francisci (assembly GCF_036365525.1). Taxonomy (NCBI): domain Eukaryota; kingdom Metazoa; phylum Chordata; class Chondrichthyes; order Heterodontiformes; family Heterodontidae; genus Heterodontus; species Heterodontus francisci. The sequence continues at coordinate 135,778,407 of NC_090378.1, forward strand.
AGAGAGTGATAGAGAGTGTCAGAGAGTGATAGAGAGTGTCAGAGACTGTCAGAGAGTGTCAGAGAGTTTCAGAGAGTGATAGAGAGTGATAGAGAGTTTCAGAGAGTGTCAGAGAGTGTCAGAAAGTGATAGAGAGTGTCAGAGAGAGATAGAGAGTGTCAGAGAGTGTCAGAGAGTGATACAGAGTGTCAGAGAGTGTCAGAGAGTGATAGAGAGTGATAGAGAGTGATAGAGAGTTTCAGAGAGTTTCAGAGAGTGATAGAGAGTGACAGAGAGTGATAGAGAGTTTCAGAGAGTGTCAGAGAGCGTCAGAGAGTGTCAGAGAGTGATAGTGAGTGATAGAGAGTTTCAGAGAGTGTCAGAGAGTGTCAGAGAGTGATAGAGAGTGTCATAGAGTGTCAGAGAGTGTCAGTGAGTGACAGAGAGTGTCAGAGAGTGTCAGAGAGTGATAGAGAGTATCAGAGAGTGTCAGAGAGTGACAGAGAGTGACAGAGAGTGACAGAGAGTGACAGCGAGTGTCTGAGAGTGTCAGTGAGTGTAAGAGAGTGATAGAGAGTGATAGAGAGTGATAGAGAGTGATAGAGAGTGATAGAGAGTGACAGAGAGTGACAGAGAGTGACAGAGAGTGTCTGAGAGTGTCAGAGTGATAGAGTGTGATAGAGTGTGATAGAGAGTGATAGAGAGTGTCAGAGAGTGATAGAGAGTTTCAGAGAGTGATCGAGAGTGATAGAGAGCTTCAAAGAGTGTCAGAGAGTGTCAGAAAGTGATAGAGAGTGTCAGAGAGAGATAGAGAGTGTCATAGAGTGTCAGAGAGTGTCAGAGAGTGTCAGAGAGTGTCAGAGAGTGTCAGAGAGTGTCAGAGAGTGATAGAGAGTGTCAGAGAGTGATAGAGAGTGATAGAGAGTGATAGATAGCGTCAGAGAGTGTCACAGAGTGTCAGAGAGTGACAGAGAGTGTCAGAGTGTGTCAGAGAGTGTCAGAGTGTGTCAGAGAGTGTCAGAGTGTGTCAGAGAGTGTCAGAGAGTGTCAGAGAGTGTCAGAGAGTGTCAGAGAGTGTCGGAGAGTGATGGAGAGTGATGGAGAGTGATGGAGAGTGTTGGAGAGTGTTGGAGAGTGATGGAGAGTGATGGAGAGTGATGGAGAGTGATGGAGAGTGATGGAGAGCGATAGAGAGTGATAGAGAGTGATAGAGTGTGATAGAGTGTGATAGAGTGTGATAGAGAGTGATAGAGAGTGTCAGAGAGTGATAGAGAGTTTCAGAGAGTGATCGAGAGTGATAGAGAGCTTCAAAGAGTGTCAGAGAGTGTCAGAAAGTGATAGAGAGTGTCAGAGAGAGATAGAGAGTGTCAGAGAGTGTCAGAGAGTGATACAGAGTGTCAGAGAGTGTCAGAGAGTGTCAGAGAGTGATAGAGAGTGATAGAGAGTTTCAGAGAGTTTCAGAGAGTGATAGAGAGTGACAGAGAGTGATAGAGAGTTTCAGAGAGTGTCAGAGAGCGTCAGAGAGTGTCAGAGAGTGATAGTGAGTGATAGAGAGTTTCAGAGAGTGTCAGAGAGTGTCAGAGAGTGATAGAGAGTGTCATAGAGTGTCAGAGAGTGATAGAGAGTGATAGAGAGTGTCAGAGAGTGATAGAGAGTGTCAGAGAGTGATAGAGAGTGTCAGAGACTGTCAGAGAGTGTCAGAGAGTTTCAGAGAGTGATAGAGAGTGATAGAGAGTTTCAGAGAGTGTCAGAGAGTGTCAGAAAGTGATAGAGAGTGTCAGAGAGAGATAGAGAGTGTCAGAGAGTGTCAGAGAGTGATACAGAGTGTCAGAGAGTGTCAGAGAGTGATAGAGAGTGATAGAGAGTGATAGAGAGTTTCAGAGAGTTTCAGAGAGTGATAGAGAGTGACAGAGAGTGATAGAGAGTTTCAGAGAGTGTCAGAGAGCGTCAGAGAGTGTCAGAGAGTGATAGTGAGTGATAGAGAGTTTCAGAGAGTGTCAGAGAGTGTCAGAGAGTGATAGAGAGTGTCATAGAGTGTCAGAGAGTGATAGTGAGTGTCTGAGAGTGTCCGATAGTGTCAGAGAGTGTCAGAGAGTGTCAGAGAGTGTCAGAGAGTGTCAGAGAGTATCAGATAGTGATAGAGAGTGTCAGAGAGTGTCAGATAGTGATAGTGAGTGTCTGGGAGCGTCAGAGAGTGTCAGAGAGTGATAGAGAGTGTCAGAGAGTGATAGAGAGTGATAGAGAGTGATAGAGAGTGATAGAGAGTGTCACAGAGTGCCTCAGAGTGTCAGAGAGTGATAGAGAGAGTCAGAGACTGTCAGAGAGTTTCAGAGAGTGTCAGAGAATGTCAGAGAGTGATAGAGAGTGTCAGAGAGTGTCAGAGAGTGATAGAGAGTGATAGAAAGTGTCAGAGAGTGACAGAGAGTGTCAGATAGTGATAGTGAGTGATAGAGAGTGTCAGAGAGTGATAGAGAGTGTCAGAGAGTGTCAGAGAGTGTCAGAGAGTGTCAGAGAGTGTCAGAGAGTGATATAGAGCGATAGAGAGTTTCAGAGAGTGTCAGAGAATGTCAGAGAGTGATAGAGAGTGATAGAGAGTTTCAGAGGGTGTCAGAGAGTGTCTGAGAAGCTCAGAGAGTGATAGAGAGTGATAGAGAGTGTCTGAGAAGCTCAGAGAGTGATAGAGAGTGATAGAGAGTGTCAGAGAGTGTCAGAGAGTGATAGAGAGAGATAGAGAGTGATAGAGAGTGTCAGAGAGTGGCAGAGAGAGGCAGAGAGTGGCAGAGAGTGATAGAGAGTGATAGAGAGTTTCAGAGAGTGTCAGAGAATGTCAGAGCGTGATAGAGAGTGTCAAAGAGTGATAGAGAGTTTCAGAGAGTGTCAGAGAGTTTCAGAGAGTGTCAGAGAGTGATAGAGAGTGTCAGAGAGTGATAGAGAGTGATAGAGAGTGATAGAGAGTGTCAGAGAGTGTCAGAGAGTGTCAGAGAGTGATAGAGAGTGATAGAGAGTGTCAGAGAGTGATAGAGAGTGTCAGAGAGTGTCAGAGAGTGGCAGAGAGTGTCAGAGAGTGTCAGAGAGTGATAGAGAGTGATAGAGAGTTTCAGAGAGTGTCAGAGAATGTCAGAGAGTGATAGAGAGTGTCAAAGAGTGATAGAGAGTGTCAGAGAGTGTCAGAGAGTGTCAGAGAGTATCAGAGAGTGATAGAGAGTGATAGAGAGATTCAGAGAGTGTCAGAGAGTGTCTGAGAGTGTCAGAGAGTGATAGAGAGTGATAGAGAGTGTCAGAGAGTGATAGAGAGTGATAGAGAGTGATAGAGGGTGTCAGAGAGTGTCTGAGAGTGTCAGAGGTTGATAGAGAGTGTCAGAGAGTGATAGAGAGTGTCAGAGAGTGTCAGAGAGTGTCAGAGAGTGTCAGAGAGTGTCTGAGAGTGATAGAGAGTGTCTGAGAGTGTCTGAGAGTGATAGATAGTGATAGAGAGTGATAGAGAGTGATAGAGAGTGATAGAGAGTGTCAGAGAGTGATAGAGAGTGTCTGAGAGTGTCTGAGAGTGTCTGAGAGTGATAGAGAGTGATAGAGAGTGATAGAGAGTGATAGAGAGTGATAGAGGGTGTCAGAGAGTGTCTGAGAGTGTCAGAGAGTGATAGAGAGTGTCAGAGAGTGATAGAGTGTGTCAGAGACTGTCAGAGAGTGTCAGAGAGTGATAGAGAGTGATAGAGAGTGATAGAGAGTTTCAGAGAGTGTCAGAGAGTGATAGAGAGTGTCAGAGAGAGATAGAGAGTGTCAGAGAGTGTCAGAGAGTGATACAGAGTGATACAGAGTGATAGAGAGGTTCAGAGAGTGACAGAGAGTGATAGAGAGTGTCAGAGAGTGATAGAGAGTGATAGAGAGTGATAGAGAGTGATAGAGAGTGTCAGAGAGTGTCAGAGAGTGATAGAGAGTGATAGAGAGTGTCAGAGAGTGTCTGAGAGAGTCAGAGAGTGTCAGAGAGTGATAGAGAGTGTCAGAGAGTGTCAAAGAGTGATAGTGAGTGTCTGAGAGTGTCAGAGAGTGTCAGAGAGTGTCAGAGTGTGATAGAGAGTGATAGAGAGTTTCAGAGAGTGTCAGAGAGTGTCAGAGAGTGATAGAGAGTGTCAGAGAGTGTCAGAGAGTGATAGAGAGTGATAGAGAGTGTCAGAGAGTGTCAGAGAGTGTCAGAGAGTGATAGAGAGTGATAGAGAGTGTCAGAGAGTATCTGAGAGTGTCAGAGAGTGTCAGAGAGTGTCAGAGAATGTCAGAGAGTGTCAGAGAGTGTCAGAGAGTGTCTGAGAGTGTCAGAGAGTGAGAGAGAGTGTCAGAGAGTGTCAGAGACTGTCAGACAGTGTCTGAGAGTGTCAGAGAGTGATAGAGAGTGTCAGATAGTGATAGTGAGTGTCTGAGAGTGTCAGAGAGTGATAGAGAGTGATAGAGAGTTTCAGAGAGTGTCAGAGAATGTCAGAGAGTGTCAGAGAGTGATAGAGAGTGTCAGAGAGTGTCAGAGAGTTTCAGAGACTGTCAGAGAATGTCAGAGAGTGTCAGAGAGTGATAGAGAGTGTCAGAGAGTGTCAGAGAGTGTCAGAGAGTGTCAGACAGTGATAGAGAGTGATAGAGAGTTTCAGAGAGTGTCAGAGAATGTCAGAGAGTGTCAGATAGTGATAGTGAGTGTCTGAGAGTGTCAGAGAGTGATAGAGAGTTTCAGAGAGTGTCAGAGAATGTCAGAGAGTGTCAGAGAGTTTCAGAGAGTGTCAGAGAATGTCAGAGAGTGTCAGAGAGTGAAAGAGAGTGTCAGAGAGTGTCAGTGAGTGTCAGAGAGTGAAAGAGAGTGTCAGAGAGTTTCAGAGAGTGTCAGAGAGTGTCAGAGAGTGTCAGAGAGTGTCAGAGTGTGATAGAGAGAGATAGAGAGTGATAGAGAGTGTCAGAGAGTGTCAGAGAGTGTCAGAGAGTGATAGAGAGTGTCAGAGAGTGTCTGAGAGTGTCTGAGAGTGTCAGAGAGTGTCAGAGAGTGATAGAGAGTGATAGAGAGTGATAGAGAGTGATAGAGAGTGTCAGAGAGTGATAGAGAGTGTCAGAGAGTTTCAGAGAGTGTCAGAGAGTGTCAGAGTGTGATAGAGAGTGTCAGAGAATGTCAGAGAGTGTCAGAGAGTGTCAGAGAGTGTCAGAGAGAGTCAGAGAGTTTCAGAGAGTGTCAGAGAGTGTCAGAGAGTGTCAGAGTGTGATAGAGAGTGTCAGAGAATGTCAGAGAGTGTCAGAGAGTGTCAGAGAGTGTCAGAGAGTGATAGAGAGTGACAGAGAGTGTCAGAGAGTGTCTGAGAGTGTCAGAGAGTGTCAGAGAGTGTCAGAGAGTGTCAGAGAGTGATAGAGAGTGTCAGAGAGTGTCAGAGAGTGTCAGACAGTGATAGAGAGTGATAGAGAGTGTCAGAGAGTGTCAGAGAGTGTCAGATAGTGATAGAGAGTGTCAGAGAGTGTCAGAGAGTGATAGAGAGTGATAGAGAGTGATAGAGAGTGTCAGAGAGTTTCAGAGAGTGTCAGAGAGTGATAGAGAGTGATAGAGAGTGATAGAGAGTGTCAGAGAGTGTCAGAGAGTGATAGAGAGTGATAGAGAGCGATAGAGAGTGTCAGAGAGTGTCAGAGAGTGTCGGAGAGTGATAGAGAGTGAAAGAGAGTGATAGAGAGTGAAAGAGAGTGTCAGAGAGTGATAGAGAGTGACAGAGAGTTTCAGAGAGTGTCAGAGAGTGTCAGAGTGTGATAGAGAGTGTCAGAGAGTGTCAGAGAGTGATAGAGAGTGTCTGAGAGTGTCTGAGAGTGTCTGAGAGTGTCTGAGAGTGTCTGAGAGTGTCAGAGAGTGTCTGAGAGTGATAGAGAGTGATAGAGAGTGATAGAGAGTGATAGAGAGTGTCTGAGAGTGTCTGAGAGTGTCAGAGAGTGATAGAGAGTGATAGAGAGTGTCAGAGAGTGTCAGAGAGTGTCAGATAGTGATAGTGAGTGTCAGAGAGTGTCAGAGAGTGTCAGAGAGTGTCTGAGAGTGTCTGAGAGTGTCAGAGAGCGATAGAGAGTGTCAGAGAGTGTCTGAGAGTGTCTGAGAGTGTCAGAGAGTGATAGAGAGTGTCTGAGAGTGTCAGAGAGTGTCAGAGAGTGTCAGAGAGTGATAGTGAGTGTCAGAGAGTGTCAGAGAGTGTCAGAGAGTGTCAGAGAGTGTCAGAGAGTGTCAGAGAGTGTCAGAGAGTGTCAGAGAGTGATAGAGAGTGAAAGAGAGTGTCAGAGAGTGTCAGAGAGTGTCAGAGAGTGATAGAGAGTGTCAGAGAGTGTCTGAGAGTGATAGAGAGTGTCAGAGAGTGATAGAGAGTGTCAGAGAGTGTCAGAGAGTGTCAGAGAGTGATAGAGAGTGTCAGAGAGTGTCAGAGAGTGATAGTGAGTGATAGAGAGTGTCAGAGAGTGTCAGAGAGTGTCAGAGAGTGTCAGAGAGTGATAGAGAGTGTCAGAGAGTGTCGGAGAGTGATAGAGAGTGAAAGAGAGTGTCAGAGAGTGTCAGAGAGTGTCAGAGAGTGTCAGAGAGTGATAGAGAGTGTCAGAGAGTGTCAGAGAGTGTCAGAGTGTGATAGAGAGTGATAGAGAGTGATAGAGAGTGTCAGAGAGTGTCAGAGAGTGTCAGAGAGTGATAGAGAGTGTCAGAGAGTGTCAGAGAGTGTCTGAGAGTGTCTGAGAGTGTCTGAGAGTGTCTGAGAGTGTCAGAGAGTGTCAGAGAGTTTCAGAGAGTTTCAGAGAGTTTCAGAGAGTTTCAGAGAGTGTCAGAGAGTGTCAGAGTGTGATAGAGAGTGATAGAGAGTGATAGAGAGTGTCAGAGAGTGTCAGAGTGTGATAGAGAGTGATAGAGAGTGATAGAGAGTGTCAGAGAGTGATAGAGAGTGTCAGAGAGTGTCAGAGAGTGGCAGAGAGTGTCAGAGAGTGTCAGAGAGTGATAGAGAGTGATAGAGAGTTTCAGAGAGTGTCAGAGAATGTCAGAGAGTGATAGAGAGTGTCAAAGAGTGATAGAGAGTGTCAGAGAGTGTCAGAGAGTGTCAGAGAGTATCAGAGAGTGATAGAGAGTGATAGAGAGATTCAGAGAGTGTCAGAGAGTGTCTGAGAGTGTCAGAGAGTGATAGAGAGTGATAGAGAGTGATAGAGGGTGTCAGAGAGTGTCTGAGAGTGTCAGAGAGTGATAGAGAGTGTCAGAGAGTGATAGAGAGTGTCAGAGAGTGTCAGAGAGTGTCAGAGAGTGTCTGAGAGTGATAGATAGTGATAGAGAGTGATAGATAGTGATAGAAAGTGATAGAGAGTGATAGAGAGTGTCAGAGAGTGATAGAGAGTGTCTGAGAGTGTCAGAGAGTGTCAGAGAGTGTCTGAGAGTGTCTGAGAGTGTCTGAGAGTGTCTGAGAGTGATAGAGAGTGATAGAGAGTGATAGAGAGTGATAGAGGGTGTCAGAGAGTGTCTGAGAGTGTCAGAGAGTGATAGAGAGTGTCAGAGAGTGATAGAGTGTGTCAGAGACTGTCAGAGAGTGTCAGAGAGTGATAGAGAGTGATAGAGAGTGATAGAGAGTTTCAGAGAGTGTCAGAGAGTGTCAGAGAGTGATAGAGAGTGTCAGAGAGAGATAGAGAGTGTCAGAGAGTGTCAGAGAGTGATACAGAGTGATACAGAGTGATAGAGAGGTTCAGAGAGTGACAGAGAGTGATAGAGAGTGTCAGAGAGTGATAGAGAGTGATAGAGAGTGATAGAGAGTGATAGAGAGTGATAGAGAGTGTCAGAGAGTGTCAGAGAGTGATAGAGAGTGATAGAGAGTGTCAGAGAGTGTCTGAGAGAGTCAGAGAGTGTCAGAGAGTGATAGAGAGTGTCAGAGAGTGTCAAAGAGTGATAGTGAGTGTCTGAGAGTGTCAGAGAGTGTCAGAGTGTGATAGAGAGTGATAGAGAGTTTCAGAGAGTGTCAGAGAGTGTCAGAGAGTGATAGAGAGTGTCAGAGAGTGTCAGAGAGTGATAGAGAGTGATAGAGAGTGTCAGAGAGTGTCAGAGAGTGTCAGAGAGTGATAGAGAGTGATAGAGAGTGTCAGAGAGTATCTGAGAGTGTCAGAGAGTGTCAGAGAGTGTCAGAGAATGTCAGAGAGTGTCAGAGAGTGTCAGAGAGTGTCTGAGAGTGTCAGAGAGTGAGAGAGAGTGATAGAGAGTGTCAGAGAGTGTCAGAGACTGTCAGACAGTGTCTGAGAGTGTCAGAGAGTGATAGAGAGTGTCAGATAGTGATAGTGAGTGTCTGAGAGTGTCAGAGAGTGATAGAGAGTGATAGAGAGTTTCAGAGAGTGTCAGAGAATGTCAGAGAGTGTCAGAGAGTGATAGAGAGTGTCAGAGAGTGTCAGAGAGTTTCAGAGACTGTCAGAGAATGTCAGAGAGTGTCAGAGAGTGATAGAGAGTGTCAGAGAGTGTCAGAGAGTGTCAGAGAGTGTCAGAGAGTGATAGAGAGTGATAGAGAGTTTCAGAGAGTGTCAGAGAATGTCAGAGAGTGTCAGATAGTGATAGTGAGTGTCTGAGAGTGTCAGAGAGTGATAGAGAGTTTCAGAGAGTGTCAGAGAATGTCAGAGAGTGTCAGAGAGTTTCAGAGAGTGTCAGAGAATGTCAGAGAGTGTCAGAGAGTGAAAGAGAGTGTCAGAGAGTGTCAGTGAGTGTCAGAGAGTGAAAGAGAGTGTCAGAGAGTGTCAGAGAGTGTCAGAGAGTGTCAGAGAGTTTCAGAGAGTGTCAGAGAGTGTCAGAGAGTGTCAGAGAGTGTCAGAGTGTGATAGAGAGAGATAGAGAGTGATAGAGAGTGTCAGAGAGTGTCAGAGAGTGTCAGAGAGTGATAGAGAGTGTCAGAGAGTGTCTGAGAGTGTCTGAGAGTGTCAGAGAGTGTCAGAGAGTGATAGAGAGTGATAGAGAGTGATAGAGAGTGTCAGAGAGTGATAGAGAGTGTCAGAGAGTTTCAGAGAGTGTCAGAGAGTGTCAGAGTGTGATAGAGAGTGTCAGAGAATGTCAGAGAGTGTCAGAGAGTGTCAGAGAGTGTCAGAGATTGTCAGAGAGTGTCAGAGAGTGTCAGAGTGTGATAGAGAGTGTCAGAGAATGTCAGAGAGTGTCAGAGAGTGTCAGAGAGTGTCAGAGAGTGATAGAGAGTGACAGAGAGTGTCAGAGAGTGTCAGAGAGTGTCAGAGAGTGTCAGAGAGTGTCAGAGAGTGATAGAGAGTGTCAGAGAGTGTCAGACAGTGATAGAGAGTGATAGAGAGTGTCAGAGAGTGTCAGAGAGTGTCAGATAGTGATAGAGAGTGTCAGAGAGTGTCAGAGAGTGATAGAGAGTGATAGAGAGTGATAGAGAGTGTCAGAGAGTTTCAGAGAGTGTCAGAGAGTGATAGAGAGTGATAGAGAGTGATAGAGAGTGTCAGAGAGTGTCAGAGAGTGATAGAGAGTGATAGAGAGCGATAGAGAGTGTCAGAGAGTGTCAGAGAGTGTCGGAGAGTGATAGAGAGTGAAAGAGAGTGATAGAGAGTGAAAGAGAGTGTCAGAGAGTGATAGAGAGTGTCAGAGAGTTTCAGAGAGTGTCAGAGAGTGTCAGAGTGTGATAGAGAGTGATAGAGAGTGTCAGAGAGTGTCAGAGAGTGATAGAGAGTGTCTGAGAGTGTCTGAGAGTGTCTGAGAGTGTCAGAGAGTGTCAGAGAGTGTCAGAGAGTGTCAGAGAGTGTCTGAGAGTGATAGAGAGTGTCTGAGAGTGTCTGAGAGTGTCAGAGAGTGATAGAGAGTGATAGAGAGTGATAGAGAGTGTCAGAGAGTGTCAGAGAGTGTCAGATAGTGATAGTGAGTGTCAGAGAGTGTCAGAGAGTGTCAGAGAGTGTCTGAGAGTGTCTGAGAGTGTCAGAGAGCGATAGAGAGTGTCAGAGAGTGTCTGAGAGTGTCTGAGAGTGTCAGAGAGTGATAGAGAGTGTCTGAGAGTGTCAGTGAGTGTCAGAGAGTGTCAGATAGTGATAGTGAGTGTCAGAGAGTGTCAGAGAGTGTCTGAGAGTGTCAGAGAGTGTCAGAGAGTGTCAGAGAGTGTCAGAGAGTGTCAGAGAGTGATAGAGAGTGAAAGAGAGTGTCAGAGAGTGTCAGAGAGTGTCAGAGAGTGATAGAGAGTGTCAGAGAGTGTCTGAGAGTGATAGAGAGTGTCAGAGAGTGATAGAGAGTGTCAGAGAGTGTCAGAGAGTGTCAGAGAGTGATAGAGAGTGTCAGAGAGTGTCAGAGAGTGATAGTGAGTGATAGAGAGTGTCAGAGAGTGTCAGAGAGTGTCAGAGAGTGTCAGAGAGTGATAGAGAGTGTCAGAGAGTGTCGGAGAGTGATAGAGAGTGAAAGAGAGTGTCAGAGAGTGTCAGAGAGTGTCAGAGAGTGTCAGAGAGTGTCAGAGAGTGATAGAGAGTGTCAGAGAGTGTCAGAGAGTGTCAGAGAGTGTCAGAGTGTGATAGAGAGTGATAGAGAGTGATAGAGAGTGTCAGAGAGTGTCAGAGAGTGTCAGAGAGTGATAGAGAGTGTCAGAGAGTGTCAGAGAGTGTCTGAGAGTGTCTGAGAGTGTCTGAGAGTGTCTGAGAGTGTCAGAGAGTGTCAGAGAGTTTCAGAGAGTTTCAGAGAGTGTCAGAGAGTGTCAGAGTGTGATAGAGAGTGATAGAGAGTGATAGAGAGTGTCAGAGAGTGTCAGAGAGTGTCAGAGAGTGATAGAGAGTGAAAGAGAGTGTCAGAGAGTGTCATAGAGTGTCAGAGAGTGATAAAGAGTGATAAAGAGTGAAAGAGAGTGTCTGAGAGTGTCTGAGAGTGTCTGAGAGTGTCTGAGAGTGTCTGAGAGTGTCAGAGAGTGATAGAGAGTGATAGAGAGTGTCAGAGAGTGTCAGAGAGTGTCAGATAGTGTCAGAGAGTGTCAGAGAGTGTCTGAGAGTGTCTGAGAGTGTCTGAGAGTGTCTGAGAGTGTCTGAGAGTGTCAGAGAGTGTCAGAGAGTGATAGAGAGTGATAGAGAGTGATAGAGAGTGTCAGAGAGTGTCAGAGAGTGTCAGGGAGTGTCAGGGAGTGTCAGGGAGTGATAGAGAGTGATAGAGAGTGTCAGAGAGTGTCAGATAGTGATAGTGAGTGTCAGAGAGTGTCAGAGAGTGATAGAGAGTGTCAGAGAGTGATAGAGAGTGTCAGAGGGTGTCAGGGAGTGATAGAGAGTGATAGAGAGTGTCAGAGAGTGTCAGGGAGTGATAGAGAGTGATAGAGAGTGATAGAGAGTGTCAGAGAGTGTCAGGTAGTGATAGTGAGTGTCAGAGAGTGTCAGAGAGTGATAGAGAGTGTCAGAGAGTGATAGAGAGTGTCAGAGAGTGTCAGGGAGTGATAGAGAGTGATAGAGAGTGTCAGAGAGTGTCAGAGAGTGATAGTGAGTGTCAGAGAGTGACAGAGAGTGTCAGAGAGTGATAGAGAGTGATAGAGAGTGTCAGAGAGTGTCAGAGAGTGTCAGGGAGTGTCAGGGAGTGATAGAGAGTGATAGAGAGTGTCAGAGAGTGATAGAGAGTGATAGAGAGTGTCAGAGAGTGTCAGAGAGTGTCAGGGAGTGTCAGGGAGTGATAGAGAGTGATAGAGAGTGATAGAGAGTGATAGAGAGTGTCAGAGAGTGTCAGATAGTGATAGTGAGTGTCAGAGAGTGTCAGAGAGTGTCAGAGAGTTTCAGAGAGTGTCAGAGAGTGTCAGAGTGTGATAGAGAGTGTCAGAGAGTGATAGAGTGAAAGAGAGTGTCAGAGAGTGTCAGAGAGTGTCTGAGAGTGTCAGAGAGTGTCAGACAGTGTCAGAGAGTGTCAGAGAGTGTCAGAGAGTGATAGAGAGTGATAGAGAGTGTCAGAGAGTGTCAGACAGTGATAGAGAGTGATAGAGAGTGATAGAGAGTGTCAGAGAGTGTCAGATAGTGATAGAGAGTGATTGAGAGTGATTGAGAGTGTCAGAGAGTGTCAGAGAGTGATAGAGAGTGATAGAGAGTGATAGAGAGTGTCAGAGAGTGTCAGATAGTGATAGTGAGTGTCTGAGAGTGTCAGAGAGTGATAGAGAGTGAAAGAGAGTGTCAGAGAGTGTCAGATAGTGATAGTGTGTGTCTGAGAGTGATAGAGAGTGTCAGAGAGTGTCAGATAGTGATAGTGAGTGTCAGAGAGTGAAAGAGAGTGTCAGAGAGTGTCAGATAGTGATAGTGAGTGTCTGAGAGTGATAGAGAGTGTCAGAGAGTGTCAGATAGTGATAGTGAGTGTCAGAGAGTGAAAGAGAGTGTCAGAGAGTGTCAGATAGTGATAGTGAGTGTCTGAGAGTGATAGAGAGTGTCAGAGAGTGTCAGATAGTGATAGTGAGTGTCTGAGAGTGTCAGAGATTGTCAGATAGTGATAGAGAGTGTCAGAGAATGTCAGAGAGTGATAGAGAGTGTCAGAGAGTGTCAGAGAGTGTCAGAGAGTGTCAGATAGTGATAGTGAGTGTCAGAGAGTGATAGAGAGTTTCAGAGAGTTTCAGAGAGTGTCAGAGAGTGTCAGAGAGTGTCAGAGAGTGTCAGAGAGTGTCAGAGAGTGAAAGAGAGTGAAAGAGAGTGTCAGAGAGTGTCAGAGAGTGATAGAGAGTCTCAGAGAGTGATAGAGAGTGATAGAGACTGATGGAGAGTGTCAGAGAGTGTCAGAGAGTGTCAGAGAGATTCAGAGAGTGATAGAGAGTGATAGAGAGTGTCAGAGAGTGTCAGAGAGTGATAGAGAGTGAAAGAGAGTGTCAGAGAGTGTCAGAGAGTGTCAGAGAGTGTCAGAGAGTGATAGAGAGTGATAGAGAGTGATAGAGAGTGTCAGAGAGTGTCAGATAGTGATAGTGAGTGTCTGAGAGTGTCAGAGAGTGATAGAGAGTGAAAGAGAGTGTCAGAGAGTGTCAGATAGTGATAGTGAGTGTCTGAGAGTGATAGAGAGTGTCAGATAGTGATAGAGAGTGATTGAGAGTGATTGAGAGTGTCAGAGAGTGTCAGAGAGTGATAGAGAGTGATAGAGAGTGATAGAGAGTGTCAGAGAGTGTCAGATAGTGATAGTGAGTGTCTGAGAGTGTCAGAGAGTGATAGAGAGTGAAAGAGAGTGTCAGAGAGTGTCAGATAGTGATAGTGTGTGTCTGAGAGTGATAGAGAGTGTCAGAGAGTGTCAGATAGTGATAGTGAGTGTCAGAGAGTGAAAGAGAGTGTCAGAGAGTGTCAGATAGTGATAGTGAGTGTCTGAGAGTGATAGAGAGTGTCAGAGAGTGTCAGATAGTGATAGTGAGTGTCAGAGAGTGAAAGAGAGTGTCAGAGAGTGTCAGATAGTGATAGTGAGTGTCTGAGAGTGATAGAGAGTGTCAGAGAGTGTCAGATAGTGATAGTGAGTGTCTGAGAGTGTCAGAGATTGTCAGATAGTGATAGAGAGTGTCAGAGAATGTCAGAGAGTGATAGAGAGTGTCAGAGAGTGTCAGAGAGTGTCAGAGAGTGTCAGATAGTGATAGTGAGTGTCAGAGAGTGATAGAGAGTTTCAGAGAGTTTCAGAGAGTGTCAGAGAGTGTCAGAGAGTGTCAGAGAGTGTCAGAGAGTGTCAGAGAGTGAAAGAGAGTGAAAGAGAGTGTCAGAGAGTGTCAGAGAGTGATAGAGAGTCTCAGAGAGTGATAGAGAGTGATAGAGACTGATGGAGAGTGTCAGAGAGTGTCAGAGAGTGTCAGAGAGATTCAGAGAGTGATAGAGAGTGATAGAGAGTGTCAGAGAGTGTCAGAGAGTGATAGAGAGTGAAAGAGAGTGTCAGAGAGTGTCAGAGAGTGTCAGAGAGTGTCAGAGAGTGATAGAGAGTGATAGAGAGTGATAGAGAGTGTCAGAGAGTGTCAGATAGTGATAGTGAGTGTCTGAGAGTGTCAGAGAGTGATAGAGAGTGAAAGAGAGTGTCAGAGAGTGTCAGATAGTGATAGTGAGTGTCTGAGAGTGATAGAGAGTGTCAGAGAGTGTCAGATAGTGATAGTGAGTGTCAGAGAGTGATAGAGAGTGAAAGAGAGTGTCAGAGAGTGTCAGATAGTGATAGTGAGTGTCTGAGAGTGATAGAGAGTGTCAGAGAGTGTCAGATAGTGATAGTGAGTGTCAGAGAGTGAAAGAGAGTGTCAGAGAGTGTCAGATAGTGATAGTGAGTGTCTGAGAGTGATAGAGAGTGTCAGAGAGTGTCAGATAGTGATAGTGAGTGTCTGAGAGTGTCAGAGATTGTCAGATAGTGATAGAGAGTGTCAGAGAATGTCAGAGAGTGATAGAGAGTGTCAGAGAGTGTCAGAGAGTGTCAGAGAGTGTCAGAGAGTGTCAGATAGTGATAGTGAGTGTCAGAGAGTGATAGAGAGTTTCAGAGAGTTTCAGAGAGTGTCAGAGAGTGTCAGAGAGTGTCAGAGAGTGTCAGAGAGTGATAGAGAGTGAAAGAGAGTGTCAGAGAGTGTCAGAGAGTGTCAGAGAGTGTCAGAGAGTGATAGAGAGTGATAGAGAGTGATAGAGAGTGTCAGAGAGTTTCAGATAGTGATAGAGAGTGATTGAGAGTGATTGAGAGTGTCAGAGAGTGTCAGAGAGTGATAGAGAGTGATAGAGAGTGATAGAGAGTGTCAGAGAGTGTCAGATAGTGATAGTGAGTGTCTGAGAGTGTCAGAGAGTGATAGAGAGTGAAAGAGAGTGTCAGAGAGTGTCAGATAGTGATAGTGAGTGTCAGAGAGTGAAAGAGAGTGTCAGAGAGTGTCAGATAGTGATAGTGAGTGTCAGAGAGTGATAGAGAGTGAAAGAGAGTGTCAGAGAGTGTCAGATAGTGATAGTGAGTGTCTGAGAGTGATAGAGAGTGTCAGAGAGTGTCAGATAGTGATAGTGAGTGTCAGAGAGTGAAAGAGAGTGTCAGAGAGTGTCAGATAGTGATAGTGAGTGTCTGAGAGTGATAGAGAGTGTCAGAGAGTGTCAGATAGTGATAGTGAGTGTCTGAGAGTGTCAGAGATTGTCAGATAGTGATAGAGAGTGTCAGAGAATGTCAGAGAGTGATAGAGAGTGTCAGAGAGTGTCAGAGAGTGTCAGAGAGTGTCAGATAGTGATAGTGAGTGTCAGAGAGTTTCAGAGAGTTTCAGAGAGTGTCAGAGAGTGTCAGAGAGTGTCAGAGAGTGTCAGAGAGTGTCAGAGAGTGTCAGAGAGTGAAAGAGAGTGAAAGAGAGTGTCAGAGAGTGTCAGAGAGTGATAGAGAGTCTCAGAGAGTGATAGAGAGTGATAGAGACTGATGGAGAGTGTCAGAGAGTGTCAGAGAGTGTCAGAGAGATTCAGAGAGTGATAGAGAGTGATAGAGAGTGTCAGAGAGTGTCAGAGAGTGATAGAGAGTGAAAGAGAGTGAAAGAGAGTGTCAGAGAGTGTCAGAGAGTGTCAGAGAGTGTCAGAGAGTGATAGAGAGTGATAGAGAGTGATAGAGAGTGTCAGAGACTGTCAGAGAGTGTCAGAGAGTGTCAGAGAGTGATAGAGAGTGAAAGAGAGTGTCAGAGAGTGATAGAGAGTGATAGAGAGTGTCAGAGAGTGTCAGAGAGTGTCAGAGAGTGAAAGAGAGTGTCAGAGAGTGTCAGAGAGTGTCAGAGAGTGTCAGAGATTGTCAGAGAGTGATAGAGAGTGAAAGAGAGTGAAAGAGAGTGTCAGAGAGTGTCAGAGAGTGATCGAGAGTGAAAGAGAGTGTCAGAGAGTGTCAGATAGTGATAGTGAGTGTCTGAGAGTGTCAGAGAGCGATAGAGAGTGATAGAGATTTTCAGAGAGTGTCAGAGAGTGATAGAGAGTGATAGAGAGTGATAGAGAGTGTCAGAGAGTGTCTGAGAGTGTCAGAGAGTGTCAGAGAGTGATAGAGAGTCAGAGAGTGTCAGATAGTGATAGTGAGTGTCTGAGATTGTCAGAGAGTGATAGAGATTTTCAGAGAGTGTCAGAGAGTGTCAGAGAGTGTCAGAGAGTGTCAGAGAGTGTCAGAGAGTGATAGAGAGTGTCAGAGAGTGTCTGAGAGTGTCTGAGAGTGTCAGAGAGTGATAGAGGGTGATAGAGGGTGTCAGAGAGTGTCAGAGAGTGTCAGAGAGTGGCAGAGAGTGATAGAGAGTGATAGAGAGTTTCAGAGAGTGTCAGAGAATGTCAGAGAGTGACAGAGAGTGTCAAAGAGTGATAGAGAGTGTCAAAGAGTGTCAGAGAGTTTCAGAGAGTGTCAGAGAGTGATAGAGAGTGTCAGAGAGTGTCAGAGAGTGTCAGAGAGTGTCAGAGAGTGTCAGAGATTGTCAGAGAGTGTCAGAGAGTGATAGAGAGTGTCAGAGAGTGTCAGAGAGTGTCAGAGAGTGTCAGAGAGTGTCAGAGAGTGATAGAGAATGTCAGAGAGTGTCAGAGAGTTTCAGAGAGTGTCAGAGAGTGTCAGAGAGTGTCAGAGAGTGTCAGAGAGTGAGAGTGAGTGTCTGAGAGTGTCAGAGAGTGTCAGAGAGCGATAGAGAGTGATAGAGAGTTTCAGAGAGTGTCAGAGAGTGTCAGAGAGTGTCAGAGAGTGTCAGAGAGTGTCAGAGAGTGTCAGATAGTGATAGTGAGTGTCAAAGAGTGTCAGAGAGTGTCAGAGAGTGTCAGAGAGTGTCAGAGAGTGATAGAGAGTGATAGAGAGTGATAGAGAGTGAAAGAGAGTGTCAGAGAGTGTCAGATAGTGATAGTGAGTGTCTGAGAGTGATAGAGAGTGTCAGAGAGTGTCAGATAGTGATAGTGAGTGTCAGAGAGTGTCAGAGAGTGATAGAGAGTGAAAGAGAGTGTCAGAGAGTGTCAGATAGTGATAGTGAGTGTCTGAGAGTGTCAGAGATTGTCAGATAGTGATAGAGAGTGTCAGAGAATGTCAGAGAGTGATAGAGAGTGAAAGAGAGTGAAAGAGAGTGTCAGAGAGTGTCAGAGAGTGTCAGAGAGTGTCAGAGAGTGTCAGATAGTGTCAGAGAGTGTCAGAGAGTGTCAGAGAGTGATAGAGAGTGATAGAGAGTGTCAGAGAGTGTCAGAGAGTGTCAGAGAGTGTCAGAGAGTGATAGAGAGTGTCAGAGAGTGATAGAGGGTGATAGAGGGTGATAGAGGGTGTCAGAGAGTGTCAGAGAGTGGCAGAGAGTGATAGAGAGTGATAGAGATTTTCAGAGAGTGTCAGAGAGTGTCAGAGAGTGTCAGAGAGTGATAGAGAGTGTCAGAGAGTGATAGAGGGTGATAGAGGGTGTCAGAGAGTGTCAGAGAGTGGCAGAGAGTGATAGAGAGTGATAGAGAGTTTCAGAGAGTGTCAGAGAATGTCAGAGAGTGACAGAGAGTGTCAAAGAGTGATAGAGAGTGTCAGAGAGTGTCAGAGAGTTTCAGAGAGTGTCAGAGAGTGATATAGAGTGATAGAGAGTGTCAGAGAGTGTCAGAGAGTGTCAGGGAGTGTCTGAGATTGTCAGAGAGTGTCAGAGAGTGTCAGAGAGTGTCAGAGAGTGAGAGTGAGTGTCTGAGAGTGTCAGAGAGTGTCAGAGAGCGATAGAGAGTGATAGAGAGTTTCAGAGAGTGTCAGAGAGTGTCAGAGAGTGTCAGAGAGTGTCAGAGAGTGTCAGAGAGTGTCAGATAGTGATAGTGAGTGTCAAAGAGTGTCAGAGAGTGTCAGAGAGTGTCAGAGAGTGTCAGAGAGTGATAGAGAGTGATAGAGAGTGATAGAGAGTGAAAGAGAGTGTCAGAGAGTGTCAGATAGTGATAGTGAGTGTCTGAGAGTGATAGAGAGTGTCAGAGAGTGTCAGATAGTGATAGTGAGTGTCAGAGAGTGTCAGAGAGTGATAGAGAGTGAAAGAGAGTGTCAGAGAGTGTCAGATAGTGATAGTGAGTGTCTGAGAGTGTCAGAGATTGTCAGATAGTGATAGAGAGTGTCAGAGAATGTCAGAGAGTGATAGAGAGTGAAAGAGAGTGTCAGAGAGTGTCAGAGAGTGTCAGAGAGTGTCAGAGAGTGTCAGAGAGTGTCAGATAGTGTCAGAGAGTGTCAGAGAGTGTCAGAGAGTGATAGAGAGTGATAGAGAGTGTCAGAGAGTGTCAGAGAGTGTCAGAGAGTGTCAGAGAGTGATAGAGAGTGTCAGAGAGTGATAGAGGGTGATAGAGGGTGATAGAGGGTGTCAGAGAGTGTCAGAGAGTGGCAGAGAGTGATAGAGAGTGATAGAGATTTTCAGAGAGTGTCAGAGAGTGTCAGAGAGTGTCAGAGAGTGATAGAGAGTGTCAGAGAGTGATAGAGGGTGATAGAGGGTGTCAGAGAGTGTCAGAGAGTGGCAGAGAGTGATAGAGAGTGATAGAGAGTTTCAGAGAGTGTCAGAGAATGTCAGAGAGTGACAGAGAGTGTCAAAGAGTGATAGAGAGTGTCAGAGAGTGTCAGAGAGTTTCAGAGAGTGTCAGAGAGTGATATAGAGTGATAGAGAGTGTCAGAGAGTGTCAGAGAGTGTCAGGGAGTGTCTGAGATTGTCAGAGAGTGTCAGAGAGTGATAGAGAGTGTCAGAGAGTGTCAGAGAGTGTCAGAGAGTGATAGAGAGTGATAGAGAATGTCAGAGAGTGTCAGAGAGTTTCAGAGAGTGTCAGAGAGTGTCAGAGAGTGTCAGAGAGTGTCAGAGTGTGACAGTGAGTGTCTGAGAGTGTCAGAGAGTGTCAGAGAGTGATAGAGAGTGATAGAGAATGTCAGAGAGTGTCAGAGAGTTTCAGAGAGTGTCAGAGAGTGTCAGAGAGTGTCAGAGAGTGTCAGAGTGTGAGAGTGAGTGTCTGAGAGTGTCAGAGAGCGATAGAGAGTGATAGAGAGTTTCAGAGAGTGTCAGAGAGTGTCAGAGTGATAGAGAGTGAAAGAGAGTGTCAGAGAGTGTCAGAGAGTGTCAGAGAGTGTCAGAGAGTGATAGAGAGTGATAGAGAGTGATAGAGAGTGATAGAGAGTGTCAGATAGTGTCAGATAGTGTCAGATAGTGTCAGATAGTGATAGTGAGTGTCTGAGAGTGTCAGAGAGTGATAGAGAGTTTCAGAGAGTATCAGAGAGTGTCAGAGAGTGTCAGAGAGCGATAGAGAGTGATAGAGAGTGTCAGAGTGATAGAGAGTGATAGAGAGTGAAAGAGAGTGTCAGAGAGTGTCAGAGAGTGTCAGAGAGTGTCAGAGAGTGTCAGAGAGTGATAGAGAGTGATAGAGAGTGATAGAGAGTGTCAGAGAGTGTCAGAGAGTGTCAGATAGTGTCAGATAGTGAAAGAGAGTGTCAGAGAGTGTCAGAGAGTGTCAGAGAGTGTCAGAGAGTGATAGAGAGTGATAGAGAGTGATAGAGAGTGTCAGAGAGTGTCAGAGAGTGTCAGATAGTGATAGTGAGTGTCTGAGAGTGTCAGAGAGTGATAGAGAGTGATAAAGAGTTTCAGAGAGTGTCAGAGAGTGTCAGAGAGTGTCAGAGAGTGATAGAGAGTGATAGAGAGTGATAGAGATTTTCAGAGAGTGTCAGAGAATGTCAGAGAGTGTCAGATAGTGATAGTGAGTGTCTGAGAGTGTCAGAGAGTGTCAGATAGTGATTGAGAGTGTCAGAGAGTGTCAGAGAGTGTCAGAGAGTGTCAGAGAGTGATAGAGAGTGTCAGAGAGTGTCAGAGAGTGTCAGAGAGTGTCAGAGAGTGTCAGAGAGTGATAGAGAGTGAAAGAGAGTGTCAGAGAGTGTCAGAGAGTGATCGAGAGTGAAAGAGAGTGTCAGAGAGTGTCAGATAGTGATAGTGAGTGTCTGAGAGTGTCAGAGAGTGATAGAGAGTGATAGAGAGTTTCAGAGAGTGTCAGAGAATGTCAGAGAGTGTCAGATAGTGATAGTGAGTGTCTGAGAGTGTCAGAGAGTGTCAGATAGTGATAGAGAGTGTCAGAGAGTGTCAGAGAGTGTCAGAGAGTGATAGAGAGTGTCAGAGAGTGTCAGAGAGTGTCAGAGAGTGTCAGAGAGTGTCTGAGAGTGATAGAGAGTGTCTGAGAGTGATAGAGAGTGTCAGAGAGTGTCAGATAGTGATAGTGAGTGTCTGAGAGTGTCAGAGATTGTCAGATAGTGATAGAGAGTGTCAGAGAATGTCAGAGAGTGATAGAGAGTGAAAGAGAGTGAAAGAGAGTGTCAGAGAGTGTCAGAGAGTGTCAGAGAGTGTCAGAGAGTGTCAGATAGTGTCAGAGAGTGACAGATAGTGTCAGAGAGTGTCAGAGAGTGTCAGATAGTGTCAGATAGTGTCAGATAGTGTCAGAGAGTGTCAGAGAGTGTCAGAGAGTGTCAGAGAGTGATAGAGAGTGATAGAGAGTGTCAGAGAGTGATAGAGGGTGATAGAGGGTGTCAGAGAGTGTCAGAGAGTGTCAGAGAGTGATAGAGAGTGATAGAGATTTTCAGAGAGTGTCAGAGAGTGTCAGAGAGTGTCAGAGAGTGATAGAGAGTGTCAGAGAGTGATAGAGGGTGATAGAGGGTGTCAGAGAGTGTCAGAGAGTGATAGAGAGTTTCAGAGAGTGTCAGAGAATGTCAGAGAGTGTCAGAGAGTGATATAGAGTGATAGAGAGTGTCAGAGAGTGTCAGAGAGTGTCAGGGAGTGTCTGAGATTGTCAGAGAGTGTCAGAGAGTGATAGAGAGTGTCAGAGAGTGATAGAGAGTGTCAGAGAGTGTCAGAGAGTGTCAGAGAGTGATAGAGAGTGATAGAGAATGTCAGAGAGTGTCAGAGAGTTTCAGAGAGTGTCAGAGAGTGTCAGAGAGTGTCAGAGAGTGTCAGAGAGTGTCAGAGTGTGAGAGTGAGTGTCTGAGAGTGTCAGAGAGCGATAGAGAGTGATAGAGAGTTTCAGAGAGTGTCAGAGAGTGTCAGAGTGATAGAGAGTGAAAGAGAGTGTCAGAGAGTGTCAGAGAGTGTCAGAGAGTGTCAGAGAGTGTCAGAGAGTGATAGAGAGTGATAGAGAGTGATAGAGAGTGTCAGATAGTGTCAGATAGTGTCAGATAGTGTCAGATAGTGTCAGTGAGTGTCAGAGAGTGATAGAGAGTTTCAGAGAGTATCAGAGAGTGTCAGAGAGTGTCAGAGAGTGTCAGAGAGCGATAGAGAGTGATAGAGAGTGTCAGAGTGATAGAGAGTGAAAGAGAGTGTCAGAGAGTGTCAGAGAGTGTCAGAGAGTGTCAGAGAGTGTCAGAGAGTGATAGAGAGTGATAGAGAGTGTCAGAGAGTGTCAGAGAGTGATAGAGAGTGAAAGAGAGTGTCAGAGAGTGTCAGAGAGTGATCGAGAGTGAAAGAGAGTGTCAGAGAGTGTCAGATAGTGATAGTGAGTGTCTGAGAGTGTCAGAGAGTGATAGAGAGTGATAGAGAGTTTCAGAGAGTGTCAGAGAATGTCAGAGAGTGTCAGATAGTGATAGTGAGTGTCTGAGAGTGTCAGAGAGTGTCAGATAGTGATAGAGAGTGTCAGAGAGTGTCAGAGAGTGTCAGAGAGTGATAGAGAGTGTCAGAGAGTGTCAGAGAGTGTCAGAGAGTGATAGAGAGTGTCAGAGAGTGTCAGAGAGTGTCAGAGAGTGATAGAGAGTGAAAGAGAGTGTCAGAGAGTGTCAGAGAGTGATCGAGAGTGAAAGAGAGTGTCAGAGAGTGTCAGATAGTGATAGTGAGTGTCTGAGAGTGTCAGAGAGCGATAGAGAGTGATAGAGATTTTCAGAGAGTGTCAGAGAGTGATAGAGAGTGATAGAGAGTGTCAGAGAGTGTCTGAGAGTGTCAGAGAGTGTCAGAGAGTGTCAGAGAGTGTCAGAGAGTGTCAGAGAGTGTCAGAGAGTGATAGAGAGTCAGAGAGTGTCAGATAGTGATAGTGAGTGTCTGAGATTGTCAGAGAGTGATAGAGAGTGATAGAGATTTTCAGAGAGTGTCAGAGAGTGTCAGAGAGTGTCAGAGAGTGATAGAGAGTGTCAGAGAGTGATAGAGGGTGATAGAGGGTGTCAGAGAGTGTCAGAGAGTGGCAGAGAGTGATAGAGAGTGATAGAGAGTGATAGAGAGTTTCAGAGAGTGTCAGAGAATGTCAGAGAGTGACAGAGAGTGTCAAAGAGTGATAGAGAGTGTCAGAGAGTTTCAGAGAGTGTCAGAGAGTGATATAGAGTGATAGAGAGTGTCAGAGAGTGTCAGAGAGTGTCAGAGAGTGTCAGAGAGTGTCTGAGATTGTCAGAGATTGTCAGAGAGTGTCAGAGAGTGATAGAGAGTGTCAGAGAGTGTCAGAGAGTGTCAGAGAGTGATAGAGAATGTCAGAGAGTGTCAGAGAGTTTCAGAGAGTGTCAGAGAGTGTCAGAGAGTGTCAGAGAGTGTCAGAGAGTGTCAGAGTGTGAGAGTGAGTGTCTGAGAGTGTCAGAGAGCGATAGAGAGTGATAGAGAGTTTCAGAGAGTGTCAGAGAGTGTCAGAGAGTGATAGAGAGTGATAGAGAGTGATAGAGAGTGTCAGAGAGTGTCAGAGAGTGTCAGAGAGTGTCAGAGAGTGTCAGATAGTGTCAGATAGTGATAGTGAGTGTCTGAGAGTGTCAGAGAGTGTCAGAGAGTGTCAGATAGTGTCAGATAGTGTCAGATAGTGTCAGATAGTGTCAGATAGTGATAGTGAGTGTCAGACAGTGATAGAGAGTGATAGAGAGTTTCAGAGAGTGTCAGAGAATGTCAGAGAGTGTCAGATAGTGATAGTGAGTGTCTGAGAGTGTCAGAGAGTGTCAGATAGTGATAGAGAGTGTCAGAGAGTGTCAGAGAGTGTCAGAGAGTGTCAGAGAGTGATAGAGAGTGTCAGAGAGTGTCAGAGAGTGTCAGAGAGTGTCAGAGAGTGATAGAGAGTGAAAGAGAGTGTCAGAGAGTGATAGAGAGTGAAAGAGAGTGTCAGAGAGTGATCGAGAGTGAAAGAGAGTGTCAGAGAGTGTCAGATAGTGATAGTGAGTGTCTGAGAGTGTCAGAGAGCGATAGAGAGTGTAGAGATTTTCAGAGAGTGTCAGAGAGTGATAGAGAGTGATAGAGAGTGTCAGAGAGTGTCAGAGAGTGTCAGAGAGTGTCAGAGAGTGTCAGAGAGTGTCAGAGAGTGTCAGAGAGTGTCAGAGAGTGATAGAGAGTCAGAGAGTGTCAGATAGTGATAGTGAGTGTCTGAGATTGTCAGAGAGTGATAGAGAGTGATAGAGATTTTCAGAGAGTGTCAGAGAGTGTCAGAGAGTGTCAGAGAGTGTCAGAGAGTGTCAGAGAGTGATAGAGGGTGATAGAGGGTGTCAGAGAGTGTCAGAGAGTGATAGAGAGTGATAGAGAGTTTCAGAGAGTGTCAGAGAATGTCAGAGAGTGACAGAGAGTGTCAAAGAGTGTCAGAGAGTGTCAGAGAGTTTCAGAGAGTGTCAGAGAGTGATATAGAGTGATAGAGAGTGTCAGAGAGTGTCAGAGAGTGTCAGAGAGTGTCTGAGATTGTCAGAGAGTGTCAGAGAGTGATAGAGAGTGTCAGAGAGTGTCAGAGAGTGTCAGAGAGTGATAGAGAGTGAGAGAGAGTGATAGAGAATGTCAGAGAGTGTCAGAGAGTTTCAGAGAGTGTCAGAGAGTGTCAGAGAGTGTCAGAGTGTGAGAGTGAGTGTCAGAGAGCGATAGAGAGTGATAGAGAGTTTCAGAGAGTGTCAGAGAGTGTCAGAGTGATAGAGAGTGAAAGAGAGTGTCAGAGAGTGTCAGAGAGTGTCAGAGAGTGTCAGAGAGTGTCAGAGAGTGATAGAGAGTGATAGAGAGTGTCAGAGAGTGTCAGAGAGTGTCAGAGAGTGTCAGAGAGTGATAGAGAGTGATAGAGAGTGTCAGAGAGTGTCAGAGAGTGATAGAGAGTTTCAGAGAGTGTCAGAGAGTGTCAGAGATTGTCAGAGAGTGTCAGAGATTGTCAGAGAGTGTCAGAGAGTGTCAGAGAGTGTCAGAGAGTGTCAGAGAGTGATTGAGAGTGATAGAGAGTGATAGAGAGTGATAGAGAGTGATAGAGAGTGTCAGAGAGTGTCAGAGAGTGTCAGATAGTGTCAGATAGTGTCAGATAGTGATAGTGAGTGTCTGAGAGTGTCAGAGAGTGATAGAGAGTGATAAAGAGTTTCAGAGAGTGTCAGAGAGTGTCAGAGAGTGTCAGAGAGTGATAGAGAGTTTCAGAGAGTGTCAGAGAGTGTCAGAGAGTGTCAGAGAGTGTCAGAGAGTGTCAGAGAGTGATAGAGAGTTTCAGAGAGTGTCAGAGAGCGATAGTGAGTGTCTGAGAGTGTCAGAGAGTGAAAGAGAGTGTCAGAGAGTGTCAGAGAGTGTCAGAGAGTGTCAGAGAGCGATAGAGAGTGATAGAGAGTGTCAGAGTGATAGAGAGTGATAGAGAGTGTCAGAGAGTGTCAGAGAGTGTCAGAGAGTGTCAGAGAGTGTCAGAGAGTGTCAGAGAGTGATAGAGAGTGATAGAGAGTGATAGAGAGTGTCAGAGAGTGTCAGAGAGTGTCAGAGAGTGTCAGATAGTGTCAGATAGTGATAGTGAGTGTCTGAGAGTGTCAGAGAGTGATAGAGAGTGATAAAGAGTTTCAGAGAGTGTCAGAGAGTGTCAGAGAGTGTCAGAGAGTGATAGAGAGTGATAGAGATTTTCAGAGAGTGTCAGAGAGTGTCAGAGAGTGTCAGAGAGTGATAGAGAGTGATAGAGAGTGTCAGACAGTGTCAGAGAGTGTCAGAGAGTGATAGAGAGTGAAAGAGAGTGAAAGAGTGAAAGAGTGAAAGAGAGTGAAAGAGAGTGTCAGAGAGTGTCAGAGAGAGTCAGATAGTGATAGTGAGTGTCTGAGAGTGTCAGAGAGTAATAGAGAGTGATAGAGAGTGTCAGAGAGTGTCAGAGAGTGTCAGAGAGTGTCAGAGAGTGTCAGATAGTGATAGTGAGTGTCTGAGAGTGTCAGAGAGCGTCTGAGAGTGTCAGAGAGTGATAGAGAGAGTCAAAGAGTGATAGAGAGGGTCAAAGAGTGATAGAGAGGGTCAGAGAGTGTCAGAGAGTGTCAGAGAGTGATAGAGAGAGTCAAAGAGTGATAGAGTGTCAAAGAGTGATAGAGAGTGTCAGAGAGTGATGGAGAGTTTCAGAGAGTGTCAGAGAGTTTCAGAGAGTTTCAGAGAGTGTCAGAGAGTGTCAGAGAGTGTCAGAGAGTGTCAGAGAGTGTCAGAGAGTGTCTGAGAGTGTCTGAGAGTGTCTGAGAGTGTCAGAGAGTTTCAGAGAGTTTCAGAGAGTGATCGAGAGTGAAAGAGAGTGTCAGAGAGTGTCAGATAGTGTCAGATAGTGATAGTGAGTGTCTGAGAGTGATAGAGAGTGATAGAGAGTGTCAGAGAGTGTCAGAGAGTGGCAGAGAGTGGCAGAGAGTGGCAGAGAGTGGCAGAGAGTGATAGAGAGTGATAGAGAGTGATAGAGAGCGATAGAGAGTGTCAGAGAGTGTCAGAGAGTGTCAGAGAGTGTCAGATAGTGATAGTGAGTTTCTGAGAGTGTCAGAGAGCGATAGAGAGTGATAGAGATTTTCAGAGAGTGTCAGAGAGTGATAGAGAGTGATAGAGAGTGTCAGAGAGTGTCAGAGAGTGTCAGAGAGTGTCAGAGAGTGTCAGAGAGTGATAGAGAGTGATAGAGAGTGTCAGAGAGCGTCTGAGAGTGTCAGAGAGTGATAGAGAGAGTCAAAGAGTGATAGAGAGTGTCAGAGAGTGTCAGAGTGTGTCAGAGAGTGTCAGAGTGTGTCAGAGAGTGTCAGAGTGTGTCAGAGTGTGTCAGAGAGTGTCAGAGAGTGTCAGAGAGTGTCAGAGAGTGTCAGAGAGTGTCAGAGAGTGTCAGAGAGTGTCAGAGAGCGATAGAGAGTGATAGAGAGATTCAGAGATTGTCAGAGAGTGTCAGAGAGTGATAGAGAGTGATAGAGAGTGTCAGAGAGTGATGGAGAGTGATGGAGAGTGATGGAGAGTGATAGAGAGTGTCAGAGAGTGTCAGAGAGTGCCAGATAGTGTCAGAGAGTGTCAGAGAGTGATAGAGAGTGATAGAGAGTGATAGAGAGTGATAGAGAGTGTCAGAGAGTGGCAGAGAGTGTCAGAGAGTGGCAGAGAGTGATAGAGAGTGGCAGAGAGTTTCAGAGAGTGTCAGAGAATGTCGGAGAGTGATAGAGTGTCAAAGAGTGGTAGAGAGTGTCAGAGAGTGATGGAGAGTTTCAGAGAGTGTCAGAGAGTTTCAGAGAGTTTCAGAGAGTGTCAGAGAGTGTCAGAGAGTGTCTGAGAGTGTCAGAGAGTGTCTGAGAGTGTCAGAGAGTGTCAGAGAGTGTCAGAGAGTGTCTGAGAGTGATAGAGAGTGATAGAGAGTGATAGAGAGTGATAGAGAGTGTCAGAGAGTGTCAGAGAGTGATAGAGAGTGATAGAGAGTGATAGAGAGTGATAGAGAGTGATAGAGAGTGATAGAGAGTGATAGAGAGTTTCAGAGAGTGTCAGAGGGTGTCAGAGACTGTCAGAGACTGTCAGAGAGTGCAGGGAGAGATCAGAGATTTTCAGAGAATGTCAGAGAGTTTCTGAGAGTGTCAGAGAGTGATAGAGAGTGGCAGAGAGTTTCAGAGAGTGTCAGAGAATGTCAGCGAGTGATAGAGTGTCAAAGAGTGGTAGAGAGTGTCAGAGAGTGATGGAGAGTTTCAGAGAGTGTCAGAGAGTTTCAGAGAGTGTCAGAGAGTGTCTGAGAGTGTCTGAGAGTGTCTGAGAGTGTCAGAGAGTTTCAGAGAGTGTCAGAGAGTGTCAGAGAGTGTCAGAGAGTGATAGAGAGTGATAGAGAGTGATAGAGAGTGATAGAGAGTGATAGAGAGTGTCAGAGAGTGTCAGAGAGTGTCTGAGAGTGTCTGAGAGTGTCTGAGAGTGTCAGAGAGTGTCAGATAGTGATAGTGAGTTTCTGAGAGTGTCAGAGAGCGATAGAGAGTGATAGAGATTTTCAGAGAGTGTCAGAGAGTGATAGAGAGTGATAGAGAGTGTCAGAGAGTGTCAGAGAGTGTCAGAGAGTGTCAGAGAGTGTCAGAGAGTGATAGAGAGTGATAGAGAGTGTCAGAGAGCGTCTGAGAGTGTCAGAGAGTGATAGAGAGAGTCAAAGAGTGATAGAGAGTGTCAGAGAGTGTCAGAGTGTGTCAGAGAGTGTCAGAGTGTGTCAGAGAGTGTCAGAGTGTGTCAGAGAGTGTCAGAGAGTGTCAGAGAGTGTCAGAGAGTGTCAGAGAGTGTCAGAGAGCGATAGAGAGTGATAGAGAGATTCAGAGATTGTCAGAGAGTGTCAGAGAGTGATAGAGAGTGATAGAGAGTGTCAGAGAGTGATGGAGAGTGATGGAGAGTGATGGAGAGTGATAGAGAGTGTCAGAGAGTGTCAGAGAGTGCCAGAGAGTGCCAGATAGTGTCAGAGAGTGTCAGAGAGTGATAGAGAGTGATAGAGAGTGATAGAGAGTGATAGAGAGTGATAGAGAGTGTCAGAGAGTGGCAGAGAGTGTCAGAGAGTGGCAGAGAGTGATAGAGAGTGGCAGAGAGTGATAGAGAGTGTCAGAGAATGTCAGAGAGTGATAGAGTGTCAAAGAGTGGTAGAGAGTGTCAGAGAGTGTCAGAGAGTGATGGAGAGTTTCAGAGAGTGTCAGAGAGTTTCAGAGAGTTTCAGAGAGTGTCAGAGAGTGTCTGAGAGTGTCTGAGAGTGTCAGAGAGTGTCAGAGAGTGTCAGAGAGTGTCAGAGAGTGTCTGAGAGTGATAGAGAGTGATAGAGAGTGATAGAGAGTGATAGAGAGTGATAGAGAGTGATAGAGAGTGATAGAGAGTGTCAGAGAGTGTCAGAGAGTGATAGAGAGTGATAGAGAGTGATAGAGAGTGATAGAGAGTGATAGAGAGTGATAGAGAGTGATAGAGAGTGATAGAGAGTTTCAGAGAGTTTCAGAGAGTGTCAGAGGGTGTCAGAGACTGTCAGAGACTGTCAGAGAGTGCAGGGAGAGATCAGAGATTTTCAGAGAATGTCAGAGAGTGTCTGAGAGTGTCAGAGAGTGATAGAGAGTGGCAGAGAGTTTCAGAGAGTGTCAGAGAATGTCAGAGAGTGATAGAGTGTCAAAGAGTGGTAGAGAGTGTCAGAGAGTGATGGAGAGTTTCAGAGAGTGTCAGAGAGTTTCAGAGAGTTTCAGAGAGTGTCAGAGAGTGTCTGAGAGTGTCTGAGAGTGTCTGAGAGTGTCTGAGAGTGTCTGAGAGTGTCTGAGAGTGTCTGAGAGTGTCAGAGAGTTTCAGAGAGTGTCAGAGAGTGTCAGAGAGTGTCAGAGAGTGTCAGAGAGTGATAGAGAGTGATAGAGAGTGATAGAGAGTGATAGAGAGTGATAGAGAGTTTCAGAGAGTGTCAGAGAGTGTCAGAGAGTGTCAGAGAGTGTCAGAGAGTGATAGAGAGTGTCAGAGAGTGATAGAGAGTGGCAGAGAGTGGCAGAGAGTGGCAGAGAGTGGCAGAGATTGATAGAGAGTGATAGAGAGTGATAGAGAGTGATAGAGAGTGATAGAGAGTTTCAGAGAGTGTCAGAGAGTGTCAGAGAGTGATAGAGAGTGATAGAGAGTTTCACAGAGTGTCAGAGAAAGTCATAGAGTGATAGAGAGTGTCAAAGAGCGTCAGAGAGTGTCAGAGAGTGTCAGAGAGAGTCAGAGAGAGTCAGAGAGTGATAGAGAGTGATAGAGAGTTTCAGAGAGTGTCAGAGAGTGTCTGAGAGTGTCAGAGAGTGATAGAGAGTCATAGAGAGTGTCAGAGAATGTCTGAGAGTGTCAGAGAATGATAGTGAGTGATAGAGAGTGATAGAGAGTGATAGAGAGTGTCAGAGACTGACAGAGAGTGTCAGAGAGTGTCAGAGAGTGTCAGAGAGTGTCAGAGAGTGTCAGAGAGTGGCAGAGAGTGGCAGAGAGTGGCAGAGAGTGGCAGAGAGTGGCAGAGTGTGGCAGAGAGTGGCATAGAGTGATAGAGAGTGATAGAGAGTGATAGAGAGTGTCAGAGAGTGTCAGAGAGTGATAGAGAGTGATAGAGAGTGATAGAGAGTGATAGAGAGTGATAGAGAGTTTCACAGAGTGTCAGAGAAAGTCAGAGAGTGATAGAGAGTGTCAAAGAGCGTCAGAGAGTGTCAGAGAGAGTCAGAGAGTGATAGAGAGTGATAGAGAGTTTCAGAGAGTGTCAGAGAGTGTCAGAGAGTGTCAGAGAGTGTCTGAGAGTGTCAGAGAGTGATAGAGAGGCATAGAGAGTGTCAGAGAATGTCTGAGAGTGTCAGAGAATGATAGTGAGTGATAGAGAGTGATAGAGAGTTTCAGAGAGTGTCCGAGAGTGATAGAGAGTGATAGAGAGTGTCAGAGAGTGATAGAGAGTGATAGAGAGTGATAGAGAGTGATAGAGAGTGATAGAGAGTGATAGAGAGTGTCAGAGAATGTCTGAGAGTGATAGTGAGTGATAGTGAGTGATAGAGAGTGATAGAGAGTGATAGAGAGTGATAGAGAGTGTCAGAGAGTGTCAAAGAGTGATAGTGAGTGTCAGAGAGTGTCTGAGAGTGTCAGAGAGTGATAGAGAGTGATAGAGAGTGTCAGAGAATGTCTGAGAGTGTCAGAGAGTGTCAGAGAGTGATAGTGAGTGATAGAGAGTGATAGAGAGTTTCAGAGAGTGATAGAGAGTGATAGAGAGTGATAGAGAGTGTCAGAGAGTGTCAGAGAGTGATAGAGAGTGATAGAGAGTTTCGGAGAGTGTCAGAGAGTGTCTGAGAGTGTCAGAGAGTGATAGAGAGTGTCAGAGAGTGTCAGAGAGTGTCAGAGAGTGTCAGAGAGTGTCAGAGAGTGTCAGAGAGTGATAGAGAGTGATAGAGAGTGATAGAGAGTGTCAGAGAGTGATAGAGAGTGATAGAGAGTTTCGGAGAGTGTCAGAGAGTGTCTGAGAGTGTCAGAGAGTGTCAGAGAGTGTCAGAGAGTGTCAGAGAGTGATAGAGAGTGATAGAGAGTGATAGAGAGTGATAGAGAGTGATAGAGAGTGATAGAGAGTTTCGGAGAGTGTCAGAGAGTGTCTGAGAGTGTCAGAGAGTGATAGAGAGTGATAGAGAGTGATAGAGAGTGTCAGAGAGTGTCAGAGAGTGTCAGAGAGTGATAGAGAGTGATAGAGAGTGATAGAGAGTGATAGAGAGTGATAGAGAGTGTCAGAGAGTGTCAGAGAGTGTCAGAGAGTGATAGAGAGTGATAGAGAGTGTCAGAGAGTGTCAGAGAGTGTCAGAGAGTGATAGAGAGTGATAGAGAGTGATAGAGAGTGTCAGAGAGTGATAGAGAGTGTCAGAGAGTGATAGAGAGTGTCAGAGAGTGTCAGAGAGTGATAGAGAGTGATAGAGAGTGATAGAGAGTGATAGAGAGTTTCAGAGAGAGTCAGAGATTGTCTGAGAGTGTCAGAGAGTGTCAGAGAGTGTCAGAGAGTGATAGAGAGTGATAGAGAGTGATAGAGAGTGTCAGAGAGGGTCAGAGAGGGTCAGAGAGTGATAGAGAGTGATAGAGAGTGTCAGAGAGTGTCAGAGTGTGTCAGAGAGTGTCAGAGAGTGTCAGACAGTGATAGAGAGTGATAGAGAGTGTCAGAGCGTGTCAGAGAGTGATAGAGAGTGATAGAGAGGTTCAGAGAGTGTCAGAGAGTGTCAGAGAGTGTCAGATAGTGATAGTGAGTCTCAGAGAGTGATAGAGAGTGTCAGAGAGTGTCAGAGAGTGATAGAGAGTGATAGAGAGTTTCGGAGAGTGTCAGAGAGTGTCAGAGAGTGTCAGAGAGTGTCAGAGAGTGTCAGAGAGCGTCAGAGAGTGTCAGAGAGTGATAGAGAGTGATAGAGAGTTTCAGAGAGTGTCAGAGATTGTCTGAGAGTGTCTGAGAGTGTCAGAGAGTGTCAGAGAGTGTCAGAGAGTGTCAGAGAGTGATAGAGAGTGATAGAGAGTGATAGAGAGTGATAGAGAGTGATAGAGAGTGATAGAGAGGGTCAGAGAGTGATAGAGAGTGATAGAGAGTGATAGAGAGTGATAGAGAGTGTCAGAGTGTGTCAGAGAGTGTCTGAGAGTGTCTGAGAGTGTCTGAGAGTGTCTGAGAGTGATAGAGAGTGATAGAGAGTGATAGAGAGGTTCAGAGAGTGTCAGAGAGTGATAGAGAATGTCAGAGAGTGTCAGAGAGTGTCAGAGAGTGTCAGAGAGTGTCAGAGAGTGTCAGAGAGTGTCAGAGAGTGTCAGAGAGTGATAGAGAGTGATAGAGAGTGTCAGAGAGTGTCAGACAGTGATAGAGAGTGATAGAGAGTGATAGAGAGTGATAGAGAGTGTCAGAGAGTGATAGAGAGTGATAGAGAGGTTCAGAGAGTGTCAGAGAGTGTCAGAGAGTGTCAGAGAGTGTCAGAGAGTGATAGTGAGTCTCAGAGAGTGATAGAGAGTGTCAGAGAGTGATAGAGAGTGATAGAGAGTTTCGGAGAGTGTCAGAGAGTGTCAGAGAGTGTCTGAGAGTGTCAGAGAGTGTCTGAGAGTGATAGAGAGTGATAGAGTGTGTCAGAGAGTGTCAGAGAGTGTCAGAGAGTGTCAGAGAGTGATAGAGAGTGATAGAGAGGTTCAGAGAGTGTCAGAGAGTGATAGAGAGTGTCAGAGAGTGATAGAGAGTGTCAGAGAGTGTCAGAGAGTGTCAGAGAGTGATAGAGAGTGTCAGAGAGTGATAGAGAGTGTCAGAGAGTGATAGAGAGTGATAGAGAGTTTCAGAGAGTGTCAGAGATTGTCAGAGAGGGTCAGAGAGTGATAGAGAGTGATAGAGAGTGTCAGAGTGTGTCAGAGAGTGTCTGAGAGTGTCAGAGAGTGATAGAGAGTGATAGAGAGGTTCAGAGAGTGTCAGAGAGTGATAGAGAATGTCAGAGAGTGATAGAGAGTGATAGAGAGTGTCAGAGAGTGTCAGAGAGTGATGGAGAGTGATGGAGAGTGATAGAGAGCGATAGAGAGCGATAGAGAGATTCGGAGATTGTCAGAGAGTGTCAGAGAGTGATAGAGAGTGATAGAGAGTGTCAGAGAGTGTCAGAGAGTGATGGAGAGTGATGGAGAGTGATAGAGAGTGTCAGAGAGTGTCAGAGAGTGCCAGATAGTGTCAGAGAGTGTCAGAGAGTGATAGAGAGTGATAGAGAGTGATAGAGAGTGATAGAGAGTGTCAGAGAGTGGCAGAGAGTGTCAGAGAGTGGCAGAGAGTGATAGAGAGTGGCAGAGAGTTTCAGAGAGTGTCAGAGAATGTCAGAGAGTGATAGAGTGTCAAAGAGTGGTAGAGAGTGTCAGAGAGTGATGGAGAGTTTCAGAGAGTGTCAGAGAGTTTCAGAGAGTTTCAGAGAGTGTCAGAGAGTGTCAGAGAGTGTCTGAGAGTGTCTGAGAGTGTCAGAGAGTGTCAGAGAGTGTCAGAGAGTGTCAGAGAGTGTCTGAGAGTGTCAGAGAGTGTCTGAGAGTGATAGAGAGTGATAGAGAGTGATAGAGAGTGATAGAGAGTGTCAGAGAGTGTCAGAGAGTGATAGAGAGTGATAGAGAGTGATAGAGAGTGATAGAGAGTGATAGAGAGTGATAGAGAGTTTCAGAGAGTTTCAGAGAGTGTCAGAGGGTGTCAGAGACTGTCAGAGACTGTCAGAGACTGTCAGAGAGTGCAGGGAGAGATCAGAGATTTTCAGAGAATGTCAGAGAGTGTCTGAGAGTGTCAGAGAGTGATAGAGAGTGGCAGAGAGTTTCAGAGAGTGTCAGAGAATGTCAGAGAGTGATAGAGTGTCAAAGAGTGGTAGAGAGTGTCAGAGAGTGATGGAGAGTTTCAGAGAGTGTCAGAGAGTTTCAGAGAGTTTCAGAGAGTGTCAGAGAGTGTCAGAGAGTGTCTGAGAGTGTCTGAGAGTGTCAGAGAGTTTCAGAGAGTGTCAGAGAGTGTCAGAGAGTGTCAGAGAGTGTCAGAGAGTGTCAGAGAGTGATAGAGAGTGATAGAGAGTGATAGAGAGTGATAGAGAGTGTCAGTGAGTGTCAGAGAGTGTCAGAGAGTGTCAGAGAGTGTCAGAGAGTGATAGAGAGTGTCTGAGAGTGTCAGAGAGTGGCAGAGAGTGGCAGAGAGTGATAGAGAGTGATAGAGAGTGATAGAGAGATTCAGAGAGTGTCAGAGAGTGTCAGAGAGTGTCAGAGAGTGATAGAGAGTGATAGAGAGTTTCACAGAGTGTCAGAGAAAGTCAGAGAGTGATAGAGAGTGTCAAAGAGCGTCAGAGAGTGTCAGAGAGTGTCAGAGAGAGTCAGAGAGAGTCAGAGAGAGTCAGAGAGTGATAGAGAGTGATAGAGAGTTTCAGAGAGTGTCAGAGAGTGTCTGAGAGTGTCTGAGAGTGTCAGAGAGTGTCAGAGAGTGATAGAGAGTCATAGAGAGTGTCAGAGAATGTCTGAGAGTGTCAGAGAATGATAGTGAGTGATAGAGAGTGATAGAGAGTGATAGAGAGTGTCAGAGACTGATAGAGAGTGATAGAGAGTGTCAGAGAGTGTCAGAGAGTGTCAGAGAGTGTCTGAGAGTGGCAGAGAGTGGCAGAGAGTGGCAGAGAGTGGCAGAGAGTGGCAGAGAGTGGCAGAGAGTGGCAGAGAGTGATAGAGAGTGATAGAGAGTGATAGAGAGTGTCAGAGAGTGTCAGAGAGTGATAGAGAGTTTCACAGAGTGTCAGAGAAAGTCAGAGAGTGATAGAGAGTGTCAAAGAGCGTCAGAGAGTGTCAGAGAGTGTCAGAGAGAGTCAGAGAGAGTCAGAGAGAGTCAGAGAGTGATAGAGAGTGATAGAGAGTTTCAGAGAGTGTCAGAGAGTGTCAGAGAGTGTCAGAGAGTGTCTGAGAGTGATAGAGAGTGATAGAGAGGCATAGAGAGTGTCAGAGAATGTCTGAGAGTGTCAGAGAATGATAGTGAGTGATAGAGAGTGATAGAGAGTTTCAGAGAGTGTCCGAGAGTGATAGAGAGTGATAGAGAGTGTCAGAGAGTGATAGAGAGTGATAGAGAGTGATAGAGAGTGATAGAGAGTGATAGAGAGTGATAGAGAGTGTCAGAGAATGTCTGAGAGTGATAGTGAGTGATAGTGAGTGATAGAGAGTGATAGAGAGTGATAGAGAGTGTCAGAGAGTGTCAAAGAGTGATAGTGAGTGTCAGAGAGTGTCTGAGAGTGTCAGAGAGTGATATAGAGTGATAGAGAGTGTCAGAGAATGTCTGAGAGTGTCAGAGAGTGTCAGAGAGTGATAGTGAGTGATAGAGAGTGATAGAGAGTTTCAGAGAGTGTCCGAGAGTGATAGAGAGTGATAGAGAGTGTCAGAGAGTGTCAGAGAGTGATAGAGAGTGATAGAGAGTTTCGGAGAGTGTCAGAGAGTGTCTGAGAGTGTCAGAGAGTGATAGAGAGTGTCAGAGAGTGTCAGAGAGTGTCAGAGAGTGTCAGAGAGTGTCAGAGAGTGATAGAGAGTGATAGAGAGTGATAGAGAGTGATAGAGAGTGTCAGAGAGTGATAGAGAGTGATAGAGAGTGATAGAGAGTTTCGGAGAGTGTCAGAGAGTGTCTGAGAGTGTCAGAGAGTGATAGAGAGTGATAGAGAGTGTCAGAGAGTGTCAGAGAGTGTCAGAGAGTGTCAGAGAGTGATAGAGAGTGATAGAGAGTGATAGAGAGTGATAGAGAGTGATAGAGAGTGATAGAGAGTGATAGAGAGTGTCAGAGAGTGTCAGAGAGTGATAGAGAGTGATAGAGAGTGTCAGAGAGTGTCAGAGAGTGTCAGAGAGTGATAGAGAGTGATAGAGAGTGATAGAGAGTGTCAGAGAGTGATAGAGAGTGTCAGAGAGTGATAGAGAGTGTCAGAGAGTGTCAGAGAGTGATAGAGAGTGATAGAGAGTGATAGAGAGTGATAGAGAGTTTCAGAGAGAGTCAGAGATTGTCTGAGAGTGTCAGAGAGTGTCAGAGAGTGTCAGAGAGTGTCAGAGAGTGATAGAGAGTGATAGAGAGTGATAGAGAGTGTCAGAGAGGGTCAGAGAGGGTCAGAGAGTGATAGAGAGTGATAGAGAGTGTCAGAGAGTGTCAGAGTGTGTCAGAGAGTGTCAGAGAGTGTCAGACAGTGATAGAGAGTGATAGAGAGTGTCAGAGCGTGTCAGAGAGTGATAGAGAGTGATAGAGAGGTTCAGAGAGTGTCAGAGAGTGTCAGAGAGTGTCAGAGAGTGTCAGATAGTGATAGTGAGTCTCAGAGAGTGTCAGAGAGTGTCAGAGAGTGTCAGAGAGTGATAGAGAGTGATAGAGAGTTTCGGAGAGTGTCAGAGAGTGTCAGAGAGTGTCAGAGAGTGTCAGAGAGTGTCAGAGAGTGTCAGAGAGTGATAGAGAGTGATAGAGAGTGATAGAGAGTTTCAGAGAGTGTCAGAGATTGTCTGAGAGTGTCAGAGAGTGTCAGAGAGTGTCAGAGAGTGTCAGAGAGTGTCAGAGAGTGTCAGAGAGTGATAGAGTGTGATAGAGTGTGATAGAGAGTGATAGAGAGTGATAGAGAGTGATAGAGAGGCTCAGAGAGTGATAGAGAGTGATAGAGAGTGATAGAGAGTGATAGAGAGTGTCAGAGTGTGTCAGAGAGTGTCTGAGAGTGTCTGAGAGTGTCTGAGAGTGATAGAGAGTGATAGAGAGTGATAGAGAGGTTCAGAGAGTGTCAGAGAGTGATAGAGAATGTCAGAGAGTGTCAGAGAGTGTCAGAGAGTGTCAGAGAGTGTCAGAGAGTGATAGAGAGTGTCAGAGAGTGTCAGAGAGTGATAGAGAGTGTCAGAGAGTGTCAGACAGTGATAGAGAGTGATAGAGAGTGATAGAGAGTGTCAGAGAGTGATAGAGAGTGATAGAGAGGTTCAGAGAGTGTCAGAGAGTGTCAGAGAGTGTCAGAGAGTGTCAGAGAGTGATAGTGAGTCTCAGAGAGTGATAGAGAGTGTCAGAGAGTGATAGAGAGTGATAGAGAGTTTCGGAGAGTGTCAGAGAGTGTCAGAGAGTGTCTGAGAGTGTCAGAGAGTGATAGAGAGTGATAGAGTGTGTCAGAGAGTGTCAGAGAGTGTCAGAGAGTGATAGAGAGTGTCAGAGAGTGTCAGAGAGTGTCAGAGAGTGATAGAGAGTGTCAGAGAGTGATAGAGAGTGTCAGAGAGTGATAGAGAGTGATAGAGAGTTTCAGAGAGTGTCAGAGATTGTCAGAGAGTGTCAGAGAGTGTCAGAGAGTGATAGAGAGTGTCAGAGAGGGTCAGAGAGTGATAGAGAGTGTCAGAGTGTGTCAGAGAGTGTCTGAGAGTGTCAGAGAGTGATAGAGAGTGATAGAGAGGTTCAGAGAATGTCAGAGAGTGATAGAGAATGTCAGAGAGTGATAGAGAGTGTCAGAGAGTGTCAGAGAGTGTCAGAGAGTGTCAGAGAGTGTCAGAGAGTGATAGAGAGTGATAGAGAGTTTCAGAGAGTGTCAGAGAGTTTCAGAGAGTGATAGAGAGTGTCAGAGAGTGATAGAGAGTGTCAGAGAGTGTCAGAGAGTGATAGTGAGTGATAGAGAGTTTCAGAGAGTGTCAGAGAGTGTCTGAGAGTGTCTGAGAGTGTCAGAGAGTGATAGAGAGTGTCAGAGAGTGTCAGAGAGTGATAGAGAGTGTCAGAGAGTGACAGAGAGTGTCTGAGAGTGATAGAGAGTGATAGAGAGTTTCAGAGTGTGTCAGAGAGTTTCAGAGAGTGATAGAGAGTGTCAGAGAGTGTCAGAGAGTGACAGAGAGTGTCAGAGAGTGTCAGAGAGTGTCAGAGAGTGTCAGAGAGTGTCTGAGAGTGTCAGAGAGTGATAGAGAGTGATAGAGAGTGATAGAGAGTGATAGAGAGTGTCAGAGAGTGTCAGAGAGTGTCAGAGAGTGTCAGAGAGTGTCAGAGAGTGTCTGAGAGTGTCAGAGAGTGATAGAGAGTGATAGAGAGTGATAGAGAGTGTCAGAGAGTGATAGAGAGTGTCAGAGAGTGTCAGAGAGTGATAGAAAGTGTCAGAGAGTGATACAGAGTGATAGAAAGTGTCAGAGAGTGATAGAGAGTTTCAGAGAGTGTCAGAGAATGTCAGAGAGTAATAGAGAGTGTCAGAGAGTGATAGAGAGTGTCAGAGAGTGATAGAGAGTGTCAGAGAGTGATAGAGAGTGTCAGAGAGTGATAGAGAGTGTCAGAGAGTGTCAGAGAGTGTCAGAGAGTGATAGAGAGTGTCAGAGAGTGATACAGAGTGATAGAAAGTGTCAGAGAGTGATAGAGAGTTTCAGAGAGTGTCAGAGAATGTCAGAGAGTGATAGAGAGTGTCAGAGAGTGTCAGAGAGTGATAGAGAGTGTCAGAGAGTGATAGAGAGTGTCAGAGAGTGATAGAGAGTGATAGAGAGTGATAGAGAGTGTCAGAGAGTGATAGAGAGTGTCAGAGAGTGTCAGAGAGTGATAGAAAGTGTCAGAGAGTGATACAGAGTGATAGAAAGTGTCAGAGAGTGATAGAGAGTTTCAGAGAGTGTCAGAGAATGTCAGAGAGTGATAGAGAGTGTCAGAGAGTGATAGAGAGTGTCAGAGAGTGATAGAGAGTGTCAGAGAGTGATAGAGAGTGTCAGAGAGTGATAGAGAGTGTCAGAGAGTGTCAGAGAGTGATAGAGAGTGTCAGAGAGTGTCAGAGAGTGTCAGAGAGTGTCAGAGAGTGATATAGAGCGATAGAGAGTTTCAGAGAGTGTCAGAGAGTGTCTGAGAGTGTCAGAGAGTGTCAGAGAGTGTCAGAGAGTGTCAGAGAGTGTCAGAGAGTGATAGAGAGTGATAGAGAGTGTCTGAGAGTGATAGAGAGTGTCAGAGAGTGATAGACAGTGATAGAGAGTGATAGAGAGTGTCAGAGCGTGTCAGAGAGTGATAGAGAGTGATAGAGAGGTTCAGAGAGTGTCAGAGAGTGTCAGAGAGTGTCAGAGAGTGTCAGAGAGTGTCAGATAGTGATAGTGAGTCTCAGAGAGTGATAGAGAGTGTCAGAGAGTGTCAGAGAGTGATAGAGAGTGTCAGAGAGTGATAGAGAGTGTCAGAGATTGTCAGAGAGTGTCAGAGAGTGATAGACAGTGATAGAGAGTGATAGAGAGTGTCAGAGCGTGTCAGAGAGTGATAGAGAGTGATAGAGAGGTTCAGAGAGTGTCAGAGAGTGTCAGAGAGTGTCAGAGAGTGTCAGAGAGTGTCAGATAGTGATAGTGAGTCTCAGAGAGTGATAGAGAGTGTCAGAGAGTGTCAGAGAGTGATAGAGAGTGTCAGAGAGTGATAGAGAGTGTCAGAGATTGTCAGAGAGTGGCAGAGAGTGATAGAGAGTGATAGAGAGTTTCAGAGAGTGTCAGAGAATGTCAGAGAGTGATAGAGAGTGTCAGAGAGTGATAGAGAGTTTCAGAGATTGTCAGAGAGTGTCAGAGAGTGATAGAGAGTGATAGAGAGTGTCAGAGAGTGTCAGAGAGTGATAGAGAGTGATAGAGAGTGTCAGAGAGTGTCAGAGAGTGTCAAAGAGTGATAGAGAGTGTCAGAGAGTGTCAGAGAGTGTCAGAGAGTGTCAGAGAGTGATAGAGAGTGATAGAGAGTGATAGAGAGTTTCAGAGAGTGTCAGAGAGTGTCAGAGAGTGATAGAGAGTGTCAGAGAGTTATAGAGAGTGTCAGAGAGTGATAGAGAGTGTCAGAGAGTGTCAGAGAGTGTCAGAGAGTGTCAGAGTGTGATAGAGAGTGTCAGAGAGTGTCAGAGAGTGATAGTGAGTGTCAGAGAGTGTCAGAGAGTGATAGAGAGTGTCAGAGAGTGTCAGAGATTGTCAGAGAGTGGCAGAGAGTGATAGAGAGTGATAGAGAGTTTCAGAGAGTGTCAGAGAATGTCAGAGAGTGATAGAGAGTGTCAGAGAGTGATAGAGAGTGATAGAGAGTGTCAGAGAGTGTCAGAGAGTGTCAGAGAGTGATAGAGAGTGATAGAGAGTGTCAAAGAGTGTCAAAGAGTGATAGAGAGTGATAGAGAGGGTCAGAGAGTGTCAGAGAGTGATAGAGAATGTCAGAGAGTGATAGAGCGTGTCAGAGAGTTTCAGAGAGTGTCAGAGAGAGATATAGAGCGATAGAGAGTTTCAGAGAGTGTCAGAGAGTGTCTGAGAGTGTCAGAGAGT
Source organism: Heterodontus francisci (assembly GCF_036365525.1). Lineage (NCBI taxonomy): Eukaryota > Metazoa > Chordata > Chondrichthyes > Heterodontiformes > Heterodontidae > Heterodontus > Heterodontus francisci. The sequence goes on from NC_090378.1 coordinate 135,817,523, forward strand.
GAGACAGAGTTTCAGAGAGTGTCAGAGAGTGTCTGAGAGTGTCAGAGAGTGAGACAGAGTGATAGAGAGTGTCAGAGAGTGTCAGAGAATGTCAGAGAATGTCAGAGAGTGATAGAGAGTGATAGAGAGTGATAGAGAGTGATAGTGAGTGATAGTGAGTGATAGAGAGTGTCAGAGAGTGATAGAGTGAGTCAGAGAGTGTCAGAGAGAGTCAGAGAGTGATATAGAGCGATAGAGAGTTTCAGAGAGTGTCAGAGAGTGTCTGAGAGTGTCAGAGAGTGAGAGAGAGTGATAGAGAGTGTCAGAGAGTGATAGAGAGTGTCAGAGAGTGTCAGAGAGTGTCAGAGAGTGTCAGAGAGTGATAGAGAGTGATAGAGAGTGATAGAGAGTGATAGAGAGTGTCAGAGAGTGTCAGAGAGTGTCAGATAGTGATAGAGAGTGATAGAGAGTGTCAGAGAGTGATAGAGAGTGTCAGAGAGTGTCAGAGAGTGTCAGAGAGTGTCAGAGAGTGTCAGAGAGTGATAGAGAGTGTCAGAGAGTGTCAGAGAGTGTCAGAGAGTGTCAGAGAGTGTCAGAGAGTGATAGAGAGTTTCAGAGAGTGTCAGAGAGTGTCAGAGAGTGTCAGATAGTGATAGTGAGTGTCTGAGAGTGTCAGAGAGTGATAGTGAGTGTCAGATAGTGATAGTGAGTGTCTGGGAGTGTCAGTGAGTGTCAGAGAGTGATAGAGAGTGTCAGAGAGTGTCAGAGTGTGATAGAGAGTAATAGAGAGTGTCAGAGAGTGATAGAGAGTGTCAGAGAGTGATAGAGAGTGATAGAGAGTGTCAGAGAGTGTCAGAGAGTGATAGAGAGTGTCAGAGAGTGTCAGAGAGTGATACAGAGTGATAGAAAGTGTCAGAGAGTGATGGAGAGTGATGGAGAGTTTCAGAGAGTGTCAGAGAATGTCAGAGAGTGTCAGAGAGTGTCAGATAGTGATAGTGAGTGACAGAGAGTGTCAGAGAGTGATAGAGAGTGTCAGAGAGTGTCAGAGAGAGATATAGAGCGATAGAGAGTTTCAGAGAGTGTCAGAGAGTGTCTGAGAGTGTCTGAGAGTGTCAGAGAGTGAGAGAGAGTGATTGAGAGTGTCAGAGAGTGTCAGAGAGTGCCAGAGAGTGCCAGAGAGAGATATAGAGCGATAGAGAGTTTCAGAGAGTGTCAGAGAGTGTCTGAGAGTGTCAGAGAGTGAGAGAGAGTGAGAGAGAGTGATAGAGAGTGATAGAGAGTGTCAGAGAATGGCAGAGAGTGTCAGAGAATGGCAGAGAATGGCAGAGAGTGTCAGAGAGTGCCAGAGAGAGATATAGAGCGATAGAGAATTTCAGAGAGTGTCAGAGAGTGTCTGAGAGTGTCAGAGAGTGAGAGAGAGTGTGAGAGAGTGATAGAGAGTGTCAGAGAGTGTCAGAGAGTGTCAGAGAATGGCAGAGAGTGTCAGAGAATGGCAGAGAGTGTCAGAGAGTGATAGAGAGTGATAGAGAGTGTCAGAGAGTGTCAGAGAGTGATAGAGAGTGATAGAGAGTGTCAGAGAGTGTCAGAGAGTGTCAGAGAGTGATAGAGAGTGATAGAGAGTGATAGAGAGTGTCAGAGAGTGTCAGAGAGTGATAGAGAGTGATAGAGAGTGTCAGAGAGTGTCAGAGAGTGTCAGAGAGTGTCAGAGAGTGATAGAGAGTGATAGAGAGTGTCAGAGAGTGATAGAGAGTGATAGAGAGTGATAGAGAGTTTCAGAGAGTGTCAGAGAGTGTCAGAGAGTGTCAGAGAGTGAGAGAGAGTGTGAGAGAGTGATAGAGAGTGTCAGAGAGTGTCAGAGAGTGTCAGAGAATGGCAGAGAGTGTCAGAGAATGGCAGAGAGTGTCAGAGAGTGATAGAGAGTGATAGAGAGTGTCAGAGAGTGTCAGAGAGTGATAGAGAGTGATAGAGAGTGTCAGAGAGTGTCAGAGAGTGTCAGAGAGTGATAGAGAGTGATAGAGAGTGATAGAGAGTGATAGAGAGTGTCAGAGAGTGTCAGAGAGTGATAGAGAGTGATAGAGAGTGTCAGAGAGTGTCAGAGAGTGTCAGAGAGTGTCAGAGAGTGATAGAGAGTGATAGAGAGTGTCAGAGAGTGTCAGAGAGTGATAGAGAGTGATAGAGAGTGTCAGAGAGTGTCAGAGAGTGTCAGAGAGTGATAGTGAGTGTCAGAGAGTGTCTGAGAGTGTCTGAGAGTGTCAGAGAGTGTCTGAGAGTGTCTGAGAGTGTCAGAGAGTGTCAGAGAGTGTCAGAGAGTGTCAGAGAGTGTCAGAGAGTGTCAGAGAGCGATAGAGAGCGATAGAGAGTGTCAGAGAGCGATAGAGAGTGTCAGAGAGCGATAGAGAGTGTCAGAGAGTGTCAGTGAGTGTCAGATAGTGTCAGATAGTGATAGAGAGTGATAGAGAGTGTCAGAGAGTGTCAGAGAGTGTCAGAGAGTGTCAGAGAGTGTCAGAGAGTGACAGAGAGTGACAGAGAGTGTCAGAGAGTGTCAGAGAATGTCAGAGAGTGTCAGAGAGTGTCAGAGAATGTCAGAGAGTGTCAGAGAATGTCAGAGAGTGTCAGAGAATGTCAGAGAATGTCAGAGAATGTCAGAGAGTGTCAGAGAGTGTCAGAGAGTGATAGAGAGTGTCAGAGAGTGTCAGAGAGTGTCAGAGAGTGATAGAGAGTGATAGAGAGTGTCAGAGAGTGTCAGAGAGTGTCAGAGAGTGTCAGAGAGTGTCAGAGAGTGATAGAGAGTGTCAGAGAGTGATAGAGACTGATAGAGAGTGTCAGAGAGTGTCAGAGAGTGATAGAGAGTGTCAGAGAGTGTCAGAGAGTGTCAGATAGTGATAGTGAGTGTCTGAGAGTGTCAGAGAGTGTCAGAGAGTGATAGAGAATGTCAGAGAATGTCAGAGAGTGATAGAGAGTGTCAGAGAGTGTCAGAGAGTGTCAGAGAGTGTCAGAGAGTGTCAGAGAGTGATAGAGAGTGTCAGAGAGTGTCAGAGAGTGTCAGAGAGTGATAGAGAGTGATAGAGAGCATCAGAGAGTGTCAGAGAGTGATAGAGAGTGATAGAGAGTGTCAGAGAGTGTCAGAGAGTGTCTGAGAGTGTCTGAGAGTGTCTGAGAGTGTCTGAGAGTGTCAGAGAGTGTCAGAGAGTGAAATAGAGTGTCAGAGAGTGAAATAGAGTGTCAGAGAGTGTCAGAGAGTGTCAGAGAGTGTCAGAGAGTGTCAGAGAGTGATAGAGAGTGTCAGAGAGTGATAGAGAGTGATAGAGAGTGTCAGAGAGTGTCAGAGAGTGTCAAAGTGTGTCAAAGTGTGTCAGAGAGTGATAGAGAGTGATAGAGAGGTTCAGAGAGTGATAGAGAGGTTCAGAGAGTGTCAGAGAGTGATAGAGAGTGTCAGAGAGTGTCAGAGAGTGTCAGAGAGTGATAGTGAGTGTCAGAGAGTGTCAGAGAGTGTCAGAGAGTGTCAGAGAGTGTCAGAGAGTGATAGAGAGTGATAGAGAGTGATGGAGAGTGATGGAGAGTGATGGAGAGTGATGGAGAGTGATGGAGAGTGTCAGAGAGTGTCAGAGAGTTTCAGAGAGTGTCAGAGAGTGTCAGAGAGTGATAGAGAGTGTCAGAGAGTGTCAGAGAGTGATAGTGAGTGATAGAGAGTTTCAGAGAGTGTCAGAGAGAGTCTGAGAGTGTCAGAGAGTGACAGAGAGTGTCAGAGAGTGATAGAGAGTGTCAGAGAGTGATAGAGAGTGTCAGAGAGTGTCAGAGAGAGATAGTGAGTGTCTGAGAGTGTTAGAGAGTTTCAGAGAGTGTCAGAGAATGTCAGATAGTGATAGAGATTGTCAGGAGTGTCAGAGAGTGTCAGAGAGTGTCAGACAGTGTCAGAGAGTGTCAGACAGTGTCAGACAGTGTCAGACAGTGTCAGACAGTGTCAGACAGTGTCAGACAGTGTCAGAGAATGATAGAGAGCGTCAGAGAGTGTCACAGAGTGTCTGAGTGCGTCAGAGAGTGTCTGAGAGCGTCAAAGAGCGTTAGAGTGTGACAGAGAGTGTCTGAGAGCGTCAAAGAGCGTTAGAGTGTGACAGAGAGTGTCTGAGAGTGTCAGAGTGTGATAGAGAGTGTCAGATAGTGCCAGAGTGTGTGAGAGTGTCAGAGAGTGTCAGAGAGCGACAGAGAGCGTCAGAGAGTGTCAGAGAGCTTCAGAGAGCGTCAGAGAGCGTCAGAGAGCGTCAGAGAGTGTCAGAGAGTGTCAGAGAGTGTCAGAGAGTGTCAGAGAGTGATATAGAGTGTCTGAGCGTGTCTGTGAGTGACAGAGAGTGACAGAGAGTGACAGAGAGTGACAGAGAGTGACAGAGAGTGACAGAGAGTGTCTCAGAGTGTCAGTGAGTGACAGAGAGTGTCTCAGAGTGTCAGTGAGTGTCTCAGAGTGTCAGTGAGTGTCAGAGAGAGATAGAGATTGATAGAGAGTGTCAGAGAGTGTCAGAGAGTGTCAGAGAGTGTCAGAGAGTGTCTGAGAGTGTCTGAGAGTGTCAGAGAGTGTCAGAGAGTGTCAGAGAGTGTCAGAGAGTGATAGAGAGTGATAGAGAGTGATAGAGAGTGATAGAGAGTGATAGAGAGTGATAGAGAGTGTGAGAGAGTGTCAGAGAGTGATAGAGAGTGATAGAGAGTGATAGAGAGTGATAGAGAGTGATAGAGCGTGTCAGAGAGTGTCATAGAGTGATAGAGAACGTCAGAGTGTGTCAGTGAGTGTCAGAGAGTGATAGAGAGTGTCAGAGTGTGTCACAGAAAGTCTGAGAGTGTCAGAGAGTGTCACAGAGTGATCTAGAGTGTCAAAGAGTGATAGAGTGTGTCAGAGAGCGATAGAGAGTGTCAGAGAGTGATAGAGAGAGATAGAGAGTGTCACAGAGTGATTAAGAGTTTCAGAGAGTGTTAGAGAGTGATACAGAGTGATAGAGAGTATCTGAGAGTATCTGTGAGTGTCAGAGAGCGTCAGAGAGTGTCAGAGATCGATAGAGAGTGTCAGAGAGAGATAGACAGTGTCAGAGAGCGATAGAGAGTGTCAGAGAGTGGTAGAGAGTGACAGAGAGTGTCTGTGAGTGATAGAGAGTGTCAGAGTGTTTCAGAGAGTGATAGAGAGTGATTGAGTGTGTCAGAGAGTGTCAGAGAGTGATAGAGAGTGCCAGAGAGCGATAGAGAGTTTCAGAGAGTGATAGAGAGTGCCAGAGAGCGATAGAGAGTGCCAGAGAGCGATAGAGAGTTTCAGAGAGCGATAGAGAGTGTCAGAGAGTGTCAGAGAGTGTCTGAGAGTGTCTGAGAGTGACAGAGCGTGACAGAGCGTGACAGAGCGTGACAGAGCGTGACAGAGCGTGACAGAGCGTGACAGAGCGTGAAAGGGAGTGTCAGAGAGTGATAGAGAGAGTCTGAGATTGTCAGTGAGTGATAGAGAGTGATAGAGACCCACTGAGAGTGTCAGAGAGTGTCAGAGAGTGTCAGAGAGTGATAGAGAGTGATAGAGAGTGACAGAGAGTGACAGAGAGTGACAGAGAGTGACAGAGAGTGACAGAGAGTGATTGGGACTGATAGAGAGCCTATGAGAGTGTCAGAGAGTTTCAGAGTATGTCAGAGGGTGTCAGAGAGTGTCAGAGAGTGTCAGAGAGTGTCAGAGAGTGTCAGAGAGTGATAGAGAGTGATAGAGAGTGATGGAGAGTGTCAGAGATTGTCACAAATTGTCAGAGAGTGATAGAGAGTGATAGAGAGTGAAAGAGAGTGTCAGAGAGTGTCAGAGAGTGATAGAAAGTGATAGAGAGTGATAGAGAGTGATAGAGAGTGATAGAGAGTGATAGATAGCGTCAGAGAGTGTCATAGAGTGATAGAGAGGGATAGAGAGTGTCACAGAGTGTCATTGAGTAATAGAGAGTGTCAGAGGTTGTCAGAGAGTGTCAGAGAGTGTCAGAGAGTGTCAGAGAGTGTCAGAGAGTGATACGGAGTGTGATACGGAGTGTGATACGGAGTGTGATACGGAGTGTGATACGGAGTGTGATACGGAGTGTGATACGGAGTGTGATACGGAGTGTGATTGAGAGTATCTGAGACTGTCAGAGACTGTCAGAGACTGTCAGAGAGTGTCAGAGAGTGTCAGAGAGTGTCAGAGAGTGTCAGAGAGTGTCAGAGAGTGATGGAGAGTGATGGAGAGTGTCAGACCGTGTCAGAGTGTGATAGAGAGTGTCAGAGAGTGTCAGAGAGTGTCAGAGAGTGTCAGAGTGTGTCAGAGAGTGTCAGAGTGTGTCAGAGTGTGTCAGAGAGTCATAGAGAGTGTCAGAGAGTGTCAGAGAGTGTATGAGAGTGTCAGAGAGTGTCAGAGAGTGTCAGAGAGTGTCAGAGAGTGTCAGATAGTGATAGAGAGTGTCAGAGAGTGTCTGAGTGTGTCAGAGAGTGATAGAGAGTGTCAGAGAGTGTCAGAGAGTGTCAGAGAGTGTCAGAGAGTGTCAGAGAGTGTCAGATAGTGATAGAGAGTGTCAGAGAGTGTCTGAGTGTGTCAGAGAGTGTCAGAGAGTGTCAGAGAGTGTCAGAGAGTGTCAGAGAGTGTCAGAGAGTGATATAGAGCGATAGAGAGTTTCAGAGAGTGTCAGAGAGTGTCTCAGAGTGTCTCAGAGTGTCTCAGAGTGTCAGAGAGTGTCAGAGAGTGTCAGAGAGTGTCAGAGAGTGTCAGAGAGTGTCAGAGAGTGATATAGAGCGATAGAGAGTGATAGAGAGTGATAGAGAGTGATAGAGAGTGTCAGAGAGTGTCAGAGAGTGTCAGAGAGTGATACAGAGTGATAGAGAGTGTCAGAGAGTGTCAGAGAGTGTCAGAGAGTGTCAGAGATCGATAGAGAGTGATAGAGAGTGTCAGAGAGTGTCAGAGAGTGTCAGAGAGTGATAGAGAGTGTCAGAGAGTGTCAGAGAGTGTCAGAGAGTGTCAGAGAGTGATAGAGAGTGATAGAGAGTGTCAGAGAGTGTCAGAGAGTGTCAGAGAGTGTCAGAGAGTGATAGAGAGTGATAGAGAGTGATAGCGATTGTCAGGAGTGTCAGAGAGTGTCAGAGAGTGTCAGACAGCGATAGAGAGTGATAGAGAGTGTCAGAGAGTGTCAGAGAGTGTCAGAGAGTGTCAGAGAGTGATAGAGAGTGTCAGAGAGTGTCAGAGAGTGATAGAGAGTGATAGAGAGTGATAGAGAGTGATAGAGAGTGTCAGAGAGTGATATAGAGTGATAGAGAGTGATAGAGAGTTTCAGAGAGTGTCAGAGAGTGTCAGAGAGTGTCAGAGAGTGATAGAGAGTGATAGAGAGTGATAGAGAGTGATAGAGAGTGTCAGAGAGTGATAGAGAGTGTCAGAGAGTGATAGAGAGTGATAGAGAGTGATAGAGAGTGATAGAGAGTGTCAGAGAGTGATAGAGAGTGATAGAGAGTGTCAGAGAGTGTCAGAGAGTGTCAAAGTGTGTCAGAGAGTGATAGAGAGTGATAGAGAGGTTCAGAGAGTGTCAGAGAGTGATAGTGAGTGTCAGAGAGTGTCAGAGAGTGTCAGAGAGTGTCAGAGAGTGTCAGAGAGTGATAGAGAGTGTCAGAGAGTTTCAGAGATTGTCAGAGAGTGTCAGAGAGTGTCAGAGAGTGTCAGAGAGTGTCAGAGAGTGATAGTGAGTGTCTGAGAGTGATAGAGAGTGTCTGAGAGTGATAGAGAGTGATAGAGAGTGTCAGAGAGTGTCAGAGAGTGTCAGAGAGTGTCAGAGAGTGTCAGAGAGTGTCAGAGAGCGATAGAGAGTGATAGAGAGTGTCAGAGAGTGTCAGAGAGTGTCAGAGAGTGTCAGAGAGTGTCAGAGAGTGATAGAGAGTGATGGAGAGTGATGGAGAGTTTCAGAGAGTGTCAGAGAGTTTCAGAGAGTGTCAGAGAGTGTCAGAGAGTGTCAGAGAGTGATAGAGAGTGATAGAGAGTGTCAGAGAGTGTCAGAGAGTGTCAGAGAGAGATAGTGAGTGTCTGAGAGTATCAGATAGTGATAGAGAGTGTCAGAGAGTGTCAGATAGTGATCATGAGTGTCTGGGAGTGTCAGAGAGTGTCTGAGAGTATCAGATAGTGATAGAGAGTGTCAGAGAGTGTCAGAGAGTGATAGAGAGTGATAGAGAGTTTCAGAGAGTGTCAGAGAGTGTCAGAGGGTGATAGTGTCACAGAGTGATAGAGAGTGTCAGAGAGTGTCAGAGAGTGATACAGAGTGATAGAAAGTGTCAGAGATGATAGAGAGTGATAGAGAGTTTCAGAGAGTGTCAGAGAATGTCAGAGAGTGATAGAGAGTGTCAGAGAGTGATAGAGAGTGATAGAGAGTGATAGAGAGTGTCAGAGAATGTCAGAGGGTGATAGAGAGTGTCACAGAGTGATAGAGAGTGTCAGAGAGTGTCAGAGAGTGATACAGAGTGATAGAGAGTTTCAGAGAGTGTCAGAGAGTGATAGAGAGTGATAGAGAGTGTCAGAGAGTGTCAGAGAGTGATAGAGAGTGATAGAAAGTGTCAGAGAGTGTCAGGGACTGTCAGCTAGTGATAGTGAGTGATAGAGAGTGTCAGAGAGTGATAGAGAGTGTCAGAGAGTGTCAGAGAGTGATAGAGAGTGTCAGAGAGTGTCAGAGAGTGTCAGAGAGTGTCAGAGAGTGTCAGAGAGTGTTATAGAGCGATAGAGAGTTTCAGAGAGTGTCAGAGAGTGTCAGAGAGTGATAGAGAGTGATAGAGAGTGTCAGAGAGTGTCAGAGAGTGTCAGAGAGTGTCAGAGAGTGTCAGAGAGTGATAGAGAGTGATAGAGAGTGATAGAGAGTGATAGAGAGTGTCAGAGAGTGTCAGACAGTGAGAGAGAGTGTCAGAGAGTGTCAGAGAGTGTCAGAGAGTGTCAGAGAGTGTCAGAGAGTGTCAGAGAGTGTCAGAGAGTGATAGAGAGTGTCAGAGAGTGTCAGAGAGTGTCAGAGAGTGTCAGAGAGTGTCAGACAGTGATAGAGAGTGATAGAGAGTTTCAGAGAGTGTCAGAGAGTGTCAGAGAGTGTCAGAGAGTGTCAGAGAGTGTCAGAGAGTGTCAGAGAGTGATAGAGAGTGATAGAGAGTGATATAGAGCGATAGAGAGTTTCAGAGAGTTTCAGAGAGTTTCAGAGAGTGTCAGAGAGTGTCAGAGAGTGTCAGAGAGTTTCAGAGAGTTTCAGAGAGTTTCAGAGAGTTTCAGAGAATGTCAGAGAGTGATAGAGAGTGTCAGAGAGTGATAGAGAGTCTCAGAGAGTGTCAGAGAGTGTCAGATAGTGATAGTGAGTGTCTGAGTGCGTCAGAGAGTGTCTGACAGCGTCAAAGAGCGTTAGAGTGTGACAGAGAGTGTCAGAGAGTGTCAGAGAGTGATAGAGAGTGATAGAGAGTGATAGAGAGTGATAGAGCGTGTCAGAGAGTGTCATAGAGTGATTGAGAACGTCAGAGAGTGATATAGAGTGTCTGAGCGTGTCTGTGAGTGACAGAGAGTGTCTCAGAGTGTCTCAGAGTGTCTCAGAGTGTCTCAGAGTGTCTCAGAGTGTCTCAGAGTGTCTCAGAGTGTCAGAGAGAGATAGAGAGAGATAGAGAGTGTCTGAGAGTGTCTGAGAGTGTCAGAGAGTGTCAGAGAGTGTCAGAGAGTGTCAGAGAGTGTCAGAGAGTGATAAAGAGTGTCAGAGAGTGTCAGAGAGTGTCAGAGAGTGTGAGAGAGTGTGAGAGAGTGTCAGAGAGTGTCAGAGAGTGTCAGAGAGTGATAGAGAGTGATAGAGAGTGATAGAGAGTGATAGAGAGTGATAGAGAGTGATAGAGAGTGATAGAGCGTGTCAGAGAGTGTCATAGAGTGTCATAGAGTGATAGAGAACGTCAGAGTGTGTCAGTGAGTGTCAGAGAGTGATAGAGAGTGTCAGAGTGTGTCACAGAAAGTCTGAGAGTGTCAGAGAGTGTCACAGAGTGATCTAGAGTGTCAAAGAGTGATAGAGTGTGTCAGAGAGCGATAGAGAGTGTCAGAGAGTGATAGAGAGAGATACAGAGTGATAGAGAGTATCTGAGAGTATCTGTGAGTGTCAGAGAGCGTCAGAGAGTGTCAGAGAGTGTCAGAGATCGATAGAGAGTGTCAGAGAGAGATAGACAGTGTCAGAGAGTGATAGAGAGTGATAGAGAGTGATAGAGAGTGACAGAGAGTGAAAGAGAGTGAAAGAGAGTGTCTGAGAGTGTCAGTGAGTGATTGAGAGTGATAGAGAGCCTCTGAGAGTGTCAGAGAGTGTCAGAGAGCGATAGAGAGTGTCAGAGAGTGGTAGAGAGTGACAGAGAGTGTCTGTGAGTGATAGAGAGTGTCAGAGTGTTTCAGAGAGTGTCTGAGAGTGTCAGTGAGTGATAGAGAGTGATAGAGACCCTCTGAGAGTGTCAGAGAGTGTCAGAGAGTGTCAGAGAGTGTCAGAGAGTGATAGAGAGTGATAGAGAGTGATAGAGAGTGACAGAGAGTGATTGGGACTGATAGAGAGCCTATGAGAGTGTCAGAGAGTTTCAGAGTATGTCAGAGGGTGTCAGAACATAGAACATGGAACATAGAACATACAGCACAGAACAGGCCCTTCGGCCCACAATGTTGTGCCGATCCTTTGTCCTCTGTCAAGGACAATTTAATCTATACCCCATCATTCTCCTTTATCCATATACCTATCCAAAAGCCTTTTGAAAGTCCCTAAAGTTTCTGACTCAACAACTTCCCCGGGCAAGGCATTCCATGCCTCGACCACTCTCTGGGTAAAGAACCTTCCCCTGACATCCCCCTTATATCTCCCACCCTTCACCTTAAATTTATGACCCCTTGTAACGCTTTGCTCCACCCGGGGAAAAAGTTTCTGACTGTCTACCCTATCTATTCCCCTGATCATCTTATAAACCTCTATCATGTCACCCCTCATCCTTCTCCTTTCTAATGAGAAGAGGCCTAGAATGTTCAGCCTTTCCTCGTAAGACTTATTCTCCATTCCAGGCAACATCCTGGTAAATCTCCTCTGCACCCTCTCCAAGGCTTCCACATCCTTCCTAAAATGAGGCGACCAGAACTGCACACAGTACTCCAAATGAGGCCTTACCAAGGTCCTGTACAGCTGCATCATCACCTCACGGCTCTTAAATTCAATCCCTCTGCTAATGAACGCTAACACCCCATATGCCTTCTTCACAGCCCTATCCACTTGAGTTGCAACTTTCAATGATCTATGCACATAGACCCCAAGGTCTCTCTGCTCCTCCACATGCCCAAGAACCCTACCGTTAACCCAGTATTTTGCATTCATGTTTGTCCTTCCAAAATGGACGACCTCACACTTTTCAGGGTTAAACTCCATCTGCCACTTTTCAGCCCAACACTGCAACCTATCCAAGTCCCTTTGCAGACGACAATAGCCCTCCTCGGTATCCACAACTCCACCAACCTTTGTATCATCTGCAAATTTAATGACCCACCCTTCGACTTCCTCATCCAAGTCGTTAATAAAAATCACAAACAGGAGAGGACCCAGAACTGATCCCTGCGGCACGCCACTGGTAACTGGGCTCCAGGCTGAGTATTTACCATCTAAGACCACTCTCTGCCTTCTATCAGTTAGCCAATTCTTAATCCAACTGGCCACATTCCCCACTATCCCATGCCTCCTGACTTTCTCCATAAGTCTACCATGGGGGACCTTATCAAATGCCTTACTAAAATCCATGTACACCACATCCACTGGTTTACCCTCATCCACTTGCTTGGTCACCTGCTCAAAGAATTCAATCAGGCTTGTGAGGCAAGACCTACCCCTCACAAAACCGTGCTGACTGTCCCGAATCAAGCAGTGTCTTTCCAGATGCTCAGAAATCCTATCCCTCAGCACCTTTTCCATCAACTTGCCTACCACCGAAGTAAGACTAACTGGCCTGTAATTCCCAGGGTTGTTCCTATTCCCTTTCTTGAACAGGGGCACAACATTTGCCACCCTCCAATCACCTGGTACCACCCCCGTCAGCAGAGAAGATGAAAAGATCATTGCCAGCGGCTCTGCAATTTCATCCCTTGCTTCCCATAACATCCTTGGATATACCCCGTCAGGCCCGGGAGACTTGTCTATCTTCAAGTTATTCAAAAACCCCAACACATCTTCCCTCCTAACGAGCACTTCCTCGAGCTTACCAGTCTGCTTCCCACCGTCCTCTTCAGTAATACACCCCTTCTCATTCGTAAATACCGAAGAGAAGTACTCATTCAAAACCTCACTTATCTCTTCCGGCTCAACACACAGTCTCCCGCTATTGTCCTTGACCGGACCTATGGTCCCCCTAGTCATCCTCATATTTCTGACATACGCGTAAAAGGCCTTGGGGTTTTCTTTTCTCCTACCCGCCAAGCATTTTTCATGCCCTCTCTTAGCTCTCCTAATCCCTTTCTTCAGATCCTTCCTGGCCATCTTGTATCTCTCCAGAGCTATGCCTGTGCCCTTTTTCCTCAACTTTATATACGCATCCTTCTTCTTCCTAACAAGACTCTCAACCTCTCTTGTCAACCACGGTTCCCTCACATGACCATCCCTTCCCTGTCTGACAGGGACATGCTTATCAATGGCCCCTACTATCTGCTCCTTGAAAAAGTTCCACATTTCGACCGTGCCCTTCCCTGCCAGCATATGCTCCCAACTTATGCTCCTCAGTTCCTGCCTGACAGCATCATATCTACCCTTCCCCCAATTGTAAACCTTGCCCTGTTGCACATACCTATCCCTCTCCATTACCACAGTGAATGCTACAGAATTGTGATCACTATCTCCAAAGTGCTCGCCCACCAACAGCTCTATCACTTGCCCTGGTTCATTACCTAGTACCAAATCCAATATTGCCTCCCCTCTGGTCGGGCAGTCTACATACTGAGTCAGAAAAGCTTCCTGGACATACTGCACAAACACTACCCCATCCAAACTATTCGATCTAAAGAGTTGCCAATCAATATTTGGGAAGTTGAAATCCCCCATAATTACTACCCTGTGACTTCTGCTCCTTTCCAAAATCTGTTTCCCAATCTGCTCTTCCACCTCCCTGCTGCTATTGGGGGGCCTATAGAAAACTCCCATCAAGGTGACTGCTCCTTTCCTGTTCCTGACCTCAACCCACAGTGCCTCAGTCGGCAGATCCTCCTCGAAAATTCTTTCAGCAGTTGTTACACTATTTCTAACTAACAATGCCACCCCCCCCACCTCTTTTACCACCATTCCTAATCTTATGAAAACATCTATAACCAGGTACCTCCAAAAACCATTCCTCCCCCTCACCTATCCACGTTTCAGTGATGGCCACAACATCGTAGTCCCAAGTGCCCATCCACGCCTTCAATTCACTCACCTTATTCCTGATGCTTCTTGCGTTGAAGTATACGCACTTTAACCCTTCTCCGTGCCCATCTGTCCTCTGTGACAGTGCTACCTTCCCCAATACCTCACTACACTCTTTGTCTTTCTGAGTGGACCCACTGGTCCCTGGATTACAAGTCCGGTTCCCATCCCCCTCCCAAACTAGTTTAAACCCTCCCGAACAGTACTAGCAAACCTCCCTCCCAGGATATTGGTGCCCCTCTGGTTCAGATGCAGCCCGTCCTGTTTGAACAGGTCCCATCTTCCCCAGAATGCAGTCCAATTATCCAAGAACTGGAAGCCCTCCCTCCTACACCATTCCTGCAGCCACGTGTTCAGCTGTGCTCTCTCCCTATTCCTAGCCTCACTATCACGTGGCGCCGGCAACAAACCAGAGATAACAACTCTGTCCGTCAGAGAGTGTCAGAGAGTGATAGAGAGTGATAGAGAGTGATGGAGAGTGTCAGAGATTGTCACAAATTGTCAGAGAGTGATAGAGAGTGATAGAGAGTGATGGAGAGTGTCAGACCGTGTCAGAGTGTGATAGAGAGTGTCTGAGAGTGTCTGAGAGTGATAGAGAGTGTCTGAGAGTGATAGAGAGTGTCAGAGAGTGATAGAGAATGTCAGAGAGTGATAGAGAGTGACAGAGAGGGTCTGACAGTGTCAGAGAGTGTCAGAGTGTGTCAGAGAGTGTCACAGTGTGTCAGAGAGTGACAGAGATTGACAGAGAGTGTCAGAGAGTGTCATAGAGTGATAGAGAGAGTCAGAGTGTGTCAGAGAGTGATAGAGTGTGATTGAGTGTGTCAGAGAGTGTCAGAGAGCGATAGACAGTTTCAGAGAGTGATAGAGAGTGTCTGAGATTGTCTGAGAATGACAGAGAGTGACAGAGAGTGACAGAGAGTGTCTGAGAGTGTCAGTGAGTGTCAGTGAGTGTCAGTGAGTGTCAGTGAGTGTCTGTGAGTGTCAGAGAGTGCTAGAGAGTGCTAGAGAGTGCTAGAGAGTGCTAGAGAGTGCTAGAGAGTGCTAGAGAGTGCTAGAGAGTCTCTGAGAGTGTCAGTGAGTGATAGAGAGTGATAGAGAGCCTCTGAGAGTGTCAGTGAGATTCAGAGAGTGATAGAGAGAGTCAGAGAGTGATAGTGAGTGATAGAGAGTGTCAGAGAGTGTCAGAGAGTGATAGAGAGTGTCAGAGAGTGTAAGAGAGTGATAGAGAGTGTCAGAGAGTGATAGAGAGTGTCAGAGAGTGATAGAGAGTGTCAGAGAGTGATAGAGAGTGATAGAGAGTGATAGAGAGTGATAGAGAGTGATAGAGAGTGTCAGAGAGTGTCAGAGAGTGTCAGAGAGTGTCAGAGAGTGTCAGAGAGTGATAGAGAGTGATAGAGAGTGATAGAGAGTGTCAGAGTGTGTCAGAGAGTTTCAGAGAATCATAGAGAGTGACACAGAGTGTCATTGATGAATCGAGAGTGTCAGAGAGTGTCAGAGAGTGTCAGAGAGTGATAGAGAGTGATAGAGAGTCTCTGAGAGTGTCAGAGAGTTTCAGAGAGTGAGAGAGAGATTCTGAGAGTCTCTGAGAGTGTCAGAGAGTGTCAGAGAGCGAAAGAGAGTGTCAGTGAGTGACAGAGAGTGTCAGAGAGTGTCAGAGAGTGTCAGAGAGCGAAATAGAGTGTCAGTGAGTGACAGAGAGTGTCAGTGAGTGACAGAGAGTGTCAGTGAGTGACAGAGAGTGACAGAGAGTGACAGCGAGTGTCTGAGAGTGACAGCGAGTGTCTGAGAGTGTCAGAGAGTGACAGCGAGTGTCAGAGAGTGTCAGTGAGTGACAGAGAGTGTCAGTGAGTGACAGAGAGTGACAGAGAGTGACAGCGAGTGTCTGAGAGTGACAGCGAGTGTCTGAGAGTGTCAGAGAGTGACAGCGAGTGTCAGAGAGTGTCAGAGAGTGTCAGAGAGTGTCAGAGAGTGTCAGAGAGCGAAAGAGAGTGTCATTGATGAATAGAGAGTGTCAGAGAGTGTCAGAGATTGATAGAGAGTGTCAGAGATTGATAGAGAGTGTCAGAGAGTGTCAGAGAGTGTCAGAGAGTGTCAGAGAGTGTCAGAGATTGTCAGAGAGTGTCAGAGAGTGTCAGAGAGTGATAGAGAGTGATAGAGTGTGTCAGAGTGTGTCAGAGTGTGTCAGAGTGTGTCAGAGTGTGTCAGAGTGTGTCAGAGAGTGATAGAGAGTGATAGAGAGTGATAGAGAGTGACAGAGAGTGACAGAGAGAGTCTGAGAATGCCAGAGAGTGATAGAGAATGTCAGAGAGTGATAGAGAGTGACAGAGAGTGTCTGAGAGCGACAGCGAGTGTCTGAGAGTGTCAGAGAGTGTCAGAGAGTGTCAGAGAGTGTCAGAGAGTGTCAGAGAGTGTCAGAGAGTGATAGGGTGTGTCAGAGAGTGATAGGGTGTGTCAGAGAGTGACAGAGAGAGTCTGAGAAAGTCAGAGAGTGATAGAGAATGTCAGAGAGTGATAGAGAGTGATAGAGAGTCTCTGAGAGTGTCAGAGAGTTTCAGAGAGTGAGAGAGAGATTCTGAGAGTCTCAGAGAGTGTCAGAGAGTGTCAGAGAGTGTCAGAGAGTGTCAGAGAGCGAAAGAGAGTGTCAGTGAGTGTCAGAGAGTGTCAGAGAGTGACAGAGAGTGTCAGAGAGTGTCAGAGAGTGTCAGAGAGTGTCAGAGAGTGTCAGAGAGTGTCAGAGAGCGAAAGAGAGTGTCAGTGAGCGACAGAGAGTGTCAGAGAGTGATAGAGAGTATCAGAGAGTGACAGAGAGTGACAGAGAGTGACAGAGAGTGACAGAGAGTGACAGAGAGTGACAGAGAGTGACAGAGAGTGTCTGAGAGTGTCTGAGAGTGTCAGAGAGTGTCTGAGAGTGTCTGAGAGTGTCTGAGAGTGATAGAGAGTGATAGAGAGTGATAGAGAGTGACAGAGAGTGACAGAGAGTGACAGAGAGTGACAGAGAGTGACAGAGAGTGACAGAGAGTGTCTGAGAGTGTCTGAGAGTGATAGAGAGTGATAGAGAGTGATAGAGAGTGATAGAGAGTGATAGAGAGTGATAGAGAGTATCAGAGAGTGTCATAGAGTGATAGAGAGTGTCAGAGAGTGTCAGAGAGTGTCAGAGAGTGTCAGAGAGTGTCAGAGAGTGTCAGAGAGTGATAGAGAGTGATAGAGAGTGATAGATAGCGTCAGAGAGTGTCACAGAGTGACAGAGAGTGACAGAGAGTGTCAGAGAGTGTCAGAGAGTGTCAGAGAGTGTCAGAGAGTGTCAGAGAGTGTCAGAGAGTGATGGAGAGTGATGGAGAGTGATGGAGAGTGATGGAGAGTGATGGAGAGTGATGGAGAGTGATAGAGAGTGATAGAGAGTGATAGAGAGTGATAGAGAGTGATAGAGTGTGATAGAGTGTGCTAGAGAGTGATAGAGAGTGTCAGAGAGTGTCAGAGAGTGTCAGAGAGTGATCGAGAGTGATAGAGAGCTTCAAAGAGTGTCAGAGAGTGTCAGAGAGTGATAGAGAGTGATAGAGAGTGATAGAGAGTGATAGAGAGTGATAGAGAGTGTCAGGGAGTGTCAGAGAGTGATAATAAGTGATATAGAGTGTCAGAGAGTGTCAGATAGTGATAGTGAGTGATAGAGAGTGTCAGAGAGTGATAGAGAATGTCAGAGAGTGATAGAGAGTGACAGAGAGGGTCTGACAGTGTCAGAGAGTGTCAGAGTGTGTCAGAGAGTGTCACAGTGTGTCAGAGAGCGAAAGAGAGTGTCAGTGAGTGACAGAGAGTGTCAGTGAGTGACAGAGAGTGACAGAGAGTGACAGCGAGTGACAGCGAGTGACAGCGAGTGTCTGAGAGTGACAGCGAGTGTCAGAGAGTGTCAGAGAGTGTCAGAGAGCGAAAGAGAGTGTCAGTGAGTGACAGAGAGTGTCAGAGAGTGTCAGAGAGCGAAAGAGAGTGTCAGTGAGTGACAGAGAGTGTCAGAGAGTGATAGAGAGTGATAGAGAGTATCCGAGAGTGTCAGAGAGTGTCTGAGAGTGTCTGAGAGTGTCTGAGAGTGTCTGAGAGTGTCTGAGAGTGTCAGGGAGTGATAGAGAGTGTCAGGGAGTGATAGAGAGTGTCAGGGAGTGATAGGGAGTGATAGACAGTTTCAGAGTGTGTCATTGAGTGATAGAGAGTGTCAGAGTGTGATAGTGTCAGAGAGTGTCAGAGAGTGATAGAGAGTGATAGAGAGTGACAGAGAGTGACAGAGAGTGTCAGAGAGTGTCAGAGAGTGTCAGAGAGTGTCAGAGTGTGTCAGAGTGTGTCAGAGTGTGTCAGAGTGTGTCAGAGTGTGTCAGAGAGTGATAGAGAGTGATAGAGAGTGATAGAGACTGTCAGAGTGTATCAGAGTGTGTCAGAGTGTGTCAGAGAATCATAGAGAGTGTCACAGAGTGTCATTGATGAATAGAGAGTGTCAGAGAGTGTCAGAGAGTGATAGAGAGTGATAGAGAGTGTCAGAGAGTGATAGAGAGTTACAGAGAGTTACAGAGAGTTACAGAGAGTGTCAGAGAGTGATAGAGAGTGATAGAGAGTGATAGAGAGTTACAGAGAGTGTCAGAGAGTGTCAGAGAGTGTCAGAGAGTGTCAGAGTGTGTCAGAGAGTGATGGAGAGTGATAGAGAGTGTCACAGTGGGTCATTGAGTGATAGAGAGTGTCAGAGAGTGTCAGAGAGTGACAGAGAGTGACAGAGAGTGACAGAGAGTGACAGAGAGTGACAGAGAGTGACAGAGAGTGACAGAGAGAGTCTGAGAATGCCAGAGAGTGATAGAGAATGTCAGAGAGTGATAGAGAGTGACAGAGAGTGTCTGAGAGCGACAGCGAGTGTCTGAGAGTGTCAGAGAGTGTCAGAGAGTGTCAGAGAGTGTCAGAGAGTGTCAGAGAGTGTCAGAGAGTGTCAGAGAGTGATAGAGAGTGATAGAGAGTGTCACAGAGTGTCATTGAGTGATAGAGAGTGTCAGAGAGTGTCAGAGTGTCAGAGAGTGATAGGGTGTGTCAGAGAGTGACAGAGAGAGTCTGAGAAAGTCAGAGAGTGATAGAGAATGTCAGAGAGTGATAGAGAGTGATAGAGAGTCTCTGAGAGTGTCAGAGAGTTTCAGAGAGTGAGAGAGAGATTCTGAGAGTGTCAGAGAGTGTCAGAGAGTGTCAGAGAGTGTCAGAGAGTGTCAGAGAGTGTCAGTGAGTGACAGAGAGTGTCAGAGAGTGTCAGAGAGTGTCAGAGAGTGATAGAGAGTATCAGAGAGTGACAGAGAGTGACAGAGAGTGACAGAGAGTGTCAGAGAGTGTCAGAGAGTGTCAGAGAGTGACAGAGAGTGTCAGAGAGTGTCAGAGAGTGTCAGAGAGCGAAAGAGAGTGTCAGTGAGTGACAGAGAGTGTCAGAGAGTGATAGAGAGTATCAGAGAGTGTCAGAGAGTGACAGAGAGTGACAGAGAGTGACAGAGAGTGACAGAGAGTGTCTGAGAGTGTCTGAGAGTGTAAGAGAGTGACAGAGAGTGACAGAGAGTGACAGAGAGTGACAGAGAGTGACAGAGAGTGACAGAGAGTGTCTGAGAGTGTCTGAGAGTGTCTGAGAGTGTCAGAGTGTGTCAGAGAGTGATAGAGAGTGATAGAGAGTGATAGAGAGTGATAGAGAGTATCAGAGAGTGTCATAGAGTGATAGATAGCGTCAGAGAGTGTCACAGAGTGTCAGAGAGTGTCAGAGTGTGTCAGAGTGTGTCAGAGAGTGTCAGAGTGTGTCAGAGAGTGTCAGAGAGTGTCAGAGAGTGTCAGAGAGTGTCAGAGAGTGTCAGAGAGTGTCAGAGAGTGATGGAGAGTGATGGAGAGTGATGGAGAGTGATGGAGAGTGATGGAGAGTGATAGAGTGTGATAGAGTGTGATAGAGAGTGATAGAGTGTCAGAGAGTGATAGAGATTTTCAGAGAGTGATAGAGATTTTCAGAGAGTGATCGAGAGTGATAGAGAGCTTCAAAGAGTGTCAGAGAGTGATAATAAGTGATAGAGAGTGTCAGAGAGTGTCAGAGAGTGTCAGAGAGTGTCAGAGAGTGTCAGAGAGTGTCAGAGAGTGTCAGAGAGTGTCAGAGAGTGTCATTGAGTGATAGAGAGTGTCAGAGAGTTATAGAGAGTGTCAGAGAGTTATAGAGAGTGATAGAGAGTTTCTGAGAGTGTCAAAGAGTGTCAGAGTGTGTCAGAGAGTGATGAAGAATGCTAGAGAGTGTCAGAGAGTGTCAGAGAGTGTCAGAGAGTGTCAGAGAGTGTCAGAGAGTGTCAGAGAGTGATATAGAGTGATATAGAGTGATATAGAGTGACAGAGAGTGACAGAGAGTGACAGAGAGTGACAGAGAGTGTCAGAGAGTGTCAGTGAGTGTCAGAGAGTGATAGAGAGTGATAGAGAGAGTCTGAGAGTGTCAGAGAGTGTCAGAGAGTGTCAGAGAGTGTCAGAGAGTGTCAGAGAGCGTCAGTGAGTGTCTGAGAGCGTCAGTGAGTGTCACAGAGTGTCTGAGTGCGTCAGAGAGTGTCTGAGAGCGTCAAAGAGCGTTAGAGAGTGTCAGAGAGCGACAGAGAGTGTCAGAGAGTGTCAGAGAGTGTCAGAGAGTGATGGAGAGTGTCAGAGAGTGATATAGAACATAGAAACATAGAACATAGAAAAAATACAGCACAGAACAGGCCCTTCGGCCCACGATGTTGTGCCGATCCTTTGTCCTCTGTCAAGGACAATTTAATCTATACCCCATCATTCTCCTTTATCCATATACCTATCTAAAAGCCGTTTGAAAGTCCCTAAAGTTTCTGACTCAACAACTTCCCCAGGCAAGGCATTCCATGCCCCGACCACTCTCTGGGTAAAGAACCTTCCCCTGACATCCCCCTTATATCTCCCACCCTTCACCTTAAATTTATGACCCCTTGTAACGCTTTGCTCCACCCGGGGAAAAAGTTTCTGACTGTCTACCCTATCTATTCCCCTGATCATCTTATAAACCTCTATCATGTCACCCCTCATCCTTCTCCGTTCTAATGAGAAGAGGCCTAGAATGTTCAGCCTTTCCTCGTAAGACTTATTCTCCATTCCAGGCAACATCCTGGTAAATCTCCTCTGCACCCTCTCCAAGGCTTCCACATCCTTCCTAAAATGAGGCGACCAGAACTGCACACAGTACTCCAAATGAGGCCTTACCAAGGTCCTGTACAGCTGCATCATCACCTCACGGCTCTTAAATTCAATCCCTCTGCTAATGAACGCTAACACCCCATATGCCTTCTTCACAGCCCTATCCACTTGAGTTGCAACTTTCAACGATCTATGCACATAGACCCCAAGGTCTCTCTGCTCCTCCACATGCCCAAGAACCCTACCGTTAACCCAGTATTTTGCATTCGTGTTTGTCCTTCCAAAATGGACGACCTCACACTTTTCAGGGTTAAACTCCATCTGCCACTTTTCAGCCCAGCACTGCAACCTATCCAAGTCCCTTTGCAGACGACAATAGCCCTCCTCGGTATCCACAACTCCACCAACCTTTGTATCATCTGCAAATTTACTGACCCACCCTTCGACTTCCTCATCCAAGTCGTTAATAAAAATCACAAACAGGAGAGGACCCAGAACTGATCCCTGTGGCACGCCACTGGTAACTGGGCTCCAGGCTGAGTATTTACCATCTAAGACCACTCTCTGCCTTCTATCAGTTAGCCAATTCTTAATCCAACTGGCCACATTCCCCACTATCCCATGCCTCCTGACTTTCTCCATAAGTCTACCATGGGGGACCTTATCAAATGCCTTACTAAAATCCATGTACACCACATCCACTGGTTTACCCTCATCCACTTGCTTGGTCACCTGCTCAAAGAATTCAATCAGGCTTGTGAGGCAAGACCTACCCCTCACAAAACCGTGCTGACTGTCCCGAATCAAGCAGTGTCTTTCCAGATGCTCAGAAATCCTATCCCTCAGCACCTTTTCCATCAACTTGCCTACCACCGAAGTAAGACTAACTGGCCTGTAATTCCCAGGGTTGTTCCTATTCCCTTTCTTGAACAGGGGCACAACATTTGCCACCCTCCAATCACCTGGTACCACCCCCGTCAACAGAGAAGATGAAAAGATCATTGCCAGCGGCTCTGCAATTTCATCCCTTGCTTCCCATAACATCCTTGGATATACCCCGTCAGGCCCGGGAGACTTGTCTATCTTCAAGTTATTCAAAAACCCCAACACATCTTCCCTCCTAACGAGCACTTCCTCGAGCTTACCAGTCTGTTTCACACCGTCCTCTTCAGTAATACACCCCTTCTCATTCGTAAATACCGAAGAGAAGTACTCATTCAAAACCTCACTTATCTCTTCCGGCTCAACACACAGTCTCCCGCTATTGTCCTTGACCGGACCTACGGTCCCCCTAGTCATCCTCATATTTCTGACATACGCGTAAAAGGCCTTGGGGTTTTCTTTTATCCTACCCGCCAAGCATTTTTCATGCCCTCTCTTAGCTCTCCTAATCCCTTTCTTCAGATCCTTCCTGGCCATCTTGTATCCCTCCAGAGCTATGCCTGTGCCCTTTTTCCTCAACCTTATATACGCATCCTTCTTCTTCCTAACAAGACTCTCAACCTCTCTTGTCAACCACGGTTCCCTCACATGACCATCCCTTCCCTGTCTGACAGGGACATGCTTATCAATGGCCCCTACTATCTGCTCCTTGAAAAAGTTCCACATTTCGACCGTGCCCTTCCCTGCCAGCATATGCTCCCAACTTATGCTCCTCAGTTCCTGCCTGACAGCATCATATCTACCCTTCCCCCAATTGTAAACCTTGCCCTGTTGCACATACCTATCCCTCTCCATTACCACAGTGAATGCTGCAGAATTGTGATCACTATCTCCAAAGTGCTCGCCCACCAACAGCTCTATCACTTGCCCTGGTTCATTACCTAGTACCAAATCCAATATTGCCTCCCCTCTGGTCGGGCAGTCTACATACTGAGTCAGAAAAGCTTCCTGGACATACTGCACAAACACTACCCCATCCAAACTATTCGATCTAAAGAGTTGCCAATCAATATTTGGGAAGTTGAAATCCCCCATAATTACTACCCTGTGACTTCTGCTCCTTTCCAAAATCTGTTTCCCAATCTGCTCTTCCACCTCCCTGCTGCTATTGGGGGGCCGATAGAAAACTCCCATCAAGGTGACTGCTCCTTTCCTGTTCCTGACCTCAACCCACAGTGCCTCAGTCGGCAGATCCTCCTCGAAAATTCTTTCAGCAGTTGTTACACTATTTCTAACTAACAATGCCACCCCCCCCCCCACCTCTTTTACCACCATTCCTAATCTTATGAAAACATCTATAACCAGGTACCTCCAAGAACCATTCCTCCCCCTCACATATCCACGTTTCAGTGATGGCCACAACATCGTAGTCCCAAGTGCCCATCCACGCCTTCAATTCACTCACCTTATTCCTGATGCTTCTTGCGTTGAAGTATACGCACTTTAACCCTTCTCCGTGCCCATCTGTCCTCTGCGACAGTGCTACCTTCCCCAATACCTCACTACACTCTTTGTCTTTCTGAGTGGACCCACTGGTCCCTGGACTACAAGTCCGGTTCCCATCCCCCTCCCAAACTAGTTTAAACCCTCCCGAACAGTACTAGCAAACCTCCCTCCCAGGATATTGGTGCCCCTCTGGTTCAGATGCAGCCCGTCCTGTTTGAACAGGTCCCATCTTCCCCAGAATGCAGTCCAATTATCCAAGAACTGGAAGCCCTCTCTCCTACACCATTCCTGCAGCCACGTGTTCAGCTGTGCTCTCTCCCTATTCCTAGCCTCACTATCACGTGGCGCCGGCAACAAACCAGAGATAACAACTCTGTCCGTCCGAGCTTTCAGCTTCCAGCCTAACTCCCTAAACTCACTTCTAACATCTGTGCCACCCTTCCTTCCTACGTCGTTGGTGCCAATGTGCACCACGACCTCTGGCTGCTCCCCCTCCCCTTTAAGGATCCTGAAGACGCGATCACAAACATCACGGACCCTGGCACCAGGTAGGCAACAAACCATCCGTGCGTCTCGCTCGCGCCCACAGAACCGCCTGTCGGTACTCCTCACCATCGAGTCCCCGATGACTAGTGCTCTCCCATTCTCCCTCCTTCCCTTCTGAGCCACAGTGCAGGACCCCGTGCCAGAGGCCCGTTCACTGCAGCCTGCCCCCGATAGGCCGTCCCCCCCAACAGTATCTAAAACTGTATACTTGTTGCTGAGGGGAACGACCACAGGAGATCCCTGCACTGACCTCTTCCCACCTCTAACTGTTACCCAGCTGCCTTTGTTTTGTGGAGTAACGACATCCCTGTAGCTTCTATCTATCACCCCCTCAGCTTCCCGAATGATCCTCAGTTCATCCAGCTCCAGCTCCAGTTCCCTAACACGGTCTGATAGGAGCTGGAGACGGATGCACTTCCAGCAGGTGAAGTCGGCAGGGTCACCGGAGGTTCCCCTCACCTCGAACATACTGCAGGAGGAGCACTGCACTCCCCTGGCTGCCATTTATTTTACTCAATTACCCCTTAATTAAGTACAAATATAGATATTAACAAAAACAGTGAAATAGCTTACCTGTTCAGTCCTTTTTGGCTAGAGGAGGAGGGTAAAAAGGGTCTCGGGTTAACTCTGCTCCGCACCTTTAAAGAAAATACCTACCCAGGAGTCCTTGCTGCCGTCCAGCTTCCGGTTCCTCCCGCGCCAAAAGTAACTTGAACACAAGGAAAACAGTAAGTACAACTTTCAAAACACAGCTCCTGGTGCCTTCACTTACCCACCGAAGAGTCGCTACCTTCTCCTGCTGCTCCGCCGGGAAATGAGGCCGAGTCCACGGAGCTCCGCACCTTTAAATAAAATACCTACCCAGGAGTCCTTGCTGCCGTCCAGCTTCCGGTTCCTCCCGCGCCAAAAGTAACTTGAACACAAGGAAAACAGTAAGTACAACTTTCAAAACACAGCTCCTGGTGCCTTCACTTACCGACCGAAGAGTCGCTACCTTCTCCTGCTGCTCCGCCGGGAAATGAGGCCGAGTCCACGGAGCTCCGCACCTTTAAAGAAAATACCTACCCAGGAGTCCTTGCTGCCGTCCAGCTTCCGGTTCCTCCCGCGCCAAAAGTAACTTGAACACAAGGAAAACAGTAAGTACAACTTTCAAAACACAGCTCCTGGTGCCTTCACTTACCCACCGAAGAGTCGCTACCTTCTCCTGCTGCTCTGCCGGGAAATGAGCATAGAGTGTCTGAGAGTGTCTGAGAGTGTCAGAGAGTGTCAGAGAGTGTCAGAGAGTGTCAGAGAGTGTCAGAGAGTGATAGAGAGTGTCAGAGAGTGTCAGAGAGTGTCAGATAGTGATAGTGAGTGTCAGAGAGTGTCAGAGAGTGATAGAGAGTGATAGAGAGTGTCTGAGAGTGTCAGAGAGTGTCAGAGTGTGATAGAGAGTGATAGAGAGTGTGAGAGAGTGTCAGAGAGTGATAGAGAGTGATAGAGAGTGATAGAGCGTGTCAGAGAGTGTCATAGAGTGATAGAGAACGTCAGAGGGTGTCAGAGAGTGTCAGAGAGTGATAGAGAGTGACAGAGAGTGTCAGAGTGTGTCAGTGAGTGTCATAGAGTGATAGAGAGTGTCAGAGTGTGTCACAGAAAGTCTGAGAGTGTCAGAGAGTGTCACAGAGTGATCGAGAGTGTCAAAGAGTGATAGAGTGTGTCAGAGAGTGATAGAGAGTGTCAGAGAGTGATAGAGAGAGATAGAGAGTGTCACAGAGTGATTAAGAGCGTCAGAGAATGTTAGAGAGTGATACAGAGTGATAGAGATTATCTGAGAGTATCTGTCAGTGTCAGAGAGCGTCAGAGAGTGATAGAGAGTGATAGAGCGTGTCAGAGAGTGTCATAGAGTGATAGAGAACGTCAGAGGGTGTCAGAGAGTGTCAGAGAGTGATAGAGAGTGACAGAGAGTGTCAGAGTGTGTCAGTGAGTGTCATAGAGTGATAGAGAGTGTCAGAGTGTGTCACAGAAAGTCTGAGAGTGTCAGAGAGTGTCACAGAGTGATCGAGAGTGTCAAAGAGTGATAGAGTGTGTCAGAGAGTGATAGAGAGTGTCAGAGAGTGATAGAGAGAGATAGAGAGTGTCACAGAGTGATTAAGAGTGTCAGAGAATGTTAGAGAGTGATACAGAGTGATAGAGAGTATCTGAGAGTATCTGTCAGTGTCAGAGAGCGTCAGAGAGTGTCAGAGATCGATAGAGAGTGTCAGAGAGAGAGATAGACAGTGTCAGAGAGTGATAGAGAGTGTCTGAGAGTGTCTGAGAGTGACAGAGAGTGAAAGAGAGTGTCTGAGAGTGTCAGTGAGTGATTGAGAGTGTCAGAGTGTTTCACAGAGTGATAGAGAGTGATTGAGTGTGTCAGAGAGTGCCAGTGAGCGATAGAGAGTGTCAGAGAGTGATAGAGAGTGTCAGAGAGTGATAGAGAGAGTCTGAGAGTGTCAGTGACTGATTGAGAGTGATAGAGAGCCTCTGAGAGTGTCAGAGAGTGTCAGAGAGTGATAGAGAGTGTCAGAGAGTGGTAGAGAGTGACAGAGAGTGTCTGTGAGTGATAGAGAGTGTCAAAGTGTATCAGAGAGTGATAGAGAGTGATTGAGTGTGTCAGAGAGTGCCAGAGAGCGATAGAGAGTGTCAGAGAGTGTCTGAGAGTGTCTGAGAGAGTCTGAGAGTGTCTGAGAGCGTCAGAGAGTGTCAGAGAGTGTCAGAGAGTGTCTGAGAGCGTCTGAGAGCGTCTGAGAGCGTCAGAGATTGTCAGAGAGTGTCTGAGAGCGTCAGAGATTGTCAGAGAGTGTCTGAGAGCGTCAGAGAGTGTCACAGAGTGTCTGAGTGCGTCAGAGAGTGTCTGAGAGCGTCAAAGAGCGTTAGAGTGTGACAGAGAGTGTCTGAGAGTGTCAGAGTGTGATAGAGAGTGTCAGATAGTGCCAGAGTGTGTGAGAGTGTCAGAGAGCGACAGAGAGTGTCAGAGAGTGTCAGAGAGTGATGGAGAGTGTCAGAGAGTGTCAGAGAGTGATAGAGAGTGTCTGAAAGTGTCAGAGAGTGTCTGAGAGTGATAGAGAGAGTCTGAGAGTGTCTGAGAGCGTCAGAGAGTGTCAGAGAGTGTCTGAGAGCGTCAGAGAGTGTCACAGAGTGTCTGAGTGCGTCAGAGAGTGTCTGAGAGCGTCAAAGAGCGTTAGAGTGTGACAGAGAGTGTCTGAGAGTGTCAGAGTGTGATAGAGAGTGTCAGATAGTGCCAGAGTGTCTGAGAGTGTCAGAGAGTGATAGAGAGTGATAGAGAGTGATAGAGAGTGTCTGAGAGTGTCAGAGAGTGTCAGAGAGTGATAGAGAGTGATAGAGAGTGTGAGAGAGTGCCAGAGAGTGATAGAGAGTGATAGAGCGTGTCAGAGAGTGTCATAGAGTGATAGAGAACGTCAGAGGGTGTCAGAGAGTGTCAGAGAGTGATAGAGAGTGACAGAGAGTGTCAGAGTGTGTCAGTGAGTGTCATAGAGTGATAGAGAGTGTCAGAGTGTGTCACAGAATGTCTGAGAGCGTCAGAGAGTGTCAGAGATCGCTAGAGAGTGTCAGAGAGAGATAGACAGTGTCAGAGAGTGATAGAGAGTGTCTGAGAGTGACAGAGAGTGAAAGAGAGTGTCTGAGAGTGTCAGTGAGTGATTGAGAGTGATAGAGAGCCTCTGAGAGTGTCAGAGAGTGTCAGAGAGCGATAGAGAGTGTCAGAGAGTGGTAGAGAGTGACAGAGAGTGTCTGTGAGTGATAGAGAGTGTCAGAGTGTTTCAGAGAGTGATAGAGAGTGATTGAGTGTGTCAGAGAGTGCCAGAGAGCGATAGAGAGTGTCAGAGAGTGATAGAGAGTGTCAGAGAGTGATAGAGAGTGTCTGAGAGTGTCAGTGAGTGATTGAGAGTGATAGAGAGCCTCTGAGAGTGTCAGAGAGTGTCAGAGAGTGATAGAGAGTGTCAGAGAGTGTTAGAGAGTGACAGAGAGTGTCTGTGAGTGATAGAGAGTGTCAGAGTGTTTCAGAGAGTGATAGAGAGTGATTGAGTGTGTCAGAGAGTGCCAGAGAGCGATAGAGAGTGTCAGAGAGTGATAGAGAGTGTCAGAGAGTGATAGAGAGTGTCTGAGAGTGACAGAGCGTGAAAGAGAGTGTCTGAGAGTGTCAGTGAGTGTCAGAGACTGATAGAGAGTGTCTGAGAGTGTCCATGAGCGATAGAGAGTGATAGAGACCCTCTGAGAGTGTCAGAGAGTGTCAGAGTATGTCAGAGGGTGTCAGAGAGTGTCAGAGAGTGATAGAGAGTGATGGAGAGTGTCAGAGATTGTCACAAATAGTCAGAGAGTGATAGAGAGTGAAAGAGAGTGTCAGAGTGTGTCAGAGAGTGTCAGAGAGTGGTAGAGAGTGACAGAGAGTGTCTGTGAGTGATAGAGAGTGTCAGAGTGTTTCAGAGAGTGATAGAGAGTGATTGAGTGTGTCAGAGAGTGCCAGAGAGTGATAGAGAGTGTCAGAGAGTGATAGAGAGTGTCAGAGAGTGATAGAGAGTGTCTGAGAGTGTCTGAGAGTGACAGAGCGTGAAAGAGAGTGTCTGAGAGTGTCAGTGAGTGTCAGAGACTGATAGAGAGTGTCTGAGAGTGTCAGTGAGCGATAGAGAGTGATAGAGACCCTCTGAGAGTGTCAGAGAGTGTCAGAGTATGTCAGAGGGTGTCAGAGAGTGTCAGAGAGTGATAGAGAGTGATGGAGAGTGTCAGAGATTGTCACAAATAGTCAGAGAGTGATAGAGAGTGATAGAGAGTGAAAGAGAGTGTCAGAGTGTGTCAGAGAGTGTCAGAGAGTGATAGAGAGTGATAGATAGCGTCAGAGAGTGTCATAGAGTGATAGAGAGGGATAGAGAGTGTCACAGAGTGTCGTTGAGTAATAGAGATTGTCAGAATGTGTCAGAGAGTGATAGAGAGTGTCAGAGAGTGTCAGAGAGTGTCAGAGAGTGTCAGAGAGTGATACGGAGTGTGATTGAGAGTGTCTGAGACTGTCAGAGAGTGTCAGAGAGTGTCAGAGAGTGATGGAGAGTGTCAGACCGTGTCAGAGTGTGATAGAGAGTGTCTGAGAGTGTCAGAGAGTGTCAGAGTGTGTCAGAGAGTGATAGAGAGTGATAGAGAGTGATACGGAGTGTGATTGAGAGTGTCTGAGATTGTCGGAGAGTGTCAGAGAGTGTCAGAGAGTGATAGAGAGTGTCAGAGAGTGTCAGAGATTGATACGGAGTGTGATTGAGAGTATCTGAGAGTGTCGGAGAGTGTCAGAGAGTGTCAGAGAGTGATGGAGAGTGTCAGACCGTGTCAGAGTGTGATAGAGAGTGTCTGAGAGTGTCTGAGAGTGTCTGAGAGTGTCAGAGAGTGTCAGAGAGTGTCAGAGTGTGTCAGAGAGTGATAGAGAGTGATAGAGAGTGTCTGAGATTGTCAGTGAGTGATTGAGAGTGATAGAGAGCCTCTGAGAGTGTCAGAGTGTGTCAGAGAGTGATAGAGAGTGTCAGAGAGAGATAGACAGTGTCAGAGAGTGATAGAGAGTGTCTGAGAGAGACAGAGAGTGAAAGAGTGCGTCTGAGAGTGCCAGTGAGTGTCAGAGAGTGATAGAGAGTGTCTGAGAGTGTCAGTGAGTGATTGAGAGTGACAGAGAGCCTCTGAGAGTGTCAGAGAGTGTCAGAGAGTGATAGAGAGTGTCAGAGAGTGGTAGAGAGTGTCAGAGAGTGTCAGAGAGTGGTAGAGAGTGACAGAGAGTGTCTGAGAGTGTCAGAGAGTGATAGAGAATGTCAGAGAGTGATAGAGAGTGACAGAGAGGGTCTGACAGTGTCAGAGAGTGTCGGAGTGTGTCAGAGAGTGACAGAGAGTGATAGAGAGTGTCAGAGATTGTCATAGAGTGATAGAGAGAGTCAGAGTGTGTCAGAGAGTGATAGAGTGTGATTGAGTGTGTCAGAGAGTGTCAGAGAGCGATAGACAGTTTCAGAGAGTGATAGAGAGTGTCTGAGATTGTCTGAGAGTGACAGAGAGTGACAGAGAGTGAAAGAGAGTGTCTGAGAGTGTCTGAGAGTGTCAGTGAGTGTCAGTGAGTGTCAGAGAGTGCTAGAGAGTGTCTGAGAGTGTCAGTGAGTGATAGAGAGTGATAGAGAGCCTCTGAGAGTGTCAGAGAGATTCAGAGAGTGATAGAGAGAGTCAGAGAGTGATAGTGAGTGGCAGAGAGTGTCTGAGAGTGTCAGTGAGTGTCAGAGAGTGATAGAGTGTGTCAGAGAGTGTAAGAGAGTGATAGAGAGTGTCAGAGAGTGATAGAGAGTGATAGAGAGTGTCAGAGAGTGTCATAGAGTGATGGAGAGTCTCAGAGAGTGTCAGAGAGTGATAGAGAGTGATAGAGAGTGTCAGAGTGTGTCAGAGAGTTTCAGAGAATCATAGAGAGTGTCACAGAGTGTCATTGATTAATAGAGAGTGTCAGAGAGTGTCAGAGATTGATAGAGAGTGATAGAGAGTGTCAGAGAGTGTCAGAGAGTGAAAGAGAGTGATAGAGAGTGTCAGAGTATGTCAGAGAGTGATAGAGAGTGATAGAGAGTGTCAGAGAGTGATAGAGAGTTACAGAGAGTTGCAGAGAGTGTCAGAGAGTGATAGAGAGTTACAGAGAGTGTCAGAGAGTGATAGAGAGTGTCAGAGAGTGTCAGAGTGTGTCAGAGAGTGATGGAGAGTGATAGAGAGTGTCACAGTGGGTCATTGAGTGATAGAGAGTGACAGAGAGTGTCTGAGAGCGACAGCGAGTGTCTGAGAGTGTCAGTGAGTGTCAGAGAGTGACAGAGAGTGTCAGAGAGTGTCAGAGAGTGATAGAGAGTATCAGAGAGTGTCAGAGAGTGACAGAGAGTGTCTGAGAGCGACAGCGAGTGTCTGAGAGTGTCAGTGAGTGTCAGAGAGTGAAAGAGAGTGATAGGGAGTGATAGACAGTTTCAGAGTGTGTCATTGAGTGATAGAGAGTGTCAGACTTTGTCAGAGTGTGATAGAGAGTGTCAGAGAGTGTCAGAGAGTGATAGAGAGTGTAAGAGAGTGATAGAGAGTGATAGAGAGTGTCAGAGATTGATAGAGAGTGACAGAGAGTGACAGAGAGTGACAGAGAGTGACAGAGAGTGTCAGAGAGTGTCAGAGTGTGTCAGAGAGTGATAGAGAGTGATAGAGAGTGTCAGAGAGTGTCATAGAGTGATAGAGAGTGTCAGAGTGTTTCAGAGAGTGATAGAGAGTGATAGAGAGTGTCAGAGAGTGTCATAGAGTGATAGAGAGTGTCAGAGTGTTTCAGAGAGTGATAGAGTGTGATTGAGTGTGTCAGAGAGTGTCAGAGAGCGATAGACAGTGTCAGACAGTGATAGAGAGTGTCAGAGAGTGATAGAGAGTGTCTGAGAGTGTCTGACAGTGACAGAGAGTGAAAGAGACTGTCTGAGAGTGTCAGTGAGAGTCAGAGACTGATAGAGAGTGTCTGAGAGTGTCAGTGAGTGTCAGAGAGTGATAGAGAGTGTCAGAGAATGTAAGAGTGTGATAGAGAGTGTCAGAGAGCGATAGAGAGTATCAGAGAGAGATAGACAGTGTCAGACACTGCAAGAGAGTGTCTGAGAGTGACAGAGAGTGAAAGAGTGTGTCTGAGAGTGTCAGTGAGTGTCAGAGAGTGATAGAGAGTGTCTGAGAGTGTCAGTGAGTGATTGAGAGTGATAGAGAGCCTCTGAGAGAGTCAGAGAGGGTCTGAGAGTGATAGAGAGTGTCAGAGAGTGATTGAGAATGTCAGAGAGTGATAGAGAGTGACAGAGACGGTCTGAGAGTGAAAGAGTGTGTCTGAGAGTGTCAGTGAGTGTCAGAGAGTGATAGAGAGTGTCTGAGAGTGTCAGTGAGTGATTGAGAGTGATAGAGAGCCTCTGAGAGAGTCAGAGAGGGTCTGAGAGTGATAGAGAGTGTCAGAGAGTGATTGAGAATGTCAGAGAGTGATAGAGAGTGACAGAGACGGTCTGAGAGTGTCAGAGAGTGTCAGAGTGTGTAAGAGAGTGACAGAGAGTGATAGAGAGTGTCAGAGAGTGTCATCGAGTGATAGAGAGAGTCAGAGTGTGTCAGAGAGTGATAGAGAGTGTCTGAGATCGTCTGAGAGTGACAGAGAGTGAAATAGAGTGTCTGAGAGTGTCAGTGAGTGATAGAGAGTGATAGAGAGCCTCTGAGATTGTCAGAGAGATTCAGAGAGTGATAGAGAGAGTCAGAGAGTGATAGTGAGTGGCAGAGAGTGTCTGAGAGTGTCAGTGAGTGTCAGAGAGTGATAGAGAGTGTCAGAGAGTGTAAGAGAGTGATAGAGAGTGTCAGAGAGTGATAGAGAGTGATAGAGCGTGATAGAGCGTGATAGAGAGTGTCAGAGAGTGTCATAGAGAGATGGAGAGTCTCAGAGAGTGTCAGAGAGTGATAGAGAGTGTCACAGAGTGTCATTGATTAATAGAGAGTGTCAGAGAGTGTCAGAGATTGATCGAGAGTGATAGAGAGTGTCAGAGAGTGTCATAGAGTGATAGAGAGGGATAGAGAGTGTCACAGAGTGTCATTGAGTAATAGAGAGTGTCGGAAAGTGTCAGAGAGTGATAGAGAGTGTCAGAGAGTGATACGGAGTGTGATTGAGAGTGTCTGAGAGTGTCAGAGTGTGTCAGAGAGTGTCAGAGAGTGATGGAGAGTGATAGAGAGTGTCATTGATTGATAGAGAGTGTCAGAGAGTGTCAGAGAGTTATAGAGAGAAATAGAGAGTGTCAGAGAGTGTCAGAGAGTGATAGAGAGTGTCAGAGAGTGATAGAGAGTTTCAGAGAGTGATCGAGAGTGGTAGAGAGCTTCAAAGAGTGTCAGAGAGTGATAGAGAGTGATAGAGAGTGATAGGGAGTGTCGGAGAGTGTCAGAGAGTGATAGAGAGTGGTAGAGAGTGTCAGGGAGTGTCAGAGAGTGATAGAGAGTGATACAGAGTGTCAGAGAGTGTCAGAGAGTGTCAGAGAGCGATAATAAGTGATAGAGCGTGTCTGAGAGTGTCAGAGAGTGTCTGAGAGTGTCTGAGTGTGTCAGAGAGTGTCAGAGAGTGTCAGAGAGTGATAGACAGTGATAGAGATTTTCAGAGAGTGTCATTGAGTGATAGAGAGTGTCAGAGAGTGATAGAGAGTGATAGAGAGTTTCTGAGAGTGTCAAAGAGTGTCAGAGTGTGTCAGAGAGTGATGAAGAATGCTAGAGCGTTTCAGAGTGTGTCTGAGAGCGTCAGAGAGTGTCAGAGTGTGATAGAGAGTGTCTGAGAGTGTTATAGAGTGTCTGAGCGTGTCTGAGAGTGACAGAGAGTGACAGAGAGTGACAGAGAGTGTCTCAGAGTGTCAGTGAGTGTCAGAGAGTGATAGAGAATGTCTGAGAGTGTCAGAGAGTGTCTGAGAGTGATAGAGAGAGTCTGAGAGTGTCTGAGAGCGTCAGAGTGTGTCAGAGAGTGTCTGAGAGCGTCAGAGAGTGTCACAGAGTGTCTGAGTGCGTCAGAGAGTGTCTGAGAGCGTCAAAGAGCGTTAGAGTGTGACAGAGAGTGTCTGAGAGTGTCAGAGTGTGATAGAGAGTGTCAGATAGTGCCAGAGTGTGTGAGAGTGTCAGAGAGCGACAGAGAGTGTCAGAGAGTGTCAGAGAGTGATGGAGAGTGTCAGAGAGTGATGGAGAGTGTCAGAGAGTGATATAGAGTGTCTGAGCGTGTCTGAGAGTGACAGAGAGTGACAGAGAGTGACAGAGAGTGACAGAGAGTGTCTCAGAGTGTCAGTGAGTGTCAGAGAGTGATAGAGAGTGATAGAGAGTGTCTGAGAGTGTCAGAGAGTGTCAGAGTGTGATAGAGAGTGATAGAGAGTGTGAGAGAGTGTCAGAGAGTGATAGAGAGTGATAGAGCGTGTCAGAGAGTGTCATAGAGTGATAGAGAACGTCAGAGAGTGTCAGAGAGTGTCAGAGAGTGATAGAGAGTGACAGAGAGTGTCAGAGTGTGTCAGTGAGTGTCATAGAGTGATAGAGAGTGTCAGAGTGTGTCACAGAAAGTCTGAGAGTGTCAGAGAGTGTCACAGAGTGATCGAGAGTGTCAAAGAGTGATAGAGTGTGTCAGAGAGTGATAGAGAGTGTCAGAGAGTGATAGAGAGAGATAGAGAGTGTCACAGAGTGATTAAGAGTGTCAGAGAGTGTTAGAGAGTGATACAGAGTGATAGAGAGTATCTGAGAGTATCTGTGAGTGTCAGAGAGCGTCAGACAGTGTCAGAGATCGATAGAGAGTGTCAGAGAGAGATAGACAGTGTCAGAGAGTGATAGAGAGTGTCTGAGAGTGACAGAGAGTGAAAGAGAGTGTCTGAGAGTGTCAGTGAGTGATTGATTTAGAATTAGAATTAGAATATTACAGCGCAGTACAGGCCCTTCGGCCCTCGATGTTGCGCCGATCATCTGACCTACACTATTCCATTTACATCCATATGTCTATCCAATGACCACTTAAATGCCCTTAAAGTTGGCGAGTCTACTACTGTTGCAGGCAGGGCGTTCCACGCCCCTACTACTCTCTGCGTAAAGAAACTACCTCTGACATCTGTCCTATATCTTTCACCCCTCAACTTAAAGCTATGTCCCCTCGTGTTTGAGAGTGATAGAGAGCCTCTGAGAGTGTCAGAGAGTGTCAGAGAGCGATAGAGAGTGTCAGAGAGTGGTAGAGAGTGACAGAGAGTGTCTGTGAGTGATAGAGAGTGTCAGAGTGTTTCAGAGAGTGATAGAGAGTGATTGAGTGTGTCAGAGAGTGCCAGAGAGCGATAGAGAGTGTCAGAGAGTGTCAGAGAGTGATAGAGAGTGTCAGAGAGTGATAGAGAGTGTCTGAGAGTGTCAGTGAGTGATTGAGAGTGATAGAGAGCCTCTGAGAGTGTCAGAGAGTGTCAGAGAGTGATAGAGAGTGTCAGAGAGTGGTAGAGAGTGACATAGAGTGTCTGTGAGTGATAGAGAGTGTCAGAGTGTTTCAGAGAGTGATAGAGAGTGATTGAGTGTGTCAGAGAGTGCCAGAGAGCGATAGAGAGTGTCAGAGAGTGATAGAGAGTGTCTGAGAGTGTCGGAGAGTGACAGAGCGTGAAAGAGAGTGTCTGAGAGTGTCAGTGAGTGTCAGAGACTGATAGAGAGTGTCTGAGAGTGTCAGTGAGTGATAGAGAGTGATAGAGACCCTCTGAGAGTGTCAGAGAGTGTCAGAGAGTGATAGAGAGTGTCAGAGAGTGTCAGAGAGTGATAGAGAGTGACAGAGAGTGATAGAGAGTGATAGAGAGCCTATGAGAGTGTCAGAGTATGTCAGAGTGTGTCAGAGAGTGTCAGAGAGTGGTAGAGAGTGATGGAGAGTGTCAGAGATTGTCACAAATTGTCAGAGAGTGATAGAGAGTGATAGATAGCGTCAGAGAGTGTCATAGAGTGATAGAGAGGGATAGAGAGTGTCACAGAGTGTCATTGAGTAATAGAGAGTGTCAGAAAGTGTCAGAGAGTGATAGAGAGTGTCAGAGAGTGTCAGAGAGTGATACGGAGTGTGATTGAGAGTGTCTGAGACTGTCAGAGAGTGTCAGAGAGTGTCAGAGAGTGATGGAGAGTGTCAGAACTTGTCAGAGTGTGATAGAGAGTGTCTGAGAGTGTCAGAGAGTGTCAGAGTGTGTCAGAGAGTGATAGAGAGTGATAGAGAGTGATAGAGAGTGATAGAGAGTGTCAGAGAGTGTCAGAGAGTGTCAGAGTGTGTCAGAGAGTGATAGAGAGTGATTGAGTGTGTCAGAGAGTGTCAGAGAGCGATAGAGAGTGTCAGAGAGAGATAGACAGTGTCAGAGAGTGATAGAGAGTGTCTGAGAGTGACAGAGAGTGAAAGATTGCGTCTGAGAGTGTCAGTGAATGTCAGAGAGTGATAGAGAGTGTCTGAGAGTGTCAGTGAGTGATTGAGAGTGACAGAGAGCCTCTGAGAGTGTCAGAGAGTGTCAGAGAGTGATAGAGAGTGTCAGAGAGTGGTAGAGATTGACAGAGAGTGTCTGAGAGTGATAGAGAGTGTCAGAGAGTGATAGAGAATGTCAGAGAGTGATAGAGAGTGACAGAGAGGGTCTGACAGAGTCAGAGAGTGTCAGAGTGTGTCAGAGAGTGACAGAGAGTGATAGAGAGTGTCAGAGAGTGTCATAGAGTGATAGAGAGAGTCAGAGTGTGTCAGAGAGTGATAGAGTGTAATTGAGTGTGTCAGAGAGTGTCAGAGAGCGATAGACGGTTTCAGAGAGTGATCGAGAGTGTCTGAGATTGTCTGAGAGTGACAGAGAGTGAAAGAGAGTGAAAGAGAGTGTCTGAGAGTGTCTGAGAGTGTCTGAGAGTGTCAGTGAGTGTCAGTGAGTGATAGAGAGTGTCTGAGAGTGTCAGTGAGTGATAGAGAGTGATAGAGAGCCTCTGAGAGTGTCAGAGAGATTCAGAAAGTGATAGAGAGAGTCAGAGAGTGATAGAGAGTGATAGAGAGTGTCAGAGAGTGTCATAGAGTGATGGAGAGTCTCAGAGAGTGTCAGAGAGTGATAGAGAGTGATAGAGAGTGTCAGAGTGTGTCAGAGAGTTTCAGAGAATCATAGAGAGTGTCACAGAGTGTCATTGATTAATAGAGAGTGTCAGAGAGTGTCAGAGATTGATAGAGAGTGATAGAGAGTGTCAGAGAGTGTCAGAGAGTGAAAGAGAGTAATAGAGAGTGTCAGGGTGTGTCAGAGAGTGATAGAGAGTGATAGAGATTGTCAGAGAGTGATAGAGAGTTACAGAGAGTTACAGAGAGTGTCAGAGAGTGATAGAGAGTTACAGAGAGTGTCAGAGAGTGATAGAGAGTGTCAGAGAGTGTCAGAGTGTGTCAGAGTGTGTCAGAGAGTGATGGAGAGTGATAGAGAGTGTCACAGTGGGTCATTGAGTGATAGAGAGTGTCAGAGAGTGTCAGAGAGTGACAGAGAGAGTCTGAGAATGTCAGAGAGTGATAGAGAATGTCAGAGAGTGATAGAGAGTGACAGAGAGTGTCTGAGAGCGACAGCGAGTGTCTGAGAGTGTCAGTGAGTGTCAGAGAGTGACAGAGAGTGTCAGAGAGTGATAGAGAGTATCAGAGAGTGTCAGAGAGTGTCAGAGAGTGACAGAGAGTGTCTGAGAGCGACAGCGAGTGTGTGAGAGTGTCAGTGAGTGTCAGAGAGTGAAAGAGAGTGATAGGGAGTGATAGACAGTTTCAGAGTGTGTCATTGAGTGATAGAGAGTGTCAGACTTTGTCAGAGTGTGATAGAGAGTGTCAGAGAGTGTCAGAGAGTGATAGAGAGTGTAAGAGAGTGATAGAGAGTGATAGAGAGTGTCAGAGATTGATAGAGAGTGACAGAGAGTGACAGAGAGTGTCAGAGAGTGTCAGAGAGTGTCAGAGTGTGTCAGAGAGTGATAGAGAGTGATAGAGAGTGTCAGAGAGTGTCAGAGAGTGATAGAGAGTGTCAGAGTGTTTCAGAGAGTGATAGAGAGTGATAGAGAGTGAATGAGTGTGTCAGAGAGTGTCAGAGAGCGATAGACAGTGTCAGACAGTGATAGAGAGTGTCAGAGAGTGATAGAGAGTGTCTGAGAGTGTCTGAGAGTGTCTGAGAGTGACAGAGAGTGAAAAAGACTGTCTGAGAGTGTCAGTGAGAGTCAGAGACTGATAGAGAGTGTCTGAGAGTGTCAGTGAGTGATAGAGAGTGATAGAGACCCTCTGAGAGTGTCAGAGAGTGTCAGAGAGTGTCAGAGAGTGATACGGAGTGTGATTGAGAGTGTCAGAGTGTGTCAGAGAGTGATGGAGAGTGTCAGAGTGTGTCAGAGTGTGATAGAGAGTGATAGAGAGTGTCAGAGAGTGTCAGAGAGTGATAGAGAGTGATTGAGTGTGTCAGAGAGTGTCAAAGAGCGATAGAGAGTGTCAGAGAGAGATAGACAGTGTCAGAGAGTGATAGAGAGTGTCTGAGAGTGTCAGTGAGTGATTGAGAGTGATAGAGAGCCTCTGAGAGTGTCAGAGAGTGTCAGAGAGTGATAGAGAGTGTCAGAGAGTGGTAGAGAGTGACAGAGAGTGTCTGAGAGTGATAGAGAGTGTCAGAGAGTGATAGAGAATGTCAGAGAGTGATAGAGAGTGACAGAGAGGGTCTGAGAGTGTCTGAGAGTGTCAGAGTGTGTCAGAGAGTGACAGAGAGTGATAGAGAGTGTCAGAGAGTGTCATAGAGGGATAGAGAGAGTCAGTGTGTCAGAGAGTGGTAGAGTGTGATTGAATGTGTCAGAGAGTGTCAGAGAGCTATAGGCAGTTTCAGAGAGTGATAGAGTGTGTCTGAGATTGTCTGAGAGTGACAGGGAGTGAAAGAGAGTGTCTGAGAGTGACAGAGAGTGTCAGAGAGTGATAGAGAGTGTCTGAGAGTGTCAGTGAGTGATAGAGAGTGATAGAGACCCTCTGAGAGTGTCAGAGAGTGTCAGAGAGTGTCAGAGAGTGATACGGAGTGTGATTGAGAGTGTCAGAGTGTGTCAGAGAGTGATGGAGAGTGTCAGAGTGTGTCAGAGTGTGATAGAGAGTGATAGAGAGTGTCAGAGAGTGTCAGAGAGTGATAGAGAGTGATTGAGTGTGTCAGAGAGTGTCAAAGAGCGATAGAGAGTGTCAGAGAGAGATAGACAGTGTCAGAGAGTGATAGAGAGTGTCTGAGAGTGTCAGTGAGTGATTGAGAGTGATAGAGAGCCTCTGAGAGTGTCAGAGAGTGTCAGAGAGTGATAGAGAGTGTCAGAGAGTGGTAGAGAGTGACAGAGAGTGTCTGAGAGTGATAGAGAGTGTCAGAGAGTGATAGAGAATGTCAGAGAGTGATAGAGAGTGACAGAGAGGGTCTGAGAGTGTCTGAGAGTGTCAGAGTGTGTCAGAGAGTGACAGAGAGTGATAGAGAGTGTCAGAGAGTGTCATAGAGGGATAGAGAGAGTCAGTGTGTCAGAGAGTGGTAGAGTGTGATTGAATGTGTCAGAGAGTGTCAGAGAGCTATAGGCAGTTTCAGAGAGTGATAGAGTGTGTCTGAGATTGTCTGAGAGTGACAGGGAGTGAAAGAGAGTGTCTGAGAGTGACAGAGAGTGTCAGAGAGTGATAGAGAGTATCAGCGAGTATCAGACAGTGTCAGAGAGTGTCAGAGAGTGACAGAGAGTGTCTGAGAGCGACAGCGAGTGTCT
Organism: Heterodontus francisci; assembly: GCF_036365525.1. Classification (NCBI taxonomy): domain Eukaryota; kingdom Metazoa; phylum Chordata; class Chondrichthyes; order Heterodontiformes; family Heterodontidae; genus Heterodontus; species Heterodontus francisci. Next base: position 135,856,252 of record NC_090378.1, read on the forward strand.
GAGAGTGTCAGTGAGTGTCAGAGAGTGAAAGAGAGTGATAGGGAGTGATAGACAGTTTCAGAGTGTGTCATTGAGTGATAGAGAGTGTCAGACTTTGTCAGAGTGTGATAGAGAGTGTCAGAGAGTGTCAGAGAGTGATAGAGAGTGTCAGAGAGTGATAGAGAGTGATAGAGTGTGTCTGAGATTGTCTGAGAGTGACAGAGAGTGATAGAGAGTGATAGATAGCGTCAGAGAGTGTCATAGAGTGATAGAGAGGGATAGAGAGTGTCACAGAGTGTCATTGAGTAATAGAGAGTGTCAGAAAGTGTCCGAGAGTGATAGAGAGTGTCAGAGAGTGATGGAGAGTGTCAGACCGTGTCAGAGTGTGATAGAGAGTGTCTGAGATTGTCAGAGAGTGTCAGAGTGTGTCAGAGAGTGATAGAGAGTGATAGAGAGTGATAGAGAGTGTCAGAGAGAGTCAGAGAGTGATACAGAGTGTGATTGAGAGTGTCTGAGACTGTCAGAGAGTGTCAGAGAGTGTCAGAGAGTGATGGAGAGTGTCAGACCGTGTCAGAGTGTGATAGAGAGTGTCTGAGAGTGTCAGAGAATGTCAGAGTGTGTCAGAGAGTGATAGAGAGTGATAGAGAGTGTCAGAGAGTGTCAGAGAGTGTCAGAGTGTGTCAGAGAGTGATAGAGAGTGATTGAGTGTGTCAGAGAGTGTCAGAGAGTGATAGAGAGTGTCTGAGAGTGACAGAGAGTGAAAGAGTGCGTCTGAGAGTGTCAGGGAGTGTCAGAGAGTGATAGAGAGTGTCTGAGAGTGTCAGTGAGTGATTGAGAGTGACAGAGAGCCTCTGAGAGTGTCAGAGAGTGTCAGAGAGTGATAGAGAGTGTCAGAGAGTGATAGAGAGTGACAGAGAGGGTCTGACAGTGTCAGAGAGTGTCAGAGTGTGTCAGAGAGTGGCAGAGAGTGATAGAGAGTGATAGAGAGTGTCAGAGAGTGTCATAGAGTGATAGAGAGAGTCAGAGTGTGTCAGAGAGTGTCAGAGAGTGGCAGAGAGTGATAGAGAGTGATAGAGAGTGACAGAGAGTGACAGAGTGTGTCAGAGAGTGTCAGAGAGTGATAGAGAGTGTCAGAGAGTGATAGAGAGTGATAGAGTGTGTCTGAGATTGTCTGAGAGTGACAGAGAGTGATAGAGAGTGATAGATAGCGTCAGAGAGTGTCATAGAGTGATAGAGAGGGATAGAGAGTGTCACAGAGTGTCATTGAGTAATAGAGAGTGTCAGAAAGTGTCCGAGAGTGATAGAGAGTGTCAGAGAGTGATGGAGAGTGTCAGACCGTGTCAGAGTGTGATAGAGAGTGTCTGAGATTGTCAGAGAGTGTCAGAGTGTGTCAGAGAGTGATAGAGAGTGATAGAGAGTGATAGAGAGTGTCAGAGAGAGTCAGAGAGTGATACAGAGTGTGATTGAGAGTGTCTGAGACTGTCAGAGAGTGTCAGAGAGTGTCAGAGAGTGATGGAGAGTGTCAGACCGTGTCAGAGTGTGATAGAGAGTGTCTGAGAGTGTCAGAGAGTGTCAGAGTGTGTCAGAGAGTGATAGAGAGTGATTGAGTGTGTCAGAGAGTGTCAGAGAGTGATAGAGAGTGATAGAGAGTGATTGAGTGTGTCAGAGAGTGTCAGTGAGTGATTGAGAGTGACAGAGAGCCTCTGAGAGTGTCAGAGAGTGTCAGAGAGTGATAGAGAGTGTCAGAGAGTGATAGAGAGTGACAGAGAGGGTCTGACAGTGTCAGAGAGTGTCAGAGTGTGTCAGAGAGTGGCAGAGAGTGATAGAGAGTGATAGAGAGTGTCAGAGAGTGTCATAGAGTGATAGAGAGAGTCAGAGTGTGTCAGAGAGTGTCAGAGAGTGGCAGAGAGTGATAGAGAGTGATAGAGAGTGTCAGAGAGTGTCATAGAGTGATAGAGAGAGTCAGAGTGTGTCAGAGAGTGATAGAGTGTGATTGAGTGTGTCAGAGAGTGTCAGAGAGCGATAGACAGTTTCAGAGAGTGATAGAGAGTGTCTGAGATTGTCTGAGAGTGACAGAGAGTGAAAGAGAGTGTCTGAGAGTGTCAGAGAGTGTCATAGAGTGATAGAGAGAGTCAGAGTGTGTCAGAGAGTGATAGAGTGTGATTGAGTGTGTCAGAGAGTGTCAGAGAGCGATAGACAGTTTCAGAGAGTGATAGAGAGTGTCTGAGATTGTCTGAGAGTGACAGAGAGTGAAAGAGAGTGTCTGAGAGTGTCAGTGAGTGTCAGAGAGTGATAGAGAGTGTCTGAGAGTGTCAGTGAGTGATAGAGAGTGATAGAGAGCCTCTGAGAGTGTCAGAGAGATTCAGAGAGTGATAGAGAGAGTCAGAGAGTGATAGTGAGTGGCAGAGAGTGTCTGAGAGTGTCAGTGAGTGTCAGAGAGTGATATAGAGTGTCAGAGAGTGTCAGAGAGTGATAGAGAGTGTCAGAGAGTGATAGAGAGTGATAGAGAGTGTCAGAGAGTGTCATAGAGTAATGGAGAGTCTCAGAGAGTGTCAGAGAGTGATAGAGAGTGATAGAGAGTGTCAGAGTGTGTCAGAGAGTTTCAGAGAATCATAGAGAGTGTCACAGAGTGTCATTGATTAATAGAGAGTGTCAGAGAGTGTCAGAGATTGATAGAGAGTGATAGAGAGTGTCAGAGAGTGTCAGAGAGTGAAAGAGAGTGATAGAGAGTGTCAGAGTATGTCAGAGAGTGATAGAGAGTGATAGAGAGTGTCAGAGAGTGATAGAGAGTGATAGAGAGTGTCAGAGAGTGTCATAGAGTGATGGAGAGTCTCAGAGAGTGTCAGAGATTGATAGAGAGTGATAGAGAGTGTCAGAGAGTGTCAGAGAGTGAAAGAGAGTGATAGAGAGTGTCAGAGAGTGTCATAGAGTGATAGAGAGAGTCAGAGTGTGTCAGAGAGTGATAGAGTGTGATTGAATGTGTCAGAGAGTGTCAGAGAGCTATAGGCAGTTTCAGAGAGTGATAGAGTGTGTCTGAGATTGTCTGAGAGTGACAGGGAGTGAAAGAGAGTGTCTGAGAGTGACAGATAGTGTCAGAGAGTGACAGAGAGTGTCTGAGAGCGACAGCGAGTGTCTGAGAGTGTCAGTGAGTGTCAGAGAGTGAAAGAGAGTGATAGGGAGTGATAGACAGTTTCAGAGTGTGTCATTGAGTGATAGAGAGTGTCAGACTTTGTCAGAGTGTGATAGAGAGTGTCAGAGAGTGTCAGAGAGTGATAGAGAGTGTAAGAGAGTGATAGAGAGTGATAGAGAGTGTCAGAGATTGATAGAGAGTGACAGAGAGTGACAGAGAGTGTCAGAGAGTGTCAGAGAGTGATAGAGAGTGTCAGAGAGTGATAGAGAGCGATAGAGTGTGTCTGAGAGTGACAGAGAGTGATAGAGAGTGATAGATAGCGTCAGAGAGTGTCATAGAGTGATAGAGAGGGATAGAGAGTGTCACAGAGTGTCATTGAGTAATAGAGAGTGTCAGAAAGTGTCCGAGAGTGATAGAGAGTGTCAGAGAGTGATGGAGAGTGTCAGACCGTGTCAGAGTGTGATAGAGAGTGTCTGAGATTGTCAGAGAGTGTCAGAGTGTGTCAGAGAGTGATAGAGAGTGATAGAGAGTGATAGAGAGTGTCAGAGAGTGTCAGAGAGTGATACAGAGTGTGATTGAGAGTGTCTGAGACTGTCAGAGAGTGTCAGAGAGTGTCAGAGAGTGATGGAGAGTGTCAGACCGTGTCAGAGTGTGATAGAGAGTGTCTGAGAGTGTCAGAGAGTGTCAGAGTGTGTCAGAGAGCGATAGAGAGTGATAGAGAGTGTCAGAGAGTGTCAGAGAGTGTCAGAGTGTGTCAGAGAGTGATAGAGAGTGATTGAGTGTGTCAGAGAGTGTCAGAGAGTGATAGAGAGTGTCTGAGAGTGACAGAGAGTGAAAGAGTGCGTCTGAGAGTGTCAGGGAGTGTCAGAGAGTGATAGAGAGTGTCTGAGAGTGTCAGTGAGTGATTGAGAGTGACAGAGAGCCTCTGAGAGTGTCAGAGAGTGTCAGAGAGTGATAGAGAGTGTCAGAGAGTGATAGAGAGTGACAGAGAGGGTCTGACAGTGTCAGAGAGTGTCAGAGTGTGTCAGAGAGTGGCAGAGAGTGATAGAGAGTGATAGAGAGTGTCAGAGAGTGTCATAGAGTGATAGAGAGAGTCAGAGTGTGTCAGAGAGTGTCAGAGAGTGGCAGAGAGTGATAGAGAGTGATAGAGAGTGTCAGAGAGTGTCATAGAGTGATAGAGAGAGTCAGAGTGTGTCAGAGTGTGATAGAGTGTGATTGAGTGTGTCAGAGAGTGTCAGAGAGCGATAGACAGTTTCAGAGAGTGATAGAGAGTGTCTGAGATTGTCTGAGATTGTCTGAGAGTGACAGAGAGTGAAAGAGAGTGTCTGAGAGTGTCAGAGAGTGTCATAGAGTGATAGAGAGAGTCAGAGTGTGTCAGAGAGTGATAGAGTGTGATTGAGTGTGTCAGAGAGTGTCAGAGAGCGATAGACAGTTTCAGAGAGTGATAGAGAGTGTCTGAGATTGTCTGAGAGTGACAGAGAGTGACAGAGAGTGAAAGAGAGTGTCTGAGAGTGTCAGTGAGTGTCAGAGAGTGATAGAGAGTGTCTGAGATTGTCTGAGAGTGACAGAGAGTGAAAGAGAGTGTCTGAGAGTGACAGAGAGTGACAGAGAGTGTCTGAGAGTGTCTGAGAGTGTCAGTGAGTGTCAGAGAGTGATGGAGAGTGTCTGAGAGTGTCAGTGAGCGATAGAGATTGATAGAGAGCCTCTGAGAGTGTCAAAGAGATTCAGAGAGTGATAGAGAGAGTCAGAGAGTGATAGTGAGTGGCAGAGAGTGTCTGAGAGTGTCAGTGAGTGTCAGAGAGTGATAGAGAGTGTCAGAGAGTGTAAGAGAGTGTCAGAGAGTGTCAGAGAGTGTCAGGGAGTGATAAAGGGTGATAGAGAGAGTATGAGATTGTCAGAGAGTGATAGAGAGTGTCAGAGAGTGTCAGAGAGTGATAGAGAGTGATAGAGAGTGTCAGAGAGTGATAGAGAGTGATAGAGAGTGTCAGAGAGTGATAGAGAGTGTCAGAGAGTGTCAGGGAGTGATAAAGGGTGATAGAGAGAGTATGAGATTGTCAGAGAGTGATAGAGAGTGTCAGAGAGTGTCAGAGAGTGATAGAGAGTGATAGAGAGTGTCAGAGAGTGATAGAGAGTGATAGAGAGTGTCAGAGAGTGTCATAGAGTGATGGAGAGTCTCAGAGAGTGTCAGAGAGTGATAGAGAGTGATAGAGAGTGTCAGAGTGTGTCAGAGAGTTTCAGAGAATCATAGAGAGTGTCACAGAGTGTCATTGATTAATAGAGAGTGTCAGAGAGTGTCAGAGATTGATAGAGAGTGATAGAGAGTGTCAGAGAGTGTCAGAGAGTGAAAGAGAGTGATAGAGAGTGTCAGAGTATGTCAGAGAGTGATAGAGAGTGATAGTGAGTGTCAGAGAGTGATAGAGAGTTACAGAGAGTTACAGAGGGTGTCAGAGAGTGATAGAGAGTTACAGAGAGTGTCAGAGAGTGATAGAGAGTGTCAGAGAGTGTCAGAGTGTGTCAGAGAGTGATGGAGAGTGATAGAGAGTGTCACAGTGGGTCATTGAGTGATAGAGAGTGACAGAGAGTGTCTGAGAGCGACAGCGAGTGTCTGAGAGTGTCAGTGAGTGTCAGAGAGTGAAAAAGAGTGATAGGGAGTGATAGACAGTTTCAGAGTGTGTCATTGAGTGATAGAGAGTGTCAGAGAGTGTAAGAGAGTGATAGAGAGTGTCAGAGAGTGATAGAGAGTGATAGAGAGTGTCAGAGAGTGTCATAGAGTGATGGAGAGTCTCAGAGAGTGTCAGAGAGTGATAGAGAGTGATAGAGAGTGTCAGAGTGTGTCAGAGAGTTTCAGAGAATCATAGAGAGCGTCACAGAGTGTCATTGATTAATAGAGAGTGTCAGAGAGTGTCAGAGATTGATAGAGAGTGATAGAGAGTGTCAGAGAGTGTCAGAGAGTGAAAGAGAGTGATAGAGAGTTTCAGAGTGTGTCAGAGAGTGATAGAGAGTGATAGAGAGTGTCAGAGAGTGATAGAGAGTTACAGAGAGTTACAGAGAGTGTCAGAGAGTGATAGAGAGTGATAGAGAGTGGCAGAGAGTGATAGAGAGTTACAGAGAGTTACAGAGAGTGTCAGAGAGTGATAGAGAGTGACAGAGAGAGTCAGAGAGTGATAGAGAGTGTCAGAGAGTGTCAGAGTGTGTCAGAGAGTGATGGAGAGTGATAGAGAGTGTCACAGTGGGTCATTGAGTGATAGAGAGTGTCAGAGAGTGTCAGAGAGTGATAGAGAGTGATAGAGAGTGTCAGAGAGTGTCAGAGAGTGACAGAGAGAGTCTGAGAATGTCAGAGAGTGATAGAGAGTGACAGAGAGTGTCTGAGAGTGTCAGTGAGTGTCAGAGAGTGACAGAGAGTGTCAGAGAGTGATAGAGAGTATCAGAGAGTGTCAGAGAGTGTCAGAGAGTGTCAGAGAGTGACAGAGAGTGTCTGAGAGCGACAGCGAGTGTCTGAGAGTGTCAGTGAGTGTCAGAGAGTGAAAAAGAGTGATAGGGAGTGATAGACAGTTTCAGAGTGTGTCATTGAGTGATGGAGAGTGTCAGACTTTGTCAGAGAGTGTCAGAGAGTGTCAGAGAGTGTCAGAGAGTGATAGAGAGTGTAAGAGAGTGATAGAGAGTGATAGAGAGTGTCAGAGATTGATAGAGAGTGACAGAGAGTGACAGAGAGTGTCTGAGAGTGTCAGCAAGTGTCAGAGTGTGTCAGAGAGTGATAGAGAGTGATAGAGAGTGTCAGAGAGTGTCATAGAGTGATAGAGAGTGTCAGAGTGTTTCAGAGAGTGATAGAGAGTGTCAGAGTGTTTCAGAGAGTGATAGAGAGTGATTGAGTGTGTCAGAGAGTGTCAGAGAGTGATAGACAGTGTCAGACAGTGATAGAGAGTGTCAGAGAGTGATAGAGAGTGTCTGAGTGTGTCAGTGAGTGATAGAGAGTGATTGAGACCCTCTGAGAGTGTCAGAGAGTGTCGGAGAGTGTCAGAGAGTGTCAGCGAGTGTCAGAGAGTGATACGGAGTGTGATTGAGAGTGTCAGAGAGTGTCAGAGAGTGTCAGAGAGTGATGGAGAGTGTCAGACCGTGTCAGAGTGTGACAGAGAGTGTCTGAGAGTGTCAGAGAGTGTCAGAGTGTGTCAGAGTGTGATAGAGAGTGATAGAGAGTGTCAGAGAGTGTCAGAGAGTGATAGAGAGTGTCAGAGTGTGTCAGAGAGTAATAGAGAGTGATTGAGTGTGCCAGAGAGTGTCAAAGAACGATAGAGAGTGTCAGAGAGAGATAGACAGTGTCAGAGAGTGATAGAGAGTGTCTGAGAGTGTCAGTGAGTGATTGAGAGTGATAGAGAGCCTCTTAGAGTGACAGAGAGTGTCTGAGAGTGATAGAGAGTGTCAGAGAGTGATAGAGAATGTCAGAGAGTGATAGAGAGTGACAGAGAGGGTCTAGAGTGTCAGAGAATGTCAGAGTGTGTCAGAGAGTGACAGAGAGTGATAGAGAGTGTCAGAGAGTGTCATAGAGTGATAGAGAGAGTCAGAGTGTGTCAGAGAGTGATAGAGTGTGATTGAGTGTGTCAGAGAGTGTCAGAGAGCGATAGACAGTTTCAGAGAGTGATAGAGAGTGTCTGAGATTGTCTGAGAGTGACAGAGAGTGAAAGAAAGTGTCTGAGAGAGTCAGTGACTGTCAGAGAGTGATAGAGAGTGTCTGAGAGTGTCAGTGAGTGATAGAGAGTGATAGAGAGCCTCTGAGAGTGTCAGAGAGATTCAGAGAGTGATAGAGAGAGTCAGAGAGTGATAGTGAGTGGCAGAGAATGTCTGAGAGTGTCAGTGAGTGTCAGAGAGTGATAGAGAGTGTCAGAGAGTGATAGAGAGTGTCAGAGAGTGATAGAGAGTGATAGAGAGTGTCAGAGTGTGTCATAGAGTGATGGAGAGTCTCAGAGAGTGTCAGTGAGTGTCAGAGAGTGATAGAGAGTGTCAGAGAGTGTCAGAGAGTGATAGAGAGTGTCAGAGAGTGATAGAGAGTGATAGAGAGTGTCAAAGTGTGTCATAGAGTGATGGAGAGTCTCAGAGAGTGTCAGAGAGTGATGGAGAGTGATAGAGAGTGTCAGAGTGTGTCAGAGAGTTTCAGAGAATCTTAGAGAGTGTCACAGAGTGTCATTGATTAATAGAGAGTGTCAGAGAGTGTCAGAGATTGATAGAGAGTGATAGAGAGTGTCAGAGAGTGTCAGAGAGTGTCAGAGAGTGATAGAGAGTGTCAGAGTGTGTCAGAGAGTGAGAGAGAGTGATAGAGAGTGTCAGAGAGTGATAGAGAGTTACAGAGAGTGTCAGAGAGTGATAGAGAGTTACAGAGAGTGTCAGAGAGTGATAGAGAGTGTCAGAGAGTGTCAGAGTGTGTCAGAGAGTGTCAGAGAGTGATGGAGAGTGATAGAGAGTGTCACAGAGGGTCATTGAGTGATAGAGAGAGTCAGAGAGTGTCAGAGAGTGATAGAGAGTCTCTGAGAGTGTCAGAGAGTGTCAGAGAGCGAAAGAGAGTGTCAGTGAGTGACAGAGAGTGTCAGAGAGTAATAGAGAGTATCAGAGAGTGTCAGAGAGTGTCAGAGAGTGACAGAGAGTGTCTGAGAGCGACAGCGAGTGTCTGAGAGTGTCAGTGAGTGTCAGAGAGTGATAGAGAGTGATAGGGAGTGATAGACAGTTTCAGAGTGTGCCATTGAGTGATAGAGAGTGTCAGAGAGTGTCAGAGTGTGATAGAGAGTGTCAGAGAGTGTCAGAGAGTGATAGAGAGTGTAAGAGAGTGATAGAGAGTGTCAGAGATTGATAGAGAGTGTCAGAGAGTGTCAGAGTGTGTCAAAGGGTGTCAGAGAGTGTCAGAGAGTGATAGAGAGTTTCAGAGAGTGTCAGAGAGTGATGGAGAGTGTCAGAGAGTGTCACAGAGAGTGATAGAGAGTGATAGAGAGTGATAGATAGCATCAGAGAGTGTCATAGAGTGATAGAGAGGGATAGAGAGTGTCACAGAGTGTCATTGAGTAATAGAGAGTGTCAGAAAGTGTCAGAGAGTGATAGAGAGTGTCAGAGAGTGTCAGAGAGTGTCAGAGAGTGATACGGAGTGTGATTGAGAGTGTCAGAGAGTGTCAGAGAGTGATGGAGAGTGATAGAGAGTGTCATTGAGTGATAGAGAGTGTCAGAGAGTGTCAGAGAGTGATAGAGAGTGTCAGAGAGTGTGAGAGAGTGTCAGAGAGTGATACGGAGTGTGATTGAGAGTGTCTGAGAGTGTCAGAGAGTGTCAGAGAGTGTCAGAGAGTGTCAGAGTGTGTCAGAGAGTGATTGAGAGTGATAGAGAGTGATAGAGAGTGTCAGAGATTGATAGAGAGTGTCAGAGTGAGTCAGAGAGTGATAGGGAGTGTCAGAGAGAGATAGACAGTGTCAGAGAGTGATAGAGAGTGTCTGAGAGTGACAGAGAGTGAAAGAGAGTGTCTGAGAGTGTCAGTGAGTGTCAGTGAGTGTCAGAGAGTGATAGAGAGTGTCTGAGAGTGTCAGTGAGTGATTGAGAGTGATAGAGAGCCTCTGAGAGTGTCAGAGAGTGTCAGAGAGTGATAGAGAGTGTCAGAGAGTGGCAGAGAGTGACAGAGAGTGTCTGAGAGTGATAGAGAGTGTCAGAGAGTGATAGAGAATGTCAGAGAGTGATAGAGAGTGACAGAGAGGGTCTGAGAGTGTCAGAGAGTGTCAGAGTGTGTCAAAGAGTGACAGAGAGTGATAGAGAGTGTCAGAGAGTGTCATAGAACATATAGAACATAGAACATACAGCACAGAACAGGCCCTTCGGCCCACAATGTTGTGCCGATCCTTTGTCCTCTGTCAAGGACAATTTAATCTATACCCCATCATTCTCCTTTATCCATATACCTATCCAAAAGCCTTTTGAAAGTCCCTAAAGTTTCTGACTCAACAACTTCCCCGGGCAAGGCATTCCATGCCTCGACCACTCTCTGGGTAAAGAACCTTCCCCTGACATCCCCCTTATATCTCCCACCCTTCACCTTAAATTTATGACCCCTTGTAACGCTTTGCTCCACCCGGGGAAAAAGTTTCTGACTGTCTACCCTATCTATTCCCCTGATCATCTTATAAACCTCTATCATGTCACCCCTCATCCTTCTCCGTTCTAATGAGAAGAGGCCTAGAATGTTCAGCCTTTCCTCGTAAGACTTATTCTCCATTCCAGGCAACATCCTGGTAAATCTCCTCTGCACCCTCTCCAAGGCTTCCACATCCTTCCTAAAGTGAGGCGACCAGAACTGCACACAGTACTCCAAATGAGGCCTTACCAAGGTCCTGTACAGCTGCATCATCACCTCACGGCTCTTAAATTCAATCCCTCTGCTAATGAACGCTAACACCCCATATGCCTTCTTCACAGCCCTATCCACTTGAGTTGCAACTTTCAATGATCTATGCACATAGACCCCAAGGTCTCTCTGCTCCTCCACATGCCCAAGAACCCTACCGTTAACCCAGTATTTTGCATTCATGTTTGTCCTTCCAAAATGGACGACCTCACACTTTTCAGGGTTAAACTCCATCTGCCACTTTTCAGCCCAGCACTGCAACCTATCCAAGTCCCTTTGCAGACGACAATAGCCCTCCTCGGTATCCACAACTCCACCAACCTTTGTATCATCTGCAAATTTACTGACCCACCCTTCGACTTCCTCATCCAAGTCGTTAATAAAAATCACAAACAGGAGAGGACCCAGAACTGATCCCTGCGGCACGCCACTGGTAACTGGGCTCCAGGCTGAGTATTTACCATCTAAGACCACTCTCTGCCTTCTATCAGTTAGCCAATTCTTAATCCAACTGGCCACATTCCCCACTATCCCATGCCTCCTGACTTTCTCCATAAGTCTACCATGGGGGACCTTATCAAATGCCTTACTAAAATCCATGTACACCACATCCACTGGTTTACCCTCATCCACTTGCTTGGTCACCTGCTCAAAGAATTCAATCAGGCTTGTGAGGCAAGACCTACCCCTCACAAAACCGTGCTGACTGTCCCGAATCAAGCAGTGTCTTTCCAGATGCTCAGAAATCCTATCCCTCAGCACCTTTTCCATCAACTTGCCTACCACCGAAGTAAGACTAACTGGCCTGTAATTCCCAGGGTTGTTCCTATTCCCTTTCTTGAACAGGGGCACAACATTTGCCACCCTCCAATCACCTGGTACCACCCCCGTCAGCAGAGAAGATGAAAAGATCATTGCCAGCGGCTCTGCAATTTCATCCCTTGCTTCCCATAACATCCTTGGATATACCCCGTCAGGCCCGGGAGACTTGTCTATCTTCAAGTTATTCAAAAACCCCAACACATCTTCCCTCCTAACGAGCACTTCCTCGAGCTTACCAGTCTGCTTCCCACCGTCCTCTTCAGTAATACACCCCTTCTCATTCGTAAATACCGAAGAGAAGTACTCATTCAAAACCTCACTTATCTCTTCCGGCTCAACACACAGTCTCCCGCTATTGTCCTTGACCGGACCTACGGTCCCCCTAGTCATCCTCATATTTCTGACATACGCGTAAAAGGCCTTGGGGTTTTCTTTTATCCTACCCGCCAAGCATTTTTCATGCCCTCTCTTAGCTCTCCTAATCCCTTTCTTCAGATCCTTCCTGGCCATCTTGTATCCCTCCAGAGCTATGCCTGTGCCCTTTTTCCTCAACTTTATATACGCATCCTTCTTCTTCCTAACAAGACTCTCAACCTCTCTTGTCAACCACGGTTCCCTCACATGACCATCCCTTCCCTGTCTGACAGGGACATGCTTATCAATGGCCCCTACTATCTGCTCCTTGAAAAAATTCCACATTTCGACCGTGCCCTTCCCTGCCAGCATATGCTCCCAACTTATGCTCCTCAGTTCCTGCCTGACAGCATCATATCTACCCTTCCCCCAATTGTAAACCTTGCCCTGTTGCACATACCTATCCCTCTCCATTACCACAGTGAATGCTACAGAATTGTGATCACTATCTCCAAAGTGCTCGCCCACCAACAGCTCTATCACTTGCCCTGGTTCATTACCTAGTACCAAATCCAATATTGCCTCCCCTCTGGTCGGGCAGTCTACATACTGAGTCAGAAAAGCTTCCTGGACATACTGCACAAACACTACCCCATCCAAACTATTCGATCTAAAGAGTTGCCAATCAATATTTGGGAAGTTGAAATCCCCCATAATTACTACCCTGTGACTTCTGCTCCTTTCCAAAATCTGTTTCCCAATCTGCTCTTCCACCTCCCTGCTGCTATTGGGGGGCCTATAGAAAACTCCCATCAAGGTGACTGCTCCTTTCCTGTTCCTGACCTCAACCCACAGTGCCTCAGTCGGCAGATCCTCCTCGAAAATTCTTTCAGCAGTTGTTACACTATTTCTAACTAACAATGCCACCCCCCCACCTCTTTTACCACCATTCCTAATCTTATGAAAACATCTATAACCAGGTACCTCCAAAAACCATTCCTCCCCCTCACCTATCCACGTTTCAGTGATGGCCACAACATCGTAGTCCCAAGTGCCCATCCACGCCTTCAATTCACTCACCTTATTCCTGATGCTTCTTGCGTTGAAGTATACGCACTTTAACCCTTCTCCGTGCCCATCTGTCCTCTGCGACAGTGCTACCTTCCCCAATACCTCACTACACTCTTTGTCTTTCTGAGTGGACCCACTGGTCCCTGGATTACAAGTCCGGTTCCCATCCCCCTCCCAAACTAGTTTAAACCCTCCCGAACAGTACTAGCAAACCTCCCTCCCAGGATATTGGTGCCCCTCTGGTTCAGATGCAGCCCGTCCTGTTTGAACAGGTCCCATCTTCCCCAGAATGCAGTCCAATTATCCAAGAACTGGAAGCCCTCCCTCCTACACCATTCCTGCAGCCACGTGTTCAGCTGTGCTCTCTCCCTATTCCTAGTCTCACTATCACGTGGCGCCGGCAACAAACCAGAGATAACAACTCTGTCCGTCCGAGCTTTCAGCTTCCAGCCTAACTCCCTAAACTCACTTCTAACATCTGTGCCACCCTTCCTTCCTACGTCGTTGGTGCCAATGTGCACCACGACCTCTGGCTGCTCCCCCTCCCCTTTAAGGATCCTGAAGACGCGATCACAAACATCACGGACCCTGGCACCAGGGAGGCAACAAACCATCCGTGCGTCTCGCCTGCGCCCACAGAACCGCCTGTCCGTACTCCTCACCATCGAGTCCCCGATGACTAGTGCTCTCCCATTCTCCCTCCTTCCCTTCTGAGCCACAGTGCAGGACCCCGTGCCAGAGGCCCGGTCACTGCAGCCTGCCCCCGATAGGCCGTCCCCCCCAACAGTATCTAAAACTGTATACTTGTTGTTGAGGGGAACGACCACAGGAGATCCCTGCACTGACCTCTTCCCACCTCTAACTGTTACCCAGCTGCCTTTGATTTGTGGAGTAACGACCTCCGTGTAGCTTCTATCTATCAACCCCTCAGCTTCCCGAATGATCCTCAGTTCATCCAGCTCCAGCTCCAATTCCCTAACACGGTCTGATAGGAGCTGGAGACGGATGCACTTCCAGCAGGTGAAGTCGGCAGGGCCACCGGAGGTTTCCCTCACCTCGAACATTCTGCAGGAGGAGCAATACACTACACTGGCTGCCATTTCTTTTATTCAATTACCCCTTAGTTAAGTACAACTATAGATATTAACAAAAACAGTAAATAGCTTACCTGCTCAGTCCTTTTTGGTTAGAGGAGGAGGGTAAAAAGGGTCTTATTATTAGGTTAGAGGAGGAGGATGGGTGGGAGACACTACATTTGTAGTGGCTCGGGTTTACTCAGCTCCGCACCTTTAAGGAAAATACCTACCCAGGAGTCCTCGCTGCCGACCAGCTTCCGGTTCCTCCGGTGCCAAAAGAAACTCAAAGACAAGGAAAACAGTAAGTAAAACAGTAAGTACTTACTTTTAAAACACAGCTCCTGATGCCTTCACTCACCCACCGAAGAGTCGCTACCTTCTCCTGCTGCTCCGCCGGGAAATGAGTGTCAGAGAGTGTCAGAGAGTGATAAGGAGTGTGATAGAGAGAGTCAGAGAGTGTCAGAGAGTGATAGGGAGTGTCAGAGAGTGACAGAGAGAGTCTGAGAATGTCAGAGAGTGATAGAGAATGTCAGAGAGTGATAGAGTGTGATAGCGAGTCTCTGAGAGTGTCAGAGAGTTTCAGAGAGTGAGAGAGAGATTCTGAGAGTGTCAGAGAGTGTCAGAGAGTGATAGAGAGTGATAGAGAGTCTCTGAGAGTGTCAGAGAGTGTCAGAGAGCGAAAGAGAGTGTCAGTGAGTGACAGAGAGTGTCAGAGAGTAATAGAGAGTATCAGAGAGTGTCAGAGAGTGTCAGAGAGTGACAGAGAGTGTCTGAGAGCGACAGCGAGTGTCTGAGAGTGTCAGTGAGTGTCAGAGAGTGATAGAGAGTGATAGGGAGTGATAGACAGTTTCAGAGTGTGCCATTGAGTGATAGAGAGTGTCAGAGAGTGTCAGAGTGTGATAGAGAGTGTCAGAGAGTGTCAGAGAGTGATAGAGAGTGTAAGAGAGTGATAGAGAGTGATAGAGAGTGTCAGAGATTGATAGAGAGTGTCAGAGAGTGTCAGAGTGTGTCAAAGGGTGTCAGAGAGTGTCAGAGAGTGATAGAGAGTTTCAGAGAGTGTCAGAGAGTGATGGAGAGTGTCAGAGAGTGTCACAGAGAGTGATACAGAGTGATAGAGAGTGATAGATAGCGTCAGAGAGTGTCATAGAGTGATAGAGAGGATTAGAGAGTGTCACAGAGTGTCATTGAGTAATAGAGAGTGTCAGAAAGTGTCAGAGAGTGATAGAGAGTGTCAGAGAGTGTCAGAGAGTGATAAGGAGTGTGATTGAGAGTGTCAGAGAGTGTCAGAGTGTGATAGAGAGTGATAGAGAGTGTCAGAGAGTGTCAGAGAGTGATAGAGAGTGTCAGAGTGTGTCAGAGAGTAATAGAGAGTGATTGAGTGTGCCAGAGAGTGTCAAAGAACGATAGAGAGTGTCAGAGAGAGATAGACAGTGTCAGAGAGTGATAGAGAGTGTCTGAGAGTGTCAGTGAGTGATTGAGAGTGATAGAGAGCCTCTTAGAGTGTCAGAGAGTGATAGAGAGTGTCAGAGAGTGCTAGAGAGTGACAGAGAGTGTCTGAGAGTGATAGAGAGTGTCAGAGAGTGATAGAGAATGTCAGAGAGTGATAGAGAGTGACAGAGAGGGTCTAGAGTGTCAGAGAATGTCAGAGTGTGTCAGAGAGTGACAGAGAGTGATAGAGAGTGTCAGAGAGTGTCATAGAGTGATAGAGAGAGTCAGAGTGTGTCAGAGAGTGATAGAGTGTGATTGAGTGTGTCAGAGAGTGTCAGAGAGCGATAGACAGTTTCAGAGAGTGATAGAGAGTGTCTGAGATTGTCTGAGAGTGACAGAGAGTAAAAGAAAGTGTCTGAGAGAGTCAGTGACTGTCAGAGAGTGATAGAGAGTGTCTGAGAGTGTCAGTGAGTGATAGAGAGTGATAGAGAGCCTCTGAGAGTGTCAGAGAGATTCAGAGAGTGATAGAGAGAGTCAGAGAGTGATAGTGAGTGGCAGAGAATGTCTGAGAGTGTCAGTGAGTGTCAGAGAGTGATAGAGAGTGTCAGAGAGTGATAGAGAGTGTCAGAGAGTGATAGAGAGTGATAGAGAGTGTCAGAGTGTGTCATAGAGTGATGGAGAGTCTCAGAGAGTGTCAGAGAGTGTCAGTGAGTGTCAGAGAGTGATAGAGAGTGTCAGAGAGTGTCAGAGAGTGATAGAGAGTGTCAGAGAGTGATAGAGAGTGATAGAGAGTGTCAGAGTGTGTCATAGAGTGATGGAGAGTCTCAGAGAGTGTCAGAGAGTGATGGAGAGTGATAGAGAGTGTCAGAGTGTGTCAGAGAGTTTCAGAGAATCTTAGAGAGTGTCACAGAGTGTCATTGATTAATAGAGAGTGTCAGAGAGTGTCAGAGATTGATAGAGAGTGATAGAGAGTGTCAGAGAGTGTCAGAGAGTGTCAGAGAGTGATAGAGAGTGTCAGAGTGTGTCAGAGAGTGAGAGAGAGTGATAGAGAGTGTCAGAGAGTGATAGAGAGTTACAGAGAGTGTCAGAGAGTGATAGAGAGTTACAGAGAGTGTCAGAGAGTGATAGAGAGTGTCAGAGAGTGTCAGAGTGTGTCAGAGAGTGTCAGAGAGTGATGGAGAGTGATAGAGAGTGTCACAGAGGGTCATTGAGTGATAGAGAGAGTCAGAGAGTGTCAGAGAGTGACAGAGAGTCTCTGAGAGTGTCAGAGAGTGTCAGAGAGCGAAAGAGAGTGTCAGTGAGTGACAGAGAGTGTCAGAGAGTAATAGAGAGTATCAGAGAGTGTCAGAGAGTGTCAGAGAGTGACAGAGAGTGTCTGAGAGCGACAGCGAGTGTCTGAGAGTGTCAGTGAGTGTCAGAGAGTGATAGAGAGTGATAGGGAGTGATAGACAGTTTCAGAGTGTGCCATTGAGTGATAGAGAGTGTCAGAGAGTGTCAGAGTGTGATAGAGAGTGTCAGAGAGTGTCAGAGAGTGATAGAGAGTGTAAGAGAGTGATAGAGAGTGTCAGAGATTGATAGAGAGTGTCAGAGAGTGTCAGAGTGTGTCAAAGGGTGTCAGAGAGTGTCAGAGAGTGATAGAGAGTTTCAGAGAGTGTCAGAGAGTGATGGAGAGTGTCAGAGAGTGTCACAGAGAGTGATAGAGAGTGATAGAGAGTGATAGATAGCGTCAGAGAGTGTCATAGAGTGATAGAGAGGGATAGAGAGTGTCACAGAGTGTCATTGAGTAATAGAGAGTGTCAGAAAGTGTCAGAGAGTGATAGAGAGTGTCAGAGAGTGTCAGAGAGTGTCAGAGAGTGATACGGAGTGTGATTGAGAGTGTCAGAGAGTGTCAGAGAGTGATGGAGAGTGATAGAGAGTGTCATTGAGTGATAGAGAGTGTCAGAGAGTGTCAGAGAGTGATAGAGAGTGTCAGAGAGTGTGAGAGAGTGTCAGAGAGTGATACGGAGTGTGATTG